>NC_080783.1:82443032-83088866 GCF_028018385.1 Neofelis nebulosa | reverse complement strand
ATGTTGCTACGATTTTTTAATGTCATTTTCCCTCTTTTACTGACATACTCTGATAGGATTTCTCAAATATTACTATTGTATGTACAACACTAAAAGGAAAAAAATGTTGTAGACTCTTTTCTCAAAAATTTCATATATATGTATAATTAGAAAGCAGGTATGAATTCAGTTTCTTATACCTCCTATATACCTGTAACTACCACCCCCACATTAACAAAGTAAAGTACAAACAAAAAGCAAAATTACACATTGTCTTGGAGGCACAAGAATTTCTCTGAACATATTCACAGGTTCCTTGGGACCTGTGATCCTGTTTGAGAAGTAGTTCTCTTAGCCACTCTTTGTTTCACTATTTTAATACAATTTTTAAATAATTATCTTGGTCACTAATAGGGAGAAAAACCACAAATGTTTTTAAAGAAACCTGAAGTACATACTATTTTTAGAATTTGCTTTAGGGATTGTGGATCCATTGTATACCAATGTTTTTTCATTTGTTTAGAATTTGTTATTCAAGTGTTTTGAATTTATGTTTTTCCTGAAATTTTAGAACCTTTATACATTTCTTGTCTTTATTTTACTATAAATCTTGACCTGAAAAAATACAGGTTTTAATGTATCTGAGAAATAGAAGTAAAATAAATGGCAAGGATGGAAGTTGGAGGTCCTTTGGATTTGTTCTAGATAGTATTACCCTAATGCACACCTCAATACATGTTTTCTGTAAAGGGCCAGATAGTAAGGCCCTTTCTGCTTTATGAACCAGACTCAACATTGCTTTTGTAGTGTGAAGTCAGCTATTGGCAATACACAAATAAATGGGCATGCCTGTGTTCTAATACAACTTTTTTTTTTCTTTTTCTTTTTTTTTTTTTTTTTACAAAAATAGATGATGGGCTTAGTTTGCTGACTCCTGTGCTAATGTATATTTTGGATGACACTGCCTATGTGTGACCAAGGACTACTTTGTTTTAAAAAGTTGCAGATCTTGGCAGCTTTTGCCATCAGTAAAGTTTATACATTCTGAAAAACCCATCAATGTATCAGTTATAGTATTGCTACTTGCTTATTTATTAAGACTTTTTGCCCTACATATCTATCCAACCCTGTTCCTGAGCCGGGGCGTTAGTGATGTTATTCTTTCATGGCCATTAATCTTTCTCATTTTTAGCCCAGTATCCAGGTGCTAGGTTGACTCCAGAAGTGCTCTAATGTCAACAAGGTATAACCTTATCCCACCACTGCCACCCTATTTGCTCAGTCTGACTCGATAACTTGTTGAGTACTAGTAAACTTCTGTTTCTTGAGATCTGATGGGACTGCAGCCCATTACGCCCAGGCAGAGAATCCTTATGCCTCCAGGTCTGTTCTGTATAGATCTTGAGGACACTTATGCTTCTATCAGTTGTCTTCAAATGTCACCACCACACAAGGATTCCTTTCATATTGCTCCTACTACCAGATAAGATAATTTGGAAATTGGTGCTACCCTGGTTCAAATATACATTCTTCTTCATCACCCTGTGGACACTAATTTGGCTGCTATTCACCTTTCTCTGAGATAGCTAATGCCCCCAGCCCCAACTATTCCCATTCCCAGCAATTTTGCATAGGGGCCCATCAAGCCTTAAACCTGAATTCACCTTTATTCTCTTACTTAGTGACAAACATATTAAAGGAGCTATAATTTTTAGATAATACTGCAAGTAATTAGAGGCTTGATATAGGCCACTTTTTCCAATTTTCCATCCCTTCATGCTTCCTTCCATTTTCTTCCCTTCTTTCCTTCTTTTATTCCTTTAGTAATTGATGTATGAAAAACAATACATAAAATATTGACAGCAATTCATACTTATTTGCAGCCCACAATTTTTATATTAATGTATTTCTGAAAATGTACTTGAGAGCTGAAATTATACCTTATGGTCAATTCCTGATACCTAAAATTATGGTTCATGCTTGTCTTACTTTCTTCAAGCCCCAAAATCTAGTAAGTAGGTGAGATTCTTTACTGCTTTGGAGTCTAACAGAGATAGAGTTGCACAGCCAGCATCTGAGACAATAAATTTAGGCATCACCCTTTCTAAAAGGAAGATTTGGGGCTAGATAACTCCCAGTCTCATCCCTAGTGTTTCACATGTATAAGCCTGACCTGCTTGGAGCAGGAATAGGGGAAGGGTAAAACATCTTTGCTTTCCTTTGGAGCATATACCAAGAGGGGCCTAGAAGGCCTCTTTCCAGAAGCCATTATAGGCCCCATGATGAGGCTTTCTTATTTTTGGATAGCCTGGTATTTTCCAGCATTATTAAAATAGAGGGAGGGAGGAAGGTGACATGAGAGTAACTTTAAGATTAGAGGAAGCTGGGAGCAGTAGGCTGTGTGGACCAGAGGTTCTACCTATTGGTTGGGAAGGGCAAACCTTTGAGTTTGTGAGGTGCTTCTGTGTTTTCCTAGCCTGTGAGCATTCTCTGTCCATTGGTTGAAACCAGACTGTCTCCTTGAACAGTAACATTTCCGAAGCAGTTGTCATGACCATTTGAAATCACCATTCAACAAAAGATATAGGAAAAAAACCAATCTCAGGAAAGGAAATTATTATAGGGATATCACAGTATAATGTAATAAAATATGAATTTTTTTAAGTTGAATGTGTTACAGTTAATGACTGTGTTTTAGATAAACCAGGGATGACATGGAAAGTGGGGAATAGGAATGTTATAAAATGCTAAATTTGAAAATTCTGTGGATTTTTCAGTAGAAAAGACCACAAACTCTGAGCCTTGTATGAGTTTTCTTAAAAGTAGAAAGAACTGTCTATACGCATTGCCTGGATTATATACAAAGCAAAGCTAAAAACATGAGCTTAGCATTTAATTGATATGTGGTTACTAAAATATATCTGTTATTTGTTTGTTCCAAAATTAAGGACATGGTGTTGTTAAAGCTTTGGGAGTTAGGAGGGGGCAAGAGACATTTGTAGCATTATTTCCATTGAGTAGATTTAAAGACATTTATTTGTCTTTATTGCCACATGTTAATAGGTAAATATTTTCTGTTCATCTCCAAATGAAACCTCATCTCTTGCTGCTTTCTCACTTTAGTATTTAATATATCCTTCAATAATACTAAGCTGTTTTCAGATCTATCACATATACCATGTTTTTTCTCACCTCCAGACCTTTGCTTAAGCTATTACTTCAATGAAGAATGCATTTCACTTACCGTGATTGTTTCTTTCTTATTACTTAAAGTTTGGCTGAGACATCCTGTGAGGCTTCTTTTATCCTTCAGTGACCTAATGGCATCATCCAGTATTGTACTCTCAGCCATGTTAGAGTTTTCTGGAAATATCTAGAGAGCAAAGATGGTGTTCCCAACTGACTAGTACAGATCATGGCACATAGAAGTACTTGATGAGTATTTGTGGAACGGAGTATAAATTTAAGAATATCTATACTTATTCTGGTTAATGCTAAGAAAATACTAGTTAATGTTGGTAGAAGTTTTGACTCTATTCATAATAACTGTGAAAAATAGAACTCAAAAGATACACTCTCTGAATATTCATTAATTCGGTACATTTATTGAGCACTTACTTTGAACGAGACACTATAGTAGACATTGACATGTTTGGGAGCTTTGAATGTATCTACATCAAAGAAGTATTTAGAACTCCACATTAAGAGCTACTCAGTAATTGTTAGCCATTTTTGTTATGTTTGATTTTCTTTACAGATTATCATTAGACATAGAGCAAGATACAATCTCCAAGAATTCAGTAAACATCTTATTTCATTTGCCAAGGCATAAATACATTTTTCTTAAGTTCTGATACCTCCAAGCCTTAAGAGATAAATCTGTATTTTATAGATTTATTCCAGATGACTTGTTACTTAAGTAAATAGAATTTAGGATTTCACTCTGTCTGCTTGTCTACAAAATAAACTCATTGAATTTAGATTCTGTTTTTATTCAAACACGAACTAGAATTAAATAGAAATAGGTGTTGTTCAGGATTACAAAATAATTTCATTCACTTCTTTTCCCCTGTCTTATACTACCCCCTACTTCTTACCCTTCCCACCTATATCCCTCCATCCTCCAAAGCTGACTTAAAATCTCATGGTAACTGAATGCTCATTCTTACTGTCATCTCTCACCAGTGCTCCAAGGAAGTATCTTGCCCTGTATGGGCAAAGGCTTAACAAAAACATTTTCCTCTTCAGCATGAGGGTTTGACCTTCTGTTAACTCTGTTAACTCTCCAACCTTGTATCCTTGGTTATGTGATAAGGGTGGTATATCAGCTGTGTCACTAGATAACATTATTTATGGAAAAAATGTCCCCTAATTGGTAAACTTCATCTGTACTGATAGCACTGTAAATACTTAGCAGAAAGCCATATCTTTGGATTTCCTTGAATGTCCCTTGGAGGAATCCTGGAAGCTATGCCTATGGAATTGTTGTAAGTGATACTGACTACAGATGGTACATGAGGTGTCTAAGTCAGTGCAACTTCCTCATCTGTTTGATGTGGGTCTATCCTGTACGAAACTCATGATCTAGAAGGCCAGGAAAGAGAGCTCCCAGATGGCTGACTATATGAACCACTCTATGGAGTGCTGCAAGGACCCCTGCAGAAGATGAAAAGCTGACTCTGCCTGCTGGCAGACATTGGTGCTTATCCTATAACATGCTGGATAAACTGGTGTTCAGAGTAGCCTATGGTTGTCTTGTGAGTCTGTACATCCAGTTGAACCTAAGAAGATTTTTTAGTGGGTATTGATGATCTGGCTACACTTTGTTTCCAGAATTGTGCTAAGGAGAGATTGTATTGAAAGAATAGAAGCAAAGATCTTGGATTAGTTATTTCACAGTGATGCTGTCTCTTTGTGATCATAGTACCCATGTCTTCTTGAGTTGTAGAGTTCTTTCCACAGTAGTTTGTAGAATACTTAAAACAAATACCTTCTGTTGGAGAAAGTCTGATGTAGTTGTGTGTTGCAATATTTGTTTATTTATCAAATATTTCCACTGATAATGCATTGGTAGTTTCCTTTTTTATTGTTTTTATGCTTCAGGGACCATCTTAAGAGGTGAAGAAATAATGGTAACTAATTAGCACTTTTGGGGTATCGTAATTCACTTTTCACTATATCATTGCTCTGTATACTATATTGATAGATCTTCAGTTATTTTACTTAAAATTTGATCTTTAAAGTCATTTATAAGAAGCTTTTCAGTCCTTGGTCATAATTTTAAGTGATGTGTTGTTACTAGTAGGTAAAGGAAAATATCACAGATTTTTCAAAATTGGGAAAGACTTTAAACTAAAACCCAAATTTTCAGCTAATGCAGGATTCACTCATCTAATTTCTTTTAATGTTACAGAAACAATGTATGTATGTTCTCTTTTGAAAATTTGCTATGTCTGGATAAATAAGAGAAAAGTTTCAAAATGTATAATTCTATTATTCAAAGATACCCACTGGTTAGCATTCATGTTTCTCATTCCAAGCCTTTTATTACTCTGTGTATATACACAGAGAAGGGGGAGGGAAGGGAAGAAAGGAGGAAGTGAGAGAGAGAAAGCGAGATGGATCTATTTCTATTTTAATGGAATCAAAATGTGCTTACTGTTACGCAGGCCTTTTTCACTTGATACATCATGAATACATTTCCATGTCAATACATTTTCATCAACGTAATTTAAAATACAGAATAGAGTTCTAAATGGAAGAACCATAATTTATTTGACCAATCTACTATTGTTGGCTTTTATGTTTTTTCCTTACTGACAGGAATCTCTCTTTTTTAAAAATAAATAAACATTAAAAAAAAAAACTGTTAGTGAACATCCAACCAATGCTTTTTGCTGGATTTAATATTTATATAAATGTCAGCTTATACTATGTCCCTGTGTTTAGCAGCTATGTTGCATTGCTGGATAATAAGGAGCTTGTGGGGAACGAGAGCATGCAGTTCCCATTTATAAAAGTATGACGAAACTATTTTCCCCCTTTCAATGTCTTCATTAATTAATAAAATTACTGAAAAAAAAAAAAAAGTATGTGACACTTCCCTAAAACTTCTTTCTACATTAAATAACACTCTAGGGGTAAGATTGTTAAGCCAGTGGTGCTCTATATCATGGTTTATGTAATATCCATTTCATTAATTTGATATTGATAGTCTATTTGTTATATACTAATTAATCCCAACATCACTATCCAAAAATACCACCAGAATTGTTAGAACTTAACACCATTAAGAGATCTCTTAGAAAAACAAACCAATAAAAATTCCTTAGACAAAATGACCATTGTTTGTTATCATGGTGGGACCAGGGTTCTTTGATGGAGAAGTTGGTAGGATAAAAGGTATGAGAGTCTGAGGATCATATCTCCAGTTCACATTTTGCCATCTTGCCTACAAGCATATATGGAAAATTTTTTGCTCATTGTATTGTGAATGGCTTCATGCCATTCTTGTGACCCAACAAATTCTGGATTGTTAGAATTACAGAAAAGTCTGGCAGCTTCACTAGTATAAAAATTAGAAATACAGAAATAACATTAATCAAGATCTTAATACTATTTTCTTTATACAATAGCGTTTTAAAGTGTAAGTGTAAAACTAACACTAATATTACTATAAATTGATAATTCTGAGTAAGGTAGTAATTTAACAAATTAATAGACATACAGGCTAAAATATTGAGAAGCATTTTAATTTAAAGTTAAAATCACTAATATTAGCCTAGTAGATTATGATTTCTCCCCCTCTTTCTGACAAATTCCAACTGTCTTACATATGTAAACATACATAGGTATTTATATATAATGTATTTTTTCTCTGTGTGTATGTAAGTAGGTGGTGGATTTATAAATTTGTGCATGTAAATACGTGAATAGTTACCAGAGGGCCAGTTTATTGAAGCAGACTTTGTACTAAGTCACTTTATATTTTCATTTAATCCTGCTAATAATCCAATGAAATAGGCACTATTCGTAGCCCCCTTTTTTATATTTATTTTTATGTTTATTTTATATTTATTTTTGAGAGAGAGAGAGCATGGGCAGGGGAGAGGAAGAGAGAGAGGAACAGAAGATCTGAAGTGGGCTCCCCGCTGATAACAGTGAGCCCAATGCAGGGCTAGAACCCACAAACCATGAGATCACAACCTGAGCCAAAGATGGACACTCAACTGACTGAGCCACCCAGGTGCCTCAGCCCCCCTCGCCCTTTTTTTTTGAGATGAGGAAACTGACATGTAGAGAGATATAACTTGTTCAAGGTTACACAGTCATCAGAAAATAGACCATGGGGCTCAAACTCAGGTCTCTCAGTGTTTTCTGATATGGTAGCCAATATGTGCATATATGCTCAATATGTTCCTACACCTGTTTGAGGATATATTTATTAAAAATGATCTGAGATATCTTCTTTCTGATAATTCAGTATTACCCATTTCTCTTCTGAGTCCTTTTAGTCTGGCCTCTGCCTTTCAAATGCCTTTTGTGTTAAACACTTTTCAAGAACAAAGTTTATTATTTTCCTCCTACAAATTTTGCATAAATGTTATGTTAGCTATCTTTTTAGTTGAAAATGGAATAAAAAATTAGCATCCTCTGAGTTTTGGAATCATTAAGTTTTAAAATAATGTTCATGGTGAGTTCTAATACTAAATTTGAAAGATTATGTGAAGAAAATCTTAAAACTTAATTGGAAAGTGCATTTTTACAAAATGTCTCACATGATCAGGTGTTCTCATTATCTGGAGGAAATAAGTCATAGCGAAATGCACATGTCTGTACTCCATGTTTTAATCATTGTATGCCAATGTACATTCACCTAGAAAATTTAGTATGCTAACTGAAAGGTAGGTTCTACCTTGCTTACACTCTCCAATATAATAGCATTTCTTGTTGTAAATATAATGTCTTGAGACCTACTGAAAATTCTAATAACAAACACCTTTAGGTAATGGAACTGGGTAAACCTATATAGTTGCCTGAAATCTGCATACTGTAAGTGAGTCATCATTTAGTTAAAAATAAGTTTACTAAATTGCGCCCTTTTACACAGTGTCATCCCTCAGGATAATATATTTTTAGATGCAAAACAGGTTTCTCTTTTACCAGAAATCAAACATTTAAAAAATGTATATGCCAAAATGCAGACTTTATTCTTTATGGGTAAAACTTCTGCTGTTGTTTTTTTTTTTTTTTTTTTAATGTTTGTTTATTTGGGGGAGAGAGAGAGAGAGAGAGAGAGAGCAAGCCAAGGAAGGGGCAGAAAGAGAGGAAGAAAATCCCAAGCAGGCTCTGTGCTGTCATTGCAGAGCCTGATGCAGGGCTCGAACTCATGAACTATGAGATCATGGCCTGATCCAAAACCAAGAGTCAGACGCTTAATCGACTGAGCCATTCAGACACCCCAGTTGAATACTTTTAATTCCTTAAGGGGTACATGAATTAGCTGTTGTTTGAAAGCTGAATAAAATGGCATTTGATTTCTTCTGCCAATAGATCATCACTTTTCATGACAGGCGCTTATATTATGAATGTATCAGATTTATTTATTAACTCAAAAGTTTTACCATTCAAATTTTCATATCCCATGAAGAAAGCTAGATTGGTTGGATCTGATGGAGGTAGTATTTCCTTTCACTCATGGTAAATGTTTATGTTTGTTTTCTTTAAGCTTTCTAAACAACAGTGATTTGATCAAGAAATGCAAATTTCTGTTTTATTTTGTTAATATTCTGGGATACACATATGCAGTTCTAAAGTTTATCCTTTTAACAAAAAGGATGAGATGGAGTGATAGATGGAATAAATATTCCATCTAGGTTTCTTTGCAAACCCAAGGCCTTAAACCCCTCCCATAGAACTGGCGAAGAATCCTCAGGAAGAAATATTTTAGTTTCTTAGTACCTGATATAATCTAAATATCCTGCACTCAGAAGAGTGATATTCTCACAGTGATGATTTTTTATTACTGTGTGACAAGAAGATGGATAAGATTAAGCTCCCTACTGAGGTGATAAAGTCCGTTTAGAAGAAAAAAAGGTTATGATTGTCTTAATTTTAGATTTACTGGGTTTGGGGAAGAGGGGTGTGAGGTGTAAGTCAGACTGCCCATTAAACCTTTTATCTTGTACAAATAAAACTCTTGGGAGTTAAGGGGAGGGTACATTGCTAAAATTGGTGGATTTGAAGTTAACGTTAAAATATAGTGTCATTGTTTTTCATAAATTAAATTAAAACTGTAAAAATGACTTTGTTATCCCTCTGTCTTCCTTGCTCTTACATGTAAAAACATTGCTTCAGGGGTTCCTGGGAGGCCCAGTGGTTAAGCATCTGACTTCAGCTCAGGTCATGATCTCATGATTTGTGACACATCCATTTCAGCTCACATCAGGTGAGCTTGAGCCCCACTTCAGGTGAGCACAAGCTGCACATTGGGTAATCATGAGCCCCACTTGGGGTGAGCTCAAGCCCTGCTTTGGGTGAACACAAGTCCTACTTCAGGTGAGCCCCACTTCTCTCTCTCTGCCCCTTGCTCACTTGTACCCCCTCCCCCCAAAAAACAAATACAAACCCAAGAACATTGCTTCAGTTGAAGCAACTTAAATATCCATTCCGAGGATAGTTTAAATACATACAGCACTTTCTTATAATGGCATACTGTATAGCCATTTCATTACTTTTTAAAGTTTATTTATTTATTTTTAGAGAGAGGGGAGAGAGAGAGTGGGTGAGGGACAAAGAGAAAGGGAGAGGGTGAATCCTAAGCAGGCTCCGTATTGTCAGCACAGAGCCCATTGTGGGGCTTGATCTCACAGACTGTGAGATCATGACCTGAGCCAAAATCAAGAGTCAGATATTTAACCACCTGAGCCACCCAGGTGCCCCTGTAGAGCCATTTTTAAATGGCGGATGTAGACTATATTACAATAACCAAGACATGGAAACAAGTGTCCATTGACAGGTGAATTGATAAAGAAAATGTGATCATCTCTCTCTCTATATATGTATATCGATATCTATATAGATATATATGTAGATAGATATGTATATGTATATGTATATATTATATATAGTGTGTATATACTAAAGTATACATATGTATACACACACATACAAACATGAAATATTTAGCCATTAAAAAGAAGGAAATCCTACCATTTGTGATAATGTGGATGGACCTTGAAGGAATTCTTCTAAGTGAAATAACTCAGACAGAGAAAGCCAAGTGCTGTATGATCTCACTTCTATGTAGAATTTAAAACAAACAAACAAACAAAAACAAAAGAACAAACTCACAGATACAGAGAACAGATTGATGGTTGCCAAATGCAAGGGGGTGGGGATGGTGCTATAAAATGAGTGAAGGTGGTCAAAAGGGGCAAACTTAGAGATATACATTAGGTAAGTTCTGGGGATGTAATGTGCAGCGTGGTGACTGTAGTTAATAATACTGTATTGTATGTTTCAACATTGCTAAGAAAGTAGATCTTAAAAGTTCAAAAAAAATAGGTTCTCAAAAACCTATGTGCAGTGATAGATGTTAACTAAACTTATTGTGGTAATTACTTGCAATATATACATATGTCAAATTATTATAATTATTAATATGAAAATGACATATTTAAAAGTAAAAATTAGTAATAATTATTGAGCACTTATACTCTGGGTACTATTCTGAACAGTTAGCATGGAATATATCTCATATCCTCAATAACCCATGAGATAGGTACTTTTAAGTATGATTTACCATAGATAAAGAAAAATAGCTTGCCAAAGTTCACCTGGCTGTTACGAAGAAAAGTTAGGTTATGGATCCAGAAGTATGACTCCAGAGCCAGTGCTATTAACTATACTATATAAATCTCTGTTGCTAATATGGAAGTATTTATTATTTATAAAAACAACAGGGAAAAATAATATACAATATATAATATGATTCTATTTGCATGAAATTGTTGACCCTGGTAATTTTGGCTTATAAGATATCAGATAATTGTTTTCTTCTTTGAATTTTTTTATAATTAGATTTATGATTTTTCCAATCAGAAAAAGTAAATAAAGCTTTGCATTTTGGAAACAAACTACTGCGCAAAGTATCCTCTCTTTCATTTTTTGGTTTGTGTTTCTTCCCTTCCCCATCAATCTTGGTGCTTTAACTTCTACTAAGCATCAGTAACACTGCTTAGTCTGCTTACCTTCAAGTCCCTCATTGTTAGAAGCACCTTTTATATTTGTAATTTGTGTGTATCTTCTTTTTTCCCTTTGGATGCTTCCTCTTTCCTTTGTAAACCTCTGTATAATGTAGCTTGGTGTTTATTGGACTTCTAATAAATATTGAAGATGAGGAAACAAACAAACGTGAGCTTTCTGATTAAACAGATTTATAGGTATGCTATTTCTTTTTAAAAAGAGTAGTGGGTATAACTGTAAAATAATAAACCTCAATGGAATAGAACTTTTTACATGAGGATATGGCAGTAATGATTTGGAAATGATCGTGAGTGGCTTAAGGAATGCTGACCTCCTACTTCCCTCAGATTCTTGTGTTATACAAGGGGGTTGAGAGAATAAAGCTTGCTTCCTCTAGAAAGATCCACCAGAAAAAGGTGTTCTCTGGGTTTCTACTAAGGCAAATAGGTCTCTAGAGGGAGCATTTTGTCAAGATGATGAGGTAAAGGGGATTGTAAATTGTTAATTGGTGATTATAGTAGCAGTAATAGAGGTACAGTAGAAAAAACATTACAGGAATGGATTATTTAAAAGGTGGCTCAGTGAAGAAGCCCAGAGTAGAACGAGGCAACTAAGGAAGACTGTAGATGACTCTAGAAGAGAGGTTTCTGTTTCAGGGAGTAGCCAAAGATGACAGGGCTATAGGGCATACTGGGGTAAACTAGATTTAATCAGGTTTGTTTATTTGCTATTGTTTGGTAATGACAGTCAGAAGTAGAAACTGATTTACACTGTTTGAAATCAGAATGAGAGTCTAGAACCCTGCCCACTATACCTCTTTTCCTTGTCTGATCTCTATCTCATTGCTCTTCTTTCCTAATGCTCTAGACTAGGCTAAGAGAAATGGGAATAATTGTTCTGAGAGGGTTATAACATCAGCTATTAGAACTTTTCTCATCTATAAATATTTTTATATGTATATCTAAAAGACAATTCAATTTAAAGAAACCACAATGCCATTACTACACTTTAAAAAGTTAGACATAATCCTAATTATCATTGTACATCAGTCAATTTTCAGATTTTTTTCAATTGCATTAAAATTATGGCTTTGTGTGTGTGTGTGTGTGTGTGTGTGTGTGTGTGTGTTATGGCTGTTTGTTTGAATCAAGGTCTAAATAAGATCCATACATTGTAATTAGTAGAGGGTGCTCATGTTTCTGTATCTATAGGTTTTCTCCCTCAGGATTAATAATTGATTAGACTTATATGTATAATTTCTCTAACCATAGAGATCTTAGAAAATAACAATGTATATTGTAGTGATTATATTTATAAGAAAGTACTTATTGAGGTTTTTTACACAGTCCTCACATAAATGCATTAACAATGAAAATAACTAGTTTGCAAGAAATCAGGAACCACTAGTAATTATCCAACTTATTTCATTGTAAATAATATCTATATAGTTGTTTTCTTAATTTGCTCTACAAGTGTGGTCTTAGAATGTAAATATTATCTTGATTATACTATCTTGGTTAGGAAAACAGGTCACAAAAATGGAATAATTGGTGATTTATCCCAGATTACCCTTAGAAACTAGTTTGAAAACTCAGAGCCCTTGGTTTCTTAGCAGAGTGATAAAATGCTTTTGTCTTTCTGCTGTGTACTGCAGACAGGCGTGAGTTTTAAAATAGTTTGCATACAACCTGAACATAAGAATGTGATTGGTAGTGTATCAGTCAGGCTAAGCAATATTATGAGGTAGTGAGAAACAACCACAAAACCTCAGTGGTTTGAAACAATAGAGGTTTATTTCTTATTCTCTTTGCATGTCCATCATGGTCAGAGGTATCTATGCTCATAATAGTCACTTAGGGACCTAATGGAGCAGCCATCATTCAATCATTGCTGATCATCACACTGAGAAAAGAGAAAAAAAGAGCCCTGGAAGGTCTTACATCTACAATTAAATGTCGTAGCCTATAAGTCACAAATCCAATCACAAGGAGGCTGGGAAGTTAGTTTTCTATGCAACCTCAGAGAGAAGAACCAACTATTGGTGAACAGTACATATAACTAATCCTATAAGTAATAATTCTGTTACTGACTGCTAACAGATTTCTTCATTCATTTATTCATTCATTTGTTCATAAATCAAATATTTAATGAATATTAAATGGCTGCTATGTGCAAATCACTAGACTAGACAATAGAAATATTAAAATGAATAAAATACATTCCATCCCTTCTCTCCAGGATCTCATAGTCTGTTTATTTTTAAATCTTAAAAAATTGAAATTTTCTTCAAAAAATAAGGACATAAGTATACTATTAATCCTCTTCCCCTATTTTACCCCTTCCCCCACCCACTTCCCCTCTGGTAACCATCGGTTTGTTCTGTATGCTTAAAAGTCTGTTTTTTAGTCAGTTTGGCTATTTTAAATAATGCTCCATTAAACATAGGGGTGCATATACCCCTTTGAATTAGTGGTAATGTATTTTTTGGGTAGATACCCAATAGCGGAACTACTGGATCATAGGGTAATTCTATTTTTAATTTTTTGAGGAACCTCCCTCATGTTTTCCACAGTGGCCACTCCAATTTGCATTCCTGCCAACAGTGCAAAAGGGTTCCTTTTTCTCCATATCCTCACCAACACTTGTTTTTGTTTTTCTTTTCTTTTTAGCCATTCTGACAAGTGTGAGGTGATACCTTAGTGTGGTTTTGATTTGCATTTTCCCTGATGATGAGTGAAGTTGAACATCATTGTATATGTCTGTTGGTCATCTGTATGTATTCTTTGAGCAATATCTGTTCATGTCTTCTGCCCAGTTTTAAATCAGATTATTTGTTTTTGAATGTTGAGTTATAGAAGTTCTTTGTGGATCTTGGACACTAACCCTATATCAGATATGTCATTTGCAAATATCTTCTCCCATTCAATAAGTTATTTATTAGGTTTGTTGGATGTTTGCTTCCCTGGGCAAAAACTTTTTATTTTGTAATAGTCTGAATAGTTGTTTTTTTTTTCTTTTTTTCCTTTGTTTCCTCAGAAGACATATCTATAAGGATATTTCAGAGATCAGTGTCAGGGAAATTACTGCCTGCCCCATCTTATGGGATTTTTGTGGTTTTAAGTATCACATTTAAGTCTTTAACCAATTTTGAGTTTGTTTTTGTGCATGGTGTAAGAAAGCGGTCCAATTTCATTCTTTTGCATGTAGCTGTCCAGTTTTCCCAACACCATACATATCTTGAAGAGACTGTCTTTTTACCATTGCATATTCTTGCCTCTTTTGTCAAAGATGAATTGACCATGTAATTGCGGGTTTATTTCTGGGCTTTCTGTGCTGTTCCGTTGATCTATGTGTCTATTTTTGTGCCAGTACCATACTGTTTTGATTATTACAGTTTTGAATATAAGTCTGGAATTGTGATACCTGCAGTTTTGTTTTTCTTTTTCAAGAAAGCTTTGGTTATTTGGGGTCTTTTGTGGTTGCATAGAAATTTTAGGATTATTCTAATTCTGTGAAAAATCTTATTGGTATATTGATAGGATTGCATTAAATCTGTAGATTGCTTTGGGTATTATAGACATTCTGATAATATTTGTTCTAATCCATGAGCATCAAAGTTTTAATATTTTCAGAGTAGAGGTTTTTCACCTCTTTGGTTAAGTTTATTCCTAGGTATTTTATTATTTTTGGCACAGTTGTAAATGGGATTGTTTTCTTAATTTCTCTTTCTGCTGTTTCTTTATTAGTGTGTAGAAATACAGTGGATTTCTGTATATTGATTTTGTATCCTTCAACTTTACTGACTTCATTTATCAGTTCTAGCAGGTTTTTAGTGGAATCTTTGTAATTTTCTGTATATATATAGTATCTTGTCATCTGCAAATAGTGAAAGTTTTACTTCTTCCTTACTAATTTGTATGGCTTTTTATCTCTTTTTGTATTCTGATTGCTTTAGCTAGGATTTCCAGTCCTTTGTTGAATAAAAGTGACGAGAGTGAACAACATTGTCTTGTTCCTGACTTCAGGGGGAAAGCTCTAAGTTTTTCCCCATTGAGGATGATGTTAGCTGTGTGTATTTCATACATGGCCTTTGTTATATTGAGGTATATTCCCTCTAAACCTACCTTGTCTGAGGGTTTTTATCCTGACTGGATATTTACTTTGTCAAATGCTTTTTCTGCATCTATTGAAATGATAATATGATTTTTATTCTTTCTCTTAGTGGTGTATCATGTTGATTTGCAGATATTGAACCACCCTTGCTGATCTGATACTACATTTCTATGGAAATATAAATGTTTTCCTGTGTTGTTGGAATGGTGATTTTTATTGGTATTTTGAGTGATCTTGTTGTTACTGGGCACTGGAGACATGAAGTACCTATTCAATTTGCTGCACAGTTGATTACAAGATGGTCAGTCTCCTAAAATGTGTATATGCAGATATTAAGTAATTATTTGTCAGGAACAGGAAGTAAAACAAACATGAAGATGTCTGTGTCCTCAGAGAAATAAGACCTAAACTTTATGGACTTTAAAAATCAAAATCAGGGGCACCTGGTTGGCTCAGTTGGTTAAGCGTCCAACTTCAGCTCAGGTCATGATCTTGCAGTTCGTGAGTTTGAGCCCCACACATCGGGCTCTGTGCTGACAGTTTAGAGTCTGGAGCCTACTTTATGTGTACACCTCCCCCTCCCCTCCCCTGCTCACAATCTTTCTCTCTCTCTCCCTCAAAAATAAATAAACATTAAAAAAAATTAAAATAAAAAAAATTAAAATCAGTGAATGGAAATACACATAAAAGTAGATTTTAAAAATTTTCTGTACTATGGACTGAACTGTATTAAGGAATATAATTTTAGTTATTTCTTAAACAGAACAAGAGACTGTGGTTCAAAGTATATATAGAGTTCAAAGACTATATGTAGATTCCCTGCTATGAATGAGGCACTTGAGATACAAGGACAAGTGAGAATCACCCCAGATACTCAAGTTCAAAATAAAGGAAGAGGGTATTCTGATTCAGTCTGAGAGGAATAGGATTGTATAAAAACAAATCTGGTTTATTCTAAACCAGAGGCAAAGCCTCCAAAATATGTAGCTTTCATAGCATGAGAGAAAAGATGCCTTAAGCTTATACTTGATTCACTCTTGTATTGACCACCAGAGCTCAATTCAGTTAGATCCTCATTTTTTTTTCCTTGCATGTTCGATTATAGCCTTTACCAGATTCCACACCAGTTTTACAGTCTACTTAAGGTATTCTGATAGGTGAAATGTAGATTGTCAGTGCCACAAACACCTGTTTAACAACAGTCTGTGGAATTCTAGTCTTGATCAAGGTCAGCTTCTTTCCTATTGAGTCACTTATAAGAATCAAATTTTTATAGATGAGGAGAAAATCCTCCTTCAGATCTGGTGTTCAGAGCTTGAACCCTTAAAACATTACTCTCAACTATTTCACAATCACTGAAGTTTATTTTTGAACAATGAGCAAGCATATTTTTCAAAGTGATTCCTAGGGTTCTTTCTAGTGTTAGGACTGATTGTGACCAGATGACAGACGTGGCTCGGGTCTGTGGATCTGAGTAACTCTAATCAGGTTCTGAGCTTGTATACTGAATAACCTGCAGTATCCACTGGGTGCAGTTGACTTACATGTCAGGCTGGCATAGTATTTTGCCAGCTTTCTGTTTGTTTTAGGACTGACAGATTACTCAAAGTAGACTGAATGCACTAGCGTTTACTATGGATTTTGTATGATCCATTTCTCATGACTATTGACTGCTGCTATATGTAATTCTGAGATCATCATTTAAAATCACCTTTTTCCTTATGTAGTCATTTTATTTTTTTTAATTAATTAATTTATTTATTTATTTATTTATTTTTTTAATTTTTTTTTTTTAACGTTTATTTATTTTTGAGACAGAGAGAGACAGAGCATGAATGGGGGAGGGTCAGAGAGAGGGAGACACAGAATTGAAACAGGCTCCGGGCTCTGAGCTGTCAGCACAGGGGCCCGATGCGGGGCTCGAACTCACGGACCGCGAGATCGTGACCTGAGCCGAAGTCTGCCGCTTAACCGACTGAGCCACCCAGGCGCCCCAGTCATTTTATTATTAATTTCCTTAAAGTGAACTGCCCTACAGCTTATCAACCACAAATGTACCATTATATAACAAGGTCATATGACTGACTTCCCTTTCTACTGTAGCTAAAATAATCCAGTTTAAGTATGTATTATCCTTCATACTTCTTTTATTTATTTTTGAGAGACAGAGAGAGACAGAGCACAAGTGGGGGAGGGTCAGAGAGAGAAGAAGACACAGAATCCCAAGCAGGCTCCAGGCTAGCACAGAGCCTGACACGGGGCTTGAACTCACAAACCGTGAGATCATGACCTGAGTGGAAGTCAGACACTTAACCGACTGAGCCACCCAGGCGCCCCCCCCCCCACCCATTGATACTTCTTTTAACACACATGCTTTGACCCTTTCATATCTCTAATTTCTACATTACAAATTTAGCTTTTTTCTTGATTATTGTGAGCTTCTTTTGGTTAATGCTAATTACAAATGTAATTTTCACACAACTGAGTATCATAGCTATAACTTGGAATTAGTCAATAATCCTGCTATTCTGTTGGAAAATTTAATACTATAAAAGAATTAGTGCATAAATTATTTTGTCATCAAAATATTTTATCCATGGAGATGAATACTACAGAGACTGGAACAAACGACCCCATAGCTAACCTTCTTAGACATGTTTACAGAAAAATAATGTTTAATATTGTTAACTCATCTCTTCCATCTATTCTTCATGTATAGCTTTTCTGTCTTCATTTTGAGTAATCCATTGAAATTCATTTCCGGGTCAACATCATTAAAGTTTTTAAAACAATATTGAAATGATCATGTGTTTAAAGTTATTCATTACCACTTATACCACTTCTAATTCATAAGATGCTGACTTGGAATGTCAGCAGAATTATGAGTAGTTTGGGTTCTGTCTTCTAATCTCAAAACCACTGTCTTTGTATTGCCAACATTTTGGGTACTAGGTTTAGCCTAGCCTCATTCAACCTGTCTTATATCAGTGATTGACAGATATTTTAGAGGGTAACAGTGTTGGCAGTAATAACAGCCTCTGAGGAGATTGTTGTAGTCAGTTTTGCTAATAAAAACTAGAGAAAGTGAAGCTTCATAGAATCTTCATGGTTAGTGAGTGAATACAGGAAATACACCATCTTTTATGTACCTGAAATTCTCAAGTCTGAGAGGCAGTCCCTTCTCATTCACTTCATCCCCATCTCAAGTATAGTTGTGACCACCCTCATCTCTATTAAAAACCTATATTTGCCTATTTTCATCAGTGTCCAGATCCCTGAATCTAGTTAATTTGATAAATCATGTTGTCATGCTAGTAAATACTACTTTATTTTTAGTGGATCTTTTAGAATTAAAACAAAGTGAAAACAAAAAAAAAACAAAAAAAAAACCCTTATTGTGTAGAGGAAGTGTAGAGTCAAGGTAAAGGTACAGTCTGGAGGCATAGAATTGGTGGATTAATCTATTCCTCAAGTAGAGTAGACAGGTATCATATGGAGGCATACCCATTTTATTGTGCTGCACTTTCTTGCTCTTTACAGATACTGAGTTTTTTACAAATTAAAGATTTGTGAGTTGAGCAAGTCTGTTGGTGCTGTTTTTGCAATAGCATTTTCTCACTTTTGTGCCTCTCTGTCACATTTTGGTAATTCTCACAATTATTACAACTTTTTCATTATTGTATTTGTTATGGTGATCAGTGACAATTCACTGAAAGCTCAGATGATGGTTAGCATTTCTTAGCAATAAAGTATTTTTCAATTAAGGCATATACATTGTTTTTTGGACATAGTGGATTGCACACGTAATAGACTACAGTATATTGTAAACATAACTTTTATATGTACTGGAGACCAAAAAATTTATTTGACTCACCTTATTGAGATACTGCTTTATTGCTTTGGTCTGCAACCAAACCTACAATCTCTCTGAAGTAGGCCTGTACTAAACTTATTTATGAGTAAGCTATTGTCAAGCTGAGACATTTATATCATGTAATGCAAGAGATAAATCATAGTTCTTCAGTAATATCAGTATATATGGAAATTCACTCTATTCTGTATTTAGTTTTTTAAAGACGTATTTACAGATAACTTTAAAAATGATCCAGAAATGTTGAGTCACGAGAGATGCAGAAGTTTAATTTGGATAAATATTCTTTTCTTTAAAAAAATGTGATTCTTCAGTTTTCTGAACTTTTGAGTTACATGTTTGGAAACTGATATTTCACTAGTTGCTAAATAAATCTTTATTATTGAAAAATCTCATCAATTTTCTCATTAACTTTATTCAATAACAAATCTAAAGTAGAAATTTTGGTAATATAAATACAACATTTTGCTGTATATACTAATGCTTTAAAAAAATGTCTAGCATCAGATTTTGAACCTAGCATTGTTTAGACTTAAAACCTTTAGTATTGGACCTCAATTTAAAGACTAGTTATGCTTAAAATAGACTTTTTTTTTAAGAGCATGGGTGTTTTATTATTTTTTTTAATATTTATTTTGAGAGAGAGAGAGAGAGCACACAAGCATAGGAGGGGCAAAGAGAGAGGGACACACAGAATCCGAAGCAGGCTCCAGGCTTCAACATGTCAGCACAGAGCCTGACACAGGGTTTGAACTCATGGACTGCAAGATCATGACCTGAGCTAAAGTGAGATGCTTAAAAAATAATAATAAAAAAAAAATAATAATAATAAAGTGAGACGCTTAACCGACTGAGCTACCCAGGTGTCCCTTAAATAGACTTTTTGTTTCATTCTTAAAGTTTTTATATGGTTTGGGGGAAAGATAAATACATATGCTGTTCTTTTCTTAATATGTGGTCTACTATTTTAAAAGTAAAAAATTATGAAGTAATGAAAAATGTTTAAAATAAAATTAAAAAATCAAATTTATTATATATTGTATTGCAAATATGTAAACATATAGCTATTTAATCATGAGAAATATTAGAAGAAAATGTATCAAAATGCTGTAATAAATTGCTAATATTAGGGCCTTTTTTCCTTCTAGATTCCAATATTTCTGTAACATGGTTGTTACTTTTATGATGAGAAGGATAAATATGTTTTTGTAAAATGCAATAAAGAAAGCTAAGATTAAATACAGAAAAGCATTTGCTGCTTCTAATTATGGCAAATGTTTCAAAGGCACTTATATTAAATATAAGGATAGTTCATATACCTAAAAGACTGTACTATCTTTAGAGTATATTTCAGCATAAGAAGCAACTCACAGCTCACAGTGTCAGGGTGCTAGGCAATCTTCAAAATTAGTATCAAATAAGTTTTAGTATAAGGGGTCAAATAAACATTTACTTATTTATTATCTTTCAAACCTTCTCATTTCCCTAAACACTTATAATAAAGACTATAAAGGTGGAGTTCTTGTCTGTCTTTTCGAATTGTTATATCCCTAGTATTTAGAATAATTTCTGGGACATAGTAGGAGCTTAATAAGTGTATGTTGAATGAATGAATGAATGAATGAATAAGTAACAAATGAGAGAGATATGCAATTAACTCCTAATTAACTATGTATAGATAGTTCCAGTCTAAATAACTTAGGTTCCCTATTCCCTCACCATCTCACTTTGTTTAAGCTATTAAACAGAGGAATATGAAACTGGATTAAAGATGCCTTGAACTATAGAGAATATCGCAACTTGGGACCAAGCAAGATCAACCTTGATAAGGAGTTATATCCCCCTCACTCACAGCAAAACATGTGGCTCTAAGGGAATGAGATACAGTAGTAGCAGAGAAGTGATAGGTATATCCCATAATCCTGGTCTGCTTTCCATAAATTGACCCTGTATTGCAGCACAACTCAAGGTGGCCCCCACTCTGTGCATACTTAGATGACCTGATGCAACCTACTCTTGGGGTCTACCCCAGAATCACAACTTTAGCCCTTCTGTTTCTTCCACATGGTACCTACTGCACTGTAACTCGTAGTTTTGTGGGGGAGTTCCTAGTATCTTAGAACAAAACTATATAAAATATAAATAGCTGCTCATTTGGAAAGTGATTGCATTAGTTTAATTGGTAAATCATTTAGTCTTGCTCATGACCAGTATACTCATTATTTCCTTTCATTCACTTCAGCATGATTCTATGTAAATGATCTTTAGGCTCTTCTGAATCTTCTGCTTTCATTTATTCTGTAGCCTTATTCCTTTTGGTTGTCTCCTTCCATATTTTCCTCTTTGAGAAAATATTTCACACTTCTTATGCAAAATCAGAGGCATTTCTCATGGATCCTTTAGACTCTGAGACCGCATAATTTTCTTTCTTTAGCCCTAGACCTCTAAAGTTTTGGGCTAAAACTGCTCTCTCCAGAACTGCTTGAATGTTTATGTGATAGCATCTGTCACTTCGAGTTCTGAGTTTTCCAATTCTTGTCATTCTGTGTCTCCTGTAGTATCTTCCCCTTTCTAGAGCATATATCCATCTTACTATGACAGTTTTTTCAAGTCTGTTCCTTTTGGTTCTGACGGGTTCTCTAAACTCCCCAGGTCTCTGCCATTTTCCCAGGGCCACCAGCATCTCATTCTGGATTGTTTTTCCTCTTAGATGGTTATATTTCTCATTATTTATCTTTTGACCTTTTTATATCTTCTCTGATTGACATTAGCACATTCACTTATTCAGTCATTCAACAGGTATTTATTGAGTCACTACTATGTACCAGAGCCATTCTATGTGTTAAGATAAATGGTAAATAAACGTAGCTAAACCCTTATGGAGATTTCTGTCCAATTGAAGCATAAAACATTAAGCTCACACATCTACAACTATTACATTTATATTACTGAATCTGCATGTGAGTTCAGGGGAAGGACGCTTTTATCACAAAACTTCCTGTACATTTGCAACCCAAAAAAGAATAAAATAATCTTACCTGCTTGCTGGTAGCTTTGGCACAATTTCAAGACCATTTGGCATGTTTCCAACAAAATGAGTATGTTATCCTCTGTAAATGTCTCATTAATAATTATAACCTAGGGACGCCTGGGTGGCTCAGTTGGTTAAGCGTCTGACTCTTGATTTTGGTTCAAGTTATGATCTCATGATTCATGGGTTTGAGCCCTGCATCAGGCTCCATGCTAATAGCATGGAGCCTATTTGGCATTCTCTCTCTCCCTCTCTCTCTCTCTCTGCCATTCCTGCACTCTCTTTGTCTCTCAAAATAAATAAATAAATTTAAAAAATAAGTAATTATAACTAATATTTATTAGGCATGTGTTTCTTGCCCATTATTGGTATTATTTCCTATTATCCTCATAACAAACTTATGAGGAAACAACCACAAAGAAGTTAGTTATTTGTTCAAAGTTATTAAGATACCAAGTGAGAAAATGGGATTTCAAATCCAAGTCTGTTTGGTCCCAAAACCTGAGCTCGATTCTCTCTCCTGTTTGCTGATTTCCATCACTAGTGAAATTCATCAAAAGTCAAATGTGTAAAATTTATGTTCCCCCTTCTCTTATTAACCATCCAATATTTCTGTTCTATAAAATGTCAGGGAGGGGCGCCTGGGTGGCGCAGTCGGTTAAGCGTCCGACTTCAGCCAGGTCACGATCTCGCGATCCGTGAGTTCGAGCCCCGCGTCAGGCTCTGGGCTGATGGCTCGGAGCCTGGAGCCTGTTTCCGATTCTGTGTCTCCCTCTCTCTCTGCCCCTCCCCCGTTCATGTTCTGTCTCTCTCTGTCTCAAAAATAAATAAACGTTAAAAAAATTAAAAAAAAAAAAAAAAAAAGTCAGGGAATCTTAATTTTAAAAATCAGGATATAACCATATTCATAAACCTAATATTTGGTTGATTGTTTTTGATTGTGAAAGAGATTATGACTTTGGGGACCTTGGAAATATTTACTACTAAGTGGAAAATGTTTTGGTGAAAAGGATTGCATGTTAGTATTATACATGATTTTAAATCATAACCTCTGCTTGATTGCGAGTCAGCAAACATAACTCTCTTTGTTACAGATGAAATTTTTTAAAACAAGAAGATAAAAAGGCACCATATATGGTTTCCTCTGAAGTATAATATGTATATTTTTCACTTTTTAACATTCACTTAACATATTTCATCCAAAAATAAGAAGTAAAGCACCCCAATAAAGGCCCTATATTCCATCCTGCCCTTACTGAAATAGTTCCCTTTTCATCTATTGTATATATCACTTATGAAAAATATTTTTATATCCTTCACATTTTCACTACTAGGAGACTTTTCCCCCAGATGAAGATTGCACCTCCCCTGCAAAAGGAAAACCTGGCATAGAAATGCTATGATATAAAGTCTTTTTTGTTTTGTTTATTTGCAATTTAATACTTAGTTTTATGTTTTAGAATATAGATTTATGTAGTATTTAATAGCATTGGGCTGGAAATTAAATAAGAACTCTGCCTTCCTTTACCATTAATATTGGGCAGATTACTTAACCTTTTGCATGCTTCTGTTCTTATATGGGATGCCACCAACTCACTGTGACACGCCTAACTAAAGCTTTATCTTTATGTTGGGATTATAAAATTTACTCAAGTAGAATTTAATCCCAAAAATAAGAACAAATAATACAAAGGCAATATATTATAATAGCCATTGAAAAAGTGGAACAATTTTGACACTGATCTCAAGTAATACCTACCTTATTTCCTACCTCTTAAAGATTTTTAAAATATTTACATATTTCAGTACAATGTTGACTTCCAAGTTATTTTTTCAGTACATATTTTTCATCATTATTACATTGACTGTTCAGTGGAAACTTGGGCCTATTGAAATCTTTATCTCAGATGAAAAACAATATCTTTACTATCTGTAATAGATTCTGCTTTTTTTGTTTTTAGGACCAAGTAATTAATCTTCAATATGGAAATAGCATATACTTTAAGAGCAATTCAGGCTGATCCCATATTGGCTCATCTTCTCAAAAAAAAAAAAAAAAATGCCTTCGCTTTAAAAAATACATCACCATGAATTCATTGGAAGAAAGCCATTATATATATATACTGGGTATCTTGTTACTATTTTCAGAATATTTTTGCAATTTCTTTTAATGGTGCCTGACTTTTTTTTTTTTCCTGAGTCCTTTTTCTTCCATTCTTAAACAATCCACTCCCCTATTCCCCAGACCCAAGGAAATATTTCCTTGTTGCCATCATTTTCCCTTATTTATTTGGTTGAAAATTGATAGTTATCGATGATGGGTTTTAAAGAGTTGTATTAAATATTTTTGACCATCTTTAAATTTGGCCTTTACTTTCCTTTTTTTGTAATATAATATTTTTGTCTTTATTCAAAACATTTGACTATTGGCTTCCATTTTATTTGATTTAAGGAGGTTGATGGGACATCTGTAAAGAAGAGATATATAGAAGGAAGACATTTTTTTATAACCATAAACCAGTACTTTCAGGAAAGTTAACACTGCTTTTATCAGTGTCATGGGATGAAATAGGCCAAGAAAAGCCAAGGATTAAAGTTGATTCAGGCTGATAAGAGGATATAGAAAATAAGGGTCTCAGCAAACACAGAGCTTCATTCAGAACATTAGCTACTCTAGAAGGGAGAATAAAAATTATTTTTTTTAATTTCTTTGAATTCAAGTTTGTTAACATACAGTGTAGTATGGTTTCAGGAGTAGAACCCAGTGATTCATCACTTAAATATAACACCCAACAAGTGCCCTCTTCAATGCCCATCACCCATTTAGCCAGTCTTCCCACCCACCTCCCCTCCAGCAACCCTCAACTTGTTCTCTGTATTTAAGAGTCTCTTATGGTTTGCCTCCCTGTTTTTATCTTATTTTTCCTTCCCTTCCCCTGTGTTCATCTGTTGTATTTCTTAAATTACACATATGAGTGAAATAATATATTTGTCTTTCTCTGACTGACTTATTTCACTTAGCATAATACATTCCTAGTTCTCTCCACATCATTGCAAATGGCAAGATTTCATTCTCTTTGATTGCTAAGTAGTATTCCATTGTATATACATACCACATCTTCTTTATCCATTCATCAGTCAAGGGACATTTGGGCTTTTTCCAAAATTTGGTTACTGTTGATAGTGCTGCTATAAATATTGGGGTGCATGTGCCCCTTCAAATTAGCAATTTATATCCTTTGGATAAATACCTAGTAGTTCAATTGCTGGGTCACAGGGTAGTGTTTTTTAAAATTTTTTGAGGAACTTCTATACTGTTGTCCAGAGTGGCTGCACCAGTTTGCATTTCCACCAGTAATGCAAAAGGGTTCTCCTTTCTCCACATCCTCACCAACATCTGTTGTTTCCTGAGTTGTTAATTTAGCCATTCTGACAGGTGTGAGGTGGTATCTACTTGTGGTTTTGATTTGTATTTCCTTGATGATGAGTGACGTTGAGCATCTTTTTATGTGTCTTAGCCATCTGGATGTCCTCTTTGGAAAAGTGTCTATTTATGTCGTCTGCCCATTTCTTCACTGGATTATTTGGTTTTTTTTTTTTTTGGTGTTGATTTTAATAAGTTCTTTATAGATTTTGGAAACTAACCCTTTATCAGATATGTCATTTGCAAACATCTTCTCCCATACTGTCAGTTGCCTTTTAGTTTTATAGTTTCCTTTGCTGTACAAAAGTTTTTATCTTGATGATGTCCCAATAGTTCATTTTTGCTTTTAGGGAGAATATAAATTCTTTTATTTAAAAAAAATTTTTTTTGATATTTAGTTATTTTTGCATGAGCAGACAGAGTATGAGCAGGGAAGGGGCAGAAAGAGAGAGAGAGAGAGAGACACCAAATTCAAAGCAGGCTGTAGGCCCTGAGTTGTCAGCACAGAGCCCAATGCAGGACTCAGACTCACAAACCACGAGGTCATGACCTGAGCTGACGTCAGACACTTAGCCGAATAGCCACTCCCAAGGGAGAATATAAATTCTTAAACAATAGAAGGTAGAGTCTAATTTGAAGTCAGAGAAGTTCCTGACAGCAGAAGTGAGTAGATTCCAAGTATAGATATAGAAATTGGCACAAAAGCGGTCAGTATGAAGGAGGGAGAAGGAAACACTAGGCTGATTAACCCAGGTATAGCATCCTCTGTGCCATGTAAATGTATTTCATCTATGTAAGCAACACAGCAGCAGATCATGACCACTGAAACAAGGGCAGGGTTGAGCAACACTGCCCAGGTTCAGGGCGATCCACCTGAGTGTGAGGAAACAAGGAATGGCAGGTTTTGTTGGCAGGGAGTATAAAGCAGAGTTACCCACATCATTATTATCATTATTACAGTAATTGTTGATTGTGGCAGAGAGGCTAATCAAAATCTCGTATTTTGGATAATGGCATTTTCTTACATTCAATTTAAGAAAAACTTCCCCCCCCCCCCCCATCACTTCAAGTTTTGAAACCTTTTCAGGAATCCTTGGGCACTAGAACAACAATTACTGATATTCAGGGTTTTTTTTTTTTAAGCTTTTCATCTATTGTCAATTAGTCTTTAGTTAGTTAGGAAGCCCCCAAATTTTCTTTTTTAAAGGTGACAGTGGATCATCCACATGAGGATGTTGAGAAAATAACACTGACAAATACTGATATAATTGTTCATAGTCCCTTATCTATATAAGTCCTCTATCTTCAGTTTGGAGAAAGACCCTTTTTTTATAAGAAAAAAAATTAAGTAAAAGTACATTTTGTTCATGCAGCAAATTCAGACTTGAACTTATGTCATTTGGTGGCAAATCCACAGCTGAATTTATATGAGACTATTAATAGACTTTATATTTCCCATAGTAAATATTCCTATATTTCACTCCAGAAATATTAATGTTTGATTCTCAGATGCTGCTCCAGTTACCTTGGGGGATGTTATATCATATATAGTATAATTATATAGTGTATATATTTCTTAGTTTAAACTTCTAAAATAAAAAAGAATACATGTATATCAATTCTGAAATTTTGCTGGCCCCAGGGGTTTTGAGTGAGAGATATTGTGCCCAATTAGTTTCAATCATGTGACCGTGGAGTCACATATTTAGTAACTGTTAACTGTGATAGGCCTCATCATCCTGAAAAGCTTAATATAGATAGTCTCTAATTTGTCTATCAGTTTTCTCAGAATCTGTTTATCATAGATGTGCTATTTTATGTGGTGGTTGTGCCTGGTGGTATTATGTTCCTTTAATCAATCTATAATGTACATAAAACATGATATTAACAGGTCTATGGATCTTATGGCAGTGTTTCTATGGAAAATATTTTTAGACTATACCCATCTCCTTTACCTTAGCCCGGCCCATCATCAAGGATAATAAACACACCCCGACTGCAGTTTTCACAGGAGTCTTCCCAGGACTTCTGAGGCTCACTTATCCTATCATGCAAAGAGAGTAAGATTTCCAATAGGCTGAGACCATTGCTAAAGGCTCCTTTAACTGACAGGATGCAGGGTGGAATAAGTTGTTGTTTTTGTTTGCTTTGTTATTTTTGCTTATCATAGCTTCACTATTGTTTGCATTCTTTTCTTCTGTGGACTGTAGGAACTGCCCTAAGTCCTTTCTCATTTATGTCCTCTTGTAGTTCTGTTTATTTGGAAGTAATGGGACTAGGTTTCCTTCTTTCGTATCTACCGTTTCACCTTATCTTTGATTTTGAATTGTCCACTTAACTCTATTCTATGTATCTCAATTTTCCTTTCATAAGGAAGGCTAATAGTTTCTACTCAAATATATATGATAGATAATTAAAGGTATTAAGTAACTGAGGCTGGGTCGAAAGAATATTGGAGTACTACTTCCAAGAAGTTAGAAAAGCTGGAAGCATGACTTCTTGTCTATCATGACTTGATTTTCTTGCAGATTATTAGTTATATGACATTCAGTTTCCTAAGGAATACTCCCATTGGACCCTTTTCCTATGAAAGATCTTTCAAGTTACTGTGTGGTGTACAATACAAACAATGCACACATTGGTAGATTGCTTTTAAACAAATCCTAGAAACTATTCAAACAAGTATTCTTAGACAGTAATCACATGAGAGGCTATGCACTCACCTCAGTGCTGCTGCTCTGCTTAAATACTTTTGGAACTCCTTAGGTTGTCTCCACAGCCTGTACCATATTTTGAATGTTTCTGTATTATTAGTCATTTTTTGAGAGTTAACTTAGAATTTATAGATAACTGTCTTTCTGAGTAATGTCTAATGAGGGAGGTTTTTGTTTTGTTTGTTTCTTTCTTGGTTAAAAACAAGTGAAAGCTAAAAAAGCAGATTTTGGCAGGGGAAGGTTTAAATTGATTCTTATACTGTTTCCAGAGCAGGAGGTTCAAAGCTATTTGAAACAGTTGTAGCCCTGTAATCCTATACTTAAATGGTGCAACATTTATTTTGTGTATAGGCTATTGTATGTTGATTTAAAATACATATTCTTTATTCTTAGGTTTGTTGTTACACAAGTGTATTTAAACATTCACATATAGACACATATACAATATGACATCATTAGGAAATTGAATCTATGAGGATTGAGATACAAAAGAAAGTTTTCTTCAAAACTTGGCATGTTTCAATCATTCTTTCATTTCTTTGAACTGATTAATATATCTGGAAGAGCAGAAGAGACTGATCTGAAATAGCATTTTTGTAAGTTTTGTTTATTAAGTACCCACAAAATAACAGGTAATTATCGGGTATTCATTATACTATTTAATATTCACAACATTTCTTAGAGATACTTGCTCTCTTTTAAAGATGGAAGAAACTGGGGTGCAAAAAATTGAAGGCTACCATGTCTTGATCACATGGCTAATGAGTAGCAAAGCCTTCTGAGTTTCTGACTTTTTCTGAAACTGCTCTAAATTTCTTTCTCTTTTTTTTTTTTTCTTCCAAGTTTTTATTTCAATTCAAGTTAGTTAACATATAGTGTATAGTATTGGTTTCAGGAGCAGAACCCAGTGATCCATCACTTACATATGACATTCAGTGCTCATCCCAACGAGTGCCCTCCTTAATGCCCATCACCCATTTAGCCAATCCCCCACTGGCCTCCCCTCCAGCAACCCTCAGTATGTTCTATGTAGTTAAGAGTTACTTATGGTTTACCTCCCTTTATGTTTTTATCTTATTTTTCCCTCCTTTTTCCTATGTTCATCTGCTTTGTTTCTTAAATTCCACATATGAGTAAAATATATTTGTCTTTGACTTATTTCATTTAGCATAATACATTCCTTGTTCTATCCACATCACTGCAAATGGCAAGATTTCATTCTTTTTGATGGCTGAATAATATTCCATTGTGTGCATATACCACATGTTCTTTATCCATTCATTAGTTGATGGACATTTGGGCTCTTTCCATAATTTGGCTATTGTTGATAGTGCTGCTATAAATATTGGGGTGCACGTGCCCACTCAAATCAGTATTTTTGTATCCATTGGATAAATACCTAGTAGTGCTATTGCTGGATTGTAGGATAGTTCTATTTTTAACTTTTTGAGGAACCTCCATACTGTTTTCCAGAGTGGCTTCACCAGTTTGCATTCCCATCAGCATGGTAAGAGGGTTCCCTTTTCTCCGCATCTTCGCCAACATCTGCTGTTTCCTGAGCTGTTAATTTTGGCCATTCTGACATGTGTGAAGTGGTATCTCATTGTGGTTTTGATTGGTATTTTCCTGATGATGAGCAATGTTGAGCGTTTTTTTATGTCTGTTAGCCATTTGAATGTCTGCTTTGAAAAAATGTCTATTCATGTCTTCTGCCCATTTCTTCACTGGATTTTTTTTTTTTTGGTGTTGAGTTTAATAAGTTCTTTTTAGATTTTGAATACTAGCCCTTTATCTGATATATCATTTGCAAATATCTTCTCCCATTCCATCGGTTACCTTTTAATTTTGTTGATTGTTGCCTTTGCTGTGCAGGTTTTTATCTTGATGAGGTCCCAATAAGCATTTTTGCTTTTGTTTTCCTTGCCTCTGGAGATATGTCTAATAAGAAGTTGCTATGGTTTACATCAAAGAGATTGCTGCCTGAGTTCTCTTCTAGAATTTTGATGGTTTCCAGTTTCACATTTAGGTCTTCTTTCATCCATTTTGAATTTACCTATGTTAATGGTGTAAGAAAGTGGTCCAGTTTCATTCTTCTACCTGTCACTGTCCACTTTTCTCAGCACCATTTGTTGAAGAGACTGTCTTTTTTTCCACTGGATATTCTTTCCTGCTTTGTCAAAGATTGATTGACCTTATACTTGTGGGTCCATTTCTGGGCTCTCTATTCTGTTCCATTGACCTGAGTATCTGTTTTTGTGCCACTACCATACTGTCTTGATGATTACAGCTTTGTTGTAATTAGCTTGAAATGTGGAATTATGATGCCTCCTGCTTTGCTTTCCTTTTTCAACATTACTCTGGCCATTTGGGGTCTTTTCTGGTTCCATATAGGTTTTAGAATTATTTCTTCCAGCTCTGTGAAAAATACTGTGTTATTTTGATAGGGATTGCACTGAAGGTATAGATTGCTTTGGATAATGTAGACTTTTTAATATTTGTTCTTCCAACTCATGAGCATGGATGTTTTTCCATTTTTTTTTGTGCCTTCTTTGATGTCTTTGATAAGTGTTCTATAATTTTGAGTACAGATCTTTTACTTCTTTGGTTAGGTTTATCCCTAGATATCTTATGGATTTTGGTGCAGATGTAAATGGAATCAATTCCTTGATTTCTCTTTCTGCTGCGTCATAATTGATGTATAGAAATGCAACAGATTTCTGTAGTTGATTTTATATCCTGCAACTAGGCTGAATTCATTTATCAGTTATACCAATTTTTTGGTGGAGTCTTTTGGGTTTTCTACATAGAGTATCATGTCTGTGAAGAGTGGAAGTGTGACCTCTTCCTTGCTACTTTGAATGCCTTTTATTTCTTTTTGTTGTCTGATTGCTGAGACTAGAACTTCCAGTACTATGTTGAACACATAGTACTCTCAGGTGATGAGAGTGGACATCCCTGTCGTGTTCCTGACTTTGAGGATGATAGTAGCTGTGGGTCTTTTGTATATGGCCTCTATGATTAAAGTGCTCTAAATTTCTCAAATTGTGCCTACTACTACGGGCATGAGCCTTTGACCAATTAAAAGTATATTCTGTTATCTATATGGTGAAACATTTCCTTACAGATAAGATGCCAGCAGATCAATTGCAGAATTCATTGTTTATATTTTACTGGAAATTTTTGAGTATGGTATAGTGGAGATCTCCAAACTCTTTACCCTGGTCCAAATGACCCTATATGATTGATTTGACTCCTGACTGTCTTCGCTCTCACGTATAATCCAAATTGACCTATCTCCTGACACACAAAATTTATTCCTCCGTCAAGACATTTATATGACTTGTTTCTTTTGCCTAGAATGTCCAGTCAGGTCTCATCTTAAATGTTAATTCCTCAGAGAGGTCTTATCCAACCACTACCAAAGTTCAAGAAATCACTCAAGTCACATCACTTTGTTTTAATTCTGTTTATGGCACCTACTGCAATCCAGCATTTCCTGTTTACATGTTTATTATCTCTCTTACCAGTGGATTGTAAACTCCATGACAGCAGAAATCTTGTCTATTTTGTTCACCACTTTATTACCAGAACCTGAAACAACCTAGCCAAGAAATTGTTGTCGGAACAAATGAATAAATTAGGTCAAGAAAATTACATAACACATTATTCAGATTAAAGAAGATTAGGAATAATAAACATTTAGGGATCCTTGCAGCAGTGATTCTCATAGCATGCTAAACTAGCCAACATCATCACCTGAAAATGTTAGAAATGTAAATTCCAAGAACTTATCCAAGACCTATTAAATCAGAAACTCTAGAGGTGGGGCTTTGCAATCTGTTTTAATAAGCTTTCCAGGTAGTGATTCTGGTTCAGAACCACACATTTAGACTTTGTACCAATCAATTGTCAGAATTATCAGTTTTGTTTTGTTTAAAGCCAGACTGCCATATTTAAAATGTATTTTTTTCTGTACATGATTTTGTTAGCAATATATTTTTTAAATTGTCATACATGTAGAAATTTCAAAAATGTACACCTCTAATGAGAGTCAATATAGCTAATTCCGTGAATTGAGAACATAATTTTGTCTGCTTAAATATCATAAGACTTGGTTTCCAAAAGTATTTTTTAAATTACATTATGCTAATTTCTAAGGAAGTTTAGAATTTCCTTGAATCTATTTTGAGATGAACTGTTCCAAAGATTAATTAATTTTTTAGTAAGTTGTAGACAAAGCTTGATCAAAGACGTGCATTGGCATTCTAAGGATTAGCATAGTCCAGTATCTCCTACAGATCTTTAGAAGGAAAATTCAATATGGAACCCTGTATTTGAAGCCCACTGCTCTAAAATAAGGTTCACTCAGGGACTTTGAAGTATTTTCAAAATCTCACTTATATTTTATTTGTCTTGAAATATTAATTTACACTGTAATTTCCATATGTACCCTTTAAGTAGTATTTAACTAAATTTAATGGCATGAGTACATATAAAGTAGTTCAAAAAAAGAATGAGTCCAGAATGGCATCGGCATTAATTTTTCAGATACTGATGTTTTTCTTATCAGGCACAGTACTAGTGCCCTAACTTTTTTGATCTAGAATAGAATACTGTGAAAACTAGCATGTTTAATTTTCTGAAACTCTAAACATCTTTGAAGAAGAAGAAATACAGCTTATGGAATGCTGGCCATAAACCAGGTATATACAGATATTTGAGTTCATAGTTCTAATAGCCATAAAATATGCTATTCAGAGAATAAGTAACTTGACCAAAGTTCCATGAGTACTATGCCACAAAGACAGGATTCAAACCTAGGTGTGTCTGATTCCAAAACAGTGCTTTTTCTCTCAGTGCTGCCTTATAATTCCAATGTATAAAAAAAACAGGTGAATCATCTTAAGTCATTACTGGAAGCTAGCACAGTATAAATAATAAATGAATAAATAAAATTATGGCAACTGATTGCTCTCTACTCACTAAATGTAGTTAAAAGGTTGACATTACTCCCAGCATATGCCTAATCACTTGAAAATATTGGATCATGGTTAAGAAATACAGATTCAGCAACTCTTTTTAATATGTGGAAAAAGGTTGTTTGTCATAGAAATGTTCATTTTCAGATTCCTAAAAGAACACAGTGAATATTAAGATAACACCTTAAAATAAATATTTGTAGGTGAAAAAATTTTCCCTTATTCTTAAATTTTATTTAAGAATTCCCTTATTCCCTTAAATTTTAATTTAGAAATTAAAACCACAGTACTTCTTTATGTTATTTCTATATTAGATACTGAAGGAAATATAAAATTAAACATAATTGCTGGGAAATGATTTATAGTTGACTGCTTGTCATACTATATATTGTTAGTTCTATAATACCTTTAATATATACAATCTGGATTTAAGTAAAAGTGTGTTTGAGTTACCATTAAAATGCTGTAGTAATACAGAGTGTATTTTAAAAAAGATACTTTTATTTGAAGACTCATTTTCAGATGCTTAAAATTTATTCCCCTCTTATAAAAGGTGGGAATGTTTAATTATTAGATTTAACATTTATAGTGTTTTGAGAGTGTGTGGTATAGTATAAATACAAATTGCTTATTATGAGCAATATGTCTCTATGCATAATACTCATATTTAAATTAATTCCTTCACTGGAGCGCCTCGGTGGCTCAGTCAGTTAAGTGTCTGACTTTGGCTCAGGTCAGGATCTCACTGTTTTGTGGGTTTGAGGCCTGTGTCAGGCACTGCGCTGAGAGCTTGGACCTTTGGAGCCTACTTCAGATTCTGTGTAGAATCTTTCTGCCTCTCCACCACTCATACTGTCTCTCTTTCTTTCTCTCTCAAAAATAAACATTAAAACAATTTTTTAATAAATTAATTAATTCCATTACTATGAGTTAGATTCTTTTTGGAGTCTTCTTACTACCTTCAACAGACTTGAAAAAAAAAAATGTTCTGAATGAGAAGCAGTTTTGAGTTCAGTGTTCAGTGTTCAGTTCAGTGTTTGCAATGTTAAATGTTAATTGGAATCCCTGAGCTATAAAGCCACCTTAAATGGTCTTATGTGTGGGAGAAGGGAAATTGAGGTAGTCCTTTCTTCTTAAAAGAGAATATAGGAAAAAAGTAATTGAAATACTGCTAAGAGTTAAAAGAGCAATATTATCAATATTTAATTACCCCAGGACAAATTGTATAATCAGTTTAACATTTACACTTTTCCATTTTCTTTTTTTCTTTGATACGCTTTTGACTATTTAAAAGCAAATTATAAGAGAGCAGACAAGGAAAAGGAAATTACAGAGAAAGAAAAGGAAATACTACAGACAGACTATAAACATTTAACCTACTAATTTGTTAGGAGTTCTGAAAAAAATTTGAGGGGTAAGTTGTTGAAATAACAAAGCTGCAGAAGTATTGTTCTTATTTTAGAGCAGTAGTTCTCAACTGTGGGTAATTTTGCCCCTCAGGACATATTTGACAGTGTTTGGTGATATTTTTGATTGTCCTTACCTGAGAGAATCAGGATGTTGCAACTGGCATCTGGTGGGTAGAGGTTAGGGAAGTTATTAAACACCATACATGCACAGGACAGTTCCCAACAACAAAGAATTTTCTAGTTTAAAATGTTAATAGTGTTAGGTTAAGAAACTGTGTCTTAGAAAGAGACATATTCCCCTTATTTCAAAATAATAGAAATACAGGGAGATATGTGTAACACCACACAACTACTAAATGAAGTAGCCGAAACTTGAACTTGGATCTCCTGACTTTTTGAGTTAGTTTGCTTCCCTTTCTTCTCATTGTTCTTAGAATCACAGCTTCAGTTAATTTTGGAGAATAATGGATTAAAAAAGCAAGAGAATTATCAAAGTCAATGGTGTGTCTCCATTTCTGTTTCTTTTAACTACAGTGTAATTGGGTTTATATTTAGTTTGTTCAGATGTCCCCTTGCTTATAAAATATCTAAAGTGCCCTTTGTTTTGGAATTGATAGCTTCAATTTTTTCTCCATTAAACATTTAATGTATATTATCCATGTTTATTCAGTTCAAGGCATCTAACAAGGCATACGAAAAGGGTGTAAGAATTTAAAGATGAAATTCTAGCTTTCAGAGAAACTACAGGATGAAAGAAAATGAAACCTTTAAAATGTGAGAGAAATTATTCAAAATTTAAGTTGAACAAAGAAGGTAACTATCTTGCATCTAAAACTGTTTGCTTGAGGGGTGCCTGGATGGCTCAGTCAGTTGAGCGTCCCACTCTTGATATTGGCTCATGTCATGATCTCGTGGTCATGAGATCAAGCCCTGCATCAGGCTTTGTGCTGACAGTGCAGAATGTCTCCTATCCTTGGGAGATCCCTCTTTGGGATTCTCTCTCTCCTTCTCTCTCTACCCCTCCCCACTCATGCACTTGTGTGTTCTCTCTCTCTCTCAAAGTAAATAAACATTTAAAAATTAATAAATAAAATTGTTTGCTGGAAATCTGCTGAATGTCCAAGAGTAGGACATGTTTGGGTACATGACAGTATTTATATATAAAGGAATATTATGTACTCATTATAAATGATTTTTCTGATGAATGTGTGATCACAAAGGTACATCCTATGTTAAGTAAAAAAAAAAATAAAACAAGATACAAAATTTATATGGCAGCTTTTAACTAAAAGGAAAGGAAAAATACTGGCAGGTAAAATATCTGGTGTATAATATTACTTATAAATTCAGAGGGTAGTACTACAGCATTCCATTTAATACAGCAGATTATACTGATGCATTTATTCATGTAGCATATTTCTCAATGTCTTCTATGTTTCAAGTACTATGCTAGATTCTAGGGACAAGGTAGTGAGCAAGGTAGGGACAAAACTTTTCCTTAAAATGCTAATAGCCTTATGAGGGAAAGCAGATAAGCAATAACAAATTGTGCTAAGTAGTAAAGGAGTCCAGTAGGTGTATATAGCTGAAGACCTGTATTGTTATTAGTAAGGGTAGGCTGGGCTAAACTTGCTAACAAATTAAATCAGAAATCTCCATAATTCATCATTAAAGGATTTTTTTTTTCATTTGAGTGCTATTCAATTACTTGTCCTCCACCATCTCACAAAAACATGTAGCTTTTCACTCTGGAAAGTAGTATGGAGTTTCCTCAAAGAGTTAAAAATAGAACTTCTCTACAATCCAACAATTGCACTACTAAGTATTTACCTCCCCCCCCAAAAAAAAATAAATACTAATCAGAAATGATACATACACCCAGATGTTTATAGCAGCATTATCTACGATAGCCAAATTATGGAAATAGCCCAGATGTCCATCGACTGATAAATGAACAAAGAAGATGTGATCTATATCTACATCTATATCCATATAATGGAGTATTATATACATATAATATATACCATATATATGTGTATATATGTGTATGTGTGTGTGTGTGTATGTATGTGTATATATACACATACACATATATATGGCATATATATATATATATATATATATATATATGCCATAACAAAGAATGAAATATTGCCATTTGCAACAAGGATGGAGTTTCAGAGTATTATGCTAAGCAAAATAAGTCAGAGAAAGATTTCACTGATTTCACTATGATTTCCATATGATTTGCATATGGTTTCACTCTTGTGGAGTTTACAAAACAAAACACACAACCATGGGGGAAAAAAGAGGGAGGCATACATACCAAAAAACACACTGTTAAGTGTAGAGAACAAACTGATGGTTACCAGAGGGGAGGTGGGTGAGGGAATGGGTTAAACAAGTGATGGGGATTAAAGAAAGCACTTGTGATGAGCACTGGGTGTTGTATGGAAGTGTTGAGTCACTCAATTGTACACATGAAACTAATATTAAAAAAAAAAAAAAAAGAAACGTGGCTTTATCAGTTGTCATGACAGTGAAAGGGAGAGCTGGAAAATCCCATTGGACATTTTTAAAGACCAGTCTTGTAAGTGATTTATATGTTTTTCCTGCACATCTTACTGTCCAGCAACCAGCCTCATTGTTACAACTAACTGAAAATGCTAGAAAATGCAGAACAGCTACATTTGACTATTTGTTGAGCACTAGCACTGCCACTGGTCTTTACCACAGATTAGACAAGTCAGGAAAGATTTTTCTAGATGCTGTGGTATTTAAATTGAGACCTGGAAAATAAGAAGTAGTTAGCTAGACCTGGAAAGAGAGAGATTATTTCAAGTAGAAATAATATTGTGCTAATAATACCTAGAGGAGAGAGAAGGATGGTTCTTCTAAGTACTGGAAATTAAGTGTTTGAACATTGAATGTGGGGGGAGGGGATAAACAGGGGCACAGTCATGAAGGACTTTATAAGGTGTGTTAAGGTATTTTATTCTGAAGGCAATGAAAAGCCACTGGATGGTTTAAACCTTGACATAGTTTCAGTAATCTGAGTATAGTAATGTGTAATAAACTTTGCATTTTAGAAACATCATTCTGGTTGCAGTGAAGAGTGTGGATTGGAGGAGAGCAAAATTGCAGATGGGAGGCCAATTAAGAAGCTCTAGCATCAGTCCAGTTAAGCAGTGATGGTGACCTTTGTAAGGAATGAGAAGAAAGAAATAGATTGGGGAGATATTTGAAAGTATAACAGTTGAAGTTTAGTAGTTTGTTCTATGGGCAGTAATGAGGAATGGGTTACATGGGGAATGGGGAGTGACTGGTTCAGTTTAGAACATGTTGAGCTTGAGACATGCAAAACATCAAAGTGTTTGTGTCCAAACAAAAGAGCTGAATACTTAGGTCTGGTGATCAGAGGAGAGATCTGAGCTGAAGATACAGATTAGGGGTTTATCAGTATATAGATCATAACTGAAGCCACCAGATGAGGTAAATTTGTATAAGGCAAATGCACACTGTAAGAAGGGAAGAGGACCTGTGGCAGAGCCCTGCAGACAAGATTTAAGACAGAGATTCTTACTTTCACAGTGCATCTGAATCACCTGATGATTTTCTGAAAAATGGTACCTGGTGTCCACACTCCAGGAATGGTGATTCATGTGGTCTCAGTGTGTCCTAAGATATCCTATATTTTCAAAAGCTTCCCCGGTGATTTTGATGTACAGCCAAAATTGAAAACCACGGATATAGGGTTAGCCAGAGAATGAAGAAAACACTAACATGCAATAATCACTGACATAGGCTGTAAACTATCTGTTGTCTCCAAGGCCAAAGAAAGAAAAATTTTAAAGAATAAGCTGAATCAGAATTGCTGAAGTGTAATGAAAAATAATGATCAAAAAGTGTCATTGGGTTTGCCAATATAAATATGAAATGATGGCTTGAATTAATGGTCATGGAAGCCTCATTGCTGTAATTTGCTAAATGAGAGGTAAGAAAAGGAGTCTTGATGTCTCTCATGGAGTTTGATTATGAAAGGGAGGAGAAAAAAAGCATAGTAGCTGGAGAGAAGTTGAGGTTGGAGAAGGGTTCTTTTTATAATGGGAGAAACCTGAGCAAGTTTAACTGCTAAGGGCTGTAGAGGTATGAACAAATTAGTATCAGAAAGGAGAAACAGGTAAGGGGAGTAGTGAGACTAGAAGGGCACAGCACAGAAAGAGAAACACCTTTCTATTGTAAGAGGAGGGGAGAAGGAAATGTTGGAAATCCATCTGTCAGTGTTTAGCACTGATGGTACAAAACTGAGGGAGTTGAAGTCTCATCTCATCTAAAGGCAATTATTTTTTTTTCCGTTAACCAGCACTTTATATCAGCTGCTAGGCACGGGGTAAGAGTTTTTAGAGAAGTGATGAATATTTGAGATAATCACGGTGGAAGAATAGAGAGCTAAATAGAGAAAGCTAATAGGATTACCTGGCATCTTTGGGGCCCAGATGATGCTGATCAAGAATTTATGGTGGCCACTGTCTGTATAGTTTTATATTTTGCCATTATTCTCCTTGAAGCACTCAGGACCTAGGTACAATGGAAGGACAGAGGCAGGGGAATTGAAAATATTGACAGGTTGAAGTGATGTACAATGTGATAAAAGCAGAGTAGGAAAGGCAGTGAAGAAAAACGATAAAAGGTAGATATGGAAAAAGTAGCGTCTGAAGTGGTCTCCAATTTTTTTAAATGCATACCACCAACGTATATGTGTAATTATAAATTATATGTATTTACCTCTATGCTAATATGCTTTATATAAGCTTATATCATCTTGCATATCCTACTTTGGATATTACTTGCCTGGAGGATCTATATATTGGATTGTAATTAGAAGAGAATGCTAGACAGCTAGGAGGCCATGGTTGGAGCAGAATGTCTGAATGTATTATTTTGAGGGTATAGCAGTATGACATTTAGGAATGTCTATGGAAATGGTTGACTGAATCAGCAACAAAAATCGAGAAATGGAAGATAAGTATGGGATCATTCATGTAGCATACTGAAGTTACTTTGGTAGACTGCAATATTTGGATAGGAGGGAAAACCTTTGAACCAGGTAACAGAGAATAAAACACGAAAGGGGTTTTTGAAGAGGATGTTACCTAGTAGATGACAGCAAGAAAGACAGGTAAATATAGGAACCTGCAAAAAGGCATGAGTTTGTACTTCCTGAGAGACTTTTTGTATAGAATACCTGGAGTAGACAATAAATACTGACAGACCTTCCTAACTCAAAAGTAATTCTTCATATCCATTGTAGGTGATTCATTCAAGTAAACAAGTCTCTTATTTCCTGTTGTTAACTCCAGGAGGGCTAAAGTGATTTGCACTCTAGAGTTAATTGTTATAATGAAATCAGTATTTAGTTTGAATCAGCATTAAGGAGTGAAAGTAAAAACTTAAAAGAAATGGAGAGAGTAATTTTGGAATTGTTAGTCAAATGTCCTTATTTTCTCTCCAAACACTTGGAATCTCTCTCACACTTATTTTGATTCATGAATGTGTTGATGTGATAGTTTTTATAATGATGTTATTTCATGTAGACTGAGGTTTATATTAATGGAGAAAAAAAATGTATGAAATCAGTATTGTCTTGAAACCTACCAGGTGTTTGATCCTAAGTAAAAAGCACTTATGATGGCAAATCTGGATAAATTAGGAGACTGGAATCTGGAGGTTATCATGAAAGTCTACAGACTAGGGTAACATGAGGAAGTGAGACAAAGTGTCAGGAGAGACAGGAACAGAGGGAGAACTGTGTCTGATTTGCCAAATTTTCTGGAACCAGAATGGAGATTGTTTTACCTCTTGATATTCATTAAACATGATGCCTTTGGTATATTTTGGGTGCTCTGAATTAGAAAGACTTATTTGGAAAGTTGCTAACTTCAGTGTGTTCATTTCTGTTCACCTACTGCCATTTCTCAATATCCTCTTCTTCTGATTTTCCAAGGTTTACTCTTTCAGTCCGTGTGCTTTACCAGGGTAGAGGTAGAAAGGAGCATTAATTCATTCATCAAACTGATATTTATTGATCATGCACCTCTATTTCTTGCTTGTATGCAGTAGTAAGTAAGAATATGTTTGCCCTCAGGAGTATACAAGCTGGTGGGGTGGACAGATAATTAAAAAACTGAAATATAATAGGGTAAAATCATTATAATCTTGCAGAAGGCACCCAAACCTATTCCGTAGCAGTAAGATGAGTCTTCTGGGAGAATGTGACATTTCATGAGAGACATAAGACCTTTAAGGAGAGGAGGAATTTGCCAAGTGAAGATCAGAGTGTTGGGTCACTGGGGAGGATAAATGTTCAGACTCAGGGAATAGTTAGAGTAGAACGTTCTTAAGACAAGAGAAAGCAAACAGCTGTATACTGACTAGGAAAATTAGATGAGAGTTTAACCTCCCCTTGTCTTCCCTATCTCTGTCATCAGAGGTATGTTGATTTTCCTGTGAGTATAAACCTCTACATATAGCCCTCAAATGTCAAGGTCTCAAACTTGTGTGTATAGAAGAATCTGTTCCAGTTATCTAATGCTGCATAACAAATTACTCAAACATACGGAATAAACATTTGTTACACTCAGAGTCTGGGCATAGTACAGATGGCTTGTCTCAGTTCCATGATGTTTGGAATCTCAACTTTGGGTCTGGAAGACTGGGAGAACCAAAATCATCTGTGTCATTGTCCATTCACCTAACCATTGATTCTGACTATTGACTAGGGAATTTAATTCTTCTCAAAAAGGGCCTCTCCATATGCTCTGTCAAGGACTAGTTTGAGCTTTCTCACAGCATGGTGACGAAGACCGAGAACAAGCATCTCAAGAAAGAACTAAGTAGAAGCTTTGTCCTTTTGATAACCTAGTCTCAGAAATTACATAACATCATCTTTATCATAATATATCTATTGGAGTGGTCAGTCTAAGCCCTTGCCCATGTTCAAGGGAAGGGACATAGAACCTACCTCCCAGTGGGAAGAGTGTTAGTCACATTGTAAGAAGAGATATGGGAAAGAATTGATTGATTGGTTAACATCTTTGGAAAATACACTCTTTTTAAAAATTTTTTTTTAACATTTATTCATATTTTGAGAGACAGAACATGAGTGGGGAGGGGCAGAGAGAGAGGGAGACAGAATCTGAAGCAGGCTCCAGGCTCTGAACTGACAGCACAGAGCCAGATGCGGGGCTTGAACTCACAGACTGTGAGATCATGACCTGAGTTGAAGTTGGACGCTTAACTGACTGAGCCACCCAGGCGCCCCTGGAAAATATACTCTTTCACACTCCTCACTTAAGAATATTCACAAATAAGAATGAATCTATGTTCCACTGTACTAGTAAGAGTCACTAATTGCCCTTTATAGCTTACATGTTAGCAATCATAATGTCTTTGACATTATTTTTGAGGTATAAGTGTTAGTAGCCCCCACCCTGTCCACTTTGTATAAAAGCAGAATGAAACCTTGAAGTAGTAGTAAGAAAAATTATGTTTCCATTGGAAATTAAAGATTTTTAATGATTGTATGCAGTAGAACTATAACTACTGCTCTTGTTGTCACTTTACACATATAAACAGATATAATTAAGTGAACATCCTCTCAGAACCTAAAATGATTTTAAGTATAAAGGAACTTCAGTGCGACTTTATCATCTTTATAAGGCTGCTAACTAGGTAAGACGGTTTCAGGTTTGTTATTTGAATCTCATTTCATTGCACTATGCTGTCTACTAGCCTCAGTATAATAAAAAAGAATACTAAACTTCAAAAAAAAGTATTCTTTCTGTAAAAGTAGATGTTAAAGCTAAAAGTACAAGTCATTACACTTCTGTTTGTTTTTCTTTGGTTGGTCCTGATTTTCTCATGCACATAATTATATATGTTTGTGCAAGATGTGCGTGTACATGCACGTGTGCACACTTGCATGTATATATATACACAAATGTGTTGAACAATATATATATTCATAATAGCTATAAATCCCCAAATAAGCCCTTTCTTGTTTCACTTATCTTATCCATCCACTGCATCCTCTGATTTAAAATGATCCAGGGAGGTCTTAATTAAGTTAGAAACAAAGGTTTAAAATATCATGTATCTATTCTTGATGTCAAGTTGGCTATTCTAATCTATCCCATCCTCCCTTCTCCTGCCTCAAAAATATGGTAGGAATAAGTTTGAGCTTGGCATGAAGTTAAGCAGGATATAGTTTTCACTTACTTAGCCAAATTTTAGACCATCTCTGACCAAAAAAACCCACCTTCTGACCAGTCTATTTTAATAAAAAGTAGAGTTGAAAAGTTGTGGTATCCACTATTTTTGCCAGGTTCTGTGCATTTTTTAACTTATTTAATCCTGAAAACAACTCAAAATACTATGTGTTATTTTCTCTATTTCACAGTAAAGAAAGCAAAAGGCTGGAAGAAATGAAATAGCTTGTCTGTTACACTGCTGTGAAAAAGTGGTGACAGTAAGATTCTAGGCTAGGTCTAAGTCCAGATACTGTGTTCATTCAGTTTTGTAATTTTTCTACAATATTTCTCAGGTAAATATTACTTTGATTTTGGTTTAATATTTATGTGAATGATCAGAATTATATTCCTTGTTTTATTCAGCTACATGTGTATATAAATCTGGATTGTTTATATAGGGCTTTTTGTAGGAACAGAAGACTTACAAGAACATTGGCCCTACTAGGAGCTCAGTCTATTCATTGGCTAATCAAAAATTTTAAGGTCTTTTTTATCACCAAAAATTTATACAAAAGAAACTATAAATAGCATAATTTATTATGTTATACAAGACCAGAACATTCCAGCTCACTAAGAAAAAGATGGAAAAATTTAATCAGAACATAAAAAGTTTTCTGTGAGAAAATATAACATTCTGTGAGAAATCAAACTGTTGCCTTACAATAAATTCCTCACATATCCATGTAGGCAGCATCAAGAAAATAAAAAGTACATTATCCACTTTTATTATGTTTTTCTTTGTTGTACCAAAGCCAAACACGACTCCAGCTGTGTTGCTACTTACTGCTTTCTTTCTATTATTTTTGCTTTCCATCAGTGACTTTTTTCCTCTTCAGAGTAACATATATCCCTAACGGTGGGGTTGCATTTCTTACAGAGATCAAAATTAATGTAATTGAAAACACTGCAGCCTTGAAAATACTTTAGTATTTAATGTAGTGGCTCATGGGTAAATATTACTGGAGTCATAAAAAAGTTAAGGTAGAAATAGTGGTATAAGAAAACTCCCTAAAGCCAGTCACTGCTGGAGGAAGAGCCAGGACAGTAGCTATAGTTAAGGAATCTTTTTAGGAAGCCATATAACCTATTGATGTTTTCACATGCTACGTGGTAAGGTGGCAAGTTAGTACATGAATTAGTTTGGAAAGTCAGCTTAATTCAGTAAAGTGCCCTTTCTTTGTTTCTGGACCAGATATGACCAATTTTCCCATCCCAACATAGATTCCCTGGTTTCTTTCTTATAATTTCTAGCTATGCCAGTGCATAGAAAAATGAAGCAAGATGAGCATTATTTTTTTAAATTTTATTGTCTTTTAGTCAAACATAGATCTCTGAAGTTTGATTTCAAAATGAGTTTAAGGTATCTTTTTCAGTGTTAGAATGATTTATTATATAACTCATATCATTAAAACTCATATTTAACATTATTCAGTAGTGAATTTAAAACCCTGTTCTTTGTGAAATAATTTTTATAGCAGTCACCATGCTTGACCAGTGTAGTATAACATATATGTACATAGGAGCAATGACAGCAGTGGCCTGAGTTTCCTTCTTCTGGAATGCCATCCAACTCCTCCCTTTCCCCTGACTAACTCTAATTTCTTCTTTAATATACAACTTAGGAGTCATCCCTTCAGGAAACATTCTCTGATCTTTTCATTTTACGTTAAGTGTACCTCTCCTGTGAACATCTGTAGCACTCTGTACGTACTCAAGTACTTTATCTCTTCCTCTCTCACTGGACTGTAAAATTATTCTAAACTTCGGGGCGCCTGGGTGGCGCAGTCGGTTAAGCGTCCGACTTCAGCCAGGTCACGATCTCGCGGTCCGTGAGTTCGAGCCCCGCGTCAGGCTCTGGGTTGATGGCTCGGAGCCTGGAGCCTGTTTCCGATTCTGTGTCTCCCTCTCTCTCTGCCCCTTCCCCGTTCATGCTCTGTCTCTCTCTGTCCCAAAAATAAAAAAAAAAAAAAAAAAAAAACGTTGAAAAAAAAAATTAAAAAAAAAAATTATTCTAAACTTCACTGTTTTTCATCTTTTTATCTTCAGCAACTAATCTTGTGCCTGATACTTGGTAAGCACTAACATCTTTGTTAAATGAATGCATACATGAAACAAATGAATATGAATGGGTTTACAGGTATTTTATGAAGCACACATTCATAAAAGACGGTGTTTCAGGAAGAAACAAGCATTAACTCATTACCAATGAAACATTGAACTAGTGTCTTCATTATGTTTCTTCTTCATCCTGCAATATTGTTTTTGGGTTTTGGATCTTGAGCTTATTGCACTAAAAAAAATAGTTTTTATTTATAACTATGCTAGTAAGGTTTAAACACACAATAGTGACTTTTTGAAAACATGAATTTAAAGTTTTTTCAGCATTCTTAATTTGTAGTTGTATTATTTTGTGGCCAGTTTTCCTCCCAAAGAAAATGCCCTTAGTTATTTAATGAACGCCGTCGCAAAATAAGATTTTCCTTATGGTGAAAACTTGACTTTTTGGTGGATTCTTTGGAATGTATCTATTTTTAAAGTTATAGGTTTCCTGACTAAAATCCAAAATTGGATAAATAATACTCTTTTATATAACCTTTGAGTGTTTGCAGATTGTCTTCATGTAATTTTTTATATAATCCTCAAATTAAATGCTTGTGAGATAGCATAGTAATTATGAGATAATATAATGGTATATTATAATATCCCATTTTATAATTAAATAAACTAAGATTCAGAAATTAAATAACACCTTAGTTGTACAGCTGGGTCTGGAATTTAACTTTTGGGAAGATTTTTACTATTGATCCAATTTCTTTAATAGTATTGTTCAGATTTTTCTATTTGAATTTGAATCAGTGGCAGTAAGATATATATTTCCTAGAAATTTCTTAGATGTCCATTTCATCTGTGTTTTCAAAGGTATTGGCACAAAGTTGTTTTAATATCCTCTTATGATTTTACTGCCTGCAGCATCTATAGTTAATGTAGTTTGTCATTAGCTATTTCTACATGCTTTCCTCCTTTTCTTCCTCTCCTTCTCTCGAGAGCTTCCCTTTTTCTTCCTTTCTTACTACTTTTTGCTAAACCTCTCCAGACATTTTCAGTTTTATTAGACTTTTCAGTCAACTTTTAGTTTTGCTGTCATGTCTATTTTAATTTTTTTCTATTTCACTAATTTCTCTTAATTATTTCTTGTCCTCTACTTTTTTTTAATTTACAATTTTTTGTTGAGACATAATTGACTCTTTTTTTATTATTATTTATTTTGAGAGAGACAGAGAAAGAGAGAGAGAACACAAGTAGGGAGGAACAGACAGAGAGGGAGAAAGAGAGAACTCCAAGCAGGCTCCACACTGTCAGCACAGAGCCCAATGCAGGGCTGAAACTCATGAACCGTGAGATCATGACCTGAGCCAAACTCAAGAGTTGATCACCTAACTAACTGAGCTACCCAGACGCCCTGCCTTTTCTGCTTTTTTTAAGTTTATTTTGTTTTTCTTATCAAACCCATTTTATTGGATTCTGACACGAATTTTCATCCTTTTCCATGGTAGGGCATGTAAGGTTATAAAATTTTCTTCAATTATTGCTTTTGATATATACCACAAATTTTCATATTAGATTTTGTCATTTAGTCCTGAATATTTAATGCCAATTTCCATTTTGAGTTATTTAGAATTATGCTTTTTATTTTCAAACCAAGTAAGTTACTTCTAGTCATCTTCTTTTTATTAAATTCTATCTTAATCTTATTTTGTTTGAGAATGTGGTTTGTATAATGTCAATTATTTAAAAGTTGCTGAACCTTGCTTTTGTGGTCTAGATTGTGGTCAGATTTTTAAAATGTACTATTTTGGAAATGTGCTTGAAAATAATGTGTATTCTATAATTAGTGTTGCCATTTTATATATATGTCCATTAGGTAAAGGTAATAGGTCAAATCTATGTGCTTATGACATTGCCATTTTGACTTTTCAATTACTAAGCTATATTAAAAATCTTCCATTTTGCAGTGTTTGTTTAGTTCTCCATGTCAAGTTTGCTTTATGTATTTTGAGGTTATGTTATTAGTTGCATATAAGTTGGATATTGTTATCTTCCCAGGAGAATTTAAAAATGGTCCTTTTTATTTCTAATAATGTCTTTTGCCTGAGAATACATTTTCACTTATGTTAATATAACTTTTGGCATTATTTTCTGTTAATATAGTTGTCCACTTTGTACTTTTATTTGTGTTATGTATATATCTTTTAAAAAAGAAAACAATATAGCTAAAAAATTTTAATGCAAAATGACAATTTTTATCTCTTCACTGGAACATACAGTCCTTTTACATTTATTGTAATTACTAATATATTTGGGTTCACTTTTATTTTATTCTGGGTTTTTATTTTCCCACCATTTCTTTGTTTCTTTTTCTTCCCTTTATTGCCTTCTTTTTGTATACTTCATTATTTTGTTCTCATTCATTTTGTTGTTGTTGTCGTCGTCATCGTTGTCGTCGTTGTTGTTCTGCTAGTTTGGAAGTTATATTATCTATTTTTACTTGATTACCCCAGGTGTCATTTAAAATTACCTTTACTCTCTGCTCATACAAAATGAAACTTAGAAGAGAACATTGTAACTCTGCTTACTGTTTCCCAGTTTATATGTATTTATTTTATGTATTTAATTGTATCATTTTTTAATTGTGTAAGAAATTAACTTATTTTGTAATGTTAATATTGCTCATATTTACTACTTTTTTCCTCTCATCATTCATCTGGCATTTCAGATCTTTCATCGGGTATTACTTTTCTTTTGCTTGAAAGTATTATTCAGTGAGGATATAAGAGTGATAAAGTCTGTCAGTCTTTATCTATAAATGACCTTATTTCATTCACACTGTTAAAAGAATATTTTTGAGTATAGAATTCTAGGTTATTGGTGAATTTCTTTTAGCTTATGAAAGGTATTATTTCACTGTCTTCTGGTGTTAATTTTTTTCAAAAATTTAACTATTCGTCTGTCAATCCTTTGAATGTAATTTATTTTTTCTATGTTTTCTTTTGGGATCTTTTTTTCCCTTGTATTTTCTACACTTTTTGCTCTTCCAGTATAGCCTCCACCTCCTTATGTTTTTGATAGAACTTCAATTCAAATTGCTATTTGAATTTTATTTTTTAATTTATTTTAAAATTTTAAAATTTTTTTAAGTTTATTTTGTTTTTCTTATCAAACCCATTTTATTGGATTCTGTTTTTAAAATTATTTTAAAATTTTTGTTTTTTTATTTTAAAAAATTTTTAAATTTTAAAATTTTTGTCTAACTTACTGATTTTAAAATTTAAAATCAGCTATTTTAAAATTATTGTCTAACTTACTGATTGATTTTTCCTTTGTTTTAATTAACATGTTTTACATTTTTAAAAATTAAGATTTTTCTTTTTTCAGAATTTGTGTTCTTTTCTTATATTGTTAATTTTTTTGTTTATTGGAGCATCTTAAGCATATGTATATTGTGTGTGTAGTAATTCTGATACCTGGAAAATTTTGGGGAGTGATTCTAATACATATTTTTGTTTGTTTATTTTACAATAGAGTGCTTTGTTTTCTATGTATTTAAGTGATTTTTTTAATCTTTTTTTTCTGCTTAATTTTATTTACTTATTTTTTAATTTATATCCAAATTAGTTAGCATATAATGCAACAATGATTTCAGGAGTAGATTCCTTAGTGCCCCTTACCCATTTAGCCCATCCTCCCTCCCACAACCCCTCCTGTAACCCTCAGTTTGTTCTCCATATTTATGAGTCTCTTCTATTTTGTCTCCCTCCCTGTTTTTATATTATTTTTGTTTCCCTTCCCTTATGTTCATCTGTTTTGTCTCTTAAATTCCTCATATAAGTGAAGTCATATGATATTTGTTTTTCTCTGACTAATTTGACTTAGCATAATACCCTTCAGTTCCATCCTTGTAGTTGCAGATGGCAAGATTTCATTCTTTTTGATTGTCGAGTAATACTCCATTGTGTGTGTGTGTGTGTGTGTGTGTGTGTGTGTGTGTGTGTGTATACCACATCTTCTTTATTCATTCATCCATCGATGGACATTTGAGCTCTTTCCATACTTTGGCTATTGTTGATAGTGCTGCTATAAACATGGGGGTGCATGTGTCCCTTCGAAACAGCACACCTGTATCCCTTGGATAAATGCCTAGTAGTGCAATTGCTGGGTCGTAGGGTAGTTCTGTTTTTAGTTTTTTGAGGAACCTCCATACTGTTTTCCAGAGTGACTGCACCAGCTTGCACTCCCACCAACAATGCAAAAAAAAATCCTCTTTCTCCACATACTACCAACATCTGTTGTTGCCTGAGTTGTTAGTGTTAGCCATTCTGACAAGTGTAAGGTGGTATCTCATTGTGGTTTTGCTTTGTATTTCCCTGATGATGAGTGAAGTTGAGAATTTTTTCAGATGTTGGTTGGCCATCTGGATATCTTCTTTGGAGAAGTGTCTATTCATGTCTTTTGCCCATTTCCTCACTGGATTATTTGTTTTTTGGGTGTTGAGTTTGATAAGTTCTTTATAGATTTTGGATACTAACCCTTTATCTAGTATGTCATTTGCAAATATCTTCTCCCATTCTGTTGGTTGCCTTTTAGTTTCGCTGATTGTTTCCTTTGCTGTGCAGAAGCTTTTTATTTTGATGAGGTCCCAATAGTTCATTTTTGCTTTTGTTTCCCTTGCCTCTGGAGATGTGTTGAGTAAGAAGATGCTGTGGCCAAGATCAAAAAGGTTTTTGCCTGCTTTCTCCTCGAGGATTTTGATGGCTTCCTGTCTTACATTTAGGTCTTTTGTCCATTTTGAGTTTATTTTTGTGTATGGTGTAAGAAAGTGGTCCAGCCTTCCCAGCACCATTTGCTGAAGAGACTGTGTTTTTATTCCATTGGATATTCTTTCCTGCTTTGTCAAAGATTAGTTGGCCATACGTTTGTGGGTCCATTTCTGGGTTCTCTGTTCTGTTCCATTGATCTGAGTGTCTGTTCCTGTGCCAGTACCATACTGTCTTGATTACACCTTTGCAGTATAGCTTGAAGTCTGGGATTGTGATGCCTCCTGCTTTGGTTTTCTTTTTCAAGATTGCTTTGGCTATTCGGGGTCTTTTCTGGTTCCATACAAATTTTAGGATCATTTGTTCTAGCTCTGTGAAGAATGCTGGTGTTATTTTGATAGGGATTGCATTGAATATGTAGATTGCTTTGGGTAGTATTGACATTTTAACAATATTTGTTCTTCCTTTCCAGGAGCATGGAATCTTTTTCCATTTTCTTGTGTCTTCTTCCATTTCTTTCATAAGCTTTCTGTAGTTTTCAGTGTATAGATTTTTCACCTTCTTGGTTAGATTTATTCCTAGGTATTTTATGATTTTTGGTGCAATTGTAAATGGGCTCAATTCCTTGATTTCTCTTTCTGTTGCTTCATTGTTGGTGTATATGAACACAACCGATTTCTGTGCATTTATTTTATATCCTGCAACTTTGCTGAATTCATGAATCAGTTCTAGCAGTTTTTTGGTGGAATCTTTAGGGATTTCCGTATAGAGTATCATGTCATCATGCGAAGAGTGAGAGTTTGACCTCCTCCTGACCGATTTGGATGCCTTTTATTTCTTTGTGTTGTCTTATTGCAGAGGCTAAGACTTCCCATCTATGTTGAATAACAGTGGCGAGAGCGGACATCCCTGTCTTGTTCCTCTGTGCATTTATTTTATATCCTGCAACTTTGCTGAATTCATGAATCAGTTCTAGCAATTTTTTGGTGGAATCTTTAGGGATTTCCGTATAGAGTATCATGTCATCATGCAAAGAGTGAGAGTTTGACCTCCTCCTGGCCAATTTGGATGCCTTTTATTTCTTTGTGTTGTCTTATTGCAGAGGCTAAGACTTCCCATCTATGTTGAATAACAGTGGCGAGAGCGGACATCCCTGTCTTGTTCCTCTGTGCATTTATTTTATATCCTGCAACTTTGCTGAATTCATGAATCAGTTCTAGCAATTTTTTGGTGGAATCTTTAGGGATTTCCGTATAGAGTATCATGTCATCATGCAAAGAGTGAGAGTTTGACCTCCTCCTGGCCAATTTGGATGCCTTTTATTTCTTTGTGTTGTCTTATTGCAGAGGCTAAGACTTCCAATACTATGTTGAATAACAGTGGCGAGAGTGGACATCCCTGTCTTGTTCCTGACATTAGGGGGATTTTTTTTTAATCTTGAACTATCTGTCATGAAGATGGATTTTTCAAGGTTTACCTTTGTTTCCTTCCATTAGATGCCTGAGAACACTATTAGTATGATACCATTGATCTAGGACCACTTTAAATTCTTGGTTTGAGTTTTTATGAAACAAATGAGTAGTAAGTCTTCGGACTGCAGACTTCAGTGAGAGTTAGCTTCTGGTTGCAAATTCTCAGAGATGACTTATTTTTCCCATCCACCCAGTGCCAAAGATCTGTATGTACAATTTTCCTTGCAGTTTCTCTGGGTGGGATTTGCCGGGGGGGGGGGGGGGGGGGGGAGTAGAGGGGTTGGTATGGCATAGTGCTTAAGAGTATTGTCCTTAGACCCAGACTGTCTGAATATGCGTTTTAGCTGTACTACTAATTGTGAACAAATTACTTAACCTTTCTGTGCTTCACTGTCTTGACCTTTAATATAAAGATTATAATGGTGCCTTTCAGTGATTTTGGTGAGGATTACATGAGTTAATATCTTTGAAGCACTTAGAACACAGTAAGTTCTATCCATGTTTCCTATTATTATCATGATCATCATTATCCTGTCTAGTTTAATCTTACACTGAGTAGTACTTTATGGTCCCAGCACTATGGAGGGTCTACTGTTGGATACCCTACCTTTTGAGGCCACAAAATTAATACTCAGGTCCAACTGCTTCAGCAAATATTCTTAAGGTAAAAGACAATTTTAGTACTTGACTTATCAGTCTTCACTTAATCTTATCAGAATTCCATACATTTTTGTTAGCTTATGGGATTATTTGAGATTTCTTTCCCTATATTTCTTATTTTATTTCATTGTTTTTAAGTGGTACTCATGGTACACGGTATAGAAGTCCATTATACAGCTTGTAAATAGCTAAGCCAAGACAAAAATCCCAAATCGACATTGAGCACATGCTTCAAGAAGTAACTGAACAAAGAACAAACAGACACAAATATTTCACGTATTCATAATCATTAGTCATTCAAGAAATACAGATGGAAGTAACTGTACAATACTACATTTCTTATCAAGTTAGAAAAGGAAAGAAGGGAGGGAGGAAGGAAAACAGCATTGGAAACCCCAAGTTAACATACATTCAAGAATCTAGATACCGTCATATCTCTTACTGGCAAGAAGTTAATTGCTGCAACTCCTATGCAGAGCAATTTGGCAGTGTATATCCAAGCTGGTAAAATATTTATATTTGTGACATATACATTTCACCTATAAGAATTTATAAAAAGAATTAAAGTTATGTTCAGAGATTTATCCACAAGGGTGGTCATTTCATCACTTTATACAAAATTAAAATAATGGAAACAAGTAATTGCCTCACGAGAGAATGGGTTGAATGTGAGACATCCATATAATAAAATGCTAAATAGCTATTTTTAAAAATGTCTTTGAAGTATATTTATGCTATCAAAAGAAGTTCATGATACTTTATTGAAGGGAAACAGATATGATTGTAAGCTAAAATAAACAAACAATCTAATTTTTTTAAAACAATGGAGTATATATATCCATTATCGGTCTCAAAAGTTTAAAAGTAATAGCTCTTGCAAATGAGGTTTTGCATGATTTTTAACACATTTTCTTTGTACTTATTTGTATTTTCTACAGTGTTCTGAACATTATTAAAAATAGATAATATGCCACGTAATAAATTCTTAAATAAGAATAATTTATAATGCCAATACTCTAATACAACTATTTTTGCATTTTGACTTTTCAACTCTATAATGCTAAGCACATACATTTTTCTGTAGTTAAACTATCCTATACATATAGTTTGTGATCTCCCTTTTTCTTTGGGATTTTCTAATAATTTTTCTAAGTTTCTAAATGGCTTTGCAAATATCAATTTGATGACCACATTCTATTGTATTCTTTAGTTACTAAAATTTAATATATTTTGTCCAATTGTTTAAATACTTACTGTTTTAGCATTTATTTCTTATGGCTAGGACATAAACTAAATAATAAAAATGATAATTCTGGAGATAACAATAATAGTCATAATTTGTTAAGTACCTCTTTGTGATTTTGTAAAAATTATTTAATTCTTAGGACAACTCTGTGAATTCGGCATTATTATTTTTTATAAGAACGAAACGGGTTTAAAGAAGCTAAGTAATTAGCTTCTTAGTAACCACTAACTACAAAGCTAGTAAGAGATTGAGCAAGAATGCAATTCAGGTTTATTTGATTGTTTTTCTGGTTTGAGCTTTTTCTGTTAATGTTTCTAAAACTATTCTATAATTGTTAACAGGAAATATTAACAGGAACGAACATTAGTTTGCACTAGTTCCTTAATATCATGTCTATTTCAGAATTTTAAAGATCATTATCTTTTAGTTTCCAGTGTGGTTGTTAAAAAGACCAATAACTTACAGATTCTCATCTTCTACATAGGAGATCCCCATTGACAATCTCTGGACGCTTTGGAATCTTCTCTTTTTCCACAGTGTTTTATAGTTTCTTAATGATTCACCTTTTTGTTTGTTGTATTTTCATCCTTTGACCTAGGTATTCCATTTGGAAATATCTCATGCATTATTTCTTTGATAGTTTCTTGTCTTCTAATTTTGCTGTTGTTGGTGATGTTGGTTTTTTATCCTTCTAGAACTCCTATTATTTGGATATTGGACCTCTTAGATTCTAATTGTCTTATCTTTTGTTTCCTGTTGTTCATTTCTCTATTATTTTGTTCTACCTTGTAGAAGCAGTCTTCACTTTTATCTTTGAACCTTTTTATACATTTATGCTTTTTTTCCTGCTCTTTGTTCTCTGAAGGTTTCTTTCCTATAAGCTTCTGATTCTTATTTCCTGAGTATAATATAGTTTTCTTATTTGTGTGAGGTTTTTAAATATATTTTTTTGATGTTTCTTCTGTTTCCTGAATTGTATCAGTTTTTCCAAGTTTACTGTTTTTCTTTCAGTTGTTTGAATCCTGTTCACAATAGGCAGAGCTGTTGACTGAAAAGTTCCCCTAAGAGTTGAGTGAGCAATGAAGTGATCTCTTTGTTGGGAGATCACCAAATGTCAGTATCTCAAAGTATTTACTCTTGGGTAGTTCAGATTATACTTAGGAATTTTCCAGTGTCTTGCCTCTGCGGTAAAAGCCTGGATGACAGCATTCTAGGAGGCAATGAATGGAAAAGTAGTGGTGGTATAATAAACTTTTACTTAAACCCAGTTGTTAAACAAGGCACATTATTCCACTGTCAGCTCTTCTGGGTGTCTCACAATGAGGCCTCTCTGGTTCAACCTTCTAGAGAATAAAACTCCAGTCACCTATTTGAGTAGTCACTTGGCTCCAGATTAGGGAAGGAGATTAGTTCTCTACTAAAAAATTGTGAACACGGGCGCCTGGGTGGCTCAGTTGGTTAAGTGTCTGACTTCCGCTCAGGTCATGATCTCACTTTTTGTGAGTTCGAGACCTACATCTGGCGTCATGCTGACAATGCAGAACCTGCTTGGGATTCTCTCTCTCTCCCTCTCTCTCTGCCCCTTCCACACACATGGGCAAGTGTGCACACCTTCTCTCTCTCAAAATAAATAAACTGTAAAAAAAAATTGTGAACTGATCCTTACACTTAAAGCCCTTCTCTATTAATCCCTTATATCCAGAAGGACAATTTAAGCTTTTGTGAGGTTCTGCAATAGAATTGTATTCTCTTTCCTCCTTTTCCCTTCCTCCCCCTCTCCCTCTCTCTTTTCCTTCACTTCTATACCTTTTTTCACCCCTTGGGTTATCTTTAATCCATCCAACTTCCAGTTTCCAAAATTATGTTGATATATTTTACCTGTTTTTGTTTTTTGTATAGTATTGTAATTTTTTAAAAATATATTTACTCTTATTTAAATGGTGACCTCAAGAAGGAGTGGAGATAACACACGTGTAATCCACTATGTTTAACTAAAAAACTCATTTTTATAATATTATGGCCACCCATTCAAGAATATGACATTTTCTCCATTTATTTAGGTCATAGTTTAAATTTCCTAATTAAATGTAATGGTTTTCTTCATAAAGATTAAATGTACCTCTCACTGTTACACTCTAAATAATGCAGTTTTTCCTTGGAATGAAATCTCTTCTCCCTTTGTATTTCCTAGTTAGTTATTATTTGGTGATATTACTTTAATATATTTAACTTATATCTGGAAAATGTATTAAACTCCTTAGTTCTCCTAACTTCTGTACTGATTCTTTCATAACATCCAATCATTTTATCAAAATAATATTTTGCCTCTTCCTATGTTATATTAATTCATTGTGCTTCTTTTTCTTTTTTTGCATTTGTAAAAATACTCAAAACTAATATTAATAATAATTCATATCCTTAAAGGAATTTTCCAGTTTTCTAATTTGGAGGGAATACTTCTAGTAGGGTTCTACTATTGGATATAATATTGACTTCTGTTTTGAAATAAGTCAATATTTCTACAGTGTTTTTTAGGACAAGCTCAAAACCTGAGGAGACATGTCCACAGGGTACAGGAGCCAGCTTTAAAGGGGCTCCCTCTAGACAAGTCTGGGACAATTTGACTATCAAATAATGATAGAAATGGATTAAACACAATGAATTAAGAATAGCAATCAATGAGTCCACACTGATACTTAAAAGAAATTAGAAGAAGGGGTGAATGTAAAGTGCTTCTTAGCAGAAAAATGTCAGGTAATAAATGTAGAAAGAATTGTAGAAATAGAAAATCACCTTATTGTACAACAGTTATAATAACTGAATCAAGTAACAGTCACCAATTGATGCTAAAGTTATTGAATAAAAGACTGTTGGCAAACAGGATATTCACATGGTCTCAAGGTGTCACCTCACAGATTACTTATTAATTAGAAAGGAAGAAGTACCTTTAAAATGGAGAAATCTGGCAGATAGCATCCCTTTTTTTTTAATTTATTGTCAAGTTTTGTTTTTTTTTTAAAATTTTTTTCAATGTTTTCTATTTATTTTTGGGACAGAGAGAGACAGAGCATGAACGGGGGAGGGGCAGAGAGAGAGGGAGACACAGAATCCGAAACAGGCTCCAGGCTCCGAGCCATCAGCCCAGAGCCTGACGCGGGGCTCGAACTCACAGACCGCGAGATCGTGACCTGGCTGAAGTCGGACGCTTAACCGACTGCGCCACCCAGGCGCCCCTTTTTTATTGTCAAGTTTGCTAACATACAGTGTCTACAGTGTGCTCTTGGTTTTGAGAGTAGATTCCCGTGATTCATTGCTTACATACCCAGTGCTCATCCCAACAAGTACCCTCCTCAATGCCCATTACCCATTTCCCTTCTCCCGGCTCCTCCCATCAACTCTCAGTTTGTTCTCCTTATTCAAGAGCCTCTTAGGGTTTGCCTCCCTCTTTGTTTGAAACTATTTTTTCCCCTTCCCTTCCCCATGTTCTCCATTAAGGTTTTCAAGTTCTTCATATGAGTGAAAACATATGATATCTGTCTTTCTCTGACTGTTTTATTTCACTTAGCATAATACCCTCCAGTTCCATCCACATTGTTGCAAATGGCAGGATTTTATTCTTTCTCATTGCCAAATAGTATTCTATTGTATATACAAACCACATCTTCTTTATCCATTCATCAGCTGATGGACATTTGGGCTCTTGCCATAAGATTATCATCTTAACCAAATTGACCAAATTAAACTTCAGAACACCAATAAAAGATGATCTGGCATCATGTGCCTCCTAATATACACTTCAGAAGGAAAAGCTGCCACTTTTGTTGTAGTCCTACCAATAACTTGGAACTTAAATCTAATCATGAAATGGAATTAGCCAGATACATTCAAATTGAGAAACAATTTGGTCTGAAAACAACTTACCTAGACTCTTCCAAAATGTCACTAATGTGAAAGGCTGAACAAGACTGAGCATTTGCTCTAGATGAAAGCAGAATGAATATTAATTGAATCCTAATTTGGAAACAAAAAATAAAGGCAAAAATAACAAAAGGTTAGGATACTTTGGGGACAAATGACAAAATGCAATTTTGGGTTGTAAATGATATCATATTAAATATCAATGTTAAATGTCCTGAATGTCATAATTATATTATCACAATTGTGTAGAAAATATTGTTGTTCTTAAGAGATACATACTGAAATATGTATGGGTCAAGCATCACATTGTATACTACTATCTCTCAAATGGTTCAGAAAAAAAAACACACATATATATACAGATATGCACACATGAGCAGATACTCAAGACAGAGGAAGGGGAAACATTGCAAGAGGTTAAAAATCATTAAATTAGGTGAAAGGTAATTGGGTGTTCTGTGGGGATACTATTATTGGAACTTTTCCTAAGTTTGAAAATTTTCAGAAGTTTAGAAAAGTGAAATTTATGTTGGTAACTTTTGTATATAGTGTCAAAAATATTCAAATTTAGCTTTCTTATACCCAAAAGTACATCTCCTCAGTAATAATTTCTCTAACAATTTGTTTTAGTTCTTGTTTTTTTATAAGAAATTGTGCATATGTGTGTACACATATACATTTGTGAGAACCTTTAGTGGCTTTACTGAAATCCTATTCCCCCAGAAATCTAAGCATGTGTACTTTTTGGGGGAGGTTTTGTTCTGTCATAAATATCCTGAACTAAAATATTCTTTCCTTATTTAAAAAAACTATACTTTTTATTAGCTTTTCTTGAAATGTTTTCCAAAATGGTCTAACAAATTCTGGTACTAGATACTTTTATACTTGATGCAAAATGAATATGTCTTTGTGAATTTTCACACATTGCAAAATAAAATAAGCATGAGATATTATCACATGATAACACCTCTTTGCAATTCATAGTTTCTGATACTTAATTTAAAAAGAATCAAAAATGCTATTCTTTAACAAGTTTACAATTTTTAAATGCTTAATATTGACTCATCTATTTTCTCTTTATTTCCTTTTCTACCCACTTATCTAATTTTTACTTAAATTTGATTTCCATCATATTCTGTTTGTGGATTGTCTTTCACAGGTGGTCTACTATTATAATGATGAACTTGAAGAAAAAAAATCTTTCAGTCTCAAATCTTAGGAGGCCCAGTTCTGCCACTGACTCTCTAAAACTCGGGCATCTCTTTGGTCATCTAAATGTCTGTGTCTGTTTGGTACTCTGAAAACTTTATTAGACGAGATACGTAGGTAAGAATCACCGATGTTACTTCTGCTCTATCATACGGTCGTAGTCATGCCCATTTCTTGTGTGCAGTCTCCAGCTGTTCACTCTGAAACCTAAACAGCTTGCTCATTTTATTAAACAAATCCTCTCCAACTCTAATGCTTGAGGTGAGTTTGAGCTTGAGAAATAACTGGTATAACTTGAAGCTTCTTACATTTTGTAATAATTCATTCAATGATCCAGTAATTGGTGCTTCCTTTTTGCACATAAAGTTTAACCCTTAGATAATGGCAAGCACATTGTATTTCATCTACTGGGAATATTACCTTGAAAACTTTTGTTTAAACTTTTTAATTTATAGTACTTGCTCTCAAACTTGTACTGTTGATATTTTTGGCATTTGCTGTTAACAGCTTCTAATCTCTAATTAAAATGTTGTTGACATCACCAGTTTTGTTAGAGGTTTAGAGAAACCTAAAATGACATGCATAGAGACACCATTTCATTACCTTCCCATGTTGCAGAAGAATGTCAGTAGCCTAAATACACCTTATTCTGTTGTGAACAGCCAATTTTCAGCATGGAAAGACTGCTAAGAAAAGTAGGACAGAATGGCAAAACTAGATTAATAAATGATTGCCCATCACTTTGCCTTTGTATCCCATTTTTCTTCTCTCTAGGAATAATCTGAAGATGACTGTATACTATATGGTAAACATGTCACAACACACAATTTTGATTTTTTTTTCTACTTTTAAGCTAATTTTGTTAATACAAAGTAATATTTATTTCTTTTAGAAAATATAGGAAGGAAAAAAAGAAAATATACAAGAGGAAGATAAAAATCACATGTAATTATATCATCCAGAGATAATCATTTTGGTGCCTATACTCCCAGATCTTTCTCTTTAAGGATTTTTATGTTTTAAATGAGTTCATATTGTATATGCCATTTTGTTACTTGAATTTTTTCATGAATAGTACATTATAAACATGTACCCATGTTATTTAATTTTCTTCTGCATTATTATTTTATATATCTGTGTAATGTTGTGTAGTTCACTTTAACAGCTTCCCATTGTTGATTTAAATTTTTTATTATACTAGTGCTCTAATGACAGGAAATAAGTCTTTGGGCACAATTCTTCTTACTAAAACATGTAATAGGTAGATGAAAGAGGATTGAAATTTTTAATTTTTTGAAACATATTGCTCAACTACTTTTTTAAAGCACTCTGTACTGAAATAGCTTATTATTTTTTAGACAAAATCAATACAGAAGGTGGCTGGTTCATTTTTATTACTATTTTTCTTTTAATATTCATTTACTTGTGAGAGAGAGACAGACAAAGCATGGGGAGGGGGCAGGAGGAGAGAAGGAGACACAGAATATGAAGCACACAGAGCCAGTATGAGGCTCGAACCCATGAACGTGAGATCATGACTTGAGCTAAAGTCAGTCACTAATCAACTGAACCACCCAGGCACCCCAGAAGGTAGCTGGTTTAAATACTGTCTGAGAACTTTAGATAACCTCTTAGCAAGCTGTGAAATTGTTGGTTAATGATCTGGAGGTGAGAATAAGTTATTACCTGCTATCATTAGGAATAACATACTAGGAATTTTCAATATCAAATAAAAGTGATAGCTATGTGACAGCATTGGACATTTTACTAATATATAAAAACTATAAGCTTCTGTGTAGGAAATTATTTGATTAATGTAATTTTCCCTTATTTTTTCCAATATAGGGGTGTTTTTATTGCTCATTATAAATAATGAAATATATGTATGCTATTTAAAAAAATCTAATCGTACAAATATAAAACACAGGAAAGTAAAAATTCCTCTCTGGAATTATTAATTATTCCTTAGAGTTATGTAAGTATATAATTATATATATTTAATTTTCAAAATTATACAAGTGAGATTATACTCTAATTCTGTTGTGCAAGTTGCTTTTTAAAAAATCTACCAACATATTACTAACATCTTCCCATATTGCTACATATATATTTGCCTCACTCTTTTTAATTTCTGTCTGATATTACTTGTTATGGATATGCTATATTTTAGTAAGTAAATTCCCTATTGGAAATTATTTAGATTATTTCTTTTTCTTCTCGATTACAAGTAGAGAGTGCAGATTCTGTCTCATATAGGTATCTATTTGCTTTATTAATAATTATATAAAATTAATATACTTGCAGCAGTGAAATTGTCTATTATTGGTAGAGAGCAATGATAAGACTCTGAGCTCTAACATTAGAGCTTGAATCCCAACCTTTACCACTACCATGCTGTGTAACAGTGGCAAGCTAATTGACCTTACTATAAAATTGATGTGATTCTAAAAACTACTTTAGAAAATTGTTGAGAATTTTATATCCTCTCCTAATGAGGAAATTCATGTAAGGCAGCTACTATGTACTTGTTTATTTTTCTTTTATGTAGTTTCTTTTTCACTGATTTTATGGAAGAGGTTTTTTTTTTTTTTTTAATGTTTAATATATTTATTTGGGGGAGGAGGGGCAGAGAAAGAGGCAGAGACAATCCCAAGAAGGCTGTGCACAGCGCTGAGCCTGAGGCAGGGCTCAATCTCAAGAATCGTGAGATCATGACGTGAGCCAATATCAAAAACCAAAAGTTTAACAGACTGAGCCACCCAGGTGCCCTGGAAGAATTTTTAATATTAAGATTATTAATTAGTCTCTTTTGTAAATATAAATATTTTTCCCAATTCATTTTTGCTTTGTTTTACATAATTTACTTTGTTTGCTTTTGTTACATAATTTTGCTTTCTTTTACATAATTTGCTGGATTTAAGTTTCACTTTTTTTTTTTTTTTTTTAGTCAAATGTGTCAGTCTTTGTGATTTCTGGTCTTTATGTCATGGTAAGAAAGGAAATCACTACTGCAAGGTAGTAAAATTATCTTCTTATATTCTGTTTTATAGATTTTATCATTTTTATTTTCTACGCTTAAATATTTACCTCTATTTAAAAAAAAAAAATACGGCTAGTATGCTCTTCCTCTACTCCCCCAAGGGACATATTGGTAATGTTAACGTCCTTTTTAGGTTTTCACTGCGACTGAGAAAGAACTACTGGTATTCAGTGGTCAGGAGCCAGGGATGTCTGCCAGACTCCTTTAGTGTACAGGACTTCCCTCAACAATGAAGTCCTATTTTACTTTGAAATGCACTACTAGAACTCTGAATGTCATCATTGCTTTCTGCCAACAACAAACAACTGAAAACTAACATGTAAGAATTATAAATAAAAATAATAATGGATTTAGTCTATTGCCTATCAGATTAACTGAGTATGTGGAGAAATTCTGAATTTCATGTCCTGGGAGATATTATAGATTAGCACAACTTTTTTTTTTTTTTGCTGTTTTACTATTAATTGCTCTGTTTCTATGGTAGTATATTCTTGTTTTATTGACACAGTACCTCTCAAATATAACTGAAAACAAAATTAGAAAATTTCATTCACTTCTGTTTCTTGCATACATTGGGTGCTAATAGCACATTTGTAGCCTTGCTCTTCCCTTTAAAAGAAATAAATAAATAAATAAAATAAAAATAAACTGCTGATTCTCCTTTTATATCCAGTAATCCTTATTTGTATAGGTCTATTAATAACTGTTGTCTCAGTTGAGCTTTAGCACATAGGTAGGTATTGGCTACAAGGGTTCCCTGGCAGGAGAGCGTTGGGAAACAGTGAATTTTTACTACTGAATATGATAAACTTGTAGGAAAGAAGTTCAGTCCTTTGTATGCATTACAATAGTCAGATAAATCATTTCTTGTTATTTTATATTTTTTATATAATAGATAATACAGTTTGAGTTTATAGCCTTCTGGTGGTGAAAATTTATTTAAGAATTTGTACCTAAAGGAGTTGAAAAATACATACCTTACAAAAAATTTTCCACAAATATCATTTCTTAGTGTTTTTTAAAAGTAATTACTCACAAGAGAAGTGAAAAAAATGCATTTCTAGAATGTGAAAGCATCTTTGGAGATTATGATTAAGAGGTACATAGCTATAACTTCTACACAATTTCAAATACAAGTGCATAAATAGATTTCTTATGGCAGTTTATTCTTTACTTTTTCAGTTGAAAAATGGAGTTTCTGCAAAGGGTTAAGATATATATAGTCCAACTTTGTAGCCTTTTGGGAGTTATGTTTTATGCAACCATAGAATTTACAATACATAGAAGAATGGACAAATTACATGACCTTCAAATAATATCTGACATACCACTTCTTATAACCAGATATAGCATAGAAGCCGGATTGAAACCAGTTGTACATAGTTGCTAGTTCAGGATATATCCATATAATTTTGAAAGCCAGATGAACAAAGGATAAAATTATGTCTTTTTAAATAAATAGCTGAACCAGAACACAGACCTAGAGGGAGACAGAATTCATCTCTGTACATACAGGAATATGTACATGTATGTATATATACATATATGTAAATTCCCACCATTGCCACTGCCACCACCATCATCATCATTATCATCATTATGTTTATTGAATCTTTACTCAAGCACATAGGTAATAACCTATGTGCTTTAAATAGATTATCTCATTTAATTCTCATAAGAACCTAACAAGGTAGATTCAGTTATCCCCATTTTGTGGATGTGGAAATTAAGACACAGAGAAAAAATAAAACCAAGCAAAGTGAATTAAAAATGCATCCATAGGGGTGCCTGGGTGACTCAGTTGGTTAAAAATGCGTCCTTATAGCATGCCGCACCTTTAGTAAAAAGTAAAAATATTTAAAAAGAGTAAAAAATATTTAAAAAGTAAAAATATTTAAAAATATTAAAAAAAGAGTTCTACCACACAGGAAAACAATGTTGACTGAGTCCTGGGAAATTTTTACCATAAAGCATAAAACACCATAAAGTATCTTGTCCTGCTTACTACTAGAGTAGGCATTACCAGTATTCCACTATTTGCCCTCAAGGAAAGGTTACCACCAGATACCCAGTACTTATCACAGTGCCAAGCTCATAATCAGTACTCAATAAATGTTCACAGAGAATGAGTGAATCTCTTTGATAATGTTCCCATGGACTTACTAAAATGATGGGTGACAAAGTCTCATTCTACCAAATAAGTTAGTTTCAAAATGTGCCCCCAACTTGCAAAAATGAATTGATTTGCCGTATTAAATTGTTGCTCTAAGTCGATTATATTTTCAAGAAAAACTATTACAGGTTAGTAATTTTAGCTTTACATTGATTAATATTAAGCTATTTTATCTGATAGTAGTTCAATACTAGAACTGCTCTTGCTTGGTGTTGATCAAATTAGGGAGCACGTGATGAAAAGGATTTAAACATTTTGTTGTCTTTCACAAAGGGAGCATTTCCCAGGATCACCATCTAAGATTTTATTCATGAAGTAGTTTATATAAGGTAAAAAAAATTATGTTTGTTATTTTAACAGCTTTATTGACATACAACCTATATCATGTATTTCATCTATGTAAAGTGAACATTTCAATGGTTTTTAATATATTCATAGAGCTGTATGACAAAACAATCTGTTTTATAATGTCTTAATTAACCCCCCAAAAATCCATGTACCCATTAGTGGTCACTTCCTATTCTCTTTCTCCCTCACCTCCCAAACTAAAAAGTCACTGATTTACTGTCTTTCTCTATAGATTTGCCTATCCTGGACATTTCATACAAATGGAATCATACAATATGTGATCTTCTGTGACTGGCTTCTTTCATTTAAGATAATGTTTTCAAGTTTGTCCATGTTGTAGTATGTATCCTAACTTCATTCCTTTTTATTGACAGATAATATCACAATATATAGATATACTGTATTTTGTGTATCCGTTCACCAGTTGATGGACGTTTGAGTTGTCCTTTATCAGTTACATGATTTACAAAATTTTTCTCCCACCCATAGATTGTCTATTCATTTTCTTGATGGTATCATCTTTACAGCACAAAAGTTCCTAATTTTGGTGAAATCTAATTTATTATTTTTTTCTTGTTTTGCTTGTGCTTTTGGTGTCATATCTAAAGAAGGCTTTGCCTTGGGACGCCTGGGTGGCTCAGTCGGGTGAGCGTCCATCTTTGGCTCGGGTCATGATCTTACTGCTCATGAGTTTGAGCCCCACATTGGGCTCTGTGCTGACAGCTGAGAGCCTGGAGCATGCTTTCGATTCTGTGTCTCCCTCTCTCTCTGCCCCTCCCCAACTCATGCTCTGTCTCTCTGTCTGTCTCTCAAAAATAAATAAACATTAAAAAAATTTTTTTTAATAAAATAGGGGCACCTGGGTGGCTCAGTCAGTTAGGGGTCCAACTTTGGCTCTGGTCATGATCTCACAGCTTGAAGTTCAAACCCCATGTCAGGTTCTGTGCTGACAGCTCAGAGCCTGGAGCCTGCTTCAGATTCTGTGTCCTTCCTCTATCTCTGCTCCTCCCCTGCTTGCGCTCTCTTTCTCAAAAATAAATGAACATTTAAAAAAATAAATAAAATAAAATAAAATAAAATAAAATAAAATAAAATAAAATAAAAAAGAAGACTTTGCCTAAGCCAAGGTCACAAAATTTTATTCCTTTGTTTTCTTTCTTTTTTTTTTATGTTTATTTTTGAGAGACAGAGAGGGAGAGAGAGAGAGCAGAGAGGGGCAGAGAGGGAAGGAGACAGAGGATCTGAAGCAGGCTCTGAACTATCAGCACAGAGCCCGATTCAGGGTTTGAACTTAGGAACCATGAGACCATGACCTGAGCCGAAGTCAGACGCTTAACCCAGCCACTCAGTTGTACCAGTATTCCTTTGTTTTCTGCTAAGAGTTTTCTAGTTTTAGCTCTTACACTAAAGTCTATGATCAGTTTTGAGTTAATGTTTGTATATGGTGTGAGGAAGGAGTCCAGTTTCATTATTTTTCATGTGGATCTCTAATTAAACACATCACCATCTGTTGGAAAGATAATTCTTTCCCAATGAATGGCCTTAGTATCTCTGTCAAAAATCAAATGACTGTAAATGTAAGGGTTTATTTCCTGACTCATGGTTCTGTTCTATTAATCTAATGTCTGTTTATCTTTATGCCAGTACCTCATTATTTTGATTATGTGAAGCATCTGTTCTCTAACTTTATTCTTCTTTTGCAAGATTGTTTTGATTATTCCTGCATTTCCACGTGAAATCCTAATCAGGTTTCAATTCTATGAAATTGACAGGTGGAATTTTGATACCTATGTGTTGAATCTGTAGATCAATTTCAAGATTATTGTCTTAACAATGTTAAGTATTTGATTCAGAAATATAGCATATCCTTCAACTTATTTTGGTTTTCTTTAATATCCTACAACAGTGTTATCAAATCTTAAGCCTTACACCTTTTAAAAAGTTTATTTCTAAGTTTTTTTCATGCTATTGTAAATGGGATGGTTTTCTTAATTTCACTTTCAGATTGTTTATTGCTAGTGTGTTGACACATACCATTGACTTTTGTGTATTGGTCTTTTTTCCTACTATCTTACTGAACTCTTCTAATAGTTTTTTTTAGTAGATTCCTTAGTATTCTCTCTACATAAGTTCATTCTCTCTACATAAGTTACTCTGTAAATAAAGATCAGTTGACTTTTTCCTTTGAGATCTGGCTACCTTTTCTTTCTTTTTCTTGCCCGATTGTTCTGGCTATAAACTCCAGTACAATACTGAATACAAGTGGTAAAAGTTTTGTTCCTCACCTTTTTTTTTTTAATTTTTTTAAATTTTTTTTAAGTTTATTTATTTTGAGAGAGACAGAGAGAGAGTGGGGGGGCGGGGCAAAGAGAGACAGACAGAGACAGAATCTGAAGCAGGCTCCACACTGTCAGTGTAGAGCTCCATGCGGGGCTTGAACCACAAACTGTGAGATTATGACCTGAGCTGAAACCAAGAGTCAGGTGCTTAACTGGCTGAGCCACCCAGGTGCTCCATTTTGTTCCTCATCTTAAGAAGGGGAAACATGCAATCTCCCACCATTATGTATTGTGATAGCTGTGTTTTTTTCATGGGTGTCTTTAACAGGTTGAGGAATTTCTCTTCTAATTTGTTCCATGTAATGTTTAAATTATTGAATTAAAAATACTTACTCCATTTTTACACTGGATTCAACATTTTGTATTTCAGAAGTCATACCATATAGAGACTGTCCTAACTAAAATATCCTTAGGTTATATTAATAGCTCTTCTACTTTCTCTTAACCATGCCTCTACTGTCTAGTTGTGTCAACTTGGGCAGCTTTAACTTCTGTGCACCTGAGTTTCCTCATCTGCAGACTTGGGTTTGACTGATTGTAGTACCTAACTTATAGGGCCTTTTAAAGGTTGAACTATTTACAAGTAAAGCATTTAGAATACTTGTTGGCCCCACTGTAAGCACACAGCCATGTGTTGTTATTAGGAGTATGCATCATTTATGCACAAATTAATCACAATATATTTTTTCACATATAACATATATAGAAGGCAGTTCTTTAAGAAATTGGCATGTTATTCACAGCTTTATTTTAGTCTCAGTGTTTTTGTTTTTGTTTTTGTTTTTGTTTTTTTTTAATTTTTTTTTTTCAACGATTTTTATTTATTTTTGGGACAGAGAGAGACAGAGCATGAACGGGGAAGGGGCAGAGAGAGAGGGAGACACACAGAATTGGAAACAGGCTCCAAGCTCCGAGCCATCAGCCCAGAGCCTGACGCGGGGCTCGAACTCACAGACCGCGAGATCGTGACCTGGCTGAAGTCGGACGCTTAACCGACTGCGCCACCCAGGCGCCCCTGTTTTTGTTTTTTATGCGCATATTCCTCTTGGTAGAAGAATATTCAAACACACTTATCTAAGTCTACATACTTTGCACCTACAAAATCAGATAATACGAGATTCAGAAACCTTTGTTCAATTTTTGGAAATTTTTTAAATTAATTTGGCTTGTATTTATGCCTGGCCTGTTATTACAGGTGACTTCAGTTCTTCAGATCAAGTTTCTTTTAAAAAGCCATGTACCATGTCTGTAAAAAAGCTTCAGAGACACATCCTCAGTTTTGATATTTAGTTTAGCTAAACTACTTCTTTAGAGAACATGAATGAATAGCTATGAAAAGCAACACATCTTCCCATGGGGGACTAGATTCATTAAGAACATCCTAAAATTTAAAGAACTAAGTGTCTAGGCTTTTTATGTCAGAGTAAAAAAAATATCATTTTGTATTCTGAGAATTCCTTTGGACGTAAATTAAAAGAAAGAAAGCAGATATACAGATACAGTTTTCTCATTTCCTGTTGCTATGAGTTCAATATATAGATTTGAGATGAATTTTCAAAATGAAATTCTTTGGATTTCTGTGGAGTCAACGATGAAAGCATCAATTTCAGCATGTTAATTTCCTTATGAACAGTGATTGTATATGATATACTCTCATCTTGTAAAATTTGAATCCCATTTTTTAAATCATTATTTTAGCTACCTAGAAAAATTCTAGAATTACCTGACCTCCCCACTTTTGATGGAAAATGAATTTTAGCACAAGCCACCATTTGAGTACAGCTCCTAATACAGATATAAAATAATATGAAGACCCAGAGCACTGAAAATACTTATCACAAAGCTCTCACATTAAAGCAACTCCCTTTCTCTTTAGATGTTCACTAGCTTTATTGACTCTTAACATAGTTTTCTAGTTTTCCAGAACAAAAAAGCTAGGAAGCAATACTTGAATGTAGAGATTTGTAAAAGATTTGGATAGAAGAGAAATGACCTCCACTTAAAGAGGAATCTAAAAAAATTAGAGATACAAAATGATATTATGACAGTGTATCATTTTAGATGTGCTGCAATTACTTAGTAAAGTTAAAATTATTCTTTACTTTTCTACTTATTAAGGCAGGAATGTGTATGGTATGCAGGCACACTTTGAAGGTAGTTGGGTTCAGTTCCAGATCACCACAGTAAAACTAAATTTGTAATAATGTAATGAGTCAAATGAATTTTTTGGTTTCCTAGTGCATATAAAAGCTATGATTATATTGTAGTCTATTAAGTGTGCAATACCATTAATATCTAAAAAACAAGATACATGTGTTAATTAAAAAATACTTTATTGCTAAAAAATGCTAACCCTTGTTGGAATGCTCAGTGAGTTGTAATCATTTTGCTGGTGGAAGATCTTGCCTCAAGATTGAATGGCTGCTGAGTGATGAGGGTTGTGGTTACTGCAAGTTGGAATGGCTGTGGCAAATTCGTAAAAACAATAATGAAGTTTGCCACATCAATTGACTCTTCCTTTTATGAACATTTTTTCTCTGTAGCATGAGATGCTGTTTGATAGCATTTTACACACAATACAACTTTTTTCAAAATTGGAATCAATCTTCTCTAACCCTACCGTGCAGTCAACTAAATTTATGTAATATTCTAAATCCTTTGTTATCATTTTAATAATCTTAACATGATCTTCGGCAGTAATTTCCATCTCAAGAAACCATTTTCTTTGCTCATCCATAAGAAACAACTCCTCATCTGTCACGGTTTTATTACGAGATTGCAGCAATTCAGTCACATCTTCAGATTCCACTTCTAATTCTCATTCTCTTAATATTTCCATGACATCTCCTGTTTGTTCCTTCACTGAAGTCTTGAACCCCTCAAAGTCATCCACGAGGGTTGGTATCAACTTCCAAACTCCTGGAAGAGTTAATGTTGATATTTTTACCTCTTCCCATAAATCATGAATGTTCTTAATGGCACCAGGATGGTGAATCCTTTCCAGAAGGTTTTCAATTTACTTTACCTGACCCATCAAAGGAATCACTATCTATGGAAGCTACAGCTTACTAAATGTATTTCTTAAATACTTGAAAATCAAAGACCTGAAGGTCTTTTTTTTTTTAATTTGAAAATCAAAATTACTTCTTGATCCATGGGCTGTAGAGTGGATGTTGCATTAGCAAGCATGAAAACAATATTAATCACATTGTACATTTCCATCATAGCTCTTGGTGACCAGGTGTACTGTCAATGACCAGTAATATTTTGAAAGGAATCCTTTTTTCTGAGCAGTAGTTCTCCACTGTGGTCTTAAAATATTCAATTAACCATATTGTAAACAGATGTGCTATCATTCACAATTCTTTGTTCCATGTTTTGAACACAGGCAAAGTAGATTCAGCATAATTCTTAAGGGCTCTAGGATTTTCTGAATGGTCAGTGAGCATTGGATTCAACTTAAAGTCACCAGCTGCATTAGCCCCCAACAAGAGTCAGCCTGTTCTTTGGAGCTTTGAAGCCAAGCACTGACTTCCCCTTTCTACCTACGAAAATTCTAGATGGTGTTCTTTCAGTAGAGGGCTGTTTTGTCTACATTGAAAATCTATTTAGTGTAGTTTATTACTTATCGTAGCTAGATCTTCTGGATAACTTGCTGGAGCTTCTGCATCAGCACTTGCTGCTTCACCTTGCACTTTTATGTTGTGCAGATGGCTTTCCTTAAACCTCGTGAACCAAACTCTGCTAGCTTTTCTTCAGCAGCTTCCTCACCTTGTTCAGCCTTCATAGAATTGGAATGTTAGGACCTTCCTTTGGTTTAGGCTTAAGGAAAGGTGGTAATTGGTTTGCATTTGGTCTTAGCCAAAAGGCTGAGAAGAAATGTGGTAGTTGATTTGATCTTCTGTTTAGATCACTACAACTTTCTTTATATCAGCAATAAGGCTATTTCACTTATCATTTGTGTGTTAGTTGGAGTAGCACTTTTAATTTCTTTCAGGACTTTTCCTTTGCATTCACGATTTGGCTAACTGGTGTAAGAGGCTTAGCTTTTGGCGTGTTTTGACTTTTGACATGCCTTCCTTACTAGGGTTAATCATTTCTAGCTTTTGATTTAAAGTGACATATGTTCGACTGTTCCTTTCACTTGAACACCTAGAGGCCATTGTAGGATTATTGATTTTGCCTATCAGTATTGACAGGAGAGGGAGAGAGATGGGGAAGCAGCTGGTTGGTGGAGCAGTCAGAACATACACATTTATTAAGTTTGCTGTCTTGTATGTGCACAGTTTATGGCACCCCAAACCAATACAATAGTAATATCAAAGATCACCGATCACAGATCACCATAACAAATATAATAATAATGAGTGTGCTCGAAATACTGGTCAAAATGTGACATAGAGACATGAAGTGAGCAAGTGCTGTTGGAAAAATGACACCGATAGACTTGCTCAGCAATGGGTTGCCACAGACCTTCAATTTGTAAAGAAACACAATATCTGCAAAGCACAATAAAGCAAAGTACAATGAAATGATGTATGCCCATATTTTATAATGCTCTCTTCAAAAGTAGTTAATTTTTTTAAGTTTGACATTTGAAATGGTAAATATCAGTTACTTAGAAAATTATTGATGTCAAACACTTCATTTACTAAAAACTATGTAATTTAAGTATTTTATTTTGTAACTTTTCCATAGGATGACTTGATGAAAATAAGATTTACGGTTACGTATTCATTAGGTTGACTATTTTTTGCCTGTAATCAATGAACTATGCTATTTTAGACTCTAAATGTCAAGTAATGGTCAATGATCATGTTAAATTAAGTGAATGTAAAAGCAATCTCTGTAAACTGTTAAGTGTTTTATAGAGTTTGTTCTTAGCCATTTTCATTACCTTTAAAGCTATGTTTTACTGTTCTATATCCCTTAAACAAGGATAGGTGAATATGAGAGTCCATATATGAGCCAAATGAGTTGGGTGAAGGCAGAGAAGAATAACAATAGACAAGTGGAGGTGGGCAATGGAGAGTTGAGTGATATGTAGTAATAGCTAAGAATATGCAATTTTGTGGTCTCATCAAGTGCTACTCTTCTCCTTAGTTTTTTACCTCCAATCCCAATGTTATTTGGAAGTATTTCTCCTGTTTATCACATATATAGGCACATAATAAGTATTTACTAAACATTTGTGGAAATATTAAAAATTAAAGAGTATGAGCTTTTTAGTGTGGGAAACTTTTCCAAATTTTAAGTTAGAAGTATCAACTGAATAGATTTACTATGTTTTGGGAAAATGACTTTAGTATGAATTGACATGGGGAGATTAGAGAGAACTCAGAATGTTATTCTAATCTAAATGAGACATGTGTGCAAGTTATAGGACCTTAAAAGGGGGAGACTATTAGAAGCAATGTAGGCATAAATTCAACATTTTGTTGGCTGATGACTGCCTAGATTGGGATCTTGTAAAAAGGATGGAGTGATTCTGAAGTGTCTAGCATTCTGAAGTTTATGATAGATTACTCAAGATGTAAAGCAATTGTCAAAGTAAGAATGAGAATGAAAAAATGGGTTGTGTTTGAATATGTTCATTTTGTGTTGACTATATGATATGCATTTAGAAATGTCCATCAGAGAACTGGTAACAGACTATTTCCAATTTTATTCATCTGTTATTCACATGTGAGAGGTGAGGCCTAAGGAACACATAGATATGAGCTGATTATGAGACATTAAATAGAAAATGTTTCCAAGGGAAGTATCTGCAGGAAAAAGATTGCTAAGAACTGAAATGTGAAGGGAACGTGTAAAATTGGGTAGTAGAAGGGGGCCCAGTGAAGGAGATTGGGTAGAACACTTAGGAAAGTAGGAAGAGTGAAGAATCCAACAAGACAAAGGACATTCAGTGATAGCAATTAACATAAATGTCCATAGTGATCTTTTTTTAAGAAACTCTAATTTCATGAGTAATGAATTATATTATTTTAAAAATCACTGAAAGGACAAACTGGATTTTAAACCAAAGACAGCATCAAGAGATGAAGGGTATTATATCATAATTAAAGCATCTATCCATCAAGAAAATCTAACAGTTGTAAATACTTAAGCCCCCAACTTGGAACACCCAAATATATAAATCCATTAATAACAAACATAAAGAAATTTATTGATAATAGTACAATAATAGTAGGGGACTTTATCCAGTGAATGATACACTGGACCAGATGGACTCAAAACATATATTCAGAACATTTCATCCCAAAGCAGCAGAATACCCATTCTTTTTAAATGTGCTTGGAACATTCTCCAGAATAGATCACATACTGGGTCACAATCAGCCCTCAGCAAGTACAAAAAGATTGAGGTCATACCATGCATATTTTCAGACCACTACACTATGAAACTTGAAGTCAACCACAAGAAAAAATTTGGAAAGACTACAAATGCACAGAGGATAAAGAACATCCAACTAAAGAATGAATGGGTTAACCAGGAAATTAAAGAAGGAATTAAAAAAAAAAAACATGAAAGCAAATGAAAATGAAAGCATGACAGCCTAAAACCTTTGTGATGCAGCAAAGGCAGTCCTATGAGGGAAGTATATTTCAATACAGGCATACCTCAAGTAGCCAGAAAAGTCTTAAATACACAACCTAATCTTACACCTTAAGGAGTGAGGAAAGGAACAGCAAATAACGCCTGACACAGAAGAAGAAGGGCAATAATGAAGATTAGAGCATAAATAAATGCTATGGAAACAAAACAGTAGAACAGGTCAAGGAAAGTAAGAGCTGGTTTTTTGAAAGAATTAATAAAGTTGATAAACCCCTAGCCAGACTTATTAAAAAGAAAAGAGAAGGACCCAAATAAGTAAAATCATGAGTGAATAGAAGAGGTCACAACCAATACCATAGAAATACAAACAATTAGAAAAGAATATTATGCAAAAAATTATATGCCAAAAAACTGGGCAATCTGGAAGAAATGGACAAATACCTAGAGACATACAAACCACCAAAACTAAAATAGGAAGAAATAGATAATTTGAACAGACACATAACTGGCAAAGATACTGAATAAGTAATCAAAAATTTCCCAACAAACAGAAGTCCGGGGCCAGATGGCTTCCCAGGGGAATTCTATTAGACATTTAAATAAGAGTTAATACCTATTCTTCTAAAACTGTTTCATGAAATAGAAATGGAAAGAAAACTTCTGGGGCACATGGGTGGCTCAGTTGGGTAAGCATCTGACTTTGGGTCAGGTCATGATCTCATATTCCGTGGGTTCGAGCCTCGCATTGGGCTCTGTGCTGACAGCTCAGAGCCTAGAGTCTGCTTTGGATTCTGTGTGTCTCTCTCTCTGCCCCTCTCCTGCTTGCACTCTGTCTCTCTCTGAAAAATAAATAATCATTAAACATTAAAAAAAAAAAGAAAGAAAGAAATGGAAGGAAAACTTCCAAATTCATTCTATGAGCCCAACATTACCTTGATTCCAAAACTACATAAAGACCCCACTAAAAACAAGAATTACAGCCCAATATCTTTTACAGGACACTTTCTTACACCATACACAAAAATAAATTCAAAATGGATAAATGACTTAAATATGAGACAAAAACCCGTCAAAATCCTAGAGGAGAACACAGGCAGCAACTTCTTATTAGACGTGTCTACAGAAGTAAAGGAAACAAAAGCAAAAATGAACTATTGGGATCTCGTCAAGATAAAATGCTTCTGCTAAATGAAGGAAATAATCAACAAAACTAAAAGGCAGCCTATAGAATTGGAGAAGGTATTTGCAAATGACATATCTGATAAAGGTTAGTATCCAAAATCTATAAAGAACTTATCAAACTCAACACCCAAAAAACAAATAATCCAGTGATGAAATGGGCAGGAGACATGAATAGACACTTTTCCAAAGAAAACATCCAGATGGCTAACAGACACATGGAAAGATGTTTAAAATCACTCATCATCAGGGAAATACAAATCAAAACCACAAAGAGATACCATCTCACACTGGTCAGAATGGCTAAAATTAACAACACAGGAAACAACAGATGTTGGTGAGGATGTGAGAAAGGGGAACCCTCTTACACTTTTGGTGGGAATGGAAACTGGTACAACCACTCTGGAAAACAGTATGGAAGTTCCTCAAACACTTAAAAATAGAACTACCTTAGGATCTAGCAATGGCACTACTAGGTATTTACCGAAAAGATACCAAAACACAGATTCGAAGGGGCGAATGAACCCTGATGTTTATAGCAACATTACCAAAAATAGCCAAACAATGGAAAAAACCCAAGTGTCCATCGACTGATAAATGGATAAAGATGTAGTATTTATATGCAATGGAATATTACTCAGCCATCAAATAGAATGAGTTCTTGTCATTTGCAATGATGTGTATGGGACTCAAGTGTATTGTGCTAAGTGAGATAAGTCAGTCAGAGAAAGATGCATACCAAAAGATTCCACTCATGTGTAGAATTTACCAAATAAAGTAGATGAACATATGGGAAAGGGGGGTGGGAAGAGAGAGAAAGAGAAGCAAACCATAAGAGACCCTTACTGATAGACAACAAACTGAGGGTTGATGGAGGGGAGGTGGGCGTGGGATGGGCTAAATGGGTGATGAGTATTAGGAGGGCACTTGTGATGAGCACTGAATGTTGTATGTAAGTGATGAATCACTGAATTCTACTCCTGAAACCAATATTACGCTATATATCAACTAACTAGAATTTAAATAAAAATTTGAAAAAAAATTACTGAAACAGTTTTAAAGGGCAGAAAGTGAAAAATAAGTGCCCTTCTCCTGATTGCATTCTTCCCTGTAGTATTAAATGTCAAACTTCTTTTCATCTTTCTAATCATTTTCTTACATATTCAAGCATTACTGTATTCCTATAATAACAAATACAAAAGTCTTCATATTTTAATATTTCTAAAATTAGGATGTCTTACAAGTGATGTATATTTCAAATTTGATGGATTTTTTTCAGAAAGACTAGTATTCAATGTTACCATCTGAAAATCAAGGAATAGAAAAAACATATATGTGAGTTTTAAAAGTACATATATATTTATAAATATATTTATTTAATTATAAGAAATATATATGTAATAAGTATATACAAATACATAATATGCATATTGTATAAAATATACAAGTGGGATTAGTATATATGTGTGTCCATATATATCTGTGTATATAAATATTTGTATATATGTGTATATACAAACGCAGTTATTTTTTTAATAAGTGAATAAACTTAATCATTCCCAAAACCCTTTTATTTCAATTTTCCCACTGATAAATACAATTCTTATAAATTGCAACTTGCATGACTCAGTCCTGTAATATGATCGAAGTCAAAGGGCAGTCTGAAGTTTAAATACATTTTTGAAAACTCAACAGTTTTGCTTGTCTTAGACTCCATGAGCAATATTTTAGAAATGTTTATTATAATTCCCATTATCAGTTTTTATATGCATTTCTAAAACCCTGCACACATCACAGCTGTCTCTATAACTTCCTCAGATCTTTCCACTTTAGATTCACCTACCCTTACCATATGCAACCCTATTTTCTTCCACCCACATTATTTTCATCTTAATCACATTACTGGAGTAACTATGTGGCAAAAGAATATCACAAATATGAGTTTGTGTTCTATAATATTCTTTCTGTGTGTTTATATATCTCTGTATCTCTCTGTATATACAAATATAAATTTTTGGCTTCTATGTTGCATACTTTGCTCAAGGGTATGGGTGTGTGTGTGTGCACACGCATCCATGTGCATGTGAGTGGTCTACAATTGATCAAATTTGTAATATGATTTGGTATATATACTGTTAGAGCATGCTTTTAAATTTAAGATGTTTATGAAATATAGAAATTCATATATATATATATATATATATATATATATAATTAGCATTGTTTCATCAATCTAAGAGGTACTTTTTAGTTTTTGACATCTCTGAAAACAGGTTATATTTTTCCATTTCTATTATCTTAGACTCTGAAAATATACTAGTGAATTCTTTCTCTTGGCTGAATTTCGTAATTCTTTAACCATTCCCTTATTTACATTTTAGGGATTTTTGTTGTTGTTTATTATGTTTTGGGAGGATTTTTGTTTTTAGCTTTTTACTATCACCAAAAATGGCTTAATGAACATTCTTTTTCTACCTTAAATGTGTTTATTTCATTTCATGTAAGTTCTTACAGGCTACATTGTGAATTTGCATACATTATGAAAATGGAATAGTGTTTAATATATTATTTTTGCCTTTTTCTAATCCATTCTCTACCTTGCAATTAAAGTCATCTTTCTAAAAGGTAAATGTGATCATGACAAACATGTAATGTAGGATATAAATTCTTATGATATTCCCTCAGCTTCAAATACTCTTTCTGAATTTTCACTTTCCCACACTGACTTCAGGACTCGCCTTTGGTGTCTTCTTGGAAGACATTCTTCAACCTTGAAGGTGTCTCCAGCATAGCCCAACAGCCCCCTGTGCTGAAGATGCCTTGTTAATTTTTCTGTCTCTCGTATTAGGCTTCCTTAAGGTCTGGCACTGTGTAGGTAGCAAAACAAGTTAGCTGCCACTTAATAGGTCAGTAAATATCGAAAGAGTGAATCGTGATGTGAAATATTCTTAAAATATTTCCAAATATTTTTTCAAGATTGTCTATGAAAAGTTTTTTGCTACACTAAAAAAAAGAAAAAGAAAAAAATTTACTAAGCTATATGACTATCTTAAAAGGAAATGAAAAATGTGTTGGCATAAAAGTGCATGCTTTCTTCTGTACTAAACAGTAACTAAAATAAAAATCTGTTCAAGGAATTTATTATCTGCCCAACCAGGGTATTGAGAATTGTAGGTCAAGAGGTAGGTACCTTACAAAGGAAAATTTATTTAAGGTTTTAAATGGAGAAATATAATTTTAGTTATTGGATGGCTAAATATTACTTTCCATATTGATAACCAGAGTGTTTATGCTATCTCCCACTATACATAGTCAGTGCTTTCTCCCAGGTGCTTACTTCCCATACTCCTCACATGCCAAAAGGGGGAAAAAAAAAAAAAGCAATCCTTTGTACTTACATTTCGTAGAATGTATGAGTTATATTGTATGAACTGTATAAGTTATAATGTTAAGAGGAGGCCTTTAACCTGGGCTATTTTAATAATAGGGATAATAATGTCATCTTTTCCCCCTAACTGATTTTACTTAAAGAGCAGTTGCCAATCTCTTATCCAACATGACCATGCGTGTGATAGATGGCAGTCACATACACAACACATTCCTTCCTCAAAAAAGCGTGTCAGAATACACTTAGTTGAAAGAGAGAGAGAACATAATTTATAGTATAAGGGTGTATTGAATACTTCTTACATTAAGAATAAGTAACGTGTTGCAAACTTGAGTACTTAATTATTTGTAATAAATTATTGTGACATGTTATTGAAAAACCTTACTTTGAAAAGCGTGTCTACATATATTACTTGACATAAATGTAATACATACAGTACACATCTCATGGATCCTCACAGTAACCTTGTATCTTTGGTAGAAAAAGTCCTGGCAGCCTGAAGTTCAATGACAAAGTTACACATGAAGTACCCTTGGAGCAGAAACTAAATCCCAAGTTTTCTTTTTCCTTTATACCACCCTGCTATGTAATGGACTGAAAATAACAATCAGCACAAAAAGGAATGCATAAATTTAATGCACATACTGTTATCTACAGACATGTATGTATTACTGAGTCACTCTTTAAATACCTGAAAACTGTTCTACCAGCAGCAAATATATAAAGCTACACTTCCACCTCTGTCTTACGAAGGCCTTATTTATAATTAATGGATTTCATGTGTGTAAATGTTTGCACTTATCCTTATGCATTATACCAGCACAATTCCTGTTTCTTTAAGAAGAAAGTTCTGGCATCAGATTGAATGTTTCCTATCAGTACAGTTGTAAGATTTAGCACAAAGTTTTGATCTCATAACAGTTGAATCCTTAGGTCTATTTCTTTAGGCTAGCAATTTTAAATTGCTTTTTGTCAGTTTTATAATGATCTCCAAAATGACTTTACTCTTCCAACCCCAATTTTAAAGATCTTACACTCCAGAAGAATTAAAAACAGTAAAGAACTGTTAACAGTCCTTAAGAGGAAAATGGAATACAAACTATGGCTGAAGGAAACTTAAGGTACTTTTTAACCAAAATAGTGACTCAAATTATAGTCTTATGTGTAAAGAGATAGGCTCAGTGGAAATATAGCTGATGCATTGTACAAAGAAGTTTGTCAGGTGTATTTAAAGAGTAACAAAAGGGAACATTTCATTGTTAATAAGTTTTAAGCATATGGCAGTTGTTGAAAATGTTGAAATTTGGGGACAAAACTAATTATTAGTTCTACATCTGTTTTGCTTTTTTGTGGCAGTACACTACAAAAACTGTTAGCTCAGGCATTATATTTTACTGGATAATTCCATAAATAAATGCAGAATATGTTATTCATATTTAATTTATTGTTAAATAAGACTTTAATTTTTTTTTTTTTTTTTTTTTTTTTTTTTTTTTTTTTTTTTTTTTTTTTTTTACTTTCTGTACTAACTTGTGTCTGTAGAATAAATATTATTTAATGCCATTTTGAACTTTGGACTGCCTCCCTAATTGACACTTCCAAAGTTTTGAATTAATAAGATTTTTTCATTGTTGAAATGTTTGTGATTCAAATACAGTTTTCAAATTTAAGTAATTTTGTGGCATTGTAGACATTTTGGTGGCTTCCTTCAACTTTGAAATAGCTCCTTTATAGAAAGTTGGATCTAGAAACAAAGTGTCTAAACATTTAGGAAAACAAGTTTCTAATCTCATGGGCTTTTTCTTTTTTGAAGTATAGTCGATACACAGTGTTACATTAGTTTCAGGTATACAGCATAGTGATTCAATAAGCCTCTACATTATGCTATGCTCCCAAGTATAGTTACTGCCATCTTAGAACACTAATACAATACCATTGACTGTATTCTGTATGCTGTATCTTTTATCTCCACGACTTATTCATTCCATAACTTGAAGCCTGTATCTGCCACTCTCCACCCATTCTGCCCACCGCCCCCCCCCCCCGCCCCCCGACTCACCCTCCCTCTGGCTGCATCATTTTTATTTATTTATGGGTCTATTTCTGCTTTTTATTTATTTGTTTTGTTTTTAGATTCTACATATAAATGAAATTATATGATATTTGCCTTTGTCTGTTTGACTTATTTCACTTAGCATTATACTTTCTAAATCAACTTCTGTTGTTGCAAATGGCAAGATCTCGTTCTTTTTTATGGCTGAGTAATATTCTGTTATATATAAATACGCATCTTCTTTATCCATTCGTCTACCAATGGACACTTGGGTTACTTCCATATTTTGGGTATTGTAAATAATGCTGCAATAAACACAGGGGTGCATATATCTTTTCAAAATTGTGTTTTCATTTTCTTTGGGAAATGAATTCCCAAGAGCGGAATTACTGGGTCATATGGTATTTCTACTTTGAAGTTTTTGAGAAACCTCCATACTGTTTTCCACAGTGGCTCCACCAACTTGCATTCCCAGCAACAGTGCACAAGTGTTCCTTTTTCTCCATATCCTCTCCAACAATTGTTACTTCTTGTTTTTTTGATTCTAGCCATTCTGATAGGTGTAAGTGATATCTCATTGTAGTTTTATTTGCATTTCCTTGTATAGTGATACTAAGCATCTTTTCATGTGTCTGTTGGCCATGGGTAGGTCTTTGGAAAAATGCCTATCCAGGTCCTCTGTGCTTTTTAAAACCAGATTATTTGGGTTTTTCTGGTGTTCAGTTGTATTAGTTCTTTATATATTGGGTATTTAGCCCCTATTGGATATATCATTTGCAAATACCTTCTCCCACTCAGTAGGTTGCCTTTTTGTTTTGTTGATGGTTTCTTCTCCTATGCAAACTTTTTATTTTTGTATAGTACAAATAGCTTATTTTTGCTTTTGTTTACCTTGCCTTGGGAGACATATCTAGACAAATGTTGAGATGGATGATGTCAGAGGAATTACTGCCTATGTTTTCTTTTAAGAGTTTTATAAAGATTTCAGGTCTTGAGTCCATTTTGAGTTTAATATTGTGTATGTATGGTGTAAGAATGTGGTCCAATTTCATTCTATTGCATGTAGCTGTCCAGTTTTCCAGATACCATTTGTTGAAGAAACGGTCTTCTCCCCATTGTATATTTTTGCCTTTTTTGTTTTGGATTAATTGACGATATCAGCATGGGCTTATTTCTTGGCAAAACTCATCCTTTTTGTCCTAAAACAGAGGACTATTACCTTTACTACAATTTTTTTAAAAATATATTAATACAAAATTTTGGTAAAATTTTAATATAAGTTTTAGTTAAGTTGATTAAATAAATTTTATTTCCTGGCTTTTCCTGGCAACTCTCAATTCTTCCTACAAATCACATTAGAAGGACTGTACTTATTGAAGTTGACACAGTATAGCAATGACTCTGTATACCTCAGATGCCTCTAGAGTATCATTATTTTATAGAATGGTACCGTAAGTGATGAGTTAGGTTAGGTCAATGAAACCATGCAAAATTATTTTTGATATATTGTTTAGTGTAACAGGGATATATCTGTTTGTTACCATACAGATATTTAGAAACGAGCATGCAGAAAATTTTCAGCAAATTTCAAATGCTTGTTTGAGATTGTCTAACTGAAAACATAAAATACGTAATATAAAGAAAATTTACTCTGGAAACTCAAGGGACAAAAATTACCATACCAACAAGGTGCTCTTGACTCCTGATCAGGAGATACAAGCATATGTATGAAGACAGAAAGTAGAGATATTAAATATGAATTTCCAATCAAAAGTCACAAGGGTGGACCCGCCAAACTGCAGACTCTGATTTGCTACCCAGCTCTGTCTTGTGTACCATGCTGCAGAGTGAGCAGAAGCAGGAATTTACTCATTTAATGATGGTTAATCATTCACCTGGGTGAAGTTGGGGAGACCAGGTAATTTGTATTAAATTTTAGAAAGTATACCAAAGGTGATTAGAGTGAAAGTAATTTGGTACTTTATAAGTATTTTTCACTTACCTAAAAACTATATTCATCCATAACATCTCACGATAAGAGATGAATGAGTTCTTTGTCCTAGAATGCAGTATAGAGGTCATTCAAAAGGACTTATTTTGTTGCTGTCTTTTAAAGAGGATTTATGGGTCAAGTTATATTAATTGATTACAATGATCACTTGTCCATGTTCTTTAATAGGAATTAATTAAAACTTATTAGTTGAAAAGACTGTTGATTTTACTGTCCTTGCAAACATTAGACTGAACTTTTTGAGTTCAGGGACTATCTCTTGGTCATCTTTATATTATCAACATCTAGATACACTGTGTGACGTATAATGAGTGTTCCATAGATCGTTAATGAATGAACAGAGGAATGGTCTTTGTATGTAGATAAGATAGAAAATCCATTTTAACTTGTTGCAAGGGTATTTTATTTCTAATGTAGTTTCCCATTATAACTGTTTATTATAAAAGACTACTTTTTAGAGTCTTAGAAGGGAGGTTGTTAAAAACAAAGATTCCTGGGCTTAGGCCTAATTTTCTAATTCACTAGATCTGGGATAAGACTGAGGGATCCACATTTTATTAACAAGCGCTGTGGGTGATTATTTTACAGGTGTTAAGCGAACCATACTGAGAGACACTGCACCCAAACCTGTGCCCAGGTCATCCCTGAACTACCATAGCCATTTTCTTTTTCCAATTTATGTAAAACCTTACCTTTCTTTTTCAAGTGTAATATTGATATTACAATATTGATATTATTCTATAAATGGTATTGAACAGCCATTGAATGGATCCTATTCAATCTGTTGAATGGATTCTGGACCACCAGCATCAGCATTAGCTGAGTTATTTAATAAAGCATTCCTAGGCAGAATCTAAGACCGCAAGAAGGCTATGGGGATGTGGCTCTGTAGTCTGTGATCTGATGGACCACTACAAGCAGCTTCTGACTTACCACTAGATTATATTAGGAGTTTATATAATTACATTATGATGTAATTATAATCATAGGCTTCAAAGTTGGGTTTTCTCTCTCTCTCTCTCTCTCTCTCACTCTCTCTCCCTCTCTTTGCTTTTGTTTACATAGATGCCCTTTATCTTACTTCTACTCTTATTGGGGCTCCTCTGCTTATAAGCCTTCACATGCACCTTTTACATTATCACAATGTCATTCTTTCTACATAAGAGATAGCATCTTTACATCCCAGGAGTGTAAGGCCTAAGTGGGGACTTTATAAATTTTTCCTATCCGGTAGCTGCTCTCTCACTGTATAGAGTACTCTATACATTGTTGATCTATGTGTCCCAAAGGCCAAAGAGTTAATATTATAGAGGAATTGTTTATCAGTCATTTTCATGATTATTATAACATAAAATTTAATTTTAAGCAGCAACTACCACAGTGCCTGGCATCTAAAATAGTCACATAATATTTGTTGAAGACAGAAGAGAGGAAGGAAGGAAGTAGGGTTGAAAGATCAACTTGTTTTTCTATTTCCTAACCTGCAGTTGTTTAGAAATTTTTTTTAATGGACTGAGGGGCATACTGGGCAGAGGTAGGCTTGCTTATAGAGGCCAACTAATAAAAGAAAATAGGAAAATCTTAGAAAAGATTTAAGAAATCAAAAAACATGGTCATCCAGGTCCTATTACAATAAGGGCAAATAGCACTGCGCTCACTGTGCATACTAAGACGATCACTTTAATGACAGCACAACTCACTGAATTTGTTAACCAGAGAAATCCCAATTTTCAAAAGAACAAGCCTGCATTATCAAGAAAAGTTATGTTGTTTTTCAAGGTTCATTCTTTTAAGAATATAGGAAAATATATGTGTGTTTAGAAAAATGTCCTTAAATATTTTAAATATTGAAAGAGTATTATGTTTTAATTATCTGAAAAAAAACCCTCTTTTATTTAAAGTTTCTAATTCTTTGATGGTTCCAGATGAATGAAATTTTATTGTATCTTTTTAGTATGCTAGCCTTTTCACCTAAGGAGTGTGAGTGTGTGTGTGTGTGTGTGTGTGTGTGTGTGTGTGTATGCGCGCGCGCGTGTGTCCATGTGTGTGGGCACGCGTGTGCGTGCGTGCATTCCTCTCTGGGTACTATTTGCTAATGACTACTTTGCACATTGTCATCTTAGAGTTAAATGTTTTTGATAAATAGCCTTTATTTTAGGTGAAAGAACTTTGAAGTCAGACTTTGAGCTAAGATTTTTCCCATGTGATGTCTCTAACTTTGTTCCCTTACTCACTAAAGTGAGAACAACTATGCTTGCCACATAGATCTATTATGGGGATTAAATGAGATAATCACAGGACAATGTCTGGCACATTGAAAGTACTCAATAAACAGTCAAAACTATTATTAGAGGATACAGACAGAATTTTATGTGCATTGTGGTGGTTTTTAAGGATCTGCTCTTTGATGTTTTCACATTTCTGGAGACTAAGTCTACTTATTCTGTTCAAAGTCTACCATTCAAAAATTGGAATGGAAATAAAATATACATAGACAATGTATAAATTATCCTCTGTTGCTCTACCTCTTATTGTAAACAAAAGTTCTCCAGGCTTTCAATAGGAATGGATCTTCATTGAAATATATCCATATGGTAATTCTAAAATGTAAAAATGAACCACTTTTTTTGATATTGAATAAGCATAAAAATCAAATTATGTTGCTTAAAAAGGAATACTCATACATCTTTTCTCATCTTGTATAACACAAAAATAGCTAACTGCTTTTGCTCATAAAAATCATATTTGGAGGATGACTAAGCATGAGACAGTTCCCAAACAAATCTTTGAGGAAGTTGTGCAGGAGTGAAAGTGAGATTTTATCTGTAATCAGTCACTTCATCTAGGTTAGTTCAGTGAGGGTAGACTGGTAAATTTTTTAAATCTTCACTTAGTCATACATGATTTTTCAAGATATTTTGGATTTCGCTGGAATATTAAAATCTAATATGATTTTCTTTTAACCAGAACCTGGTTTTGTAGGCTGTAGCTACTATGATTTTTTTTAACAGGCACATGCATGTATTTACATAAGAATATTGGTTCATTTACATAAAATGCATGAAACAGTGAAACCTTATCTAAAGGATGACATAATAATGTAACTTATTTTATGTATTCATATACTGTTCTTGCTACCTAAAAAGAATTGGGTGGTCCATGCTTAACAACAGTTTTAATTAGAAAGTGGGGATAGTATTATAACAGAATGTTACTTTAAAAAAAAATTGACAATGTCTCAGAATACATAATTTGGAGGGATTATGCAATCATTTATAAAGGAAACCAAAAAATTTACTTCTGCTATTTCTAAGATCCAATAGTAGTTTAATTTCTATTTCTTCATCTCTTAAAGGAGACCATATCCATCCTATTTTTAGAAGAATCTTTGTATACGTTTTCCTTGGGGTAATTAAATGTCACTTAAGGTAAAGCGTATTTTCTTTTTTCATATTTCAAGAGATTTGGTACTGCCGTTTACTTTATAAACCTCATTTACATATTACACCATTCCAAGTAAGTTATTCTCAGAATATTGAGGTATGAATTTGCTCCTGTTCACCCTCAAGTTTTCATCTCCATTTGGATAAGTTTTCATTGTCTGATATTTCTGCCTTCATTTTGTTTTCATCTCATTTTTCTTGTCACTCTTGTTGTCAAATATAGGAAAAAAAAGCATTTTTAAATAAAGTTATACTGTTTTCAGGAAAAAAACAAGTTAGGGGCACCTGGTTGCCTCAGTCGAGTAAGCATCCAACTCTTGATTTCAGCACAGGTCATGATATAGAGGTTCATGAGATTGAGCCCCATGTCGGGCTCTGTGCTCACAGCACAGAGCCTGCTTGGGATTTTCTGTCTCCCTCTCTCTCTGTCCCTCCCCTGCTCATGCATGCTCTCTCTCTCTCAAAATACATAAATAAACATAGGGGGGAAAATCAAGTTAAACATACTATTTTTAACTTATTTTGAAGGAACATAAATTGTCCCCAAATTCACATTACACTAAGGAAAATTTATTTGCAAAGCGATGGTAATGCAGGTAGGTATCTAAATTGCCATGAATATCATAAAGAAAATATTCCTCTAGAGTATTCTGGAATATAAAAAAAATATATATGTGTTTGCTAAATGACCAGGTATCATCTGTCTTTGTACTAAATTTGATTTTACTTAGTACTTATCATGCCTACTTCTTTTTTTATCCTAATTTTAGATAGATAGATAGATAGATAGATAGATAGATAGATAGGTGTGTGTAGAGATATATATATTTACATTTATATTCTGAAATTCATAGCACTAAAACAAGAAAGATATTTAGTAACTTCTTTCAAGTGTGTTTTTTTGTAAAATGTCATATACCTGGATTTTGCCTTATAACCCAGTCTGAAACTCCATGTTTAAGAGAAATCCTCTTATCACTATGTAGAGGGACAAGTTATATATCTCATTCATTATATTTCTTTAATACTGCTTTCTGTTTGTTATTTATTTTGCTGTTTGCTCTTTTCCCTTTTCTTTATTTTTACTGATTTGTTCAAGTTACTATTAATTTCATTTTTCAGTGCATTATTATTTTTTGTCGTGCCTTGTTAATCTGCAAATAATGTGCTTTTTTATTCTGATACTTCTGATTCTAATTACCTAACATCCTTTTCTCCACAATTTGATAATATTATATAACAACCAAAAACCAAATAATATTTCCACCAATATACTCTATTCCCTTTTCCTAGATGAAAGATTTAGAGTGTTTTAATTCCCCATTCCATTCCCCTTGTCCTTTAGAGTGCTTTTACTTTGCTTTACCCCCCTTCCAACTCGTCAATTTTGCTGACATAGTTCAATACATTTGGTTCCAGATTCATTAGATTTTTCCCTTGCCATATGTCTCTTCTATTTTAAGAATCCTTACTTGGCAGTTATATTATCAATTCCCAGTCAGACAATCATTATCCATTTAGTTTTAACACATATATTGCAGGGCTTATTACACTGTTTTCTATTCATCATCTCCATCTTGAGATTTCTATTCTGGTTCTTATGCTATTTGGTTCAGGTATTTTCTTGAGTATTTTCATCAGATTAGGTAGAGGAGTGGCATTATAGCTCATCTTTGCATATCCAGAATTCTTTCTTCTAGCCTGCAAGGAGAATGATAACTTGATTGGGCATAAAATTGTTTGTTGGCAGTCCTTTTCTCTCTGTCCTCAGTATTGCACTATCTTCTAGCTTCAAGTATTGACTTTAGAAAGTAAGATGTCAATCTGATTCTTTTTCTTTACTAAGTAACATGTTCTTTCTGGAAATTTGTAATATTTTCTTTTAATCCTCATAATAAAGGAATTTTACCAAAATATATTTAGTTGTATGTGTTACTTTGGTTAATCTACGTAGAACTTAGTAAACCCTTTCATTTGCATACTCAATCCTTCTTCAAATCAGGGAATTTTATTTGTGTCATTTCTTTATTCCTCACCTTCCTCTGTTTTTTTTTTTTTACTTTCCTTTTATGATTATTATCTTCCTTATCTGAAACTTCACTTGTAGTTATTTTCCAAGTCTGTTTTCCCTGAAGATTTCCCTCTCTTTCTATATCTGCTCCATATTTTGAAATATTTCATCTGGTTCTAGGTAGTTTCACCATAAGCATCTTTGCCACAAGCATTTTTGCTGTAAGCTTTTCCACCCCAAAGATTTTTGCCACATAGATAACTGGCCGGAAGGCAATTTTGCCATAAAAGGTAGAAAAATAACTGGTTGACAGTTTGGTGTGACAGTTTGTTAGTATCATCAACTGGATGACAAGTTGGGTTTTTTTCTTCAGTGATGCACTACTCCCATTTTTATATTATATACTCTAAACCGTCATATTGGTCTATACAGTGTTGCAGAGTTTTGAGCCCACATTACCCATAGAACTTTGGAACATCTGTCAACTGACACATAACAATATGCCAACAACAGACAGTGCAGAAAGTTTTCATAATGCAAAAAAAGCTCAGTTACAAATATACATCCGTGTATTTGGAAACTGATATCTCTCTTAATGAAGGAAGAAATTTTAGTGGACGTTGCCGAACAGGCAGGTGAATCAACCAAAACAAAACAAATACACACACACACACACACACACACACACACACACACACATTACTGTGAACAAAAGAATTTGAAGGTAAGTGCTTAGGTACAATCCAGAAAATAAAATCCATTATTTATGTACTGCCATGAAACTATACATTTTGAATATATTCAAATATTTTGTATTTCACAACAAAGTCTTTTTGTTATTCATTTTTCCTGTTTCATTCTGTCAATGAGTGTCCCTCTGTTGTTTTTCATGATTGTGTCTTTTATGGCAAAACTACCTTACAGCCAATTAGTTACGCAGTAAAAATGTCTATGGCAAAGATGCTAACAGTGAAAATACCAGACATGATTTCTTCCACATGGTCTTACAAGCCAGTAATTCTGGATTCAACAGTGGCACACTTTTTTTTCAATTATTTTATTTTTAAATTTAAAAATTAGATTTCTAAATTTTAGAGTATGTTTTAAAACTGATCATTCTTCTTTATTGTTACTGTTAATGTTTTTTTTCTCTCCTCCAGCAATTCCATTCCACTAGGTGCTGCCCAAGTCTCAGGGTTTGGTTTCTTTCTCTCTGTGCTTATTGGGGCCCCTTGGGCACGTTATTATTTCCCTTTGCCTAATAATGTCTCTGTGCAGCCTCTGAGAGGTGAGAGTCCCAGCATTCTCTGATCTGTGAGCTTTAAATATGCCAGTTTACAAGCTTATTCACCATTTTTTTCAGGCAACAGGATTATTTGGGTTAAATTTCTCTTTAGGAATAGAGAGCAGCTCTGACTATCTTTATGTCTTCTTAGAAAGTCTTCCACAGGGGCGCCTGGGTGGCGCAGTCGGTTAAGCGTCCGACTTCAGCAAGGTCACGATCTCGCGGTCCGTGAGTTTGAGCCCCGCGTCAGGCTCTGGGCTGATGGCTCGGAGCCTGGAGCCTGTTTCCGATTCTGTGTCTCCCTCTCTCTCTGCCCCTCCCCCGTTCATGCTCTGTCTCTCTCTGTCCCAAAAATAAATAAATAAAAAAGAAAGTCTTCCACAAACATCAGCCAGAACTTCTAAGACTACACACATGAGCATGTACTTACTTTCAACAAAGACCAAGATTCTTAGTATCCTGGGAGTTTTAGTGCTGCCCTCTGGCCTGTCAACCACAACTCCTAGTCCCTCTTGACCTCAGAAGGGAGCAAAAGTGGGTGTCTGATCCTTCCAGGATTTCAGTATATACTGTGGTCTTGCCACATGTACCTTTTCTGAGCTGGGTGATCACCAACCTAGTAATCACTGAGGGGGAGGTGGAGGCTGCTAGCATTGGGAAATGGAGACATAAGAGACACACTTTCAGGTAGCCATTTTCTCAGCAAGTTAAGTGGAAAGAATTTGTTTAACTGCAACATTCAACTTTTTCAGAGAACTATAGAATCATAATCTTAGATATATTCTACTTGGGATTATCTTGTTTTACAAGTAAGGAAAGTGAGATAGGAATCTATTCTGTGTTTCAATACATTTGATAGAGAGGCTCCCCGGAGCCTCAGTCGGTTAAGCACCTGACTTTGGCTCAGGTCACCATCTCACAGTTCATGAGTTCAAGCCCCGCATCGGGCTATGTGCTGACAGATCAGAGCCTGGAGCATGCTTCCGATTCTGTCTCCCTGTCTTTCTGCCCCAACCCCCTCATGCTCTGTCTCTGTCTCTCTCTCTCTCTCTCAAAAATAAATAAACATTTTTAAAAAATACATTTGATAGAATTTATAATTTGAGGTTGATGGGGAGGAATGGTTCTAGACAAGTAAGAAATAGAAAAAGGAGAAGCTGAAATTTTGGCTAGAAGAAGAGAAATGTTAAGAAATTTGATACTACGTAAGTTTACATATGAACAAATTAGGCGAAATGTGATAAGACAGGGATCTCTTTCTGGGTACATTTGTTGTGACCACCACTAAAGATTTGGGGTCTTCTACCAGAAAATCTTTGGTCATGTAGCTCTCTCTCTTTTAATTTCTCCCTTACTAAAAAGAAGGCAGTAAAGCATGCATTAGGTCAACAGTGTTACTTGACTAACATGTGAGGTTTTATCCAGTTGCCAAAGCAGTAACTAAATCAGGCAGTAGCTCTCTTTAAGCAGAAATCTTACTTACAAAATCTTTAATATAAGAATCCTCTGTCCAGTTTACTGAATTCAAGAATTTTCCTTCTTAATTGAGTCTATTTATACATAGTTATCAGACACTTGAATTTCTTCTTAATTTCCTTTGAATCTTTGCCCAAGATCCCTAAGTCCATCTGATTGTAGCCAAAATACATTTCTCCTGATTTTGCATTCATACTTCATACACATACATCGGATACAAACTAGGTCTAGACTTCCTTAAACTTTTTCGTAGTGTTATTCACTACTAACTTTTCTGGTTGCTAAACCCATTCTCCAACTAGGTTTAAATCCATCTGTACCAACTGTTATTTCTCTGTTTACCCTGGGCTCCATCCAATTAGGGCCTTTCTACTGCTCTCTACATATTCCCTGCCTTGGCCCTCTTTTGTTTCTTTTGTGGTTATTTTCCCTCCTTCTTAGGCGTCCTCCTTTTCATATTTGGCTGTCAAAATCTTACCTATCCTTCAAGGTCCTTTCTAACACTCTGCCCTGTACAGTGTGATGGATGGATAAAAATGTCAGATTGTGAGTTGTAAATTATTTAGTAGAGGACTGATTAGAAAGAAACTTAAATCTCAGGTAACAACAATGAGGGCAAAAACAACGGTAATAAGTATGGTGCCAATAGCACCACTAACATTTGCTGATTTCCTACTGTGTAAGAAGAGGTCCTGCACTAAGGCCTCATACACAGTGTCATGTGAGTTCTATGATTTGTATTTTTTTTACACATTTTATGCTTAGGAAAATCCTGTGAGGCATTCCAACTATTATACTAAATTTACAGATACAAAAAATGAAGCACTTGAAAGTAAAGACATTTGTCCATAGTCCTGTTCAAATCCAGGCAGTCTAGCCAGAGAATCTAGGCTTAAAATACAATCAGAATATAGAAAAAAGTACATTTATCAAGTAATTTTGTTCAATTCATTAGGAACAAATCTGTCATAAAATGGCATGTCCACATAACTTTTTAAGAATGTAACATATAGTACATGGCAGGGCTTATCTAGAAGAGTTGCCTAAGGAAAAATAATGGAGAAATTTGTATTTAGAGTGATCACTATGGTACACAATATGAAGTGGGTGGTTAGGAAGCTGTTACACCAACGTAATCAAGAAATACTGTGAGTTTGAACTAGTTGAGGCAGTAGGAATGCAAAGAGGAATGTGAATGCTTGGGATATAGAAATATATATCCTGATATATTATGTATATATCCTGACACTTGAATGGATATGAAGGGCAAGGAAGAGAGAGTACCTAATTCAAATCCTCAAATTTTTTGTCTGCTGAACTCCACAAGGTAAACGCTTTTAGGAAAAATTGCTAACGCATTGAGTTTGAAATTTCAAAAAATGTTTACCTTGGAAGGATTATTAAACAACTTATTTGGGTTTCAGGTGGAGGCAGCAGTTCAGATGCACCTCTAGCTTCTCTTGGGATCTAAATCTCTGAGAATGCAGTTTCTTCTACTGTTGTGTTGTTTCTTTTTACATGCCAGATTAATACTTTGTAATTTCATTAATAGATTATTTGAAAAGTAATTTTAAAAGAATTTTTTTCATTTTTGAATTATGATTTTCAGCATATTTGAGACTACCTATACTCCACATAGATTATCTATAATTTATAAAATTAGAGACTGCACTTGGGGGATGTGTTGGTACAGGGTAAATGGTTGATTTCCTAAGCATACTGTTCCAAAATATTTTCTGTAAACTTTTTTAAAGTCAATATGTAGATGTGATAATTGTTAAGTTTCTTATGTGAGAATATTAGAAAAAGTAGTGTGATGTCTAGGCCTTGGTGTGTGCAGAGAAAATAGCCATAGTAGTGTCCTATTTATGTCCACTCTCCCCAGAAAACCTGAAGTGCAGACACAGTCATTCTCGTGCCCTTCCCCATAGGATGCATTGTTTCTCCAGGAGACTCTTATGATCCCTCTGCTCCCGTGGTCTCTTGAAATGTTCACTGGACATGTGTGGAATTTTTCACCTCTTCCCTGGCTTGCTGGACCCCAACATACCCTGGGAAGAGTCCCAGCCTTTAAGGTCAAGCTCCTCTTCTGTGGTAATGGCAAAATGAATAATTACGCAGAACTTAAACATCAGAATTGCAAAACTAAGTCTGTCACTGAAGTTATCAATTGGTAAATAATATTGTTGCTGTGCAAATAATTCTGTTGAAAATGAAACTTTCAGTGACAGAGAAGTCCTAAAAGAGATTATCTAGTCTAACACTTTTATACTTGAGGATGCTGAGGCTCAGAGAGGTTAACTGATTTCCCCATGTTCAAAATATTAGTACCAAATTAGAACTCAGATTCCTTTATTCCCATTTCATTGCTCTTTTACCACATCATACTGGATTTGTGATTTAAATATCATTTGAAAGGCCTTTCATTTCTCCATTTACAATAAGAATAAATTTTTGCTTTAAAGTTTAGAAAAATATTTTACTCTTTTACATAACTGAATCAAAAGCACTGAACACCACTAATAAATTTTAGTATTGACCAAATTCTATAGGTGTGTAGGTTGTTTCCAGACAAAAGCAAGTAAGAGAATGTTGCATTAAATATATGGGTACTTTATTGGGGTGGCTCAGTCAGTTAAGCCGACTTTGGCTCAGGTCATGATCTCGTGGTCCATGAGTTCAAGCCCCATGTTGGGCTGTGTACTGACAGCTCAGAACCTGGAGCCTACTTTGGATTCTTTGTCTTCCTCTCTCTCTGCACCTCCCCTGTTCGCATTCTGTCTCTCTCTCTTAAAAAAATAAACATTAAAAAAAATTTTAAATAAATATATGGCTACTTTTTAAAAGTTTATTTACATTTTGGCATCTCATATAAAGATAGTTAGCTAGTCATGATTCTCCAGTTTAGTTAATATCCTGAAAGAATGATGCCAATGCTATTCCCTATTCTACAACATAAGATGGTTTATTTGGGGGGCGCCTGGGTGGCGCAGTCGGTTAAGCGTCCGACTTCAGCCAGGTCACGATCTCGCGGTCCGTGAGTTCGAGCCCCGCGTCAGGCTCTGGGCTGATGGCTCGGAGCCTGGAGCCTGTTTCCGATTCTGTGTCTCCCTCTCTCTCTGCCCCTCCCCCGTTCATGCTCTGTCTCTCTCTGTCCCAAAAATAAATAAAAAACGTTGGAAAAAAAAAATTTAAAAAAAAAAAAAAAGATGGTTTATTTGGAATGATAGCTCAAAATCCTTTCTAGTTCTATATCTGAGTCAGAGTTATCTAAAACTTGAATTTTGAAATGCTGTGTCATCCTTTTTTCTAATGAATTTAGAGGTAAGTAGGATGCATAAAATATGTCTAACATATCCTGAAAATCTGCGATGTCATAAATCATTTGAACTTTATTTTAGCTAAAGCATTTTAAATTGACAAATTACTTAAGATTGTATTCAGAATTAATTATAAAATAATTTTTATACTTCAGATTGGGTGAATATATTTATGAATATCTTTGAGATTGCTGTAGGTTTTAGAAAGACTACTCGAAATACAGTTTAAACCTGCATAGCAAAAAAAAAAAAAAAAAAAAGTAAGTAAATAGCACTTTACTGTCAAATAGCACTTTAATATCTCCAGAACAAAAGATTTTCAGATGTTTACTTTTGGAGATTCCCCTACAAAAAGGACACCATATCTTATTAACCTGATTAACTCAGTGAAGCCCACCAGTGGACAGGTCATACCCACACACTTCCTTTTGGTGCTTCATTCTTAATATGAGTGAATGTTCAATAGTTCACTCCAACAGTTGTCCAATAATTGAGGAAGTCCTCCAACAAGAAAAACATGATAAGCCTAATCAAACGGTAAAATGTGATCCAGAAGAAACTGACAGTGAAGGTAGCTAGAAGATTAAAATACAAAAAGAAAAAGAAACATATGTAAGTTAGAGACAAACTATATTTTCAAAGAATCAGAGAAACTGTTGTATCCATTAAACAAGAATAAAGTACTATTTAAATTTTTAAAATTAGACAAAGCAGAACATTGAAATTAAAAATATAATAACAAATAAAATTTAATTATAAACTTAAATAGACTGGAAGAGAAAGTTAGGAAGAGCTCCTTGAAAATACAGCAAGAAGCAAAGAGATGAAAAGAAACCCAGAAGGCAAAAAAAACATGAGATTCAGGTCTTCACATCATATTATTCATTATTAATGAAGAACAGAAAAAGTAGAATGAACAAAGGAGGCCCATCATATTATTCATTATTAATGAAGAACAGAAAAAGTAGAATGAACAAAAAATTTTTAGAGAACTAATATGTTTAAATTTCTCAGAAATGAAGGATACAAGTCTCTACTTTGAAAGAGCCCACTGAATATCCAGCACAATAAATGAAAAAGACCCACACCAAAGGAAAACATCACAAAAGTTCAGTATACCAAGCATATAAAGAAAAGGTTGTAAGAGCTTCCTAAGAGCAAGGAATAGGGATCGTTCACACCCAAAAGAGTTAAATGGCACTGGACTTCTCCACAACTACACTGTGGAACAATTTCTTCAAAATTGTAGGGAAGCAATTTCATTACCTAATTTTGTACTCAGCCAAATCAAGTGTGATGGTTGAAAGAGTAGCTCCCCCTTCCCTAAAAAATACTTTCCATGGACTGATGCCTATGAAATTATTGGAAGATGTGATTTCTCTAGGTGATTAAATAAGAAAGAGAAAGAGACTAAAATGAAGGGGTCTTGCTCAGGAAAGGCATAAAGAAAAAATGTCAGCATGGCTGCTATTCAACATATCAGGAGGGCAATCAGCTCCATGTTGTATTCTCTAAAAGAAAAACTTGGGGCACCTGGGTGGCTCAGTTGATTAATCTTCCAACTCTTGTTTTTGGCTCAGGTCATGATCTCATGGTTGTAAGATGGAGTTGCACATCCAGCTCCATGCTGCACGTGGAGTCTGCTTAAGGTTCTCTGTCTCTCTCACTCTCTCTCTCACTCTCTCCCTCTGCCCCTCCCCTCCTAAGCTTCTCTAGACAAACAAACAAACACAAACAAACAAACAAAGGAGTTCTCCAGGAAAGAAAGGAAAGTGGTATGTTTGAGCATATAGAAAAATATATTGATTTGCATGTAGCAATGGTGTTGTAATAATTGTACTAAGTACTTAGAAACTAGATGGGTGAAAAAAATGAGGTAGTTATTAACTCCAGGAGATAACAGACATGGTCCTAGTTCACTTCTTTGCTTACAGTATTTACATTAGCTATTTATATGTACATTAGCTGTTTGTGTAACCCAATAGTATAACATTATTTTGATATCAGAGATGGGTAGAAATGTGGGATAAGGATACACAAGAGTTAAGTCTTCATTTATGATTGGGAGTCAACCAATAGTGTTTAAAATTGATAAATGAAGCAATAAAAGTATAAGGATATCATCTAGACTCACACTTATAAGGTCAACTAATTTATGACAAAGGAGGCAAGAGTATACAATGGGGAAGAACCAGCCTCTTCAACAAATAATGCTGGGAAAACTGGACAGCCATATGCAAAAGAATGAAATTAAACCACTTTCTTATACCATGCCTACACAAAAATAAGCTCAAAAAGGATTAAAGACCTATGTGAGAGACCTAAAACCATAAAACTCTTAGAAGAAAACATAGGCAGTAATTTCTCTGACATCACCTATCTCCACATTTTTCTAAATGTGTCTCCTGAGGCAAGGGAAACAAAAGCAAAAATAAGCTATTTGGACTACACAAAAATGAAAAGCTTTTTGCCTAGCAGAGGAAACCATCAACAAAACAAAATAGCAACCTACTGGATGGAAGAATGTACTTGCAAATGATATATGTGATTTTTAAAAAGGCAGAGGACCTGAATAGACATTTTTCCAAAGACCTACTCATGGCCAACAGACACATGAAAAGATACTCGGGGCGCCTGGGTGGCTCAGTCAGTTAAGCGGCTGACTTCAGCTCAGGTCACGATCTCACGGTCCGTGAGTTCGAACCCCGCGTCGGCTCTGGGCTGACGGCTCAGAGCCTGGAGCCTGCTTCAGATTCTGTGTCTCCCTCTCTCTCTGACCCTCCCCCATTCATGCTATGTCTCTCTCTGTCTCAAAAATAAATAAAAAACGTTAAAAAAAATTTAAAAAAGAAAAGATACTCAACATCACTATACAAAGAAATGCAAATCAAAACTACAATGAGATATCACCTCACACCTGTCACAATGGCTAGAATCAAAAAGACAAGACATAACAAGTGTTAGGATATGGAGAAAAAAGAACACGTGTGCACTGTTGGTGGTAATGTAAATTGGTGCAGCCAGTGTGGAAACAGTATGGAGGTTTCTCAAAACTTAAAAATAAAATACCATATGACCCAGTAATTCCACTAGTGGGAATTCATTTCCCAAAGAAAATGAAAACACGAATTTGAAAAGATATATGCATCCCTGTGTTTATTGCAGCATTATTTACGATACCCAAGATATGGAAGTAACCCAAGTGTCCATCAGTAGATGAATGGATAAAGAAAATGTGATATATATTAAGTATATGTAATGGAATATTACTCAGGCATAAAAAAGAATGAGATCTTGCCATTATAGTGACATGGGTGGACATAGAGGTTATACTGCCAAGTGGAATAAGTTAGAGAAAGACAAATACCATGTAACTGCACTGATAAGTAGAATTTAAGAAACAAAACAAAGGGAAAAAAGAGACAAAAAGCAGAGACTCTTAAATACAGAGAACTGGTGGTTGCTAGAGGGGAGGTAGGTGAGGGAATAGGTGAGATAGATAAAGGAATTGAAGAGATCACTTATCATGGTGAGCACTGAGTAATGTATAGAATTATGGAATCATTGTACACCTGAAACCAATATGACACTATACATTAATTATACTTCAGTTAAAAAACATACATGTAATAATATGTATGTTAAGCCTAGAGATAAAAGGACAGTTGCTTCTGGAGACATAGAGAGAGGGATGTGGCAGAAGAATGCAATTTTTCACTATAAAACTTTTAATATAATTTTATTTCATAAACTGCCTCCATATGTTACCTTGATAAAAATATCAATTTTAAAAATACTACATCTCACCTTTTTTGAAAGCAAGAGTTAACTGTATGTTGATTTGACACTTTGCAGAACTTATGATACACAAACATTTAAACACAACAACAAAAACACTTTAATAAATGTGCATTTTATCTAGGTTTTCTAATTTCTTGAAATACGATTATTTATAGTATGCCCTTATAATTCTTTTCATTTCTGTGTGGTTGGTAGTGATATCCCTCGTGTTCCTGATTTGACCTGAGATTTTCTTCTTTTTTTTAATATGGGCATTTACAGCGATAAGATTCCCTCTAAGCACTACTTTAATTGAATCCCATTAATTTGGGTATATTTTGTCTCCATTTTTATTTATTTAAAATCTTTTCTAAGTTCTCTTGTATTATTTTGTTTGACTCATTGATTATTTAGGACTGTGTCATTGAATTTCCACAAATCCATGAATTTCAATGTGCACTTGAGAAGAATGATATTCTACTGTTGGGTCCAGTTGATTTTTAGTACTGTTTCACTCTTCTGTTTCCCTGTTGACGTTCTGCCTAGTTACCCTGTCCATTATTGAAAATGGATTAGTGAAGCCCCCAACTATTATTGTTTAATTGTCTATTTTTCCCTTCAGTTCTGTGACTTTTTGCTTCAAGGATATTGGGGCTTTTTTGTTAGATGCATATATGTTTACAATAGTTATTTATCTTTCTGATGAGTTGATCCTTTTATTTATAAAAGTATTATAAAATGTTCTTTGCCTCTAGGAAAAGTTTTTTTCCTTACAGTTTCTTTTCTCTGATGTTAGTTTAAACATTCCAGCTTTCTTTTGATTGCTGCTTATATGACATATTTTTTCATACTTTCATTTTTAATCAAGTTCTGTCTTTGAAGCTAAGGTGTGTATCTTATAGACAGTATACAGTTGGAACATTTTTTTTTATCCATTCCACCAATCTCTGACTTTTGATTGGAGTGTGTATTACATTTACATATAATGTAATTACTGATAAAGTAAGAATTACATCTGCCATTTTCCTGTTTGCTGTGTTTCTAATGTCTTCCCCCATTTTTCCCATTCCTTCATTGTTGCCTTCTGTATTTGACACATTTTTTAATATACTATTTTAATTTCCTTGTTGGTTTTTTTTTTTTATTATGTTTTAGAATTGTTTTGTTAATGGTTGCCCTGGTGATTGTTAACAATCTAGTTTAGATTAATACCAACTTAATTTCATCAGAAAAACTTTGCTCCAGTATAGTTCTGTTTACTTCCCTTTACTTTGTGCTATTATTGTCATATAAATTACATTTTTATACATGGTAAACCCATCAACACAGTTTTAAAATTGTGTAGCTGTCTTTTAAATCATGTAGGAGAAGGCAAGAGTTACAATGAAACATAATATCTCTACTGTGTTTTATATTTACGTATGTAGTTACTTTACCCCTGCTCTTGTTTCACTATGCAGAGCCCAACGTGGTGGGGAGGGAGGGGCTCAAACCCATGAACCACGAGATCATTACCTGAGCCAAAACCAAGAGTTGGACGCTTAACAGACTGAGCCACCCAGGTGCCACTCTTCAATTTTCCTTTTAATTTTTGTTTGTTGTTCAGCCTCTTGTTAGCCCCAAGGGTTAAACAGTTGCCACTGATTTCCATCAATAGCACAATGCTTGGGGAGAAGATTGTTTGCACAGAAGTAGCTCTGAGTCATGAAATAAAATGCCCTGAAAATGGAATAATTTAATGAGGTGCCAGATAATGCAAAATACTGACAGTTTTCTGCAAGTGGACATTTCAGGGAATTCTAAACCTGTCCTAATCCTTATGTGCTAATAGGTTGGTAGTTTATACGGCTACCAGAGTTGTGAGGCTCTTGGTTTTCAAGGCTACTCCAGAACCTGAGAAGGAAATGAGATTAAGAGAAAAATGAGATAATTAAAGTTAATTTCCAAAGTTTTGAAAAAGACGATTTTGCCAGTTTTGCCAGTTTTGCATTGCTTTTGTACACAAGTTATTTTTGAAGGCCTTTACCATTCCAGATAATTGAGCTATGCTTTTTAAAAGACAAATACCATATGATTTCATTTATATGTGTAATCTAAAAAACAAAACAGATAAACAAACAAAAAGCAGAATCAGATCTATAAATACAGAGAACAAACTGATGGTTGCCAGAAGGGAGGGGGTGGGGGGAAAAGGAAATGGGTGAAGGAGAGTGGGAAATACAGGCTTCCCATTATGGAATAAGTCATTGGAATAAACAGTACCTTAGATATTGATACATGGAGCTATCTCAGTTTGTTGTTGTGGTTGTTTGGTATTCCACAGATGCATAGTTCATTATTTGAACATTTTTTTTAGTAACAAATATTTGGTTTGATCTACTGTTTTGTTATTTCTAACAAAGATGGGATGAACATTATTGCATGGGTATCTTTTTGACTGTGTGTCAGATAAATTCCTACCTATGAAATGTAAAGTGTGTTTTTAAATTTTGATGGATGTTGCAAAATTGCCTCTGCAATGACATTTCATCAGTTTATACTTCTGTTTATGGTAAAAAGAGAATGTGGTTTCTCCTTACTCTTGCCACATCGTATTATCAAGTATATTTTGCCAATTTCAAAGATGAAAAATATCTCTTTATTTTAATTTTCTTCTTTCCTAATACCTTTGCATCTATTTGTAAATATTCTTCCTTCACTTACCACACACACCACACCTGAGTGCTTCTTTTCATATCCTTCACTCATTTTTTTAATTGAGTTTTGATTTGTAATGGCTCTTTGTGAGTTAGGGTAATTAGACTTTTGGTCTGTTTTATATATCACAAATATTCTTTCCTCTAGCTGATTATTTGTTATTTGGCATAGCTTATAGTATTTTTTTCTTTGTTAATTTTTTTTTAAGAAGTCAGATTTTCCAGTCTTCTTCCTGTCTTTATGTCTTGCTTAGAAGGGCATTTGCTTCTTCTCAGTTTATAAAAATTCATCTCTTATTTCTTCCAGGAACTTACTGTTCCATTTATATATTTATTTATTTGGCTGGTTTGTTTTCATGAGTGCTAACCAGTTGTCTCTGTATCATTCCCCTCTGATATAAAATGCCACTCTTGTTAGGTACTAAATTCCTTTATGTAGGGAGAATATTTCTGGACTCTTTATTCTTTCCCATTGATTTCTGTGCCAATTTGTCCCTTCTCTTGTGCCAAAATTTTAATGTGTATTTTTCCATACGACCTTTAGAATCAGCTTGTCTTGTTCTGTTTCCCTGTTGAGGAAAAATTTCTGTTGTTACTTTTGTTGAGATTACATTAAAACAGCAATCTCGATTTTTGTATAAATGTCAGAATCATGTGGAAAGGTTGTTAAAACATAGTGTGCTGAGTTTCTGATGCACTAAGTCTGAGTTGGAACTTTAGAATTCGCATATCTAAACAATTCAAATGGTGATGGAGCTGCGCATCAGGGGCACCCTGCTTTTGGAACGACTCCAGTAAATATGTACTAATATTGAGACATCCATCCAGTATTCATTCTGATGACAAGGTATGCCATTCCATTTATGTTCTGTTTTCTCAGAGTTTCAATGTTTTCTTTATATTGATAATACTTGTGTTTTAAATTCATTCCTATGCATTGTAATACAGTCTAGTTTATAATTATTACTTAGTATCAGAGACACACCCCCTTATTTTGCAATTTGTGAATCACTATTTTAAATATTTATGGTTAGCAAGCCTTGTTCAACTTATTGCAATGGAAGTAGGTGTTAATATTAAGTTACCCTCTGGGAAATTGGAACAAATGTTGGGGAAAGCAAGGAAGGTGAGCTTTGATAAGCAGATGTTACTTAAATTTTTCCACTCATGGCTTTAAAATGTTTCCTTCATGTTTCCTTCATTCTACTGCTGGAAAAATTAGTTGGCATAATCAGCTCTTCTAAAGTATACTAAAACCTCTGAAAAGTGTAGGCCTCACTCAACACATAAGGTGAATTACTAATATTTTGATGTGTTTCATTTATATAGCTAGAGTTTGGGTTGTATATGTAAATTTAGAGGCCAAAGGACATTCCCAGGAAGGATGAAAGTCTTTGTAAATTTCAAAGGCAAAGGATGAAAGAATAGATGAAGACTAACAAAAAAGATACTCTTACAGAATGTAAGTGTCTTTCAGGACCATCGCAGTATTCTACTATGTCTTATTGCCTAGACTGAAGATATCTGAAGATTATTTTTAAGATCTGCAAGATAAGTTCAGTCGAAATGTTCCTGCAAGATAGTATAATCCAAATTAGTATTTCCCACTCAGCCTAGTATTTTTTCCCTTCTCCTTCTATTGGTAAAACAAAACAAAACAAAACAAAACAAAACAAAACAAAACAAAAAACATGTTCTCCATCCTGTTCTTCAGTAATAGGAACATATTTTAGGGTATAGTTGAGGATTTTCTTACTTACTGTAGTAGGCAGAATACTATCTCCATAGAGATGTTCATATTCTAATCTCCAGAACCTATGATATGTTACCTTAGGAGGCGAAGGGGAATTAAGGTTGCAGATGGAGTTAAAGTTGCTAATCAGCTAACCTTGAAAGAGGGCGATTATCCTGGATTATCTAGGTCGGCCTCCTATAAACACAAGAGTTCTTAAACATGGAAGAGGCGGGCAAGAGAGGCGGTAAGAACGATTTCATGTGAGAAGGACTCTTCCTGCTCTTGTGGGCTTTGAAAATGGAGGAAAGGAACCACAATCCAAGAAATATTGGCTGCCTCTAGAAACTGGAAAAGGCATGGCAGCTGATTCTCCCTAAGAACCCACAGAAAGGAATACAGCTATGTTCAGCCTTCACCCAGTGAGACCTATACAAGGTCATTGACTATAGAACAACAAGGTAGTAAAAAGCATTGTTTAAAATCATAAGTTTGTGGTAATTTGTTTTGGCAGCAAATAGGAAATTAATGCAATTATTAAACTATTAGGACAGAGCACTCAAATCCTGATGCTTTGTTGTGTTAGTAAACATTAACAGGCAGGTAAAATGCTTAATATGCTACAAGCTTCTTTTCTTTTTTTTCTTAAATTTTTAGAGTTTGTTCATACATCAAAAGGTTAACATTTTTTTCAATTAACATCAAAATTTTTGGAAGTCTTATATCTCAGAGTTCATTTAGGGGAATACTTATCTGGAAATCTGGTCTATCTGCAAAATGACTAAGGACCTCATTGGTATATCAGCCTGGAAAACAGCTGAATCAGAATTAAGATTGAGAGCTTTGGAGTTGGACTCTCAGAGACCTAAAACCTCTGCTGGGACTGGCTGTGTGACATTGGATACATTATTTAACCTCTCTATGCCTCTTTTTTCTTCTAATATAACTTAAATCATAAGGTTATGGTGACTTTTACCTGAGATATGTATAGCGCTTAGCATGGTTCTGGCCCACAGGCAGAAAAATTATAAAGTGAAGACACAGAATTTCAAAAAACAACAACAACAAAAAATCATTGTGGTGCCTTTCATCATAAAAGGAAAAAATTTAAACAACTCAAGAGTTCCCAAAGGCATAAATATAAGCAATTGATATTCCTAATAGCGTTCTTAAATTATCAAGTATAAGATTGTTTGGGTTTTTTAAATTCTTTTAAAGATCTTTAAAATATGTGAGTATTGGTGCTGAAGGTGGCAAGCCTTTTTATACCTGGAAAATTAATTTATGTGGAATTTAAATCGAGAGTGTCAAATGAGCAAAACATTTATCAAGTGTATTTCTATCATGTATTATGATTCAAACCTTAGCTCCTCCACTTTTTTTTTCATCTATACAGCCATGAACCACTTCACCTTTCTTCAGTTTCTCCTATAAAATTTAGGTAAATAGAATAGCTACCTGGTTGGGAGGATTAGAGACGGTGTATTTGAAGCCCCAACCATCTTGCATAGCACACGAGTGCTCAATAAGTGCTGGTTATTCTTGATTGTTATTTTGTGCTCTTGTAAACCTGCATTGGCTAAAAGCAGCAATGACCTAATTATGAGATACTATGAGTCCTTCTCTTCCTTTATTTTAGTTTCTAATCCACCTGATACTTCTACTGAACTTCTTAAAATTCTCTCCTTTCTCCTTTTCTGGTGTTCTTCCTACCCTTTGGTTATTTTTTGTTTCCCAGACTTTTTTGCTTACCCTTCCTCCTTTGCCCAATCCTTAAACATTGGTGTTTCCCAATGTCTATAGATTTTTAAAATTTTCTTTCTCCTCTGCACGTTGTTTCTGAGTGTCATATGCTTCTTGCACCAGCTGAAAGCTTTTCCCTGAGCACCAATTGTAAGTCTCAGAGACCTCTTCTAATTGAGCATTATCCAAAAGTGAACACAGTCATCTTCTACATACTTTTTTTCCCACTCTGTTACCCATGTTGGCAATACTGTTCATTCGTTTGTTCAGTCGTTAATTATTTAGACATTTATTGAATGCCTACTATGTTCTAAGCCCTGAGGGTACAGTAGTGAAGTAAACAAATGAACAAATCTTTACACCTCAAGGACCGTATTTGTAGTGGATGAGACAAAGCAAATAAATGCATTGTGTATCTGATATAAATTCTGTGGGGCAAAATAAAGCAGGAAAGAAAACTAAGGAGGACCAAGATGTGGATAAAGGTTACAGTTCTGAGTGGAATGCTTAGGAAGTCATCATTAAAAGGTATCATTTGAGCAAAGACCTGAAAAGGTGAGGGAGCAAGTTATGTGGATATTTGGGGGAAGATTCCTCCAGGATGAGAAAACAGCAGCTGCACATGGTGTGTGTGTCTGGCATTTTGGGGAAACGATGAGGTAGCCATCATGCCTGGCTTGTGGGAGAGAGCAGTAAGAGAAGGGTCAAAGAGTTTATAGGGACCATGATTGTCCTGTCTACCCATTTTGTTAAAAATTGGTAACAATCCTTCAGTACTTACTGTGTCATTTTCCTTTTTTTTCTTCCTCTTACCTCTAGTAAGTCACCAAGTTTTATTGATTCCAACTCCTATATTACTGTCCTGTCTGTCCTCTTCATCCTCCCTGCCTTTGCCTCAGTTCAGGCCTTTCTCATTGGTCACCCTACTGATTGGCTGCTAACTGCACACTTCATATTCAGCACCCATTCAAGAGCTTTTTTTTTTTTTTAACAACTTCTAGTTTTAAGCCCAGCACTAGGTATTGTGAATATAAGGCCATCAAGCTTGCCCTTAAAAAATTCATGGTAACTGGAGAGAATCATACAGGCAGTTAGTAACATGACAGTGAAATAACTGCTTTGAGAAGGGAAGTACAAGCAGTCTTAGTCACAGTAGATACGTAGCTCCAATTTATGAGGGTTAGTGCAAGCTTTTGAACAGAATTTACCTTCCTGTTAAGATCTAAAAGATAATTGGAGCAGTTAGATCCTCCTAGAGGTGATGGCATTTTCAGGGGTCATGTTAAATATGACAGGAAAATATTGAGTGGAATCATTTCAAAACATACAATGTCTTATACAAGATCTTTGAGAAGAATAAGCAGAAAGAATTTGTAGGTTTTTTGTCGGAAGTTATGATTAGAGATACTCTTTTGTCTAAGCTTCTTCGTATTGGATTTCGAACCTCAGTCTACCATAATTTATTCTTCTTCATATCAGTTCTTTAAGAATTACAAAGGAACTGTTGCCCTCTCTTTCTCTCGTCTCTTAGCTTGCATGGCATTTTATTTGTACTTCTGTTGTTATGGTGATTCGTGTGTGATTTTATATCCCTAACTGCTTGTTCTCCTTCAAATGTTCAGATGCATCTAAAACCTGTCTTGAGCACAGTAGGGTTTCAAAATGTTATTGTATTGATTTAAGAGAGAAGACCTGGTTATCTTCTTTAATGTTAGTTTAATGGAGGAACTATGATGTTATAATGCTAACAATATGGAAGTCTAAATAACAAACAAATCCAATTATATATGCAGAGATACCTACATTAGAGTTAATAGGGGGACTGGGTGGCTCAGTCAGTTAAGCATCTGACTTCGGCTCAGGTCATGATCTCATGGCGAGTTTGAGCCCCACGTTGAGCTCTGTGCTGACAGCTAAGAGCCTGGATCCTGTTTGCGATTCTGTGTCTCCCTCTTTCTCTGCCCCTCCCTCGCTTGTGCTCTCTCTCAAAAAAAAAAAAAAAAAAATTAAACAAAAAGAATTAATAAATCATTTACAGCTTCAAGAGCTAGGTTTTATTAACAAAACAAGAAATGCTTTAGATAGGTAAGCATTTGTTATTTCCTCAGAGATAGACTTCAGTCATACTATTTAAATTTCAGTATTAACCTAGTAGTATCCTTTTATTCCCATACTCTATTTGGAGAAGTAAACAATATCATTTCTAATCTCTATCCTTGAAGCAAGAAAGAGGGAGGAAAGAATGGAAGGTAGATAAGCAGGTGAGCAGAGAAGAGAATTTAAAACGTGTATCATGTGTAATTTTGTCTCCTCACAAGATCCTACAGTGGAAGGCTTGGAAGCAGAGGACCTGGAGAGGTTCTTAGTAAACCACAGAGCACCAAGCCTACTCAGAAAACCAAAGTATGGTCTCATCAGAATACTGTGCGAATAGGACTGAGCTGGAGTGAGGTTAAACTTTCTTTTCACTTTTCCCCACTGTGTCAGTCCTTTCATAAGCATGTGAATCTAAATATTGACAGACACACTTGACAACCTTACCTTTTAGCCAAGTTGAGGTGTGTGTCAGCATTCTTCACAGTAATGAATAATTTGTTATGTCATAAGATCCAAAAGCATTTATAGACTAAAGGCCAAGCTTGTAAACCTTATATTGTACCCTATTTTTGTGCTATGTTAAATGAATACACTCTCCTTTTTCCCAGGTGGGAATTGTGGTTTGATTTCTAATTAATATTTAGTTGAAAGGATATGTTCAAATTGCATTTTACAGGTGTTATTTTGGAAAGTTTGACTTTTTCATGATTTCTTCCTTCCATTTTTCGTATATAATATGTAATATATCTTCCAATTTCCATAATATATAGTATGATCAAAATTAGGTATTATATTACTGTAGTTTATTGAGTGCATTTGATCTGATTTGAATTAAAATCTGTTAGGAAATGAATGTTAGAATGTAGAAACATCCATGTAGATGTTCTTGGTCATTGCACTAGTTCTCCCTTAGAATTTTGGCATTACTCCATTGAATAGGAAATTACTGAAACCCTCACCCCCAGCCGATTCTTTATTTTGGTAATTTACTGTTTTAGAATTGGGTATACATTTCTGTCTTCAAAAGGAACTAATAAATAGAACTAGATTCCTAGGGCATCATTCCCAGAGATCACATTATCCTAGTCACCTGGAAAAGAGGCCTTATCTGATTTTAGATTATTGTTGACAGCTATATCACTGGAAATGAAAGAAACCCCTAGAAAAGAGAATTCCAGAGGGAATTTACACCTTATAACATTGCTGAGCCTCCCATGCAGTTTCTATTTTGGTGATGATATTTTGAAAAAAGTCTTATGTGTTACGTTGCTGTGCCATCATGATGATATGTAAAACATTCATTTCCTACAACTCTTTCTTAAACTATATCCAAATCATAATTTTTCTTTGTCTCAATTTCCTTACATATACCCACTTTAATACGTGGCACTGGTATTTATAAGCTACCTCAATCTCTTTGTAATAAACAGAGACAGATAAATAAGTAATCATTTTACAATATGATAAGTCTTCCTTTCAACACAACTGTAAGCCATTATCAGAGATAAAACAGAGCAGTGCGGAAAGATGGAGTAAAGCACTAGACAGGTTCAGGTTCTAGCTCTGCAGTTTTCCAATCAACAGCCAGAGCTTTGACCTCTCTTACTCTCTCAGTTCTCTCATCTACTAAATGAGGATGATAACACCTATACCCTAAGATTTTGGTGGTGATTAAATCACCTTTTATTTGGGAAAGTATGACATAAACCAGAAACTTAGTTAAATGTTAATTGGATCCAGGTCAGATTTTCACTAGTTGAGAAAAGAAATTTTATTTTGTCCTTTTGACACCTGTAATCCCTGTGGTCAAATTGTTATAGATTTTCCCCGTCACTAGGAATATGAGTCTAGGTATTGTGGATTCAGAGCATCTGATTTGTGAAGGCATAACAAATGCTGTCTTTGTACTGTGCTAATGCTGTATTCCTCTGGAGAGGGAGGCTTATTCCTTGAGCCTCCATGTTGCCTCTATGCCAGTAGACACCATCCATGGCAAAAGGAGGACATTCTCCCAGCCTCCAAAGCAGGAACAAAACACATTTTGTTACAAAAGCTGTGCTAGATATTGGATTAATTTATTGTGGTTTCCCCACTCCCCCCAAAAGCTATTTTATTCTTAACATAAGCAGTTGTCTGTTTTTAAGAATGCAAGTATATTCACTATATTCTTTATTGAAAATGGGTCTTTTTCCTACCCTATGACCCAGCAGTAGCACTGCTAGGAATTTCCCAAGGGATACAGGAGTACTGATGCATAGGGGCACTTGTACCCCAATGTTTATAGCAGCACTCTCAACAATAGCCAAATTATGGAAAGAGCCTACATGTCCATCAAGTGGTGAATGGATAAAGAAATTGTGGTTTATATACACAATGGAGTACTACGTGGCAATGAGAAAGAATGAAATATGGCCCTTTGTAGCCATGGGGATGGAACTGGAGAGTGTGATGCTAAGTGAAATAAGCCATACAAAGACAGATACCATATGTTTTCACTTTTATGTGGATCCTGAGAAACTTAACAGAAACCCATGGGGGAGGGGAAGGAAAAAAAAAAAGAGGTTAGAGTGGGAGAAAGCCAAAGCATAAGAGACTCTTAAAAACTGAGGACAAACTGAGGGTTGATGGGGGGTGGGAGGGAGGGGAGGGTGGGGGATGGGTATTGAGGAGGGCACCTTATGGAAACCAATTTGACGATAAATTTCATATATTGAAAAAAAAAAAGAAAGAAAATGGGCCTTTTTGTCATGTGGATCTAGACTAGTTTGTGATCTTCTCCCTGTCAGTCTTTATTCTGAGCCAAATTTTTGAAGACTATAATTTTCTTCAACCTATTCCATGTCCACACAAAAACTTCTGTACCCAGAGGACTTGTTAATGAAGTAGTGTGACATTGTTGCTTAAAACTTTGTATAGATTGATGGAGAGCCATAGAATTGCTTTTCTTATATTATTTACACGTAGTTTTGGGGAGAAGTGAAAAACAAAAACAGGAGAAGGGAAAGAGTTGGATTAGAATGCTGGGTAATTTTTTAAAAGATTTGTGTTCATTTCCCCTCTTTTCCACAATTTGCTTGATTTTAGAAGGTATGACTTTCAGAAAATAGCTCTATCTTTGAGACTGATGAATTGTTGTAAATTTTAAAAATTAGAATATTTCAGATATATTTCATATTAATGAAATTGATAAGAATAGTCTAAGTCATAGTTCTTAATATATACCCATAATACAAACATCTTTTCTTGACTATTAAGAAAATGAATTAAAAGTAGAGATACACAGATTTGAAATATGTTCATATTGGGAGGTGGTGCAATGCTAATAATACTTCCCACAAATATTATTTATGTGAAAATGTGTTGTGGAACTCAAGTAAAAAGCTCTACAAATTGAAAAAAAAAACCTGTTAATAATTATTCAAAATTATTTGTGTAAAAGAAATCTAAGAAGAAATGATGAGACTTGGATCCTAGCCCTTTTATCACTATGACCTTAGGCAAGTCAACCTTTTAGCTCTGTTTCCTCTTCTTGAAAATGAAGGCAAAGTCTGGGGGATTGCTAAGGTTCCTTCCAGCTGTAAATATCTATTATTGTTATTACAATTTGATAGGATAAGAAATTAGGCATGCTGTACATAAAATAATTATTTTACTCAAGAGTTATTAATAGTATAGAATTTTATATTGCAAATTGATCTATTTAGACATATAAAAATTTGAGAGGTACCTGGGTGGCTTAGTCGGTTAAGTGTCGACTTTGGCTTAGGTCATGATCTCACAGTTTGTGAGTCCGAGTCCTGTGTCCGGCTCTGTGCTTCCTAAATGTTTACTACTTTATACACTATATTTCTTTACCAGACTTACTCTTTCTGAGACAGAAAATATTCTCCTTAGGTGACTCTCTTCCTCTTCTTATTTCCTGTTAGCTCTCTCCCCCGCCCACCCCAAGCACCTTCCCTATGTATACACACTGAAAGTAAGTCTGACAACCACACAACCCACAAATTGCAGAGGTGCCCTGACAAATTCCAGGCACTACTCTCTGCAGTAGAAATAGGCCAATGCTTGGCAACTATCTAGTGAAAATATAATTCAGAGGAAATAAATGCATGCATAATTGTCCCAAATAGTATGTATGGTTTATAGCCTGCACAGTTTAGGGGGGAAATGTCATTTTTTCACGTTCACACACACACACACACACACGCACGCACACACACACTTGTTTTCCACCTTTTTTTTCTCTATTCTCTGCAAAAAAATAATCGCAACTACAAATCCATTTTACAGCTATAAATATTAGTCTTGGGGACAGATATATAGTTTACATACACTTAGCTTTTTCACTATGTTTAGCTTTTAAAAGATCATTACTCTTGAATAAACCCACCTTAGTGGGAAGTATGTGACCAAAGATGCCCTTATCTGGCCCACAGGACTCAACACTTAGCCATCTAGTCTGTTGTAGCTATCTAGTGGCTGCAAGCACTAATCCAGCTTGCAGAGTCAAGATCCAGAAATAAGAATCCATCAGCTTGGCATCCCATGCCAGACCAAAGGAGCTCTGGAATTATGGTGAAGCTGGGACCTAGACCTGAACCCTTCTAGTTGGCACCTATCACCTGACCTTGAGAAACATAAATGCCATGCATGTACACTCTAAGAACAGATTGTAAGATTCAAGTCAGACAAATACTGAGAGGAACCAAGAAAGGCTTTAAAGATGAGAAAGAATTCAAAATTGAGTACAAAAAAATTGTACTTGGGTTGAGTTTAATCCATAGTTCATTTTTTTTTTTGTAACATGTGCCTTCAAGTTGCAATAGGAATATACACATTTTACTTAGATGATGATTCATATCTTTTGTTCTGATGGGTGTTTGTCCTTGCTCTGGTTTGGAACATTATGGGGATCTATAAGGAGGATTTCTTTAAAAAAAAATGTAGTTTATTTATTCTCTCATGAAAAAAAACTGCACAATCACCACAGTTAAAGTCACCGTACACTCTTCACTCATGTTGTCCAATTTCCAGCTCACTTGTTGCTGGCACCAGTATTGGCTTTCAATCCCCTTGACCTTTTTCATTCTGTTCTTGCATTCCTTTTGCTGTTTTCTTGACATCTTTGTCTTCTCACACAGGCCATGTCTTGCAAGTCTATGTTTGGGTTCATTTTTCTTTGCATAATCTAAGAAATCATAAATCATGCCAAAGCCAGTTGTCTTGCCACCACCAAAATGGGTTCTGAATCCAAATACAAAGATGACCTCTGGTGTGGTCTTAAATTTTGGCTAGCTTTTCCCAAAATGTTGTCTTAGGTATGGCTGCCTTTCTAGGGTGAAGAACATCACTGACCACTTGTTTCTGCTGAAGTAGTTGTTTGGTCATGAACTTCCTGGTCCATATAGTTACTGTGTCGTTCATGATGGCAGCCGAGCTTTAAGCAGCTGGGAAGGAAGAGATTATTTCCTGAAAAAGTTAAATCACAGGTTGATATTATTCCTTGAGCTTATATATGTTTCCTAGTGTATAGTCCCATGCTCTTGCTTTGTTAGCATTTTATGAGAAGTTATATACTCTCAGTAGTACTACTTAAATATTATTAGCATACCTTATACTTACAGGTAAAACTGGTTTACCAAAATTTTACCAACATTCAGAGCTAAATTTACTTTGTCAGAATGATCACTGTGGTGTTTGGGGGGGTGTCTAATAGATTTGTTGTTGTAATAGTTAATGTGGTGCTGTTTTCATACACCCTTGTAGCCCCTTACCATTTTGTGCACATCAGCCTTCCAAAGGCCAGCACCTCCATCTAAGCCATAGGACTGCCTCTGACCTGCTAGAAACCACTGGGATTAGACTGTAAACAATGACTAACAGGTTTCAGCTTCCTTGGCCCTGGCTTAGACAATCCTGAGACCTGTATCTTATACCATTTGCCAGTTTCCCCCAGAAGATGAAGTTTCAGTTGGCTTCTGTGATAGCTAGCCTAATAGTGTGCCCTATATTAGCTGCTTGCCCTTCTCTTATCACCTTCCCCATTTCCCTGCCATTTCTTCTGAACCTCCCAAATGAAAAAAAAATGTATACTCAGTTTTATTCTCAGAGACTGCTTCCTTAGAAACCCCACTAAGACAACTACCTAATAAACCCAAAGATAAGAATCCTTCCCATTTAGGCTGGTATTATTTATTTTATACTGTTAATGATACGTTGTTTAGAGTAAATGGGCAGTTATAAAGATGATCTATTTGAATTTGAGACTGAAAATATATAGTATGATAGATTCCTTTTAATTTTTTTGTGACTCCAAGTGGATAAAGTTATTTACTAGCCATCAAATACGAGTAAAACTTAACAAAGTTTTGTGAGTTAAAGGATCTCACACAGTCACCCTTACATTGAGACTCTACACATAATTTTAAAATACTGAAGTCAATATATATAGTAAAGTTTAAAAATGGAAGTAAGGAAAAAATGCTTTTTAACCAAAAAAATTGAATATAATTCTAACAAAAAATTCTGTGAGATCTACAGTTTAAACTAAAACAAATCTTAATACCCTTAAAATGCTTAAATATAAATATTTAGGGATGCCTAAAATGCTAAAGAATTTAAAATAGCAAAGTAATAAGATTCTAGGATATTGAATAGTAGTTTTTGGAGCATTTAATATACCAAATAAATAAAATACTTGACAGTCACCTTGATACTAAAAGTAAAATGTAACAAAAAGCTCTAATGAAAATATTACAAATAATCTGAAAGTACTAAGAACATTAGATGGAAACCATTTTTGCACACCAACAACTGAATTTAAAGAGCAATCTTTCAAAGTAAGAAATGGTCACAGGAAGAACTCACAGAAGTCTCAAGGATAAACGGAAGTACTAGGTGTAGTCCGAAGAAGATGGGGAGTCAGGCAGTAGCTGAACTTAATCTCCATGGAACAAATACACCCATTCTCTTGATCTGTGGGAAAGGTGCCGGACAAGAGCCTGGTCACTGTTGATAATTCAGACTTGGGAGCCCAGGTCAATACAAGTTGGCCTTGGGCCTGTTTGCAAACTGTCTTTAAAAAGACACTTCCTCTGAAAGAAAAAGGAGAAACCAAGCTCCAGACTTCCTCCTGCATTTCCCATTCCTTAAGTAATGTTTTGTAGAAACTGATGATAGATACATAAATAAGGAAAGGTAATTCAGGAGCATTAGCTGTGATGAAGAACCCATGATAGTAGTATTTAAACCTTTGAGGGTAGACAGTCTGTATCTCCACAAATCTAATCTAAGGCTGCTTTTCTTCAAGCCACCAGGATGCAAGATAAATTTGGTATATTTTTTCATCTTTTGCTGTTTGATTTCTATCACAAGTTGAGGAACTACCATGTGATTTTTCTCTCAATGGTTTGGTTTTTATAAGTGTTTATATGTTTTATGAATCAGACAACTCCAAAGACAATACAGTAACAAACGCCCTTGGGCCTGGTTGCGTAGGTTGAATGCTGGCTCTGCCACTTACTAGCTACTATAACCTAGAGCATGATACTTTACCTCTCTGTCTTGGTTTCCTTATTTGTTATGTGGGTGTAATAAGAGCATACAATTTCATCAGGTTGCTCTGAGGATTAAACCACTTAAATGTAAAATTCTTAAAATAGCACCTAGCATATATGAATACTCAATAAGTTTTTGTCCATGTATGAAAACAGCATATTGTAGATGAAATTAGAATTTATAAAATTGTTGAGATACGTTACTACTTTTATGTAATGATCATTATGAGGAAAGTGCATTCTTAATTACCAGACTACCGATTTCAAAAATGAATGTTTGAAACATGACCCATTTGTGAGGAAAGGACTGCAGTTTTGCTTGTTTTTCCATGTAGTATTTACAGTTGACCTTGGCATAACCCAGGTTTGAACTGTGTGGGTCCACTTACACACACAGTATTTTTCTGATAAACACAGTACTGTAAATGCATTTTCTCTTCTTGATGATTATCTTAATAACATTTTCTTTTCTCTAGCTTACTTTATTATAGGATACAGTATATCATATATTTAAAAATATGTTAATTGGCTATTTGTAAGGTATTAGTTTATGGTATTAGTAAGACTTCTGGTCAACAGTAGGGTATTGGGAAGTCAAGCATTATATGTGGATTTTTGACTGCATGTAGGTTTGGCATCCCTAATCCCCTTTGTTCAGGTGTCAACTATACCATGTTTCTAGTAAGGTGAGAGGAGAGTAAGTGGTCTGCCTACCATTGCTAATAGGCACTTTATGTTATTTCACACAATCCACAATAAGCTCTACTAAGTAGTTAGTAATAACTATTTCAGAAGAGGAAGTTAAAATTTCAGAAAAGACCAGTGACTTACCCAGGTAGTAGTCTGTCTGACTCCAAATACAAAGCTTCTGCAACTATCCCTGTTTCATTAACAGAGGAGAGATTTGAAACATAACAACTGGTATGGCGTAGGCACTAATTTGGGTGGATCTAAGGGTCTTATAGGCCCCCAGCTCTGCCAGGTCTTATCTCCTAAGGGGTTAGGATATGGATAAGTCTGCTTGGTGGAAGTGATGTCCCTATAGAAGAGTACATGGGGAGAGGAATAGAGAGTAGTGGCCATTTTCTAACAAGTATGGAAGCCTTTTACTATTTAGTGTGTTAACAACTGGTACAGCAACACTGTTCGTTCTGACCAAACATTAGATATATCAAAATTAATTTTGATATATCTAATGTTATAATTATGTATATAAAAATTTAAATACTAGGTTAATTTTTGGGTTTTTGTTGGTTTTTATAAGACACATTTTTAGGATCAGGCAAAAATGAGAATTTTTTCCTTGAAATTTCTGCTAAACTGTTATATAAATATATGGTTGTTTTTCACTGATTGATCAATAGACAGTTAAATAGATTGCCTTTATTTACAGTCAGCCATTTTTTAAAATTATGAACTTGCAATAATATGGTGGAGGAAGTTTTTACCTTACAGTACTTGGCCAAAAAATTTATTAAGCTATTGTAAATATCATAAAGGACTTTGTTGGTTTCCTTCTCTTCCAAATGTGAATTTGCTCTCATTTATAACCTTCCTCTTATTATATCTTTTTTATCAACATCCAAGAAGAATAAAACAGTGATGATTTTTTTTACCTAATAATCTACACAGTATATGCTCAAATAAACACATAATCTCTTAAGAATCTGGGAGCAACAAAAATCACTTACAGTGTTTATTCCTCTTTCACCTTTTTTGTGTGGTAATAAAATTATTTGAACTGTAGTTTTTAGTCAATGAATACATTGTTTCTTGGTTTGTATTGCAATGTTTCATAGAACTAAATGAACTAAATATGTTAACTCTAGTGCTTTTAGTTTAAACCATGAGAAATTTCCATTCCTCAGTCTTTTTTGAACAATAAAAAAATTTCACCTGGTTCAATCAAAAAGAGAGGCATCCCAACATATTGAGATAATTTTTTTATTATTTTCTATATGAATCAACTGAATATTTCATTTTATTTTTGCTTCAATTGCTCTCTGTTGCAATGAACCCATCAATAGGTATTTTTGAATGTTATATATTTAACTTTACTGAACATGAACCTACCATACTGTTTTACTTGCACACACTAATTTGCAATTCACTATAACAAGTTAAAATTCTATGTTACGTATATTTATCTAGGGGACATTTCATTGTATCTGTATCTACAATAGTATCTACAACTATATTTTCAGTGCTAAGGAATCATCAGAAAAAGTCACAGCATTATAAAGGCCAGCAATATAAGGAACATTTAATATTTGATTAATTTTAAGTAGCATTTTAAGCTTAAAGAGAGAGATGCTATTAAGACTTAAATCACTCTTACAGAGCAAAAGGACCTATAATGTTTTGGTTCAAACATTTAAGTAGTTCTTTTTCTGCATAGTCATTTAGGTTCATTATAAACACGGAGAAGATGGAGCAAATCTCTGAAAATTCTTCACATTTTATATGTATAGTTATTTTTTCTGTTGCCTTTCAAAGATCTAAAATGATATTCCATTTATTTCTTGTGTATCTCAAAAAAGAAACTTGACAAGGCAATCCTTTAAACATGTAAACAAGAGTGACTCAAACTCTTTTTGGTTGCACTTGCTCATATTTAGATTTCATTTTTTGATTTCTCAGTTATCTTTCACTGAGTCAAAAATGACCCCATCATTATTTACTTCTGGAGGCAATTTGTGTAATCTAGACATCTTTTTCTGTTTATAGGGATTTTATTCTTGTGTCGTTGTGTTATTTTCTCTAATAAACCTCTTCATTATTGGCAGGTTGGCATAGTACCGAACTGATCTTGGTAGGATTTGAAATATTATGCTTTTTTGGTAAAGCTATTTCCAGATATCATAAAATCAGGCATACTACTGGCTCATAAAATTCCTCATGTAATATGGTTTCTTTTGCTATTATGAGTGCCTGCACTAAAAATCTGCAGAAAGTCAGAGCCTGATGTTTCCCCCAAACACTCACTGGTGACTTTGATACTCTAGTCACACTAACCTCCTTTTCAGACATCACTAAGGATGATACTCCTATTCTGTGCATTTATGTGCATTTTCCCTGCTTGTCATTTTTTTATTTTAATGCGTTGACATGTGAGGATTTCATCTCCTTGCACAGGGTTCTAACATCTCTCCCTGATATCTTTTTGTTTTTATTGGAAATCATGGTAGAATTTGATTTTCCCAAGATGCAACTACCTATGGCTTTTTTGTTCATTATCCTGGGTAAAGTCTCTTCCCTTAGGATAATACTGAAGGATTTGTTTCCATTAATGAAGACCCTTCATTTTGGAGGGTTGTTTTATTTTGTTTCATTAATAACTTGAAAAATCACTTTAGCTGAAGTATGCATTACATAAAAAAATTATGCCATAAAAACTAGAAAGAGGGTATTTCCATATAATAGAACACTTAAAATGTCTTACAGCATAAATTTGATGTTTTCTGTAAGCAGTTTATATGCTGATTTTTAAAAAAAATATTTTTAATGTTATTTATCTTTGAGAGAGAGAGAGAGAGAGACAGCACAAGCAGGGGATGGGCAGAGAGAGGGGGAAACACAAAATCTTAAGCAGGCTCCAGGCTGTGAGCTGTCAGCACAGAGCCTGACACAGGGCTTGAACTCACAAACCGTGAGATCGTGACCTGAGCTGAAGTCAGTCACTTAACTGACTGAGCCATGCAGGCACCCCATATGCTGATTTTAATAACCTATAGCTGCATTTTGAAGCTGCTTATTTTAAAAATCTTATGAAGACAGTTTTTAGTCTGTATGCACATACTTTAAAACTATATTAAAATTATTTACACGTTAATTTAAATATATCTTTCCTTTAGTTTTCTTTTAAATTAGTCTTAATTAACAAGTACTAATTAATAAGTCTATCATATTTTATTAGTTTTTAACTTACCTGATTTTCTTTTATACAGAGTTCATCCTTCTTTAAATATAATTTATTGTCAAACTGGCTACATACAACACCCAGTGTTGTATACACCCAGTGCTCATCTTTTTTTGAAAGAAACATTTATTTTTAGTTTATTTGTTTATTTTGAGAGAGAGAAAAAAGTGTGAGTGGGGGTGGGGCAGAGAAAGAGAGTCCCAAGCAGGATCCACGCTGTCAGCACAGAGCTGGGCACAGATGCTTAACTGACTGAGCTACCCAAGCACCCCAGAGAACATCTTCTAAAAAGAGTTTCTGAGTTCTGATTCAGTATTTTCTAATCTCCTACAACACTCTAGTAGTTTATCTCATTCAGTATAGTGGAATCACTTGAGGCTTGTTATTATCTTTGTTACCACCATGTAAATAAAGCATTATGGTTTATATTTAGATCTGGATTTCTTTTTAGGTATTGAAGTAGATGTATGACAGCTTCATGAAATCTATCTTTATGATAGTGTTTTTCTTTAGGATTATAGTGTTTTATGTATCAAATGCCTCCAAATGTTATATCATAGCACCATTAAAAACTTGAAAGTGAAACTTCTTTAAGAACTCTTAATTTTTGTGAATGAAAGTAATAGCCTCTCTCTTTCTGTCTCTCTCTCTCACACACACAGAGTTACGGACCCATTTTCTGTTTCATCATCAAGAGAAACATCATTTTTGTGGGGGCTCAATTCTAGTTCTTTTGCAGTTTTTTATTTGGTGCTATGAATTTTATTTATTTTTTAATTAATTTATTTTACTTTAAATCCAAGTTAGTTAACATATAATATAATAATAATTCCAGGAATAGAATTTAGTGATTCATCACTTACATACAACACCCAGTGCTCATCCTAACAAGGGCCCTCCTTAATGCCTATAGTCCATTTAGCCCATTCCCCCACCCAACACCCCACCAGCAACCCTCAGTTTGTTCTCTCTATTTAAGAGTCTCTGATGGTTTTTCTCCCTCTCTGTTTTTATCTTATTTTTGCTTCCCATGTGTTCATCTGTTTTGTATATTAAATTCCACATATGAATGAAATCATATGATATTTGTCTTTCTCTGACTGACTTATTTCATTTAGCATAATACACTCTAGTTCCATCCACATTGTTGCAAATGGCAAGATTTCATTCTTTTTGATCGTGGTGGCACTTCCAAGGTTTTGTTTTATTCTTCATGTTCGCCCGCCATCAATTTATATTGTTTGTTTTAACAACAAATAACATATTTAGTTAAATATGTTAGGGGAACAAATTTCTGACTGATACAAGTAATGCCTGTGTCTATAATACTGCTTTAGAATTTAAAAATATTAACAATATCCTGTTAATATTTATGAATTTCTATTGTCTGTCTCCAAAAGGGGGCAGTGCAACTTTGGTATTTGACTTAGGAACGCTTTTTTTTTTTTTTCAAAGCATTCTCTTGTTTGCTCATAAAATTTCTTGTGATTTTTAATCATAGATTCATAGAATCATGAAGTTGGAATCAAGGTTACCATGTTTCAGAAGGAATTTAAGCATACCCTCTGATGTTAAAATTCCCCCTTTGATATCCCCATCTCTTGTCCGTAATTCCATCTACCACCTTACCTCGTTTTATTGTGCTTCGCAGATACTACATTTTTTTACACTTTGAAGGTTGGTGGCCACCCTCCTTTGGGCAAGTCTTTTGGCGCCATTTTTCTAACAGTAGTCACTTTGTGTCTTTGTATCACATTTTGGTTATTCTTACAGTATTTCAAAGTTTTTCATTATTATTAATTTGTTATGGTGATTAGTGATTATGACTCTCTGAAAGCTCAGACGATAGCATTTTTTAGCAATAAAGTATTTTTTTAATTAAGGTATATACATTGTTTAGACATCATGCTATTGCACGCTGAATAGACTACAGTATAGTGTAAGCATAACATTTACATGCAGTGGGGAAGCAAAAAGTTCATTTGACATTTTATTGTAATATTTGTTTTATTGTGGTGATCTGGAACCAAACCCACAATATCTCAGAGGTGTATGCCTGTACACTTTTAGCATAATCCTGAACAAAGAAATCAACAGGAGTTATCACTGTTGCTTTTTTCTCTCTTTTTTGTTTCCTCTGTAGAACTTTTTAGCATTAAAAATATTTTATTTCCAGCATTCTGGAAAGGTGGGCAACTGCTGTTAATCATGATAATGAGAAAAAGAGGAACATGAGGTTTTTAAAAAGAAAATGGAAGTGATGTCAGTGGTAGTGATTTCTAAAGATGCTGTGAAAAAAATAACAGGGATATATTGCTAGAAATGTCTCATAGAGACTACTGAGTCAGGAGTCAGAGAGGCAAAAGGCAGAACCTGAGAAGATATATAACATCAGTATCATCCTAGACATAAACTTTTAACATTACCAGCATTTAGAGCAAGGCAGAGAGCAAGGTCATTAGTGTATTTATTATTTCCAAAAGTAAAATAGCTTTATAAAATATAATAAATGTATATGGAATAGCTTTGTAATTTATTTCTGTAACACTGCCATAGAGGAAATCCTTGAAAAGTTCTGGTGCATGAAAGAATAAGTGGAATGATTTTTTAAAATGTTTTTGTTTTATTGAATATAAACCTATTAACATAGACCTTCATATTTACATTATTTTAATCACCAAACCCCATTTGTTTTTCTCTAGAACATACTTATTTTCTCAGCCTTAAGTTGAGAGATCCATAGTGGTTTTCAAGTACCTTATTTTTGAGGTTGGGAGAAGCTACATAGAATTAGAGTAATAAATGGGTTGCTAACCCATTTTCTAGGTCCCAGCCCTATTAGCTCATTAATTGTCTATCAACCAACCCAATAGGATAACCAGCATAATGAATTTGTTATTGCCAGAATATTTATATGCATGTTCTTGGTACTATATTTGCCAAAATGTTGTACTTAATTCTTTCTATCCAAAAAGGTCAGCTCTTAAAGTGTTTGGCATGTTAGTGTACCCAAAAATCACTAATTGGTATTTCCCAAATAATAGATGTTATTAAGGTGGTCTGTCAGAACCAAATTGATAATTTATTCCAGTGGAAGAGATACCTTGTCTAGGTCAGATGGACAATTTTAGAGAATGCTGGTGGGGCAAAAAAAAAAAAAAAAGGAAGAAACAAAGATTGTTTCTTTTCTTTCTCTGATGAAAAAGAAATGCTACTTACTCTTATACCTTGGATAGCCTGGTTATTATCAACTTTTATAGAAAGAACTTCAGTTATGTTGGACTCTAAATATAGTTTCTTAACTGAAGCCAGGTCATCTGGGCAAGTTGCAAGAGGGCTAAAGGCAAGGCCTAATTTAATGGACAGGATTTCAAATTACCTATGGTTATTTGTTTTGACACTGACTGGGGTGTATCCAGTAAGAGTCTTTTATGTTGTTGACTTAAAAATAGAATGGTTGTGTTAAAACCATCAATCAAAGTTATGCAAGGTCCACTAAATACGTGATCAGGAATAAACCTAATAATGGACTTAACTGGTACTAAGCAATGCTTAAATATGCTCAGGCTAAGATTATGCTCTATGACAAACAGTTGAGAAAACAAATCTTCCATTGATTGCATGATTAGAACTCTTGTTATACTGAAGAAATATGGAAACAAAAAAAAGCAGACATGGCTTAAAAATATTTTTAATTACTTTAATGTTTGTTTTTTATTGAAATAAAATACTTTGTGAAGTTTTATTTTATTCCATAATTTTTTGCTATGATCTGTTTCCATTCAGCCACATATGAAATTTGTGAACTAGAATTTTTTTAAGTTTATTTATTTATTTTTAGAAAGAAGGAGAGAGAGAGAGCACATGAGGGACAGGCAGAGAGAGAGAAGGAGAGAATCCCAAGAAGGTTTTGCACTGCCTGTGCAGAGCTTGATGTAGGGCTCGAACTCATGAACCATGAGATCATGACCTGAGCTGAAATCAAGAGTTGGACGCTTAACTGATTTAGCCACCAGGTACCCCTAAATTAGAATTATTTTTAAGTCACCTGTTAGAATAAATGGGATCTTGAGGTCTACAGTATTGTATACTGCTAATACTATGAGAGAAACCACCTATAAAAGTTTAGGTTTTGATATAGTTCCATAGCTCAGGGAAGTGGAAAGCATGTTTTCTTCCTGTAAAAACTGCCATATTTCAAATTTGGGAGTGCAGTAATATTTTAAGAAGTATAGTTTTTCATTAAAAAATTTCTAAGGAGTTAAATCCATGAATATGATATCCCATTATCGAACCATACTTAATGGATCTTAATGTCTTTAGACTCATAGAACATCACATTCAAATCAAGACAGGGTTTTTAACATAAACCTTTAGTATTTATTATGCTTTATTATGTAAATTTTACAGATTTTATTCTGTAAATTGTACAGAAATAGAAAGTATGTAACACTAAATGAAGACTTTGAAATCATCTTTTTGTGAGAAGAAGAGTTGAAGTGGACCCCGTGGCATTCTCCTTTGAGTGGGAAATCTCAAAAACCTTGGAAAAGGGGGGAGGGTATAAGGCAGAAATTTATATACAGATACATTAAGTAAGGCTTCCGGAACTACTGGAGATTTTAGTTTAATGGATAGTGCCTTTAAGAAATACTGTAGATAATTGTAGACTGCATGAGTTTGAAATCTAGCTCTGACAGTTATTAACTGTGAAAGCTTCAACAAGTTAATTTCTCTGTTCCTCAATTTCCCTATCTGTACAATATAGATGATAATAGTACTTCTTAGGATTGTTGTAAAGATTAAATTAATTAATGATGGTTAGAATTTAGAAATCAATAAATGCTAGCTCTCATTACTGTATTTCAAAGCAAGGAAGAAGTGTTAGCAACTTTAAAAATCTTGGACACATTTATTGTTTATTATCTATAAGTTTGTATTTTTGGTCTTTAAAGAGTAATCTGTATACATTGAATTCTTTTGTGATATATAGAGTATTGTGCTATTTATAGAGTTATTGGTTCTTATTGAAGTATGTAGTTTTTCTAAGGAAATACTAAACCATGTTCCCTAGGACTTCTGTGTTACATGTATTTAAATAGAATTTAATTTACTTTTTAAATGTTCTTTTTTTAAGTTTTTATTTAAATTCTAGTTAACACACAGTGTTATACTGCTTTCAGGATAGAATTTTGTGATTCATCACTTACAGCACCCAGTGATCATCCCAACAAGTGCCCTCCTCAATACTCACCACCCATTTAGCCCATCCTATGCCCACCTCCCATCCATCAACCCTGTTTGTTCTCTATATTTAGGAGTCTCTTATGGTTTGCCTCCCTCTCTTTTTCCCCCCTTCCACTATGTTCATCTGTTTTGTTTCTTAAATTCCACATATGAGTGAAATCATATGATATTTTGTCTTTCTCTGACTGACTTGTGTCACTTAGAATAATACCTTCTAGCTCCTTCCACATCATTGCAAATGGCAAGATTTCATTCATTTTGATGTGTAATATTCCATTGTGTGTATGTATATGTATATATGTATATGTATGTGTATATGTATATATATATGTATATACACATATACATATATACATATACACATACATACATATACATATATGTATACATATATATACATATATATACATTACACACCACATCTTCTTTATCCATTCATCAGTCAGTGGACATTTGGGCTCTTTCCATAATAATTTGGCTATTGTTGATAGCTCTGCTATAAGCATCAGGATGTATGTATCCCTTCAAATATTAAAAAAATAATGTTCATTTTTGTTGATTCAGTTGTTATTATTAACAGCAATTATTATGCCATTACTCTCAGTTGCTATAATTACCTACATCGTGAGACATTAAGAGAGTAAGGTGCAGTAACCTCAAAAGAGATGGGCAAGTTCTTGCAGCTTAGGGAAATTACAATGTTTAAATCATTCATGGTTGTAAAGTATACTAAAGAGAAAAGCTGGGTGCTTCACTCAATCACTGTAAAATGCTATGCTCAGTTAATGGGAAGACCAATAAATAAAATCATCGCATATTTATTAAATGCTTTCAAGCTAGGGCTTGCTGGGAAATTATAATTTAGTTGAGGGAATAAAGCAAACATGCCAAATCTTAAAAATAAAAGATAAAGATAAAGGACCATAAGTGAGTACCTGATTAATTACCTAAGTAACTTGGCAATAATTAGTGTTGGAAGTCAGAAAAGAAAGAAAGCTTTTAGTGTCTGGTTGATGGAAATTTCCTTCAAGGAGGAAGCAGTATTTGAGCCAAGTTTTGGTTGATGAAGAGATGAGAGATAAACAGCAAAAGGCATCTGGGGTCAAATAGTAAAAGATCATGAGTCTTGCCAAAAGACATTGGAATTTCATTGCATAGCTATAAACCAGAGGCAAACTTGCATCCGATCCTGCAGATTTGAGAGGTGGCTCTGTGTTTGTGAAGACATTTAGGAAGTCTATGACTGTTTACTAGCTATTAAGCAGAACTAGTTCTGGGAAAAGAATCAACTTTAGTCCTAAACTGAAGATTGATGTGAACTTAATAGGAAAACCTGAAGTAGTTAGCAGCACATGTATGTAGAAAGAATACTTTATTAGGAGCACCTCCATACTAGGTAGATAAGTGAAAATAATTATAATTTTCTTTAAAGGTTTAGCAGTTACTGAGATCATCATCCTTATTATGTATAGCACAGACCTGGATATTCACCTCTGTTTATTAGACTTTTCTTTTTCAGAAAGAATCTACAGAGTATGTGCATATGAATATATTATTTTTATTACAAAGTATTTCTGGACTTGTTTTAAAAGAATTTTCAAGACTAAAATGTTAACAGCCTATTTCATCTTATTTTTAGTAAGCTATGTTAGTGTGTGTGTTGAAGGAAATGACTCAAGACTTTTTCTTTGAGAATTTGTTGCTTTGCACTTAGAGCAAATGATAGTAGAAGAGCTTACTCCCCACTGCTAAGTTAAGGCCAAAACATTTTTAATTCTGAGACATTGTGGGCATGTTTGTAATTATTTATGTAGTTTGAGGTTAAATTGTCATTATAGAATATAATTTAGTTTTCTCTTTTTTGCCATAGTATTTTGTTGATTTCCTACACAGTTGACTTAGGTTAGGAGGATAGCAGAGCTTACAAAATACATTATCCATAAACATTATTTTAGCTTATCTACATTGATTTATTGCTAAAGTCCTATTTATATTTTAAAGTTATTTCTTATCCAGGATGCCTCAGGATTATCTTTTAAGATTAGAAATATAATCTTAGAGGGTGCCTGGGCAATTCAGTTGGTTAAGCATCAGACTTTGGCTCCTGATCTCACAGTTCATGAGTTTGAGCCCCATGTTGGACTCTGTGCTGATAGCTCAGAGCCTGGACCCTGATTCAGTGTCTCACTCTCTCTTTTGCCCCCTCCCACTCACGGAAGGACTGATACCCTTCCTTAATGCTTTTTAATTTTTTTTTTTTTAATTTTGAGAAAGAGAGAGAGAATACAGAGCCCAGCACAGGGCTCGAACCCACAAACCATGAGATTATGACCTGAGCCAAAACCAAGAGTCCATTGCTCAACTGACTGAGCCACCCAGGTGCCTCTCCTTCTTAATACTTAAAAACAAACAAACAAACAAACAAACAAACAAACAAACAAACAAAAACCCTAGGCCCCAGAACCACACCATACCAGTTAAATAAGAATATCTAAGAAATATACCACGTCTCAGTATAGGTAAAAGTGTCCCAAATATTTTTTAATGTTTATTTTTGAGAGAGAAAGACAGAGCACAAGTGGGGGAGGGGTGGATAGAGAGGGAGATACAGAATCTGAAGAAGGCTTCAGGCTCTGAACTGTCAGCACAGAGCCCAACATGGGGCTCAAACTCACGAGCCCTGAAATCATGACCTGAGACCATGACCCGAGCCAAAGTCAGATGTTCAACCGACTAAGCCACCCAAGCACCCACCCCCCTCCAAGTATTTTTAATGTGCAGCTGTAACTAAGAAACTACTCTAATGAGAGATCTACAGCAATGAGCAAAAGGATCATGTAATTGAATCCAAAAACTATCTATGTTTGGCTTGGGAATCCATAATACTCAAAATCACATATTCGTATGGCATTATATCCTTCAAATCCTTGTTTCCCTAACTGCTTGTCTTAGGCTTGTTTTTTAAAAAAATCAAAGAGAGAATAAAATTCTTCTGTGTGTGTTTATGTGTGGCCATATTTTATTTAAGTATAATTGACATATTATTCATTAGTTTCATGTGTACAACATAGACATTCCACATTTGTATACATTGCAACCACTACAATACGTCTAGCTACTATCTGTTACCATACAAAGTTAATACAATATTATTGACTACATTCTCTGTGCTGTACATTATATTCTCAAGACTTATTTTTTTTCTTTTCAAATTTTTATTTAAATTCTAGTTACTTAACATATAGTGTAATACTGTTTTCAGGAGTAGAATTTAATTTCATCACTAACATATAACACCCAGTGCTCAACACAACAAGTTCCCTCCTTAATACCCATCATCCATTTAGCCCATCTCCCTGCCACATCCTTCCATCAACCCTTATTTTGTTCTCTATCATAAAGTCTCTTATAGTTTGTTTCCCTCTCTTTCTCCCCCTCTTCTTACATGTTCATCTGTTTTATTTCTTAAATTCCACATGAGTGAAATCATATGGTATTTGTCTTTCTCTGCCTGACTTATTTCACTTAGCTTAGTACACTGTAGCTCAGACTCTTCATTGCAAATGGCAGGATTTCATTCCTTTTGATGGCTGAGTAATATTCCATTACATACATATGTAACGCATCTCTTTTCCTATGTTGCATTTATTTTTTGAGAGACAGCATGAGCCAGGGAGGTGTAGAGAGAAAGGGGTACAGAGGATCCGAGGCAGGCTTTGTGTTGACAGGCTGACAGCAGCAAGCCCAATGCAGGGTTTGAACCCATGAACCTTGAGATCATGACCTGAGCCAAAGTTGGATAATCAACTGACCGCTCAGATGCCCCATATACCACATCTTCTTTATCCATTCGTCAGTCGATAGGCATTTGGTTCTTTCCATATCTTGGCTATTGTTGATAATGCTGCTATAAACATCGGGGTAAATGTACCCCAGTGAATCTGTATTTTTGTATCTTTTGGATAAATATCTAGTAGTGCATTTGCTGGATTGTAGGTAGTTTTATTTTTAACTTTTTGAGGAAACTCCATACTGTTTTCCAGACTGGCTGCTCCAGTTTGCATTCCCACCAACAGTGCAAGAAGGTTCCCCTTTCTCCATATCCTCACCAACATCTGTTTCTTGTGATGTTAATTTTAGCCATTCTGACTAGTGTGAGGTGGTATCTCATTGTGGTTTTGATTTGTATTTCCCTGGGGATGAGTGATGTTGATCACCTGTTCATTTGTCTGTTAGCCATATGGATGTCTTCAAAAGTATTGATTCATGTCCTCTGCCCATTTCTTCGCTGGATTATTTGTTTTGTGAGTGTTTAGTTTAATAAGTTCTTTATACATTTTGGATACTAACCCTTTATCAGATATGTCATTTGGAAATATCTTCCATTCTGTAGGCTGCCTTTTAGTTTTACTGATTGTTTCCTTCACTGTGCAGAAGCTTTTTATCTTCTTAAAAAAATGTTTATTTATTTTTGAGAAAGAGAAAGAGAGAGAGAGGATGGGAGAGGGCCAGAGAGAGAGAATCCCAAGCAGGCTCTATGCTGGCAGCTCAGTGTGGGGCTTGATCTCACGAATTGTGAGATCATGACCTGAACCAAAATCAAGAGTCAGATGCTCAGCCCCTGAGCCACCAGTCTCCCTGAGTTTTTTATCTTGATGAAGTTCCAATAGTTCATTTTTGCTTTTGTGTCCCTTGCCTCTGAAGACATTTCTGGTAAGAAGTTGCTATGGCTAAAGTCAAAGAGGTTTCTGCCTATGTTCTCTAGGATTTGATGGTTTCCTGTCTCAAATTCAGGTCTTTCATCCATTCTGAATTTATTTTTGTGTATCATGTAAGAAAGTGGTCCAGTTTCATTCCAAAATCATATTCTTTTAGGAAAGAACATTTTGTTTAGATAATCCTAATTCTCAATTAGTGGCAATTTCTCTTAAAAGATCTCTGAAAGCTTCCTTAGGTTGGTGTTTATAAAGTACTGATTGGGCAGTTTAAGTAATATTGACCTTTTTTATGAGGATGATATTTAACTAGTTGATCTCTTTGATTTTGGCATTTATAAGCAACTCAGATATAATCAAGAATATATTTTTGTGATCCATTTGAGCAAGGAAAATATTTCCTGGGGTAGGGCTATGTTCATGTAGAACCTCAGAATCAATGTATTTAAAATTATATTTCTTAAAAATGCTCATAGAAACTTGGTAGCCAGATAAAATTAGGACAATGGAAAGCACTAAATTTTCTGGCATGAATCAAAATATATGTTCCACAAAACTTTCTGATTCTTCTAAATGGAAAAATCTCATTATTACTGGTGTTTATTTATATAAAATATGTTCTATGAGATATGCCTCCCCTTGTCCAAACTTAATAAAATCATAAAGAATAATTTTTACATCCGCTTATATGTTTAAAATAAACAATATTTATAACCACAAATTCATGATATTTTCTTTTGTTTCTTTTTTAGATGCTTATTGAGGATGCCAGTTTCTGCATATGGGAAGTAGATATTGAAGGTTATATGGTTTACAGACAAGATCTTTAAAATATAGATACTCAAGGTAAGTAATAGATACAACCTCATAAATCATCTCATTTAAATGGTTAGGGTTTCAGACTGTACTTTGACTTGCTAAACTTGTTTTATCACTAGCCCTATCTAAGCGACTTCAAAACCATATTCATTCATATTCAGACACAAGGTGTTATGCCCTAACACTATCATGACAGGAAGTGTCATATGTCATTTATAATAGGAAGTGGATAAAATTGATATATTATTATGGAAGTGTGCAAACCAATTAAGAAGAATGGAGAAGAAATGAAGTAGCTTCCATTAAATCTGTGGGCTCAACTCAGTAGTGTTTAATTTGGAAGATTAAACAAAAACTACTATTCACTGCACTTTCTTCTGAATACCATATTCATTAATCAGTTCTTTAACTACATTAGGAACATGTTCTTTAACCACTCCAAAAAACTGTCATACTTTCAAATACTCAGAGTTTTACCTCTGAATACCAAATCTCTTTTCACTATTTCTTGAGTCCCCAAAGATTTTTCTTTACCTACCATATCCTTTCAGTTAGCATGTTCTGTCCATGCCTCCCATGACTGCTTGCATGTTCACATTATTAAGTATATTTCTGTATATATTTTGGTACATTTTTCAGTGAGATATGAGGAGCACAAAATGTTAAAAAAGAAAAAAGTATTTTAAATAATGTTTCATGCCAGGCAGTTACCATGTAACCTTAGAGACTATGTGACCAGTAAATGGGACATTTTTGTTCAGCTCTAGAATCCTCTCTAAGTGGAAATAAGAGACTGTAAAATCTAATTTTATTGTATCTTCAGAAGAAATAAATATGGATTTTGAAAAGTCCTAATTTTTAAATATCAGCACAAAATTTTGCCTGTGAAAATATCTCCTTTGCCAAATGTGTGAACAAAATAAAACAGTTTACAGCCTCTGCTGTGGAAATTTTTTCCCTTTGTTCTGTTTTTCTTTATTCTTTTAGAGTGCAACTACTTTAGAGTCTATTTTTTCCCCTTAATTTGTGGGTAGCAGCTTATTGATTTTGCTAGTTTTTTGTGATGAATATTATTATCAGAAATGACTTATCTTGAAAATATAAATGCCATTACTTACTTCTAATTCATTTCTATAGTTAACATATGGTGAGTTGGTTCCTTGGAACAGCTATTCAATTGTTTTCTGAATTATAATAATTAGACAATTATTTTTATAGTTCCTCCATCTCCACAGTCTTTTTTTTTTTTTTAAGGAACTTTTGCATAAGAATAGAGCTAAACATGCTCCTCAGTTCATTGCACGCTGTCATCATTGGTCCGTGCAAAGCACTTATTTTATTTGTTTATACATATTCTTTTATTTTCATTTCTAGTCCCATGCTTCTGACCTTGACCCATAGGAAACCATTCTGACAGTCATTATAATAACTACTGCACCATTCTCTTTTGTTTATATGTATTTTCATAATGCATTGTTTTTATATACATGTATTTTTAAATATTTTAAATAGAAAATTTAAAATAAATTTAAAAAAAAAGAAAAGAGAATATGTTATGAATCTTCATGGGCCCATCTCTCAGCTTCAGCAGTTATCTCATGGTTGGGCTTGGGTTAATTATATCTCTACCCTGCCCCCTGCCCCATTTTATGTGTATGAAATTTTATTATGCGTAAATGGTATTGTGCTATGTATTTCATTTTTTCCCTACTATTTTATTTTAATTAACTTTAAGTGTTTATCATTTACTTATATTGTCATGTTCACATCGCTTCTAACTGCTGCATAGTATTCCATCGTTTGTAGCTACCATGTTTTAACTACTTGTATTTCCCAGTGATTGCCATCCAGACTTGTCACAACAAACACTGCTATAATGAACATTATCACACTTGCTTTATCGTGGACTTTGCAAGGATTTCTTTGGGATATATACGCAGGAGCACAATTGCTGGGTAATAGGATACATGTTTATACTTAACTTGACCAAGTTCTGCCAGTTGCTCTACCAAATAAAATACTTTGGTCCACACTTTCACCAGCAGTAACCTCAGTCAGTCCTGCCAACCTTGACATTATCTAGCTTGCTAATATTTTCAGTCTAATGTGCATAATTTTATAGCTTATTATTTTAATTTTAATTCCTCTTATCAATAATGAGTTTGAGTACTGCTTCATATTTTTATTGGCCTTTTGGCTTCCCTTTTTTGAAATTGTTTGTTCATACTCTTTATTTTTCATATGGGTTCTTTTGACTAATGTTCTTTAAGAGTTTGTCATAGGTATTCTAGGTATTCATTTCCTATTAGTTTTAAATATTAAAAAATATCTGCATCCCATTTTTTTCAACTTTTTAATCTTGTGCTTGATATTCTTTGAGTAAACATCAATATTTTAAAACTTGATTAAAATATTTTCTGGATGTATATCATTTGTGTACAGAAATGCTACTGATTTTTTGAAAATTGATACAAGTTCTAACAACGTTACTGAACTCTCTTATTCTTAATAGATTGTTCTGTTGTCTAGAAAAATGATCATTTATCAATTCCAAAAGTGATAGTTTTCTCTCTACCCTTCCCATCCTCATACTTTTACTTTTTTCTTCTTTCTAATACCTTTGATCAATTCCTCTGGAACTAAACAGTAGTAGTGACAGTGGGCATCCTTATCTTATGCCCAGTCTTAAAGAGGATGCATCTACTTTCTCACTTCTCACTGACGTATAATGCTTACTGAAGGTTTTTAACATACAACCTTTACTAAATTATGAAAGTTCTTCTATTTCTAGCTTCGTATGCATAAATAGCTATTGAACCCTATAAAATGCTTTTTATGCATCTTCGAAACAATCACATGACATTTATCCTTTGGTATATTAACGTTGTGAATTATATGAATAGAATTTCTAATGTGAAACCATCCCTGTGTTTCTAGTGATCATGGTGTTTTATCTTTAATGTTATTTTATCTGGTTAGAAAATATTTTATTTAGGATTTTAGGATCTATATTCCTAAATGAAATGTGCTGTAATTGTTTTCTCTTTATTTTCCTTGTCTGACTTTACAATTAAGATGACACCAGCCTAATAAAATAAGATGGACAGCTTTTACTCTTTTTCTATTTTTTGGAACAACTTTACAAGATATGAATTTGCTGTTTCTTTAACGTTTGTTAAAACTCATAATGTTTAACTCATGTTAAAACTCATGGAGTGCCTGGCTGGCTTCATTGGTAGAGCATGCAACTTTTGAACTTGGGGTTATGAGTTTGAGCCCCATGTTGAGTGTAGAGATTACTTAAAAATAAAATCTTTAAAAAAAACCTATCTGGTTCTGAGGATTTTTGTGAGACTTCTATGAATGCTATTTATGTCTTTAAATACTTTTTGATCTATTCAAGTTTTTTCCTCCCTTCTTCCAGTCTTTTCCCAAGGTACTGATGACACCTGACGGTCTCCCCACCTGCAGACATAGTCCAGACTCACTTTCGTAGGATACACCTAGACAGCCTCAGTCTCCACATCTAACTGAGCCATATGATAATAGTCACCCCCCTTTTGAACTGATTAGAGCTTCAGTTTTTAACCCTGACCAATGGGCTCTGATCTGCCCAGTCTTGCCACATACCTAAATTAATCCTATTGTCCATTAGTTTTCTACTCTACCACAAACAGAAAGTTTGGTTAGTGATACCCTGAATTGAGTTCCTTCTATCCCCTACTAAAGTTGTTGCCATACTCTGGTTACATGTGTCAAGGTTATATAAATGGTAAATATTCTGCCAAAAAAATATGTGAGGTATATAAGTTCAGGGTAGGCATGTGTTGGGAAAAAATCAGCAGTCATCTGGTCTAATGTCCTTTATAGTATGTACGAAATGGTAGTTAACTCTAGAAGATACTCGCTTTATCCCCAGAATTTGAAACTTCATAATAACCGTGTATTATTAAAAGAAAAATTAAAGTTATTTCTACTTACAAAAGGAAGAAGTAGAGATTATAAGCAAGAATTTCATATACCCACTAACAACAAAACAAACTTTCAATAAAAATATAATAGTTATCATAATTTTTGATACATTTAAGTGTTTCTACCATCTTATTTCAGTTTTTTTCCACACACTTTGTGTATCTTTTTAATTTTTTCTTACTTAAAAGTGTAGTATTTATATATCTTCCCTAAAAAAGATTCTTGTACATTCTGACATCCTGTTGTCTCTCTCACCTTCCCCAACTCCATCATGTTGCTACTATGTACTTTAAACAACAAAATATTGCAGTCAATTTTTCTCTTTTTCTTTGCTGCTATTTTTAAAGACAACAAACTTTACCAAGGTACTCTATCAGCATTACTTTGTACATCATCTTTTTAATAAGTGTAGTGTTCTTTTTTCTCTTTTTCCCTTTAAATTTTTTTTAATTTTAATTCCAGTACGGTTAACATACAGTGTTATATTGTTTTCATGTGTACAATATAGTAATTCAGCAATTCTGTACATTACTCAGTGCCCATCACAATAAGTGTACTCTTAAATACAATAATAATAATAAGGGTACCCTTCGCCTGTTTCACCCATCCACCCCACCTACCTCCCCATCTGGTAACCATCAGTTTGTTCTCTATACTTAAGAATCTGTTTTTTGGTTTCTTTCTTTTTTTATTTGTTTCTTAAAATTGCACATATGAGTGAAATCATATGGTATTTGTCTGTGACTGACTTACTGCAGTTAGCATTATACTCTTTAGATCCATCTATGTTGTTGCAAATGCCCAGACTTCATTCTTTTTTATGATTGAATAATATTCTATTGTGTTTATCCACCATATTTTCTTTATCCATTAACCTATCGATAGACACTTGGGCTGCTTCCATATCTTAGCTATTGTAAATAATGCTGCATTAAGCATAGGAGTGCATATGTTTTTTCAAATTAGTGTTTTCATATTCTTAGGCTAAATACCCAGTAGTGGAATTACTGGATGATATGGTATATAATTCTATTTTTAATTTTTTAAGGGATCTTCATACTGTTTCCCACAGAGGCTGCACCCCAGTTTGCATTTCCACCAACAGTGCAAAAGTATTCCTTTTTTTCCATATCCTCACCAACACTTGTTGTTTCTTGTTTTTTTAATTTTAGCCATCACGACAAGTGTGGGGTGATATCTCATTATAGTTTTGGTTTGCATTTCCCTGATGTTTAGAGATGTTGAATATCTTTTCCTGTGTCTGTTGGCCATCTATATGTCTTCTTGGGAGATATGTCTGATCATGTTATGCCCATTTTTCAATTGGATTATTTGTTTTTTGGGTGTTGAGTTGTATCAGTTCCTTATATATTTTAGATACTAATTCTTTATTGGATATGTCATATGCAAATATCTTCTTCCATTCAGTAGGCTACCTTTTTCTTTTGTTGATTGTTTCCTTCACTGTGCAGAAGCTTTTTATTTTGATACAGTTGCAATACCGTATTTTTGCTTTTGTTACCCTTGCCATAGGAGACATATCTAGAAAAATGTTGCTATGACCAATGTCAGAGAAATTACTGTCTGTCCTCTCTTGTAGGACTTTTGTAGTTTCAGGTATCACATATAGGTGTTTAATCCATTTTGAGTTTATTTTTGTGTATGGTGTACGAAATTGGTCCAGTCTTATTCTTTTGCACATAGCTGTCCAGTTTCCCAACACTATTTGTTGAAGAACTTCTTTTTCCCATTTCATATTCTTGCCTCCTTTGCCTAAGATTAATTGACCATATAATTGTTTTTATTTCTGGGTTCTCTATTCTGTTCCATTGATCTATGTGTCTGTTTTGGTGCCAGTACACTGTGTTGATTACTACAGCTTTGTGGTATATCTTGAAATCTAGCATTGTGATTCCTCCAGTTTTGTTCTTTTTCTTAAAAAAAATTTTTTTAATGTTTATTTATTTATTTATTTTTTTTTTTTCAACATTTTTTTTATTTATTTTTGGGACAGAGAGAGACAGAGCATGAACGGGGGAGGGGCAGAGAGAGAGGGAGACACAGAATCGGAAACAGGCTCCAGGCTCCGAGCCATCGGCCCAGAGCCTGACGCGGGGCTCGAACTCACGGACCGCGAGATCGTGACCTGGCTGAAGTCGGACGCTTAACCGACTGCGCCACCCAGGCGCCCCTAATGTTTATTTATTTTTGAGAGAGAGAGAGAGAGAGACAGAGCATGAGCTGGGGAGAAGCAGAGAGAGAGGGAGACACAGAATCTGAAGCAGGCTCCAGGCTCTGAGCTGTCACCACAGATCTTGACGCGGGGCTCAAACCCACAAACCATGAGATCATGACCTGAGCCGAAGTTGGACACTTAACCGACTGAGCCACCCAGGCGCCCCCAGTTTTGTTCTTTTTCAAAGTTGCTTTGGCTATTTGGGGTCTTTGGTGCTTCCATACAAATTTAGGATTGTTTGTTCTAGTTCTGTGAGAAATGCTGTTGGTATTTTGATAGGGGTTGCATTAAATCTGTAGGTTGCTTTCGGTAGTATACATATTTAACAGTTTTGTCCTTCTGATCCATTAGCATTGAATATCTTTCCATTTGCTTGTGTCATCTTCAGTTTCTTTCATCAATATTTTATAGTTCTCAGAGAACAGATTTTTTCACCTACTTGGTTAAGTATTATTCTTGGGTTTTTATTTTTTGATGTAATTATATATGAGATTGTTTTCTTAATTTCTCTTTTTACTGCTTCATTATTAGTGTACAGAAATGCAATGGATTTCTGTATGTTGATTTTGTATCCTGTGACCTTACTGAATTCACTTATCAGTTCTAGTAGTTTTTCTATATATAATGTCATGTCATCTGCAAATAGTGAAAGTTCTACTTCTTCCTTACCAATTTGGATGCCTTTTATTTTTTTTGTGTTTTCTGATTCCTGTGGCTAGAACTTCCAGTACTATATTGAATAAAAGTGATAAGAGTGGACATCCTTGTCTTGTTCCTGAGCTTAGGGGAAAAGCTCTCCATTTTTTTTGCCATTGAGTATGATGTTAGCTGTGGGTTTTTCATGTATGGCCTTTATTATGTTGAGCTATGTTCCCTCTAAACGTGCTTTGTGGAGAGTTTTTGTCATGAATGGTTGTACTTTGTCCAATTCTTTTTCTGCATCTATTGAAATGATTGTATGATTTTTAATCCTTTCTCTTATTGATTACTTTATACATCTTTTAAAGACATTCTTCATTTCTCTTTTTTTTATTTTTATTTTTATTTTTATTTTTGAGAAAGAGAGAGAATGTGTGAGAAAGGTGGACAAAGGATCTGAAGCAGGCTCTGTGCTGACAGCAGAGAGCTGATGCAGGGCTAGAACTCAGGAACACTGAGACTATGACCCAAGCTGAAGTTGGACGCCTAACTGACTAAGCCATCCAGGCACCCTGCTTCTCTTTCTATTTGAGTATTTAATCAACAACTGTTTTATGAGGCCTTATATACTTGAAAACATATTATCATAACCTCATATTTTAATGACTACATAGCTATATATCCAACTCTAGATTTTATGTTTCCTTTAATACTTTGAAAATCCATGGTCTCTTGTCTTGTTACCTTCATCATTTCTAATTTTTTTCTCCACATCTCTGTTATTCAGATAGTAGTGACAAGCCCTTTGTCTTTCTTTTATATTTCTATTTCCTTGTTTTTCCTTAGCATTGAAGATTTCCTGAAACTTGTCTTCAAATTCATTAATTCATTTGTTATTTTAATTCTACTTTTTATGAAATCTGTTTCAGATTTTATAGTTTTCGTACCTCATAGTTCTGCTTGCTTCTTTGTTTTCTTATTCTTGTTACATATTGCTAATATGTTCCTTTATGTCTTTTGGGATGTTTATTAGGCTATTTTTAAATCATGGGCCACTAGATCTAACATTGTAGCTTTTCTTAGAATCTTTATGCCAATTTTATTTTCTTTGGAAATAGTTGTGCTCCTTGCAATGTCTTGTTATTTGGTCTTGTAGGACCATTTCCCTCTGGATTGACTATTGTATCTGGCATTACATATAGGGAGAGGCCAGCACTCAGTCCATGTCATTCTCGGTGAGCTCAGAGGATGGGAGGTAGGTAGGAAAGCCCCAAGCCACCAATATAATCACAATTAATAATTTATCAAATCAACAAAGTGATACCTGAAGTCTGTACTTCAACATTTCCCCTCATTCCCCCATCCCACCAGAAAGAAGCAGCAACTAAAACTGATGATTGTTTTTCACCAACTCTCTGATTTGGTACAAAAGAATAGGGACATGACTGCCCAATGTCCCCTCATGTTTTCTCAGCTGTTTATAAGTACTCAGTTTACTCCTGAAGGCATTTCTATAGTAGTCTGAGCCCCTGCAGATATGGGAACAGTCAGTTTTTGTCTCAAGGCAATGAGAGGAAAGATCCAAAACAGAACTCCATTAGTTTACTTCCTATTTTGTCTTCCCACAGCCTATAAGCCTCCTCTTGTCTAGAACCTCAGGTTCCATGGCCCAAGCACATTTTCAAGTTCAAAACGGTACTCTATACCACCTTGCCTTCTTGAGGAGTTTTCAAGTTTTCTTATTCTTGACTTTTCCTGTCTATAATTTCTACTGGAGCTGATGCTTAGAGAGAGATCCAATAGTTGTTCTAGTCAACATCTTGGTATTATCATCCTGGAATAAACTCTAACAGAAGAAGAAACTCTAACAAAAGCTCTACCTATGTGTGTACTTTTTGACCCAGGGATCACATTTCTAGAAATTTCTTGTAAGTATATTATCAAGATGTTTGATGTTTGAAAACAATTAAAATGCCCAACAATAGGAGTTAATTAAGTAAACCTATATTGATAGAATAACTGAGATAACTAATTTTCTGAGATAACTAATTTTTTGCTACTCATTTTTTTTTAATTTTTTTTTAACGTTTATTTATTTTTGAGACAGAGAGAGACAGAGTGTGAACAGGGGAGGGGCAGAGAGAGAGGGAGACAGAGAATCCGAAACAGGCTCCAGGCTCTGAGCTGTCAGCACAGAGCCCGACGCAGGGCTCGAACTCACAGACCGCGAGATCATGACCTGAGCCGAAGTCGGACACTTAACCAACCGAGCCACCCAGGCGCCCCTCATTTTTGTTTTTAAAAAACTGAATGTCAGGGTACCTGTGTAGCTCAGTCAGTTAAGTGACCAACTCTTGATCTCAGCTCAGGTCTTAGATCCTCAGAATCGTGAGTTCAAGCCCCACGTTGGACTCCACTCTGGGTGTGGAGCCTACTGAAAGAAAGAAAGAAAGAAAGAAAGAAAGAAAGAAAGAAAGAAAGAAGGAAAGAAATGTGAGAAGTGCTTAGGTGGCTCAGTTGGTTGAGTGTCCAACTCTGGATTTCATCTCAGGTCATGATCTCATGGTTCGTGAGTTCGAGCCCCACATCAGGTTCTGCACTCACATCTCAGAGCCTGCTTGGAATTCTCTCTCTCTCTCTCTCTCTCTCTGCTCTCCCTCACTTCTCTCAAAATAAATAAATAAACATTAAAAAAAAGTGAATGTCTACATAATGTGCAGTAAAATGGGACAGAGATTATCTTCTAGTATAAAATGATGGGTGGATTTATTTTTGCTGTCCTTTTTTATGCTTTTCTAAATTTCCATGATAAGCATATATTGCTTTTATACTCTAAATTAGGAATATATATATATATATATACATATATATATACATGTATATATGTATATATATATGTATATATATATACACACACACACACACATATTTTAATAAAACAGAACCAATCAACTGGAATGTGGGGGGCTGGATGTGACAAGCATTTAGTTAGCATTTTTCTTCTCTGTTCACTTGATTTTTTTTTTCCTAAAAATTTGAAATCAAGGAAGAAAAGGAAAATTACTGATTGATATAATTTTCACTGCCTTCTTAAAATATGGAAAATAATCATCTGAATAATCTAACATTTGTCTTTGGAGATGTAAAGAATAAAGGACATCACAGTGGCTCATACTATTTATTTAGAAGGCTTATTTGACCTTTGTGGGCTTACATAGGTAGCCCTTATATGTGGATATTTAGCCCTTTTATGTGGATATATTTATAACTCTATTAAAATGCTTTTTCAGGTGCACCTGGGTGGCCCTTTCAGTTGAGCCTCTGACTCTTGATTTCAGCTCAGGTCATGATCCCAGGGTCATGGGATCAAGACTCACATGTTGGGGAGCCTGCTTAACATTCTCTCTCTCTCTCATTCTGTCTCTGCCCCTCTTCCCTACTTGTGCATATTCTTTTTCTCTCTAAAATTATATATATTATTATATATATATATGCCTTTATATATATATATATATTATTTTAGAGAGAAAAATATATATATTATTTTAGAGAGAAAAAGATATATATATATATATATATATGCCTTTCAAACTAATTATTTTACTTCCTATGTCCAACTATAACATTCTTATGAGGAAGGTATTATGCCTACTTAATCATGTATACTCATACATATGGTACATATGTCCTCTGACCTCACTGACAATGGCATAGACTTAGCGCTGGCCTCTCTCCTTATGTAATGCCAGATACAGTAACCAATCCAGGGGAGAACAGACTAAGAATTACCAGGGATGATATAATTAGCAAAGTCTTTAAAACAGCTAATTGTTTACTTATTCAGGGATTTAAAGAAAAACATTAAAATAATGATACATGAAATGAAATATCCGCTGGATGGGTTAAGCAGTGCATAAGACACTGCAGATAAAAATATAAGTGGACTTCAAGAAATTTTCCAAACTGAAGCAGAGAGTAAGACAACTGTAAAAAAAAAAAAAAAAAAAAAAAATGGATGACACCTTAGTGTCCTGGTACCCTGTAGGGTAGAAACTGTAATTGGAGTTCCAGAAAGAAGAAATATTTCAAGAAATTATGACCAAAATTTTTCCATGTTTGATGAAAAATACAAACTCACAAAACCAAGAAGTTCAACTAATTTCAAACAGGAAAGAAAACCACACCAAGACATAATTTCTGAAAGCCAACAATAAAAACAAAAATCATGAAGGCCCAGAAAAAACGCACATTATATATACAACACAAAAGATAAAAAAATTTACTGACTTCTCTACGGAAATACTGAAAATCAGAAAACATTGGAATGAGATCAGCACTGAAAGAGGAAAGCCATGAACTTAAAATTATATATCCAGTAAAAACATCTAAAATAATGACCTTTGCAGATAAAACAGCAAAGTAACTGAGGAAATTCATTACCAGTAGACATTTGTTACAAGAAATGTTAAATGAATTCTTAAAGTAGAAGAAAAACAGTACTAGATGGAGCACAATTCACACAAAGAAATGAAGAGCCCCAGAAATGGTAAATATATAGGTAAATAAGAGACTGCTTTTTTCTCATTTAAATTTTTAAAAGATAATTGAATGTAAAAAATAGAAATATCATGTGATCCAATAATTCTACTGGATATTTACCTAAAGAAAGTGAAAACACTAACTTGAAAAAATATATGTACCCCTGTATTTATCACAGCATTATTTACAATAGCCAAGGTATGGAAACAACCTAAGTGTGCATCCACAGATGAATGGATAAAGAAGATGAGGTAGGTGTGTGTGTGTGTGTGTGTGTGTGTGTGTGTGTGTAGTATTCCATAATACATATGGAATATTAGCCATAAAAAAGAATGAGATCTTGCCATTTATTACAACATGGATGGGCCTAGAGAATATAATGCTACATGAAATGAGTCAGACAAAGAAAGCCAAATACAATATGATTTCAGTCATATGTGGAATTTAATAATCAAATGAACAAAGAAAAACAAAAAACAAATAGGTGGTTGACATAGAGGACATGGGTAGGGGTATGGAGAAAATAGATAAAGGGAATTAAGAGTATATTTGTCATGATGAACACTGATTAATCTATAGGAATCATTATATTGTAAACCTAAAATTAATATAACACCGTATGTTAATTATACTGAACTAAAATACATTTTTAATTAAAAAAAGAACTATTTAAATCAAAAGAAGTAATAAAAAGTAAGAACCAAATTGTGAGGTTTATGATGTATGTAGTAATAAAATGCATGACCACAGTGCAAAGAATGGGAGGGAGAATTGGAGGTAAAATGTCATAAGATTTTTACATTATTCAGGAAATGGTATGGTATTATTTAAATCTATGCTGCAATAAGTTAAAGATGCATATATAAACCCTAGAATAACCACTAAAGATATAAAGGCAGCTAATAAGACAATAGAGAAGATAAAGTGGAATACTAAAAAATTGGATGTGTTCAAAAGAAAGCAGGAACAGAGGATGAAAGAAGAGATGGGCCAAATAGGAAACAATAGCCAGATGGTAGATTTATATCCAATTATATGACAATCATATTAAATGTAAATTGTCTAAACACTCCAGTGAATTGGAATATTTTGTTAGATTAATAATCTAGTAAAAATTCTATACCACAAGAGTTGGCAAACTTTATCAAAATCAGCATTTTAGGTTTGAGGACCATACAGTTTCTGTTACACCTACCCAATTCTGCTGTTGTAGCTCAAAAACAACCAAAAACAAAATGTAAGCAAGTGTTTCTGTCAGTATTTCAATAAGACTTTATTTACAAAAAAAGAAAAATAACTGTCCTATGGGCCATAGCTTGCCAATCCCTAGTATATTGGATAGAGGAAGTGTTTTTTTTAATATAAAGACACAGATAGGTTAAAAGTAAATTAACCATGCTAACACAAATCATCAGAAAGCTGAAGTGGCTAAATTAATTTTAAAGTAGACTTCTAAATGAGAAGAAAGACATCTTTACTAGAGATAAAGAAAAAACTTGATAAAAGTTCATCAAGGGGCGCCTGGGTGGCTCAGTCGGTTGGGCGTCCGACTTCAGCTCAGGTCATGATCTCACGGTTCGTGGGTTCGAGCCCTGCATCGGGCTCTGTGCTGACAGCTCAGAGCCTGGAGCCTGCTTCAGATTCTGTGTCTCCCTCTCTCTCTGACCCTCCCCCGTTCATGCTCTGTCTCTGTCTCAAAAAATAAATAAACATTAAAAAAAAAAAAGTTCATCAAGAGGACATAACGTCATGTGTATGCACCTAACAATAGATCTTAAAAATATATGAAGCAGACACATAGATCAATGGAATAGAATAGAGAACCCAGAAATGGACTAAAACATGTATGGACAACTAATCTTCAACAAAGCAGGAAACAATATCCAATGGAAAAAAAGACAGTCTTTTCAGCAAATAGTGCTGGGAAAACTGGACTGCGACATGCAGAATGAAACTGAACCACTTTCTTACACTATACACAAAAAGAAATTCAAAATGGATGAAAGATCTAAACGTGAGACAAAACCCATCAAAATCCTAGGGGAGAAAACAAGCAGCATCCTCTTTGACCTCGGCCAGAGCATCCTCTTACTAGACATGTCTCCAGAGGCAAAGGGAACAAACAAAAATGAAATATTGGGACTTCATCAAGGTAAAAAGCACAGCAAAGGAAACAATCAACAAAACTAAAAGACAACCAATGGAATGGGAAAAGATATTTGCAAATAGCATACTGGATAAAGGGTTACTATCTAAAATCTCTAAAGAACTTATCAAACTAAACACCCAAAAAATAATCCAGTGAAGAAATGGGCAGAAGACATGAATAGACACTTTTGAAGACATACATATGGCTAACAGACACATGAAAAGATGCTCAACATCATTCATCATAAGAGAAATACAAATCAAAACCAGTCAGAATGGCTAAAATCAACAACTCCGGAAACAACAGATGTTGGCGAGGAAGTGGAGAAAGGGGAACCTTCTTGCACTGTTGGTGGGAATGCAAACTGGAGCAGCCAGTCTGCAAAACAGTATGGAGGTACCTCAAAAAGTTAAAAATAGAACTACCCTACATTGCAGCAATTTCACTACTAGGTATTTATCCAAAGGATACAGAAAGGCTGATTCAAAGGAGCACATACACCCCAATGTTTATAGCAGCACTATCAACAATAACCAACTTATGGAAAGAGCCCAAATGCCTATCGACTGATGAATGGTTAAAGAAGATGGGGTGTGTGTGTATGTGTGTGTGCAATGGAATATTACTTGGCCATCAAAAAGAATGAAATCTTGCCATTTGCAACGATATGGATGGAGCTAAAGAGTATTATGCTAAGCTATATAAGTCAGTCAGAAAAAGACAAATACCATATGATTTCATTCATATGTGGAATTTAAGAAACAAGACAGATGAAGATGGGGGGGAGGAAAGAGGCAAACTAGAAAACAGACTCTGAGCATTAGAGAACAAACTGAGGGTTACTGGAGGGGAGGTGGGTGGTGGGATGGGTTAAATGGATGATGGGAATTAAGGAGGGCACTTGTGATGAGCACCAGGTGTTGTATGTAAGCAATGAATAACTAAATTCTACACCTAAAAATAATATTATAGTGTATAACAACTAAATGTATTTTAAATAAAAACTTGAAAAAAAAGATAAAGTAAATTAAACCCAAAGTAACTGTAAACAAAGAAATAATATAAAAGCAGAAATCAATAAATTAGGGAATACCAAACAATAGAGAAAATCAGTGAAAGCACAAAGCTCTTTGGAAATATCAATAAAATTGATAAACTTCTTGCAGACTGATCAAAAAATAAAAGAGAGAAAGGAAAAGTAATTAAAAGAATCAGTGGGAAATATTCATGATAGCCCTCAACTTGAGTCATATATTGCAGTCTAGTCTGGCTGCTATCCCTGATGGCATAGGTATCATTCTGGGATATCCCTTACTCATTTGTGAGATTCTCTTTTTCTCTCTCCTATGTGAAACTCCTTTTTCTTAAACCTTCGGTTTTTATTTTGTTCTCTCATTTTTGTAGAGTGAGTTTTCCAGTGGTTTCTTGAAAAAGAATGCTTAGGAGGTAATTTTATTTTATTTTAACTTTTTAAAGGTAATTTTAATTCTAAGGGTTTTTTTTTTTACTCTTGTATTGCTTTTTTTTAAAATTATAGTTGACATATATCATTAGTTTCAGGTATACAACATAGTGATGTAACAATTAGGTACATTACAAAGTGCTTACCATGATAAGTGTACTTATTCTCTGTCACCATACAAAATTATTACAATATTATTGACTAAATTCCCTATGCTGTACTTTTCATTCCCAACATTCTAAGTTTTAAATTTCCATAGATATTAGATCTTTCCACTTTGGTTTCATTTGTATTGCCTTAACCTGTCATGTTTTGTAAAGGTAATTAGAAGTAGATGTTGAAAAATGTTTTTGTGCCACCATTAAAAAATAGTTTCTATTTACTGGCTGTAACTACATAAAAGAAGTATTCTGAAAAATTGTCTTTTGTAAGAAAGAAAATTCTATAAGACATTGCTATTAAAAGAATAAGTTCTGTTCATCATACTTTGTTACTCACAATTGTTTTTGCCAAAATAGATATATCCATTTGTATAGATTTCCTGTAAGTCAAATTGAGATATTTTTCATTACTATAACATCAGTAAGACTTCGTATCTCGGAAACTTGGTGTCTCTTGTAAAATGCAAGAATGTAGACAATCTGCTGACCCAAGTGGTCAGTGGGAAAATTTAGCTGGAGACAGCCCTAATTCCTATTGTTGTTTCATATAAATTTGAATGGATATTGCCTAATTCATCCACAATGACTGGGACTATTTTACTGTCAAACACAGGGGATTTTTTCCCAGACCAAATGGTGTGTGTATAATATATTTGTATGAATACATATTATATGTATAAATACATAATATATATGTATGTATATGTGTATAATATATATGTATGAATACATATAATATATATCTGAATCATATGTATGAATATGTATATGAATATATATGTAACATGTATGCAGCATATACATTACATAACTATTTTGATGTACCTCCATCAACATTTACCAAATATGGGAAATTAATAGTTATTACTTGAAAAATATATGGCAAATTATATTTGCCAAAACTGACAACAGAAATATTTCTGATTCCACATGTTCTTCCAGAACATATCCATTCTCTCATGAAGAGGTAAAGTTTGTTCCCCTTTTCTTTGAAATTCGGCTGCCTTGATGAGTAGAATGCAGTGGAAATGACATTAGGTAGCTTCAGAAGCTTAATCATAGTACATAGTACAGCTCTGCCTGACTTTACATCTCTCTTGGGGTGCTCACCCTGGGAACTCCAGCCCTGATATTGTGAGGAAGCCCATGCCACAAGAGAGGTCCTACCAGGCAGAACCCCAGCCCTTATGTTGTGAGGAATCTCAAGCCACATAAGAGGTCCTACCAGGCATGTGATTAAGATGATTCCATGCCAGGCCTTCAAGCTGCCCCATCTGGCACTGAGTTAAGCAGAAACAAGCTAATATTGCTGAACTCTGCCTGAACTTGTAAACAATATAGGTTGTTTATTCTGTAGCAATAGTAACTGGTACACAAAGAGTTCTGTTTTCAAGTAAGTTTGGAAAATAGTTAATTTGAGCATCAAAAGAAGTCTCTTTTCTATAAGAAAGACTTCAATGTGCTATATGTGTGATATTCTCCAAAAAGATCATAGAGTACTTTGTATAAAGTATCTGATATGTTATCATTGGAGAATGCATCTCCATGGTCATCATTTCAGTGGTTATGTATTCTATTAATAAACCATCATGCCCTTCATTTATCTGTGCTTACACATTTAGAATATTTACAACATTTTGCTGTTACATGTTTTAGGAAAAGCTTGTTTTTGTTTTTATTTACATAGACTCTATTCTTCATAGTAGAATTACTGTGCTATAGCATCATAAACTTTAAAAAAAAAATGTTTATTTATTTATTTATTTATTTATTTATTTATTTATTTATTGTGAGAGAAAGAGAGAGTGGAGGAGAGGCAGAAGAGAGAGAGAATCCCAAGCAGGCTACAGGCTGTTAGCACAGAGCCCAACACGGGGCTTGATTTCATGAACTGTGAGATCATGACCTGAGCTGAAAGAAATCAAGAGTCAGACACTTAATTAACCGACTGAGCCACCTGAGCTCAGTCTAATGACTAGCTATACTAATGTCTAAAAAATGAAAATATTTTACATTACAATAATCAATACAAATTGTATCATTTTCTCCAAATCCTTGATAGTTTTTAACATTTAACTGCAGAGTTGTTTTAGTTTGAATTTGTTTAACTAGATTAGCATTTAACTGAATAATTATACTGTAGCCTATCCAAATCAATGCATAAAACTAGCCATTAGAAAGGCTAATAATGTGGCAGATTTTTATAGTGATTTTAATATTAATACATTTCAGCATTTCAATCTTAATTCATACCTATAATTTTGACATTTAAAAGAAAAGCAATAAATAATAAATGTGGTAATGTGTGAAAGGAGAAAACATGTTATCAATATAGATTCTATGATTTCTTATTGACACAGTTTTCTAGAACATACTTCCCATGAATGTCTACTCTACAAAGATATCATGTATACTGTACTATCATTTAAAGTATAACTAAGCAAAGTGATCTGACTCTTAAACAAATACATCATGCGATCCAAATGAATGTTAAATCCTCCAAAATAATCATCTTGAGAAACTGTATATTTATCTCATAATGCTAACCTTCCTTAATATTTTGAAACTTCTCTTTTAGAATTGTCTTCTAAGCTTGAAATGCAGTCTTGATTACGTTGATAGTCCTCCCACCTTCTTCAACATTGCTGAGCCTCAACAAGGCTTATTTGACCATTCTATTTCTGTTTTTTTTAGACCGACTTTTTTAGCAACTTTGGAATATGCAGTATAGTATTATTAACTGTAGACACTATGCTGTACATGACATTGCCATGACTGAGTTATTTTATAATTAGAAATTTGTACTTTTCGACCCTTTCACCCATTTGGCCACTCCTGCCCCCACCTCTAGCAAACATCAATCTGTTCTCTATCTGTAAGCTCGTGTTTTGGGGGGTTTATTTTTTGAGGGGTGGTCCACATATATGTGAAATCATATGATATTTAGTTTTTGTCTTTCTGTGTCCAACTTATTCCCTTAGCATAATGCCTTCAGTGTCCATCTATGTTATGTCAAATGGCAGCATTTTATTTTATTTTGTTGTTTATTTTTTAATGTTTATTTATTTTTGAGAGAGAGAGAGAGACACAGAGTACGAGCAGGGGAGGGGTAGACAGAGAGGGAGACACAGAATCTGAGGCAGGCTGCAGGCTCTGAGCTGTCAGCACAGAGCCCAATGCTCTCACGAACCACAAGATCATGACCCGAGCTAAAGTCGGACGCTTAACCAACTGAGCCACCCAGATGCCCGAGCATCATTTTATTTTTTATGGCTCAGTAATATTCCGTTACATATATGCATATATATATATATACATATACATATATATATACATATACATATGTACATATTCATATATATATCACATTTCATTTTTAGGGCTCAATAATATTCTATTATATATCCATATTCTTATTTTAAACATGTTCTTTTTTATTGAAGTATAATTAACCTACAATGTTATATGAGTTTCAGGTGTACAACATATTGAGTCAACAATTCTATACTACTCAGTGCTCATCATGATAAGTGCAGTCACTATCTGTCACCAAACAACATTAGTACACTATTTTGCCTATATTCCCTATGCTGTATTTTTCATCTCTGTGGAAGGTTGTATCTCTTAATCCCTTTTGTCTACTTTACCCATCCCCCACCTGCCCACCTCCCCTCTAGCAACCATTAGTTTATTCTCTGTATTTAAGAATCTGCTTTTTGTTTTGTTTTGTTTATTTTGTTTTTTAGAATCCACATATAAGTGAAATCATTTGTACACCACATTTTCTTTATTCATTCATCCATTTATGGACACTTAGTTGCTTCCATGTCTTGGCTCTTGTAATGCTGCAGTGAACATGGGGGTGAAGATATATTTTCAGAGTAGTGTTTTTATTTTCTTTGGTTGAATACCCAGAAGTGGAATTGCTGGATAATATAATAGTTTTATTTTTCATTTTTTTGAGGACCGTCCATATTGTTTTCATAGTGGCTGCACCGGTTTACATTCCTACCAACAGTGCATAAAGGTTTCCTTTTCTCCATATCTTTACCAACACTTGTTACTTCTTTTTTTTTTTTTTTTTTTTTTGAGAATAGCCATTCTAACATGTGTGAAGTGATATCTCATTGTAGTTTTGATTTGCATTCACCTGATGGTGAGTGATGTTGAGCATCTTTTCATGTATCTTTTGGCCCCCTGTATGTCTTCTTTGGAAAAATATCTATTCAGATCCTCTGCCCCTTCTTTAATCAGATTGTTTTGCTATTGAGTTTATAAGTTCTTTATATATTTAGGATATTAACTCTTGGTAGATACATGATTTGCAAATATTTTCTGCTATTCAGTAGTGTGCTTTCATTTTGTTGGTGATTTTGAAGGGCAGAAGCTTTTTTTGTAAATTTTTTTAATGTTTACTTATTTTTAAGACAGAGAGAGCCAGTGGGGGAGGGGCAGAGAGAGGGAGAGACGGAGAATCCCAAGCAGGCTCTACACTGCCAGTGCAGAGCCCGACGTGGGGCTCAAACCCACAAACCCATGAGATCATGACCCGAGCTGAAGTCAGGAGTTGGGCATTTCACCCACCGAGCCACCCAGGCACTCCAGCAGAAGCTTTTTAGTTTGATGTAATCCCACTTGTTTATTTTTACCCCTTGTCAAATACAAAAAATCATCACTGAGACCAATGTCAAGGAGCTTCCCACCTATGTTTTCTTTTAAGACTTTTATGGTTTCAGGTCTTATACTAAAGTCTAATACATTTTAAGTTAATCTTTGTGGATGGTGTAAGATAATGGTCCAGCCTCATTCTTTTGCATGTGACTGTCTAGTTTTCCCAACACCATTTATTGAAGAGATTGTCCTTTCCTCATCATATATTCTTGGCTCTTTTGTCATAAATTAATTGACCACATACACATGGGTTTATTTCTGGGCTCTCTATTCTGTTCCATTAATCTATGTGTATGTATTTATGTCAATACCACAATGTTTTGGTTATTGCAGCTTTGTAATGTAGTTTGAAATTTGGGAACATGGTACCTCTAGCTTTGTTCTTTCTCAAGATTTCGTTGGCTGTTGGGGGTCTTTTTTGGTTCCATATAAATTTTAGGATTAGTTTTTCTATTTGTGGAAAATGCCATTGGCATTTTGATAGGGATTGCATTAAATCTTTAAATAGCTTCCAGTAATATGACCATTTTAACAATATTAATTCTTCCAGTCCATTAGCACAAAATATCTTTCCATTTATTTGTATCTTCTTCAGTTTCTTTCATTAATGTCTAATAGTTTTCAGTGTACAGATCGTTCACCTCCATGATTAAATTTATTCCTACAGATTTTATTCCTTTTGATGCAATTATAAAATGGGATTGTTTTCTTAATTTCTCTTCCTGATAGTTATTTTTTGTGTATAGAAATGCCATAGACATTTGTATATTGATTTTGTATACTGCAACTTTACTTAATTCATTTATTAGTCCTAACATTTTTTGGTATATTCTTCAGGGATTTTTATATATATATTATCATGTCATCTGAAAATAATGACAGTTTTACTTTTTCCCTTTCCAATTTGGATGCCTTTTATTTCTTTTTCTCGCCTACTGGCTCTGACTAGGATTTCCATTTACATAATATATTGAATAAAAGAGATGAGATTTGGTACACTTGTCTTGTTCCTGATCTTAGAGGAAGAGTACTCAGGTTTTAACAGTTATGTATGATACTAGCTTTGAGCTTATCATATGTAGCCTTTATTATGTTGAGTTACATTCCCTCTACACCCACTTTGTTGAGAGTTTTTATCATGAATGGATGTTGAATTTTGTCAAATGGTTTTTCTGCATCTGTTGAGATAATCATATGATTTTTATCCTTCATCATGTTAATGTTGTGTATCATATTGGTTGATTTGTGCATGTAGAATAATTCATGTGTCCTTTGAGTAAAACCCACTTGGTCATGATGTATGAAACCTTTTAATGTATTGGTGAATTTGGTTTGCTAATATTTTGTTGACAATTTTGCATCTGTGTTCATCAGAGGTATTGGCCTATACTTTTCTTTTCTTTTGGCATCCTTGTCTGGTCTTGTACAATGAATTGGGAAGCATTTCTTCTTCTAATTTTTGGAAGAGTTTAAGAAGTACTGGTATTAATTCATCTTTAAATGTTTCGTAGAATTCATCAGTGAAGCCGTCTGATCCTGGAATTTGGTTTGTTGGTAGGTTTTGATTACTGATTCATTCTCCCTACTAGCAATTGGTCTGTTCAGATTTTCTATTCTTTCATGATTCAGTCTTGGTAGGTTGTAGTGTTCTGGGAATTTATGCATTTCTTCTATTGTCAAATTGACTGTCAAATTTATTGGGATATAATAGTTCATTGCTATTATTCTTTGCATTTTTTGTGGTATCAGTTGTAATGTCTTCTCTTTTTCATTTCTGATTTTATTTATTTGAGTCTTCTCTTTTTTTTGGTGACTCTATCTAAAGACTATCCATCTAGGGGTACCTGGAGGGCTTGGTCGGTTGAGCATCCAACTTCATGATCTCACGATTCGTGGGTTTAGCCCCGTGTTGGGCTCTGTGTTGATAGTCAGAGCCTGGAGGCTGCTTTGGTTTCTGTTTCTGTGTCTCCCTCTCTCTCTTCCCCTCCCCTATTTGCAATCTGTCTCTCTCTATCTCTCAAAAATAAATAAACAAAAAAAAATCTTTAAAGACTACCCATCTTGTCAATTTTATTTATCTTTTCAGGGAACTGATTCTTAGTTTAACTTACTTTTTTTATTGTATTTTTATTATCTATTTCATTCATATCTGCTCTGATTTTTCTTATTTCCTTTTTTCCACTAACTCTGGGCTTTGTTACTCTTTCTATTTCCTTGAGATGCAAAGTTAGGCTCTTTCATTGAGACTTTTTCTTGTTCCTTGATTCAGACATTTATTGCTATGAACTTCCCTCTTAGAACTGTTTTTACTGCATCCCATAAGTTTTGATATGTTGCATTTCCATTTTCATTTGTCTCAAGCAATTTTTTTTATTTCCTTTTTGATTTCTTTTTTGATCCATTGGTTGTTCAGTGGCATGTTGTTTAATCACCACATATTTGTGAATTTTTAGTGTTTCTTCTTGTAAAACCATTCTACTTTAAATGGCAACCCCTTTTCATCTTACTTTGTTTTTCTTTTTTTTAAACTTAAATTTTCTGATGCATTATGTAATGTACATATTTCTTGTGTGCCCACACTGGAAGCCAAACAACACTAAGGCAAGGATTTTATAAGTTAATACACTTACTTTCTCAAGGAAGTTGTAGATACAGAATCTCAGTTTTTATAAAATTGTAACATGTAAAGCAAGTGTAAATCAAAGTTAAATTGTTTTCAAACGTACATATGGTCTGGTCTCACCACAGAAGAAATTATGTGTTATACATGTACTGATGGGGTTGAAAAACACTTAGAATATTATAAGGCAAAATTTTAAAGCAAGAACTTCTAAAGAAGTGCTTTTTATCTAAATAGTTTGTCATCTTATGCCTTTTTTGAATGAATAAAGGCAATATTTTTAAGGCTGCTTTAAAACATTTTTTTAATTAAGCATTGGAAATGCCTATATTTATTTATTTATTCATTCATTGATTAATAAAATACTTTTGCACTGCGTCTTGTGGGTAAGTGATGAATCATGGGAATCTACTCCCAAAGCCAAGACTACGCTGTATATACCATGTATATTAGCTAACTCGAAAATAAATTCCAAAAAAAACCCAAAAAAACAAAAAAAACAAAAAACAAAAAAACAAAAAAACATTAGTGATCCAATTATTTACTGGGGCTTATTTCAGAAGCTTATATAAACAATGAAGGAGACAAAGTCCCTCTCTCATGGAGCTCACTACCTCTTATGGGAGACAGACAGTAAGCCAGCAAATAATTAAATCATTTAATTTCAGAAAGTGACATGTTTTAAAAAGAAAAATAAAATATGGTAAGCAATAGTGGGTGATGAAGAGCTAGGGTGCTATTTTAGTTTAGATAAGGTGGTTAGGGAAGACTGAGGAAATGATATTGAAGCAGAAACCACCCAGATGATACAAGTGGAAGCCATGAGTGAGGGAAGAGTGACCTGGGCAGCAGAATGGAACAGCAAATGGAAAAGCTGTTGAGTCGGCAAGAGCTAATATGTCTGAGGCATAGCAAGAAATCTCATGAGCTGTTATAGAGAAAGTAAGGGAAAGAATGGTTTGAAATAAGACTGAAGAGATTGAAGGGGTAAGACATATAAGGACCTTAGAGTTCCTGTTAAGGAATACTAAATTTAGGTTTTGTTTTAACCATGAGAAGAAGCCATATGTGGGTTTTAAGTATGGGATTGATGTGATTTGTGGAATTTAAAACATCTTTGGAAAACATTGAGTGATAACTTTGGTGTTTTGTTTAAAAGCAACTCTTTAAAAGCTATAAAATAATAGACTGATTTTTTTTTTTACTATAAACATTTCTAATGAGTTAGAAAAAATCCAAAAATTAAATTAAAAGTTATGTGAAAACTGAGAATTAATATTTGGTAGCTACAATAAGGGAGTTGCTGATTTTTGTAATATAGAAAGAGTGCTAACGATTCAATATAGAAAAAACAATTCGTTTGTATAAAAGACATGAACATGCAGTTTATCAAAGAATTGCAAATGGCTAATACACATATGAAAATGTTCAATTTTCCAACCTCTCCCTTGCACTGTAGAACCACTAGTGATTGATTGCTGCCTGTTACTATATTTTATTATTCTTTTCATCATCTTATTTTAGAGTATTTTTATTATCAGTGCTGTAGCAGTTCCTTTTATATTGCATATGACCGATTGTAATGGTTTTAGGTGGCTAGGCATTTTCAAGAGGGGGGTGGGTGTGTTGGTAGGAGGGTCCAGAATATTGTTTCAGGTTCGCTAGTCTTCACAAAGGAGTAGGCTTGTCTGTGTCTTCTTTGTGTAGCTCCCACCCACTCTGCCTCTATAAACCTGAGTCTAGTGGATTCTGCTAACAACTCAGCTCACCTCCATTCCCATACCTGTGATAGCAAACAAGGCAACTTAAGTATGTTATATACCTTCAGGCCATATTTTTTGCTGTCATTTTCTGGGAACTGTATGACAAGGGTCCTTTATCACTACATTACTCCAAGACTGTTTGCCTCACTTACTGTTATGTGGTTTCTGCTAGTCTTAGCCACGCTTGCCTATTTTAGGGTTTGGGGATTATATCTGAATCTTAATATCGCTGGAAATGTATTGTATGGCATTCTCCATGAAGGAAGGAAAGGAAAGAAAAAGGTAGGGAGGGAGGGATAGATGGATCGATGGACAGAGAGGCAGAGAAACAAGAGAGAAAATGAATAAAGGGATTACCTCTGAGAGCAAAACTCATGGTCCGGAAAGCAAGAAATCTGGGAAAATGTTGTAAAGATAGCACAGGATGAATTACTAGCTGGCCAAACTTATGAAAGAAGTATTTATTTCAAAAGATAAAATTGGAAAGAGCACAAGAGAGACTAGACATTATAGAAAGTACCTTAAGGAACATAAAAGATCAAAATGACAATGACAAAAAAGAAAAGAAAGAAAGAACAAAATAATTGGGGAGAAAATTTTGTGTGATTGTGTATAGATAGATAAATTGAGAGAGAGAAACTAAAGAAAAAACCAAAATAATAGAAAAATGTATTTAAAGTTAAAATTTAATAACTTTTATAGACAGATGGCAATTTGAATCCACTTATTGAAAGGGCACACCATGGGCCAGGGAAAATTAATCTAGATCTATTAATACGAGGACTTATCCTCTTGAAGTTCCTAGATTTTAATCATGAACAAAGAATGATCAAACCACTGATACAAGAAAAGAATGTTCAGGCTTCTCTCTGATTTATCCACATCAACATTTAGTGGCAGCTGACAATGGAATAACATCTGCTGGATCTTGTAAAAAAGAAAGTTTTGTATTTTAGTTTTTTTAATGTTTATTTTTTTATTTATTTTGAGAGAGAGAGAGAGAGCATGAGAGCATGAGAGCGTGCAAGAGGGGTAGGGGCAGAAAGAGAAGGAGAGAGAGAGTATCAAGCAGGCCCAAGCTCAGCAGGGACCATGACACAGGGTTGATCCAATCACTGGAAGATCACTACCTGAGCCCATATCAAGAGTTGGTCAGTCAACCTACTGTGCCACCCATGCACCCAGGGTTTTGTGTTTTAAATTAAGTCAAACAGTCTCTAGATGTAAAGACTACAGACAGTTTTGAATTGGAGAATATTATTTCTTTTTGAAAAAATTCCTAGAAAATGAATGGCCAACCAGATGGAAATAACTAGAAAAATTACCACAGAAAGATAAGCAGTGAGCATTAAAAGGATTTAACTGTAAAATAAGGACTAAAATTTAAGAACAAAATGTAAACACTATATTCCCTAAAAATTGAAATGATATATTACATCATTTATTTTCTCCTTTCATCCCATGGTTTTATAGTCATAAGTTTGTTGATTCCCTCCTCCTTAATACTTACAAGTCAAGAAATGTCAGTGAAAGCTGCAAATAACAAAAGTATAAGAAGAATTTAACAGTACAACAAAAAACACAGAAAAATATTAACTGAAGTGTGATGAATGAAAGGAAAAGCTGGACAGAACAATAGAAAATATGCTAATATCATAATTGCTTATAAGAGTAAACTAATAGATCTTGAATACAGAAATAAAAAACAAAGTTATAAAAATTATGTAAGTCAATTTGTAAATGAAAAGTCGCATAAAGTTATAACTACTGGAACAGAGATAGAGAGGGACTAAACATGGAGAAAAATGAGATAAATGATGATAATGTATTTTCTTTTTTAAAAATCCAGAAAACAAGTTGAAATAACAACAGAATGAAAACAGACCGTTTCTATTTATCAGAAGCCCACTGTCACTTAACATTGTACTGAAGGGAATCAGCCAAGAGAAAAATTAATGTAAATGGACTTAATTCATGTAATTTTTTAAATGGATTTCCAGCTAAAGCACAGAGCAAAATTCTGTTCTCTGATATATGCAAGAATATAAGTAAATTAAGGAATTTGGGGAATGTTGAGGGGTGCCTGGGTGCCACCCAGGCTCAGTTGGTTAAGCATCCTGACTTTGGCTGAGGCCATGATCTTGCAGTTTGTGGGTTTGAGCCCTGCATCAGGCTTTGTGCTGACAGTTCAGAACCTGGAGCCTGCTTTGTATTCTGTGGCTCCCAATCTCTCCCCCCCTCCTCCTCATGCTCTCCATCTCTCTGTCTTTCCAAAATAAATAAACATTAAAAAAAAAAAAAGAATTTTAGGAATGTTGAAAACTAAAGAAAGATAAAAATTAAGTCAAATAAAAGCTAACAAAATACTTATTTCAGACCAGAGGAATCAGTCCACATAAACATCCCATGAGATGAACAAAGTAGTTTTTTTAATGCAAAGGGTATAATTCACAATGATGATGTAGAAAGGAAATATCCTTTTTCCTTATGAATATTTACAAGCCAAATAACATGGTATCAACACTTACAAAACAAAAATAGTTCAGGCACCAGGAAAAATAGTCAAAAACACACTAGACATGGGAAGCTTATTCATTCTCCTCTCAGTTCATGACAGTTAAAGCAGATGTTGGGGGGAAATAGGAAAGAGGAAACACTGCAAATGCATTTGCACAAGTCAGGAACATTTGTAAAGACACCTACTGTCATGACTATCATTTAACATCATGGTGAAGGGAACCAGCCAAGAGAAAGATACAAGAAGCTTTTTAAAAATCAAGAAAGTGAAGTTAAAGCCCTGAATGCAGATGATATTATATACCTGCATCCACCACCCCACATAAATTCAACTGAGTAACTACTACAAATAATAAGATAATTGTGGTACAAGATTAATAATGTATCCATGTGAATAACTTCCATGTATACCAAAATAACTCTGAATTAAGCCTTAGTGCCATATTGTACCTAGTGCCATATTGTACCTAGGCATATTGTTTGGGTATTTACCATAGTTTAGGCATATTGTTAGTGTATTTATTTATTATGGCTGTTGTAACAAATTACCATAAATGGTGGCTTAATGCTACAGATAATGATTTTCTCACTGTTCCACATGGCAGAAATCTGAAATATGTGTCACTGGGCCGAAATCAAGATGTTGGCAGGGTCTTCTTTGTCTAAAGAGTCTAGATGGGGAATCATTTTCTTGCCTCTTCCAGCTTCTAGTGGCTGCCAGCAGCTTTGGTTTATGGCCACATCACTTCAATCTCAGGCTTTATGGCCACATTGCCTCTTGCCCTTCTATATATATCTCCTTTTCTCGTATAAGGACCTTTGTAATTGCACTTAGGGCCCACCTGGATAATCCAAGATAATCTGCTCTTTTAAAAGTCCTTTAATCACATCTGGAAATATCCTTTTTCCTTATAAGGTAATACTTGTTGATTCCAGGCATTAGGACATAATATCTTTAGGTGACCATCATTCAGCTATGTATATAATGAATTAGCTTCCTTTCTATGGCATATAGAAACTACCTATGGTATAATTAAGAAAATAGTCACATATCACTTTTTTAGAATTTAATTCTCTCACTGACCCAAAGTTGGAAAAGTCTGTATTGGTATATGAACTGACAGAATGAACAGGATAATAAATTCCAGACTAAATAAGTGCAGGAATATTGGAAACGATACAGATGGCATCATGTATCAGTGGGAAAAGTGGATTATTTAATGCATGTTGTTTGGACATTGAGTTAGGCATCTGGAAAGAAAAGTTGAATCCATACCTGCATATCAGAAAGAATTAGGTGGATTATCGGCCAGATTGAACATCTACTGACTATAGCTGGTAAGAGAACATAAAAAGAAAAACCATAATAGTTGAAGATGAAAAGAGGGAAATATCAAAAGATGAATCAAACATGTATAAAAGATATCTACAATTAATAAGCTATATAATCAACAGCAAAAGAGGGAATGTGGGATACATCTAGAAGCAATGTAAGGCATGATATTGGAGACAATAGTTAAAGAAATGGAATGAATACACCACATACTATCTGATAGAGCATCTTTAATTGACCCACTATCTGAATTCTCTTATAGGAATTCTCTGCAAGATCTCCTTCTAGGAAATATATACAAATCCAGAAACAACTCAGCAATAAGATTTTTTCTAGTGGGTACTAAATTACTACCTGTATTTAGTGAGAGTCAAATATGTACTGTTCTCTGTAGATTTCAATCATTGAGCTCTGTGACTGAGAACAAGATTGTGTTTCATTCATATTGAAACATAAGAATGAACAAAAGGATACAATTTGTCATTACTATACATGTATGGTAGGGTATTGTGGTTTTTAAAAAAATTTTTTTTTTGATGTTTATTTATTTTTGAGGGAGAGACAGAACATAAGCTGGGGAGGAACAGAGAGAGGGGAAAAGGGAGGGAGACACAGGATCTGAAGCAGGCTTCAGGCTCTGAGCTGCCAGCACAGACCGACACAGAGCTCAAATCCACAAGTCGTGAGATAATGACCTGAGCCAAAGTCAGACGTTTAACCAACTGAGCCACCTAGGCGCCCTGGTAGCGTATTGTGTTTTTATGGGTAAAGTTGTACAGGCCGGAAATTGCAGTTCTAAAAAGGCAAAAAACTTTGCAATCCAAAAGTTTCTTTTTCCCTCAGCACATTTGGGCAAAACCTAACTGACCTGGAACCATTACAGGCCTACTTAAATTCATCCTGAATTTAAAAACTCTACATGACGAGGGATTAATATCCAAAACATAAGGAACTCTTATAACTCAATAACCAAAAAACAATCTGAATAAAAAATGGGCAGAAAGACCCAAATAGACATTTGTCCAAAGAAAACTCACAGGTGGCCAACAGGTACATAAAAAGATGCTCAGCACCACTAATCATCAGGGAAATGCAAAACAAAACCACAATGTGATATCACCTCACACCTGTAAGAATGACTATTATTAAAAAGAAATGAGAGGGGCACCTAGGTGGCTCAGTCAGTTAAGAGTCTAACTTCGGCTTAGGTCATGTTCTCACGGTTCGTGAGTTCAAACCCCTCTTCCAGCTCTGTGCTGACAGCTCAGAGCCTGGATCCTGCTTCAGATTTTGTGTCTCCCTCTGTCTTTGCCCCTCCCCTGCTCATGTTCGCTCTCTCTCTCTCTCTTTCTCTCAAGAATAAATAAACATTAAAAAATTAAAAAAAAAAAAAAAAAAACAAAGATAGCAAGTCCTGGCAAGGATGTGGGAAAAAGGAACTCTTATGCACTGTTGGTGGGGAAATAAATTGGTATAGCCATTATGGAAAATAGTATGTAGGGTCCTCAAAAAATTCAAAATAGACCTGCCATATGGTCCCACTTCTGGATATATATCTGAAAGAAATAAAATCACTGTCTGAAAGAGAGAACTGCACCCCTATGCTCATTGCAACATTGTTTACAATAGCCACGACATAGAAGCAACCTAAGTGTCCATCAGTGGATGAATGACTGAATAAAGAAAATACAGATGACTAAAGTTTAGCCATAGGAAAAGAAGGACATCCTGCCATTTGTGACAACATGGATAGACCTTGAGAGCATTCTGTTAAGTGAAATGTTAGCCAGACTTATGTATGGCCGCACTTATATGTGGAATCTTTAAAAAAAAAAAAAAAGATTGTGATGAGCACCAGGTATTGTATTCAAGAGTTGAATCACTAAATTCTATACCTGAAACTAATACTATACTGTATGTTAACTAATTGGAATTTAAATTAAAACGTGGGGGAAAAAAACTCAAACTCATACATATGGAGAATAGAATGGTGGTTATCGCCAGGGGCTGGAAAGTGGGAGAAATGGGAAATGATTTTTTTCAAAGGACACAAACTTCCAGTTATAAAATGAATTAAATTCTTAGGATCTAATATTCAGCCTGGTGCTGAATGAACAATAACAGTTAACAGTAACTGTATTATATAGTTGAAAGTTGCTGAGAGAGTAGATCTTAAATGTTCTCACCACATACACACACAAATATAATTAGGTGAGATGTTGAATGTGTTAACTAACCTTATTGTGGAATCATTTTGCAGTATAAGCATGTACCAAATCATCATGTTATACACCTTAAAGTTACTACTGTTGTATGTCAATTGTATCTCAATAAAGTTGGAGGAAAAGAGACACATCCTCTGAGGGGGAAAAAAAACTATTTGTGAATATGTGAAATTATTTATGTTCTATGTTTATTTTTTAATGTTTATTTTTGAGAGCGAGAAACAGAATGTGAACGGGTGCAGGGCAGAGAGAGAGGGAGACACAATATGAAGCAGGCTCCAGGCTCCCAGCTGTCAGTATAGAGCCCGATGCAGGGCTCCCACCCACAAACCGTGAGATCATGACCTGACCTGAAGTCATATGCTTGACTGACTGAGCCGCCCAGGAGTCCCTGCATTCTATGTTTATATCAAAAGTGAGGGGCTCCTGGGAGGCTCAGTAAGTTAAGCGTCAGACTCCATCTCAGCTCAGGTCTTGATCTCATGGTTTGTGAGTTTGAGCCCAGCGTCAGGCTCTGCTCTGGCAATGCAGAGCCTGTTTGGGATTATCTCTCTCTCTCCCTCTCTCTCTCTGCCCCTCCCCTGCTCACAACCTCTTTCTCTCTCTCTCTCAAAATAAGTAAATAAACATTTTTTAAAAGGGTGAATATTCACTACAAACATATTAATGTATTTTATGATGAGATGCTGCCTAAATACCATTGGCTAATGTTACATAAAATTAAGTAAATGAATCAAATTACCTTTCTAAATCTGAAAAACTCCAAATTCCTAAATAATTTGTCCCCAAGAGTTTCTTTTTTTCTTTAAGTTTTACTTTTTTTTTAAGTTTATTTTTATTTATTTTGAGAGAGAGCAAGTAGGAAAGGGGCAGCGAGAGAGGGAAACAGAATCCCAAGGGGGTGGGGGAGGGGTTCCAACTCATCAACCCTGAGATCCTGACCTGAGCTGAAATCAAGAGTCCATGGAGCCATGCAGGTGCCCCTCCCCAAGAGTTTCTAAGAGGTGTATAAAAATAATAAAATGAGACATGCGAAGAATTATTGATGGTGTTTATCTATAGAAAGAAGATTGAGGCTTTTTTTTCACTTCATATCCTTCTGTGCATTTTGAATTTTGTATTGATCATGAATTTCTTTAAAAAGTGATTTTAAAAATAAGTTGTGGTATATCTCTGTGATCAGGAAACTGTCAGTCTATCTCATGATTTTGAAGTGGGTGGTACTCACTTCAAGAGTCTGGGGAAAGTGGAGATTACTATGAGCTGGAGTAGAAGGATAGACTTTATGGAAAATTTGGGGGCAAATTTTAAAATATGAGAAAGTTTTGGAAAATGATACGACAATGGAAGAGCATAGCAGAAGGAAGGATAATATTAGGTGAAAATACATAGTGTGTACTTTGATTGGTTTGGTCTTCTTGCTAATTGTACAGATCTGTTAATTTTTACTTTATATTACCCAAGAATTCTTTATTTTATATTCTTATGTATAGGACTTGAAAATATCTTGCAATGGAGATTAATTTAGTAGAATTTTCCTTTCATTGTTCTACATTAATTAGTTAATTAATCAATTGATTTTAACGTGGATTGCATGTCATACAATTTTGAAAACATGAAATAAGGGCACTACACTGTTTTTGCTTCACTCAGATAGCTACTTCAATAAGCTTAAATTATTAGACTCTTCATTTCTTCTAGGTGAAATGTGTGACTGGAAATAATTTTGTTCACATACCTAATTCTTGTTCAACATTTTTAGTTATCTGTTCTTGTCTTTTCTGTTACTGGTAAATATTGTTTGACTATTACAATTATTTTTATAGGTTCTTTTTGCCTGTTTGTCATTTATATGAGCTCTTCATTCCCCAACTTTTCTCTTTAATTATTTATTTTTTTCTTAGAAACTCTCAAACTAAGCTTTTAATAACAAAGCAAATACTTCCATGAATTATAAAGTTAATAGAAATAGTGTCACCACGTGCCTCTATAAATATAATACTATACTATATACTTTTACTATGTAATACTATACTATATACTTTTACTATAAATTATAGTAAAAGAATTATTTGAAGCAAATTAAATTTTAATTAAGTGTCTCCAGTTATGTTTCTGTGTGGGATTTATTAAACATCTTTATGTTTAATACAGAATTTTTCCAAATCCAAATGTGATTTTAACCCATATTATTACTTCTGTCTTTTAATTGGCATTAGCATGACATATTGTAACTGCATTTAATTTTACCATGAATGCATTGTTTTTTAATCACTTTATAAAACTGATTATGTAAACATAGTAGTCTGTATAGCTGCATTTGCTACACATGACCATTTAATTATATATATTGTTAAGTTGTTTGATATTTTTAGTTTCATGTATTACTTAGTAATAAAAATATAAAATAAAACTACCTATTGAAGGAAGGCATTAGTTTTTTTATTGCTTTTGCAGTTCCAACTAAAATTCTAATGTAGACTTTATTTAAGAAGCTTAATAAATACTATTTGATCACAATATCTTTATGTTATATAATAGATCTTAATATCATTTTCATTTCAAAAAGAAAAGTAAAGCCATAAAACTCCTAATTTCCTGCTGCAAGTATTACCCAATTTCTTCATCCTAAATATTAATACCTACGGGCTAATTTTCATACAAATCAGTTGCTACTTGCTACGTTATCTTAACATATATGTACCCTTCCTATCATTCCTTTCTACCTCCAATGTTAAGAGTATGCCATTTATGAAAGACTACTATTCTTTTTCTAATACTTCAAACATGCCATATTATATTATACAAGCTATTCAAGAGATAGCAGATTTTAAAAAATGATTGGGAAGCTCACAGTTGCTAAATTATCTAGATCCAATTATATTTTATACTTTATGTTATTAAACATTATCATAACATTAAACTTATATTGTGATCTTAAAAGGACAAAACAACAAAGGAGAATTTTAAATGTTTTTGTGATTTACCACATATTGGGATAAATATTGGGAGCAGTTAGCTCATGGTCATATAACAGAATCTAGTAATCATATTATCATGTCGTATTTATAAATCAAAACTTATCCATTTTACCTATATTGCTCAATGTGAATAAAACATAAATTATAAAAAACAATTTAGATGACTAAATAAACTGGTAAATTGGTAAGAATTTTATCCCGTTGCAATTTATTTTCTAAGAATATTAAAGAAAGTATGTTGGTTTCTTGCTACATATACTGGTTTTTTTTTTTTTAATTTTCAATTGTACCTACATTTTATTATTTATATTCTAAGAAAATTGTTTTTAGATATTTGCTTATGCATAATACACACACATATATAAATGTATACATATAAATGTTATATATGTCTATATATGTATATATACAAGAGAAAACTATGCAGTATAAATTCAGTGTAGCTTTTCCTAATCTACTGAAGTACATTTCTGTTTTTACCCTTTGTTGACTACTTGTGATCTGCTAGAAGAAGAGGCCATTTAGCGGATCTTACTACCCAACCCATCTTCAGCACAAGCCTGATAGAACATCAAGTCAGGGACCCAACTAATGAACATAATTTTGGTGGGCTTTACTTTTTCTTTGTTTTCTTTTTTCATTTTTCCTCTATAATTCATCTTTTATAAATTAAAACTTAAGGTTGTTCAAGTGCAGACAGATTCTAGTTTCTTTATTCTTTCATTTTTCTGGTTGAATCTTCAATTTAAAATTTTCTCATTTCCAAAAGCCATTGTCTACAGTGAAAAGTAGCTTTATATTGGTTTATAAACATTCTCCAACTTAAACTGGAATAAAATAAATTTGGACTTTGGATTTACAGAGAAAATTGCCATATTAACTTTTTGTGACTGCTTTCATCATTTGATAGAAATTTTTAGTTGTTGTTACATCTTTGAGGTAAGGACGTACTATAGTCTAGCCCAGGCTTATTTTATTATTTGTTTCTTTCCCTATGTTTCTTTTTGTATACATACTAATTATGTGTGCTCAATTTTTAGACCTATTTATGTATGTGTAGATTTTTAAATGTGAAATATCTGAAGAACTATATTACTGTTTTCTTTTAGGTATATTTTATAAGATCAATGTAGTTATTCAGTCATGAACAGAAATATTTCTCTAGTATAATTTGTCTTGGCAGTTCACTTTAAATACTTTAGAAACTGAAGATTATCTGATCAAATGAATTCGTTCTTAAGAAAAATTTAGTGGCAGCATTATTGAGATGCAATTCATACACTACACAGTTCACAATTTTAAATTGTACACTTTGGTTCTTTTTAGTATATATACAATGTTGTACATCAACCACCGCTACCTACTTTCAGAACATTTTCATCACCTCAGAAAGAAACCCTACACCTGTTAGCAGTTACTCTCCATTCCCCTCTACTACAAGTCCCTGGTGACCAGTAATCTTTTTATCACTGTGGATTTCCCTATTCTGGACATTTCCTATACATAGAATCATACAGTATGTGGATATTTGTGTCTGACTTTCACTTAGCATAATGTTTTCAAGGTTCATCCATCTTGTAAGCATGTGTTAGAATTTCAGTCCTTTTTATGACCAAATAACATTCCATTGTATGGATTATACTACATTTTGTATATCTATTTATCAGTTAATGAGAGCCTGTTCTTAGTAATCTTCACTTATTAATAATTAATTAATAATTAATTATAATCACTTATTAATAATCAATAATAATAATCACTTATTAATTAATAATCACTTATTAATCTTCAGTGGCAAGAAGCCTGAAATTATAGTTTAGTACTGAGAAGTCTTTGATGTACGTTGTAGAATTAAAAATTTGTGTTTTAAAAAAAGTTTCTGTATGTCTGTTTAATACTTCTAAAAGATTTACGCTTGCCTTTCAAAATTTACAAAATTCTTAATTCCAAATCACATCTGGCTCCAAAAAGTATTGGATGAGGGATTGTGTATAGTATCTGGAAATTAAAAGGGAAGGAAAAGTTGGTCATCTATAGGGAATATTCAATTTATCCTTTTTTCTCTGTAGCATTCAGTGGACACTTCTTTCCTTCTCTATACATGTCTAAATAAAGGACACCCTTATTGGCAATAATTGTAAGTCTTTGTCTTACTTTTCTCATCTCATTGGTCAGTATGCCCAGTGGTTTATACCTTATTAAAATCTCTTAATTCATTCTCCCTATTCTGTCTTCACCTCTAGGAACTGAGTTCATTTTTCCCCCAACTGGCACATTTATTAAAATTAAACATAAGACCCTTCTCTTCCCTTACCCCAGAAAGCTGTGCCCACAAAGTCCCAGGCTCCTGAAGCAGGGTCCCTCTGCCCCACTTCTGAAACAAGCTCTCAGGCTTTGGCAAAGCTCTCAGGCTTTGGCAATAGCCTAAGTTGCCCCCAGGGCTGTGACCTGCTGAATCTTCTGGCTCATCATCTCCATGAGAGCCTGTTTCATGGCATGCTTCTCCTGCAGAGCTGGCTGCATTTTCTCCATTTGCTTGGTGAAGAAATCTATCTTCCTCTTGAAAAAGTCCTTGTCATCTTCATTTTCATTTTTTACGTAGTAGCCTGTTCCCACATCAATGAGTACATGTTCCACATTATGTAGTTTCCCGGGGACATGCATAGGACTGGTCAGTGGGACGAGTAATTCTTTCCCCTCGTTGTTCTTGTTCAGCATGTTTAGACAGTCCTTGGCTTCCACACACTTGGTCTGTACCACCTTGATCTGGGCATCTTGTCCTTGATCTGGACAAGAAATCCACTTTCGGGTCCAGCTGGTTCTTGAGCATTTCTAGCTGCAGCAGGTTCAGCTCAGTGATGTTAACGACTAGGCCGTGTTGGGAAGCAAGTTCATTTTTGTTCTAGATTATAATATAGCAGTTTTTTTTTTACACCTATCAGTAGTTTACCTTACATCAATTAGAGAATTTTAATCAAATTGTATTTGAACATTCTGTATACTTGTCTCTTTTCCAGCCGCTGGCCTGAAAATTCCTTGAAAGCAAGACCTGTCATTTATTTCTTAACTTTTTTCTACAGTAGCTGTCAAGAGTTTGTACTCATCTGTTTGTTTGCTGAAAGAATAATGAATGAATGAGTAAATAAACATTATCACTTAAACTATATTGTTAAAAATTACATCATAAAATTTATTTATTTATTTATTTATTTATTTTACTTATTTATTTGAGAGAGAGCACGAGCATGCAAGTTGGGAAGAGGCAGGGAGAGAGAGAGACTCTCAAGCAGGCTCCACACTCAGAGTCTGATGCAGGGCTCCATCCCCCAACCCTGGTATCATGACCTGAGCCAAAACCAAGAGCCAGCTCCTCAACCAACTGAGGCACCTAACTACCCCAATCAAAATTTATTTTCAATGTAAACTAATATTTAATACACATAATAGAGACATTCAAATGGTGTCACTGCTAGTAAGTGACCTGCTCATTTAATTTACTTTTAATTATGTGGAGAGAAAATGATTTGACAATAGTATGCAATAGTAAATCTAAAATTATGACATTTTAAATAATACTTGACTTTGTGGCCAAATGAGTTTTTAAATGTATGTTGAAAAGTAACTCTAAGCTACAGCATCAAAAGTAGGTGCCAGACTGCTTTTATGATCTCATCTTTTCGAGTTCTTTATCTTCTATGCTTTTGAAATGAGCTGTTTTTAATTTCTAATAAGAAAATTTGGGGGCACCTGGATGCCTCAATTGGTTGAGCATCAGACTCTTGATCTCAGTGTGAGTCCTGATCTCAGGGTTGTGAGTTTGAGCCCGTGCTGGGCTCCATGCTGAGCCAGGAGCCTACTTAAAAAAAAAAAAAATTTGTGGGGGAAGGTGTCTTGGTAACTCATTCAGTTAAGCATCCGACTCTTAACTTCCGCTGAGATCATAATCTCATGGTTTGTGAGTTTGAACCCAGCATCAGGCTGTGCTCTGACAGTGTGGAGCCTGCTTGGGATTCTCTCTCTCTCTCTCTCTCTCTCTCTCTCTCTCTCTCTTCCTCTCTCGCCCCTCCCCTGCTTGCATGCACTCATTCTCTCTCTCTCTCTCTCTCTCTCTCTCTCTCTCTCTGTCTCAAAAATCAATAAATAAACCTAAAAAAAAGGCTATTTCGCTCAAGAAAATTTGGGATAGGATCATATTCTTTTGAATTTTGACTTTTTAAAAAGTATTTGAGACTTCTAGAAGTTCCTTTTGATTAGATAAATGCAACTTACAGATTTGATGATGGTTGTCTGAAGGCAAATTTATAGGCTTCATAGAAATTTTATGCTACTCATTAATTATATGTCACCAGAAGTTCTTTCTGCTTGCTATCTTTAACCATCAGTCTATGTGACAGCAAGTTTCAGAAGTAGGCCTGAGAGCTAAACAGTTTAAACTTGTATAATAATCACAGACACCATGATATCAAGAGGTCATCCATATGAACAGCCTAGGGGCTTAGAGGGAAGCACACTTCTAAGGTTCCGGGGATAGTCATTCACTCATCTGCCTCAGATGCTCTTAAGGGGAAGAAATATTTAACTATGCAGTTATTATTTTTTATTACAAGTTTAAATAGATGTCATTATTGCCTGTAGCATTATGAACTCCTTGGAAAACTGTGATCTTCTAGGTCAGGGGTCACCAAACTTTTTCTGTGAAAAGTCAGTAGAAAATATTTTAGCCTTCACAGTCCAACATATCTCCAGCACTACTCAGCTCTGCTATTAAGGTGTGAAGGTAGCGTTAGGCAATACATTAACAGATGAGTATGGCTGTGTTCCAGCTGTAGTTATGGGCACTGGAATTTGAATTTTATATAATCTTCAGGTGTCATAGAAGGTTTTTTGTTTTTGTTTTTGTTTTTTATGCTTTTAGACCATTTAGAAATGTAAATACCATTCTTGGCTCACAGGTCATACAAAAACAGGTGTCAGACCAGATTTGTTTTCTGGGCTGAAGTTTGCCAGCCTCTGCTCTAAGTGGTTAAATCCACCAGTTGAGAAAATATGCTTTAAGTAATTCTTAAACTCCTCCACTACCAAGTCTTTCACACCATTCCGAAGTTCTTAGTAATTTGAGCATATGCTTGATGACAAAAGGTGTTCAATTTGTACCTGTTCGTCTCAAGGAGGTATTAAGAGGTCATGTTGTAATATATGAAATCACTGAGATATGAAAATCACTGGTAAAGTGAAAAGTGTAACATAAATATGCCATTGTGTTAGTGGTTGCACTTTTTATGTACTCTTGCATATGATTTCTGACAGAGCTCCCTATGCTGATATACCCCTCTTAAAGATTAGAAATAGATTAAGGGTTGCACATAAATTTTCTCCAGGCATTTTGCCTCCATATTCTCACACTTTTAAGCTACTTTTACCTTTTAACCACATAGATCTCTAGGTTCATTACTAATGGTACTATAAAATGTTCAAATTATATTCCACATATTCTTTCTTATCACTACTCTGTGAGAGCAGAGACCGTTTTGTCCTTGCGTATCCCCAGGACTCAAAACAATGTCTGGAATGTATTTGAGTCTCATATATAGTGTCTGAGTTGAATTAGTAATTCAAATAATTCCATATGTTTACTTGATTTTTGTTATCAAAAGGAATGTGGAAAGCCATATATAAACAAAATGTTTTTTAATGCATAAAATAAAATACATAGAATTACAAAGAAAGATTGACTTTATTCAACTTTACTGAAATGTAGTTCTATTCACAGATAGCCCATGGTTCTTAATATATTGAAAGATTTTTAACTGGTTATCAGGAAACACACAATCCGTAACTATAAATTGCAAAATTAATAAAACGTAAAACAATTGCAAACTTTATTTGGTCTCCTCTTTAAGAACTCTTTAGTCTGCATTTTTAAATTATAATAAAAACAATGTATTTTTAAAAAATCTATTCTGTTAAATTTCTTTTGGTTACAACAAGGCAAACAGGTTCTAATAAGCTTAGTCAAAAAACGCATTTTTCCGAGGAGGTACTGTCATGGAATTGACAGGTGGGAAAGAAAGTAACAGGCGTAGCTCTGGTGATTTCAATTTTCTCCAGAGTAGGTCCATTGATGGTGGCTCCCAGTCATGTGTCCAGATTTCAAAATACCAGAAAGGAACCGGACTGATCCAGCTTGGATCACAGATGCATGCCTGAATTAGCCAAGGTCAGGGGTTGGAATCATGTACTAGAGATATCGGCACTGAGGTCCATTGTATGGTAGCAGAATGAGCTGGAAAGCCACTTCAAGAGATATGTATGTAGACTTATTAATCTGCTTCTAGGAAATAGTACATTTCTTGTACTTAACTAATTTTTTAAGAAGAAACGTTTCACTGCAAGACAACTTTGTCTATTGACAATGAGACTACCTTTGTAATTATGAATTTTAATATGTACCAAATCACCTGCTGCTATATTAATAAATGGCTTAACATCATATAATACAGCTAGTATAATGTAGTGGCACTATAGCTTAGGTGTTAAGAGTGTGGACCCTTGAGCGAGACTCTGCATGGCTTCATCTCTCATATCACTTAAGTAACTATAAAAGTTTGGACAAGTTACTCAGTCTCTGCCCATCATTTTTATTGTCTGTAAAAAAAAGCAGTTTATCAGTGAGCTTTTGCTGTAGTACCTATCATAATATCTCACTGGCATACTACCATAAGCTTTTAGTTTTTGCTCAGGAGACTGCAAGTAAGTTGAAGTAAGTATGATCAAGGCTGGGCTCAAATGGACATGGTTCCAAGTGGAGGATGGATCTAAGTCTGAGCCATATGTCACTCATATTCCTTGGAGCTAACTAAAGCATTTTTGTCTCAGAGTGAGAAGCAAGGTAATGGGAAGAAGTGCAACTGCACAAGCATATTTCAAGGTTCTGTTTGCATGATGTCTGCTGTTATCCCATTGGTCAAAGCAAGTCACATGGCTGAGTCCAAAGTCAAAGAGCAGAGAGGTACACATATACCTTCCATGGAGGTGTACTAGGGAAAGGGAGGAATGATCCAATATACCACAGGGGATAATATTACTACCTACCTGATGGAATTATTGTAAGTTGTAAAGAGCTTAGGATAGTGGCTGGCACAGAGTAAATGATCAATAAATACTTGCTATTATTGGGCATACTCTTATGAAGAAACTCACACAAAAGCTCAGGACTGTATATATGTGACATAAAATATATTTGACACAAATGGCATTTCATTGGCGTTGAGCAGACATGCTAAAATTTAATTTAAAACTGGTATCTATTTTTGTTATTGTGATCAGATGAGCAAGGTTATATATGTATCTTTCAGACTGGTCAGCCAACTGTGATAGTCAGAGTGATTACTAGCTCAATTATTTAACTGTTAGTAGAATCATAGAACTACTAAAGACCACTGAGTTCTATGCTCTTGTTTCACAGGTAATGCATTCAGCCAAGAATCGTGAGATACCTAAATGAAAAAGAAAGAACTAGATGGATAAGGATGGATGTGTGAATGATAAATAGATAAGGAATTAACTAGAAAATGGGAATGCAAGGAAGATCAAACCTAGATCCCTAGAATTCTACTTGAAAATTCTTGCCACTGTATCACACAACCCAGCACTCAGTGCTGAACTCAACATGGGGCTTAATCCCACAGCCTGAGCCGAAATCAAGAGTCAGATGCCCAGCAGACTGAGCCACCCAGGCGCCCTGGGAGGTGACTTTTGAGCAGATTCTTGAAACATGCAATGATGCTCATAAGAGAAAAGAAAGTGTTTCAGTTACTGGGAACAAACATTTGGCTATCTGGGGAAAGTGTTCCAGTCTAAGGGAAGACCAAGGTCAAATACAGAAACCAAAAGTGTGCTTAGCATATTTGAGGAAGAGCAACAAGGCAACTGAGGCTGTAGAATACCAAGCAAGAAGAGAGTTATGAGATAGGCTGACAGGTAAACAGGGGCCAAATCATGTAGCTCAGGAGAAGACTTTATCACAACTGTTACGGGAAATCTTTGGAGGGTTTTGATCAAGGCAGTATCTAAGATACAATTTTCTTTTTAAAAACATCACTCTTTTTCTCTGTGAATAATAAAAATAGCATTCTTTCGGAAAAATAAAGGATCCTAGCTCTGTTTGAAATTCAGAAATTTAATGGTAAAGTTTAATTTATTAATAAAATAGTATCTTAGTCATACTTTAATAAAATATTTCTTTGAGCAAATGCTGCGCTATGAATTTATCTAAATATTACTAAATTATTGTGTTTTTTTGTTTGTTGTTTCCAGAATTTTCTGTAAGCATTAAGGCTGAGAAATTAGCTTGGTCATGATAATGCTTTTCCCAATCTCCCTCTTCCAAAGATTATTCTCTTCTACCTGCTAAGAGACAACCAGAAGAAAGAGCCCTAGACTTGAAGTCATAAGAACTGTTTCTTCATACTAGCCCTGACACTAATTGACTGTAACTTTGCTTGAGTTGTTTAACCTCTTGGATTTTGGTTCCCTATAGTGCAAAGTATGGGGATTGGATCATCTGATTGACGTAGCTCTTTCTTGCTTGCAGTCATAAATTTAGCAACTTGTGTATAAGGCTAAAATTCTATGATTCTTAATGAGAACTCATAAACATCTCAAAGTGTCCTTAAATGTGAATCTAAAGAAATACACAATAACTGGCTATCTGTTCAAAATTGGTAAATTCACTCTTGTTTCCTTTTTAACAGGACCAAGGAAACAAATATCAGAAGCCAAGAGCACAGAATACTTTCTTTCATCAATCCATAGAACCCTGATACTTCTCTAATTCCATCACACACAAAGGAATGACCACCTTGGCAGATGGCCACAAAGGATGTCAACAATTCTTTGGAGGCAAGCAATGAAATATTTATACTATGAGCTTTCTGTTGTTAAGTATGTAGAAATAAGTAGTATTATCTTGCATTTTAATGGAAAAATAAAATGTTCTTTAATATAGCAATTTTATATATGAAGCATAGCTAATATAGCTATTTCTTATAGTTAAGCTATTTAAGTAACAGAAACTAAGCACCCGTGTTTGAAAACAGTGCTATTTGTATCCCTCTTGAACATATCTATCATCTAACTACAAATACTAAATAGTTTGGGGGATTATAATTATTTTTTATTTGGTTGGAATGATCCATACCGTTTATGAAATTTTTTTGTTTCATTCCAGCATTTTTTCTTACTTATTTTTAACAACTATTCTGAAGTGCTCCAAAATCTTGGAAAGTCATCCCTTTACATTCCTCACAGCTTTATATTTTGTGAGAATCCTGCATCAAAAGAACTCATGGAACTTTTAGTTCCTTTCTCAGCAGCTCTTATTGTTCTTGGAAGAGTAGTCAGCCAAGGATTGTGGACCACAGTGCCGTCTTCAAAATTGAAATTAATTACATTACCAGTTAAAGGGAAAGTTTGCTTGGAAAGAAATTGACTGTATTTTAAAGAAAAAAAGTATAAATATAAGGAATCTGCCTTTGCCACCTTCATGAAATATGAAACCTTAAGTAGATGAATATGAAATGAAATAAAAAATAAACTCATAAAAATTTAAGTAGAATGCACTAAAATTGAATTTTTCAAAGGATTTTATACAAACAAAGAAACTGTAGATATGCTCAGAATTTTTTATTTAGTACTAATTCAACTCATAGGCCTGAGGTCATCTAGCAAACGAGTCTGCTTTTTAAGTTGTACATAGAGGAACACTTTCTAAGTAAAGGAGGACATAAATGTTTAAAAAGTCCAGCGTAGAGCTTCTGAGTTTTCTTTCAGTAACTAGAGTCAGAATTAATTCTTGATTTCCTGTTGGGGAAAATTTCATCTAATTACATTCACACTATTCTGCAACTTTTTGGACAGCAAATCCTGATCACCAAAGAAAGGAAAAAGCAGCTGTGTTGCCCTTGCCTCTACAGTTTTAAGAATAGCATTATTATGTAGTCACTAGGCTTAGAGAACCAAGAGTGGCTATCCACTGGCTGCCTTCTGGCAGAGACACACCTAACCCATTCTGAACTGCTGGCAATGTGTGCTTTCTGTTCCTAAGGATCTTCAAAGAAATAGTTTCCACTGCTTCCTTTAGCAAACCAATCTAGTAGAACAGCTCTCGGGGATAGGAAGTTCATATGACCCTCTCTATACACTTTCAGTGGTTGTTTCTAAAACTTGTTTTCTTAGAATTATACTTTAATCATGATTTAAAACTTTCATAGTTTGATACAATCCACTTAACTATTTTAAGAAAATACTTAAAACTGACCGTTGCTAAATTAGTAGGAATAGTTTCCATAAACACTGATTCTCCATAAGCAGCCTATTTTTGTCAAATTTTCCCTAATATTTCCTTTTTTGACTTATTCACATATCATATTCTATCTAAGTTTTTCTTTAACCACAGCAATATATCTTTTTTAAAAAAATGTTATTTATTTATTTATTTATTTATTTATTTATTTATTTATTTATTTTGAGAGATAGAGAATGGGAACAGGGGGTAGGGGTAGAGAGAGAATCTCAGGCAGGCTCTGTGCTATCAGAGGTACCCCAGGGCCTCCCAAGTACCCCAAAAGCAACATATCTTCTGTCAGATAGCTCTAATTTATATTTCTTCCACATTATACTAAAAACCAGTCATTTGTTCTCTTTGAATCACATTCTATTTATGACCATGTCATTAATAAGCCACAGATATTTATAATGCTAATCAAAAGTGCTATTTAATTTTTTTTGCCATATTTTAAGGCTTATTTGAATATTATAGTTGTAAAAACTTTTAGTACCTAGAAAGACATTTAGAGCATAGCAGGTATAACTTATGAGTCCACTATATAATAAGCCAAATTCAAAGAACATAGTAACACTAACTAATTAACCACCACTCTGCCACACCTACCATGCTGTGTGACCATAGACAAATTATTGGTTCTCTTTGACCCACAATTTGTAAATTTTTAAAATTTGAATGGTAATATAATTTCAAGAATTAAATGAGATAGGTGATGTAGTTAAAAATCTTAGGTATTTAGCATTTGCCGTAGCTCATAATTCAATAAATAGGCGATATAGTTATTCTCCTTTTTTAAAATGATTGAAAACAGACTTCCTCATGGTAAGCTCAACTCTTACAAAAGAAATAGTTAATTTGCCCATTATACCCATGCCAAATTTGTTTTACACCATTATGTTGTACTGGAACTAAATTTTGTTTACTGAAATTTCCCAACAAGCAGTTTATGTTTAAACATGTGAAAATGCAATTTATCAAAAAATCACTGTTTAAAATCATAGTTGTTAGGAAAAATGATTGTTAACCTTTGAGTCTCATGAAAACTATACATTCCAAACTTTGTAAGTAATTTTACTAGGGTACTCATCAACTCACTGCCTGCTCTAAAATTTTAACTTTATATCAACCACTATTATTTGCAGAAATATTCCATGCGCAAGGCAGAGTGGTTTGAAGAATTTTCTTCTTGGGATTAAGTATCTTTTATGTATACATTGATCAGGTGCTTAGTCTGAGAAACTGATATTTCCACTAGAAAAATAAAAGTAAACAGGCAGTTTGGATCTTTTATTAGTTTCCTAGGTCTGCTGTAACAAATTACCACAAACTGGGTGGTTTAAATTTTGAAAAACATTATTTTCTCACAGTTCTTGAAGCTGAAAGTCCAAAATCAAGTTCTCTGCAGGACCATGATCTTTTAAAGGCTGTAGGGAAGAATCTGTTACATGCCTTTCTCTTAGCTTTTGGTGTTGCCTAACAATCTTGGCATTCTTCCATTTATGCTCATTACATCAGTCTTTGCTTCCCTTATCACATGGTTTTCTCCATGTGTTTCTATGTCTTTTCTCCTCTTCTTATAAGGCCACAGTCAGACTATAACCCACCCTATATCAGCATGACTCCTCTTAACTTGATTACATCTGCAAAGACCCTATGTGCCAACAAAGTCACATTCAAGGGTCAAGGATTAAGATTTAAACATATTTTGGGAGAGGTAACACAACTCAATCAATAATACTGTCATATTTTTTTTTGAACTGAGAATAAAGTTAGGGAAGAAAAATTGATTGTAAAAACAAGAGAATTTCCTTTTCCTAGGAAAGAGGTTGTTTCACTTGTGACAAGATATGCTCTATTAGTAGATGTACATATTTTGCTTACAATGATTTGGTAGTACCATTTCTTGAACATGGATGTTTCTTGATAATACCTTTGCCCAGCTACTCTTTAGCTCTATAATTTAAAGTTATAAAACAATATCTATCATTTTGTTGGTTTACTTGAGCTCAGAGTTCAAATATTAGTTTTACAGTTTTATGATTGAGGCTTGTATCCATATTATATACATCAACAAATGAGATTCCCTAAAGACTTTAGAGATGGCATCGTATTTGCATTTATAATTGTACTGGTAGTTATATTTGTAAATGAACTGAGTTAGTTTTTCCTTTGCTAATCTTGATTCAAACCAGAGCTACTTTTTATTTTCATGGGTAAGAAATTAACTTTGAATTCAAATTAAGAAACATTGTTGATCTTTCAAAATGAACATAGCCACTATATGTTTTTAACATTAATTCTATAGCCTATTCTAATAAAGCTAATTCTAGTGAAGTCTTTCTAATATATAATTCAGTATGTGGTATATATATCATCAGTACATTTTTATCTTCTTTATGGCCATTTCCCATATATTTAAATAATTATCACAAACTTTTCATATAATACAACTTACACAAGATGTACCCTCTTATTTCAGAACTTCAATAAGAAAATTTTCTGTGTGTCTTATCTTTGAGCTTCTAAAAAGGAAGGGAAGTAAAGCATTACCAACTGTTATGGGAGTGAAGAAAGATGAGGTAGGAAGATCCTAAGCTCACTTTATCTTATGGCTACAGCTATATAATACCCGCATCAGTGTAAATAGCCCAGAAAATGACCCAAAGACTGGCAGAACAGACTCTCCACAAGAAATAGAAAGAGGCCATATAGGGTAGGAGTTGTGGTCAAGAGCCAAACTGACCCAGAGAACTTTCTGCAGGAGGGAAGGACACCAAGGGCATGGATAGAGGAAAGAAACAGACCCTCACCCCAGGCATAAGAACCCACCTAGAAAAGACAAATCTCCGTAACATTTGGCTTTGAAAACTTGTGGGGCATAATTTGTGAGTTCTTACAATCACTGGGGCTTAACACCTGGAACTTTAAAAATCAGTAAGCTCAGCTACAGGAAAGGTGAAAGGACAAGAGGAAATTGAATCCCCACCCTTAAAGAGACAGCACATCTGCTGAAGGGACTGTCTTTTTTCCATTGGGATATTCTTTCCTGATTTGTTGAAGATTAGTTGGCCATACGTGTGTGGGTCCATTTATGGGTTCTTTATTCTATTCCATTTATCTATGTGTCTGTTTTTGTGCCAGTACCATACTGTCTTGATGATTACAACTCTGTAATACAGCTTGAAGTCTGGAATTGTGATGCCTCCAACTTTGGTCTTCTTTTTCAACATTACTTTGGCTATTCAAAGTCTTTTCTGGTTCCATACAAATTTTAGAATTGTTTGTTCTCTATGAAGAATGTTGGTGTTATTTTGATAGGGATGTCATTGAAAGTGTAGATTGCTTTGGGAGATGTAGACATTTTAATAATATTTGTTCTTTCAATTCATGAATTCAATTCAATTCAATTTTTGTCTTTAATTTCTTTCAGAAGCTTTCTATAGTTTTCAGCATACAGATCTTTTACCTCTTTTGTTAGGTTTATTACTAGGTATTTTATGGTTGTTGATGCAACTGTAAATGGGATCAATTCCTTGATTTCTCTTTCTGCTGCTTCGTTATTGGTATAGAGACATGCATCTGATTTCTGTACATTGTTTGTATATCCTGCAACTTTGCTGAATTCATATATCAGTTCTAGTAGTTTTTTGGTGGAGTCTTGCAGGTTTTCCATGTAAAATATGTTATCTGTGAAAAGTGAAAGTTTGACTTCTTCATTGCCAATGTGGATGCTTTTATTTCTTTTTGTTGTCTGATTGCTGAAGCTAGGAGTTCCAGTATTGTGTTGAACAACAGTGGTAAGAGTAGACATCCCTGCCCATTATAGGCAAAGAGAGCCATTGCAGACCACTGAACTGAAAGCAAATGCAGCTCAGCCACAACAGTAGGGCACACAAAACACACACAGGAGATACCCCTGAAACACCAGGTTTTGGTGAGCAGGGGACATTGCATTGCAGGGTACTATAAGACCTCTTCTTTATAATGCCACTACTTGCAAGAGCAGGAGATGTAGCTGACTTTTCCTATCACATAAAAACAGATCAGAGAGTTAGACAAAATGAAGAGACAGAGGAATATGTTCCAAATGAAGGAATAGGACAAAATCACAGCAAAAGACCTAAATGAAATGTAGGTAAGTAATATACCTAATAGAGAATTTAAAGTAGAGATCATAAAGATACTCACTAGACTTGAGAAAATAATGGAGGACCTCAGTGAGACTCTTAAAAAAGAATAGAAAACATAAAAAAGAACCAAATAGAGATGAAGAACTCAACACCTGAAATTAAAAATCACTAGAGGGAATAATTAGTAGACTAGAGGAGGCAGAAAAATGGGCCAGTAACCTGGAGGACAGAGTAATAGAAAGCAATCAAGCTGAACAGGAAAGAGGAAAAAAATAAAAAATGAAAATAGATTGAAAGAACATAATGACACCATCAAGTAAAATAACATTCATATTATAGAGCTCCTAGAATAAGAAGAGAGTAAAAAGTAGACAGAAAATGTTTTTGGAGAAAAAATAGCTGAAAACTTCCCAAATCTGAAGAAGGAAATAGAAATCCAGATTCAGGAGGCACAGAGAGTCCCCAACAAAATCAACCCAAAGATGTCCACACCAAGTCACATAGTAATTAAAATGCCAAGATAATGAGAGAATTTCAAAAATAGCAGGAGGAAAGAAGACATTTACATACAAGGGAAACCCCTTAAGGCTATCAGCTGATTTTTCAGCAAAAACTTTTCAAATCAGAAGGGACTGGCCTTATATAGTCGAAGTGCTAAAGGGAAAAAAAAAAAACTTCAATCAGGAATCCTCTATCCAGCAAAGCTATCATTCAGAATGGGTGAGTTTCCCAGACAAACAAAAGTTAAAGGAATTCATCACCACTAGACAAGACTTACAAGGAATGTTAAAAGAGACTCTTCGAGTGGAAAAGAGACCATAAGCAGGAGGAATAAAAGTAGAAAGCACAAAAGCAGTAAAATTAAATATATCTATAAATATCAGTCAAAGGATTCACAAAATAAAAGAATGTTAAGTGTGACACCATGTACCTTAGACATGGGGGGAGAGGAGTTAAAATTTAGTGGTTTAAAAAAAATTTTTTTTACATGTTATTTATTTTTGAGAGAGAGAGAGACAGAACACAAGTTGGGGAGGGGCAGAGAGGCAGGGAGACACAGAATCCAAAGCAGGCTTCAGGCTCTGAGCTGTCAGCACAGAGCCCGACACAGGGCTCAAACCCATGAACCGTGAGATCATGACCTGAGCCGAAGTCAGTTGCTTAACCGACTGAGCCACCCAGGCACCCCTAAAATTTAGTGGTTTTAAAATGAGTTTAAACATAAGTGACCATAAAGAACTTATCAAAGTCAACACCCAAAAAACAAATAATCCAGTGAAGAAATGGGCAAAAGACATGAAGAGACACTTCTCCAAGGAAGATATCCAGATGGCCAACCGACACATGAAAAAATGCTCAATATCACTCATCATCAGGGAAATACAAATCAAAACCACAATGAGATACCACCTTACACCTGTCAGAATGGCTAACATTAACAACCCAGGCAACAACAGATGTTGGTGAGGATGCGGAGAAAGAGGATATCTTTTGCATTGCTGGTGGGAATGCAAGCTGGTGCAGTCACTCTGGAAAATAGTATGGAGGTTCCTCAAAAAATTAAAAATAGAACTACCCTACGACCCAGCAATTGCACTACTAGGCATTTATCCACGGGATACAAGTGTGCTGTTTCGAAGGGACACATGCACCCCCATGTTTAGAGCAGCACTATCAACAATAACCAAAGTATAGAAAGAGCCCAAATGTCCATCGATGGATGAATGAATAAAGAAGATGTGGTATATATATACATGATGGAGTATTACTCGGCAATCAAAAAGAATGAAGCCTTGCCATTTGCAACTATGTGGATGGAACTGGAGGTTATTATGCTAAGTGATACTAGTCAGTCAGAGAAAGACAAAAATCATATGACTTCACTCATATGAGGACTTTAAGAGACAAAACAGATGAACCTAAGGGAAGGGAAACAAAAAATAATATAAAAACAGGGAGGGGGACAAAACATAAGAGACTCATAAATATGGAGAACAAACTGAGAGTTACTGGAGGGATTGTGGGAGGGGGGATGGGCTAAATGTGTAAAGGGTACTAAGGAATCTACTCCTGAAATCATTGTTGCACTATATGCTAACTAATTTAGATGTAAATTTTAAAAAATAAAAAATAAAACAAGTTTAAAAAAAAAGCAGTTTAATAACTTTAAAAAAACATAAGTGAGCATCAACTTAATATAGACTGCTATATGCACAAAATGTCATATGTAAATCTAATGGTAACCACAAGTCAAAAATGGATAATAAATAAGTAAAAAATAAATAAAAGAATCTAAGTATATCACTAAGGAAAGCCAGCAACCTGTGAAAGAAAAGAGCAAGAGAGGAAAGGAAAAAAGAACTACAAAAGCAATTATAAAACAAGGAATAAACTGACAGTAAGTACATACATATCAATAATTAGTTTGAATGTAAGTGGACTAAGCACTCCAATCAAAAGACCTAGGATGACAGAATGGATTAAAAAGCAAGACATATATATGCTGCCTACAAGAGACTCATTTCAGACCTAAAGACACAAGTAGTTTGAAAGTAAAGGGATGGAAAAGCAATTATCATGCAAATGGAAATGAAAAGAAAGCTGGGATAGCAATACTTGTATCAGACAAGATAAAATTTAAAACAAAGACTGTAACAGGAAACAAAAAAGGACACTATATAATCATAAAGGGAACAATCCAACAAGAAAATGTAACAATTGTAAATATATATGCACCCAACAGAGAGCACCCAGATGCATAAAGCAACCAATAATAAACATAAAAGAAGTAATCAATAGTAATACAATAATAGTAGAGGACTTTGACACCCTACTTATGTCAATGGATAGATCATCCAAAAGAAAATCTGCAAGGAGACAGTGACTTTTAATGGCACATTGGATCAGATGTTTCTAACAGATAAACTCAGAGCATTCCATCCTAAAACAGTGGAATACACATTCTTTTCAAGTGTACTTGGGACATTCTCCAGAATAGATCATATGTTAGGCCACAAAGCAAGTCTCAACAGATTCAAAAAGATTGGAGTCCAGCATGCATCTTTTCCACTCTCAGTGCTATGAAACTAGAAATCAACCTCAAGAAAAAATCTGTAAAGACCAAAAATACATGGAGGTTAAATAACACACTAGTAAACCATGAATGGGTCAAGCAAGAAATCAAAGAGGAAATTAAAAAAATACATGGATACAAGTGAAAATGAATCTTGAAAATGCAGCAAAATCTGTTCTAGGAGGGAAGTTTATAGCAATACAGGCCTACCTGTAAGCAAGAAAAATCTCAAATAAACAACATAACCTTACACCTAAAAGAACTAGAAACAGAAAAATAAACAAAACCCAACACCCAAAGGAAGGAAATAATAAAGATTACAGCTGAAATAAATGAAATGAAACAAAAAAACAAACAAACAAAAACCAGTAGAACAGACCGATGAAACTCATAACTAATTCTTTAGAAAAATCAACAAAATTGATAACCGTTAGCCAATATCATCAAAAACTAGAGAGGATGCAAACAAAATCAGAAATGAAAAAGGAGAAATAACAAGCAACACCACAGATTTACAAAGAATTATAAGAGAATATTATGAGAAATTATACACCAACAAATTGGACAACCTAGAAGAAATGGATAAATTCCTAGAAATATATGAACTCCCAACACTAAATCAGGAAGAAATAGAAAATTTAAACAGACCATTACCAACCATAAAATTGAATCAGTAATAAAAAAAAATAAAAGTTAAAAAAAACCCAAACAAACCAAAGTTCAGGACCATACGGCTTCATATGTGAATTCTACCAAACATTTACAGAAGAGTTAATACCTATTCCTCTCAAACTATTCCAAAAAGATAGATGAGGAAGGATAGCTTCCAAATTCATTCTATGAGACCAGCTTTACCCAGATAACCAAACCCATATAAAGTCACTACCAAAACAAACAAGTAAACAACAAACAAACAAACAAAAAAACCCTACAAGCTAATATCCCTAATGAACATAGGTGCAAAAATCCTCAACAAAGTATTAGCAAACAGAATCCAGCAATACATTTTAAAAAGCATTCACCAGCAGTGGGATTTATTCCTGGGATACAAGAGTAGTTCAATATTCACAAATCAATTAACATGATATGTCACATTAACAAGAGAAAGGATTAAAATCATATTATTTCAATAGATGCAGAAAAAACGTTTGACAAAGTATAACATCCATTCATGATAAAAACCCTTAAGAAAATAGGTTTAGAGTAAACATACCTCAATATAATAAAGGCTATATATAAAAGAACCACATGCTCAATAGTGAAAAACTAAGAGCTTTTGCCCTAAGATGAGGAAGATGTCCACTGTCACCACTTTTATTCAACATAGTACTAGAAGCCCTAGCAACAGAAATCAGAAAAACAAAAAGAAATAACAGTCTTCTAAATTGGTAAGGAAGAAGTAGAACTTCCCTATTTGCAGATAACATAACAGTATATATAGAAAAACTACTAGAACATATAAATGAATTCAGTAATCAACATACAGAAATCCACTGCATTTCTTTCTTAGTTTTTTTAATGTTTATTTATTTTTGAGAGAAAAGAGACAGAGCGTGAGCTGGGCAGGGGCAGAGAGAGAGGGAAACACAGACTACAAAGCAGGCTTCAGGCTGTGAGCTGTCAGCACAGAGCCCAATGCGGGGCTCAAACTCACGAACCACGAGATCATGACCTGAGCCAAAGTCAGACACTTAACCCACTGAGCCACCCAGGGGCCCCTCCACTGCATCTCTATACACTAAAAATGAAGCAACAAAAGAGAAGTTAAGAAAACTATACCATTTTCAACTACAGCAAAAATAATAAAATACCTAGGAATAAATTTAGCCAACAAAGTAAGAGACCTGTACTCTGAGAACTACAAAACACTGAGGAGAGAAATTGAAGATGACACAAGGAAATGGAAATATATTCCATGCTCATGGATTGAAAGAACAAATATTGCAAAAATGTCCATACTACCCAAAGCAATCTATAGATTTAATGCAATCCCTATCAAAATACCAACTGCATTTTTTACAGAATTAGAACAAATAATCTGAAAATTTGTATGGAACCACAAAAAAAGCCTGAAGAGCCAAAGGAATCTTGAAAAAGAACAAAACTAGAGGCATCACAATCCCAGACTTTAATATATAACAGCTATAATAATCAAAACAATATGGTACTGGCACAAAAATAGACATAGATCAATGGAACAGAACAGAAAACCAAGTAATAAACCCATGATTATATGGTGAATTAATCTTTGATCGAGGAGGAAAGAATATGCAATGAGAAAAAGTCTCTTCAACAAATGGTTTTGGGAAAACTGGACAACTACATGCAACAGAATGAGACTGGACCACTTTCTTACACCATTCACAAAAATAAACTCAAAATGGATTAAAGACTTAAATGTGATACCTGAAATCATAAAAATCCTAGAAGAGAGGTTAGGCAGTAATTTTTCTGACATTAGCCTTAGCAACATTTTTCTAGATATGTGTCCTTAAGGAAAGAAAACAAAACAAAAATAAACTATTATAACTTTATTAAAATAAAAAGCTCTGCACAGCAAACAACAAAACTAAAAGATAGCCTACTGAATGGGAGAAGATAATTGCATATGACATATCATATCCAATAAAGAGTTAGTATCCAAAATATATTAAGAGCTAATACAACTCAACACTCCAAAAACAAATAATCCAGTTGAAAATTGGGCCAAAGATATTAACAGACATTTCTCCAAAGAAGACATCCAGATGGCCAACAGCACATGAAAAGATGCTCAACATCACTCACCATCAGGGAAATGCAAATCAAAACCACAAGGAGATATCACCTTACACCTGTCAGAATCACTAAAATCAAAAACACAAGAAACAAGTGTTGGCGAGGATGTGAAGAAAAAGAAATACTCTTGGGGCTCCTAGATGGCTTAGCCCACTAAGCATCTGACTTTGGCTCAGATCATGATGTTGCAGTCCATGAGTTTGAGCCCCACGTTGGGCTCTGCATTTACAGCTCAGAGCCTGGAGCCTGCTTCAGATTCTGTGTCTCCCTTTCTCTCTGCCCCTCCCCTGTTCATTCTCTCTCTCTCTCTCTCTCCCTCCCCCCCCCCCAAAGATGAATAAAGATTAAAAAAAAAGAAATACTTTTGCAGTGTTGGTGGGAATGCAGACTGGTGCAACCACTAGGAAAATCAGTATGTAGGTTCCTTAAAAAATTAAAAATAGAGTTATTATATAATCCAGTAATTCCACTACTGGGTATTCACACAAAGAATACAAAAATACTAATTCAAAGGAATACATGCACCTTGATGTTTATAGCAGTATTATCTATAATAGCCAAATTATGAAAGCAACTCAAGTGTCCATGCATAGATGAATGGATAAAGAAGATATAGTGTATATATGCAATGGAATATTACTCAGCCATAGCAAAGAATGAAATCATCGTTTGCAACCTGAATGGAGCTAGAGAGTATAATGCTTTGTGAAATAAGTCAGTCAGAGAAAGACAAATACCATATGATTTCACTCATATGTGGAATTTAAGGAACACAAGCAATAAAGAAAAAAGAGAGAATAAAATAGATTCTTAACTACAGACAACAAATTGATGGTTACCGGAAGGAAGGTGGGTGGGAGAATGGGTAAAATAGGTGAAGACAATTCAGCGTACACTTATTATGATGAGCACTGAATAAGTGTAGAATTTTTGAATCACTATATTGCACAACTGAAACTAATACTGTACATTAATTATATTGGAATTAATATTTTTAAAAATATAAAAGATAAAAAAAAATTCTTGAATTGGGGCCCTTTTGTTTTTTCTTTGTTACATGAAACACATAAAATTTCTGAAACATACTCTTCTTTCAGGTAAAACCTGCTTCACATTATTATTTGCATATAATAGGTACTCAATAAATGTTTATGAAGTGAATGAAGGAAATTGTAATTAGCCCCTCTACTTATAGACGGCATCCAGAAAGAATGATATTGAAAGTAAGGAAGTTCTGAAGCTAATTCAGTTATACACCTTTCACATTAAATATCTTCTTTAAATTTGGTATAGGAGATAAACAGACAGAAACCAGAGAGCTTGAAATGCTGCAGAGTGGAGATATGTTCTTTATTTCCCAGAATTTTTCAGTAAACTGAAGGACTTACGGCTTTGGTTTATATTTTTATCTCATTTTCCAAATGAATGTTGAAACTCTGGGGAAAGAAAACAAAGTACAAGATTAAATGAGCAGTCGACTATTTAAGGAATGGAGTTTGATTTTCTAAACTTTGGATCAAATTACTACAGTAGCAGTTCACCACCCTGACTATGCTTCACCATAACCTGGAGAACTTTTTAAAAATGTAGATGTTTTAGCCCTATCTCTACTGGTTAATTTCAATTCCGGTAATTACTACCTGTGTGACTGAGCATTATTTATTCCATAGAATTGGATTCTGTAGAAGTGGAAATGATACAAAAGTATTGGACGTCTGGATAAGAATGTGCCTCACAGAAATTGAAATCATAGTATCTACTTAGAGGTGTGCTGATCTAATTAGTAAAACTTTGAACTGAAAAGTAAGGAATTTGAAGACATAAATTAGCACATAAAACAATAAGGACTTTATAGTTTGATAGACATTAGTAAGAGTGAAGTAAATACCCCGAATTACTGGTAACATACCTAGGGAAAACATTAGGGCATTGTGCTTTTGCCCTCAAATGTCTATATTCCAAGGCCCAACATATATCTGAGACTGAAATGGACTGATTTCTTTTATGGAGGACTTAATATCAATAGCATGTTCCTGGTGAGAGTGAATGAGCTTATATGCTAGGAGTATGACAGTGATAGTTATGGTGGGGAGTAATAGGGTAGGGGCGACTTATGGAATTCTTACAGTTTTGGAAAACTTCTAGGGCCCTCTCTAACCTGCTCTATCCAATCTGCTATGTTTGTAAGTAATTGACAGTTCTTCTTTTACATGTATTTATCCATCTATACGTTCAGAAAGCTTTTATGTGTCAGACACCATACTAGTAGATACAATTTGTGGATGTGAAGAAACATAGAACATAATAGATTTGATAATCACTACAGTAAAGTATCATGGAAGCAATTGAGTAATTGCATTTCATTTATACATGAATTGGTTATTTGTATTACCACTTAGGCGTTAACCAAAATACATGAAATAGGAATTCCAGTGTACTTAATTGTTCAGAAAGAAGTTGCGTTATGATTATTAGAAAAAGTTTCATCTTGATCCAGGATGTTTGAGGAGAAACTTCTTGAAAACTCTATATGATATGCTATAGGCAGTATCTCAAATTACTAAAGGCTAAGACTCGGATCGTAATGTTAATTACTATCATTGTTCCTTGCCTGTATGCTCATTTACTGAGTCTACAACTGATCAAGTTGCTTTTGATACAGCTATTGCTTGTTAATAGCCAGAATCTTGGGGAGAGAGGCCAGTTTCCTGGAATAAAAACTGCTGCGGATAGAGAAACAGCATCCATAAGAGAAAGGTCTGAGAGTGTAATGGGCTTTGGAGGACGGGACTCCATTGATTTGGCGCCTCAGCGGGAGTGAAGGGAAAGGAATTTCTAGAGAAAACTCTGTGGTTCTGACTTGAAAGAAGCAAAATGAAAACAACAATAATTATTTTCTTTCTTCTGCTGTGTACTTCAAAAACAATTTGAGAAGAAAAAAGTCCTTAAGTAAAATTGAGTTTACATTTATATTTAGATAACTTCCCTTATTCCAGAATTTTACTGCTTTTTGTTTTACTGGATTTTAGTAAATCACTACCTGTTTTGAAATGTTTAAATTCAGTATGTAATACTGTCAGTTGTGGAAAGAGGGACCACAGAAATTTTAATGTGTGTTGGTTTAAACAATCAGCATATTACGGTAAGTTTCTTCAGAAGGAATATGTTGTGTTAGGTTTTGCTTTTGAATTATTAAAGCAATACATACTCATGATTTTTAAAATAAGAAACAAATAATGTGAAAAAGCATAAAATAAAAAGTAAAATTTGAAACTATCCTATTTCTACTTTCCACAAGTAACTTGTATTAACTTATTTTATGTATCATTTCAGAAATCCTCTGAAGGATTTCTTTATGTGTGTACATACATTTAACACACACATATATATGCACACTTATACATAGGCATATACTGTATATGCTTTCTTTTACATAAATGCAGCATATCCATTTTTCTTTACTAATGGCCTTTCCTTTATCTCTTATTGAATTTTAAGAATTCTTGGTACACTAATAAAATGTACCTTTTCTCATGTATTTCACACCTTTTCCTACAGTTTAATTTGCACTCGACTGGATTTGTGGTAGTTTCTTTTTTCCCATACTGAAATTTTAAGTTTTGGTTTAGTCAAATAATCAGTCTTTTCTCTTATAGCTTCTTTAGATTATGTCCAAGAGTATAACACCATTTTTTCTTTCCTACTCTTATGGATTAATTTTTGTTGAGAAACTTTATTATAGCAGTTTTAGGTTATTAGTAAAGCTGAAACATATCGAGTTTTCCCATAGGCCCACAGCCTCCAAACATTCATAGCCTCCTCCTTATTAATTTCCCCACCACAGTGGTACATTTGTTACAATTGATAAACCTACATTGATACATCATTATTACCTAAAGTCTCCAGTTTACCTTAGAGTTCACCATCGGTGTACATCTTATGGATTTGGACAAATTTATAAAGGCATGTACCCACTATCATGATATCATGCACAGTAGTTTCACTGCCTTAAAAATCCTCTATACTCTGCCTATTCATCCTCCCCTCCAATTTTTTTTTAATAAAGTTTTTATATTATATTTAAATCTTTAAATAACCTGGAATTTTCTTAGTGTCCCAGAGGCTCTTACTGATTAATCATTTTTTATTTTATTTTTATTTTTTTGGTATTGACTAATCTTTTTTTTAAAAGTCACCTTTATCATATGTATATTGGATTAAAATCTTATGTATATTGGAATATATTTCAGGATTCTCTGGTATACATTTTCTATTTGTCTATTTCTTCTCTAGTATAAAAGTCCTTAATTACTGTATCTTCACAGTGTTTTTATACTCTGGAAGGACTGGTCTCCTCTTTACTCCTCTTTTTTTTTTTCTTTTCAAAATATTTGTAGATAATGACATGTTTTTTGATGAACTTTGGTGTCAGCTTTCAAGTTCTCAAAATAAAAAATCTTACTGGTATTTTAATGAGAATCTTATTAAAAGACTAATTTAGGCAGAATAACGAGTCTTTGAATAATGGTTATATCTGTCCTGAAAACAGATTACATTATAGATATCCGGATTTGTTTATTCTGAGTTACTTATTATTGTTGTGATTTTCATATTAAATGAGTTTGTTACTAGTTTTTATTTTATAATTGGGCATGTCATATATATATATAGGAGAATCATTGACTTCCATATACTAATTATGTAATTAGCTACCTTTCTAAATTCCTTTTAGGGGGTTTTCTGTTGACTTTCTTGGGTTTCTCAAATATACATGCATGTTATCATGGAAATAAGGATACAATTATCTCTTCCTTTCCTCCCACCTAAGTTTATTGAGTTGACATATAACATTGTATAAGTTTAAGGTGTACAATATGATGATTTGATATAAGTATGTATTGCAGATGAATACCACAATAAGTTTAGTTAGCACATCCATCACTTCATATAGCTCCTGTGTGTGTGTGTGTGTGTGTGTGTGTGTGTGTGTGTGTGTGTGTTTGTGGAGAGAAGGTTTAAGATCTGCTCTCCTAGCAACTTTCAGGTATACAATATAGTATTGTTAACTATAGTCACCATGCTGTGCATTAGATCCCCAGAACTTACTCATCTTATAACTGGAAGTTTGTACCCTTTGACCACCCTCACCCATTTCTTCCACCTCAGCAGCCACCAATCTACTTTCTGTTTCTATGAGTTCATTTTTATTTTAGATTCCACATATAAGTAAGATCATACAGTTTTTGTTTTTCTCTGAATTATTTCATTTAACATCATATTCTCAAGTTTCATCCCTGTAGTCACAAATGGCAGGGTTTCCTTCTTTGTATGGATGAATATTTCATGTTATAAACACACACACATGCATGTACACATCAGATCACATTTTCTTTATCCATTGATAGACACAGGTTGTTTCTATGTCTTGGCTATTGTAAACAATGCTTCAGTGAATATGGGGATGCAGATATCTCTTTGAGATAGTGATGTTATTTTCTTCAGATATATGCCCAGAAGTGGAATTGCTAGGTCATATGGTAGTTCTATTTTTGATATTTTGAAGACCCCCCCATACTGTTTTTCATAATGGCTGTACCAATTTATATTCTTGCCAGCCGTGCTCAAGGGTTCTTTTTTCTCCACATCCTTACCAGCATTTACTATCTCTTGTATTTTTGATAATACCTATTTTAACAGGTGTGAAGTGGTATCTCATTGTGGTTTTTGATTTGCATTTTCCTGATGATTATTGATGTTGGGCTCTTTTTATGTACCTTTGACCATACCTTTGGTATTTACTTGGGAAAAATGTCTATTTATTTTCTTTGCCATTTTTAAAATTGGATAATTTGGTTTTTTGCTGTTGAGTTGTAGGAGTTTCTTACATATTTTGGATATTAACCCCTTATCAGGTATATGATTTGCAAATATTTTCTTCTGTTCCATAAGTTGCCTTTTCATTTTGTTGATTTTCTTTTTTTTGCAGTGTAGAAGCATGTTTAATGTAGTCCCACTGGTTTAATTTTTCTTTGTTCTTGTGCTTTTGATGTCATATCAAAAACATCATTGCCAAGAGCAAGGTCAAGAAGTTTTTTCCTATTTCTAGTAGTTTTATGGTTTCAGCTCTTACATTTAAGCATTAAATTCAAGTTAATTTTTCTGAGTGGTATAAGATAAGGGTCCACTTTTGTTATTTTGCATGTGAATATCCAGTTTTTCCAACACCATTTATTGGAAAGAGTATCCTTTCCCCACTGAATTTTCTTGGCTCCTTCCTTGTCGGTTTGGGGCCTTGTTGACCATATATATGGGTTTATTTCTGGGTTCTATATTTGATTCCATTGGTCTTTGTGTCTGTTTTTATGCCAATACCATATTATTGATTCCTTTAGATTTGTAGTATAGTTTGGAATCAGGAAGCATGATGTCTCTAGCTTTGTTCTTTCTCAGGGTTGCTTTGGCTATTAGGGGTCTTTTGTGATTCCATAAGAATTTTAAGATTTTTTTCTATCTATAAAAAAAAATACTACTGGAATTTTGATAGGGATTGCACTGAATCTATAGATGACTTTTGGTAGTATGGACATTTTAATGATACTAATTCTTCTAATCTATGACATGAGATATCATTTCACTTATTTTTGTCTTCTTCACTTTCATCAGTGTCGTACTATTTTCATTGTACAGGTCTTTCACCTCCTTGGTTAAAGGTATTCCTAAGTATTTTATTGTTTTTGATGCTACTGTGAATGAGATTGTTTTCTTCATTTCTTTTTCAGGTTGTTCATTGTTATTGTATAGAAATGCAACTGATTTTTATATATTGATTTTGTTCCTAAAACTTTACTGAATTCATTTATTAGTTATAAGAGTTTTTTGATGGAGACTTTAGGCTTTTCGGTGTATAAGATCATATCATCTGCAAACAGGGAAATTTTGACTTCTTCCTTTCTGATTTGGATGACTTTTATTTCTTTCTCTTGCCTAGTTGCTCTAGTTAGCATTCCCGGTATTTTGTTTAAAAGGAATGGTGAGAGTGGACTTTCTTGTCTTGCTCCTGATCTTATAGGAGAGAGAAGATTTCGATTTTTCACCATTATATATGATGTTAAACTTGGGCTTCTTATACAGGGTTTTATTATGTTGAGATTTTTGTTGAGGGTTTTTATCATGAAAGTATGTTGGAACTTGTCAAATGCTTCTTTTGCATCTATTTAGATTGTATGATTTTGATCTACATGCTGTTATTATGATATTTCACATTTATTGATTTGCATGTATTGAACCATCTTTGCATCCTAGGGATCTGTCCCACGTGATCATAGTGAAGACCTTTTTAATGTGCTGTTGAATTCAGTTTGCTAATACTTTGTTGAAATTTTTGTCTGTATATTCATTAGGTATATTGACCTGTAGTTTTCTTTTACTATAGTATCCTTATCTGCCTTTGTAGTAGGATAATTCTGGCCTTGTAAAAATTAACTTAGAAGTCTTGTCTCCTCTTAATTTTTTTGGAAATGTTTGAGATGGTTTGGTATTCTTTAAATGTTTGGTGGAATTCACCAGTGAAACTACCAAGTCCTGGGTTTTTGTTTGTTATAAAATTTTTGATTACTGAATTAATCTTACTCATTGGTCTATTTGAGTTTTCTCTTTCTTTATGATTTAGTCTTGGTAGGTTGTATATTTCTAGGAATGTATTCATTTTTCTAGATTGTCTAATTTATTGGCATATTATTGTTCATAGTAGGTCTGTTATTATCCTTTATATTTCTGTGGTTTCTGTTGTAACGTCTTCTCTTTCATTTATAATCTTATTTAGAGTCCTTTCTTTTGCTTAGTCTGGCTAAGGGTTTGTCAATTTTGTTTATTTTTTCAAAGAACCAAGTCTTAGCTTTGTTAATCCTTTGTTTCCTTATTCTTTCATTTATTTCAGCTCTAATTTTTATTATTTCCTTCATTATGCTAATTTTGGACTTAGTTTGGTCTTTTTCTAGTTCTTTGAGATGTAATATTAGGTTGTTTATTTGAGGTCTATTTTCTTTGTGTAGGCATTTATAAACCTTACTGTTAGAACTGCTTGTTGCTATATCCCATACATTTTGGTATGTTGTGTTTCCATTTTCATTTGTTTCAAGATATTGTTTAAATTTCTCTTTTGATTTCCTTGCTCCATTGCTTGTTCAGGAGTATACACTTTAATTTCCATATATTTGTGTATTTTTCAGCTTTCCTCCTATTATGATTTCTAATTCCATTCCATTGTGATAGAAAGCACACTTGCTATAATTTCTATATTCTTGAATTTTTTGAGAATTGTTTTGTAGCCTAATACATGATAAGTCCTCAAAAATGTTCCGTACATGCTTGGAAAGAATATATATTTTTCTGTTAATTGGATGGGGTGTTCTATAGTTGTCTGTTAGGTCCATTTGATCTATAGTATTGTTCAAATCCACTATTTTCTTATTAAGTCTCTATCTGAATTTATCCATTATTAAGGGTAGTGCCTCTTCCTTTCTAATATTTATATCTCTATTTCTTTCTTCTACCTAATTAGCGAGTATATCCAGAACAATATTAATTTAATTATTTTAACTTTTTTCGAACCTATAAATACTTTTCCCACTATAGATATGACACACACTATTATAGCTCTCATAGCTCTGAGTAAAGGAAAAATAGGTTCAGTAAAACTTTGATTTGCAAGCATAATTTGTTCCAGAAACATGCTTGTAATCCAGAGCACTTGTATATCAAAGCGAATTTCAAGAACCATTGGCTCAGCTGTGATCATGTGGCGTTCGGCGACATGTACTACTTGTATTGCAGGACATCACTGTTTATCAAGTTAAAATTTATTAGAAATATTTTCTCATCTTGCAGAACACTCACAGAATAAATTACTCACAATCCAAGGTTTTACTAATTGCAAATCAAAAAATTCTTTAAAAAGTGAAATAGGACTGAATGAACAGTTGAATTTCTAGAGTTACATGAATTATAAGAATCAGTTCTCTGATGACAGAATTAAATTTTCTTTTTTTCCTGTGGCAACTCTAAGATTTACTCTCTATCCATGTTCTTTAGCAATTTGATATGATGTGCCTAGATTACGTTTCTTTGTATGTTTTGTTCTTGAGTTTTGCTGAGCTTCTTAGATCTGTAGGTTAATGTTTTTTCACCAAACATGGGAAATTTTACTTATTATTTAATCAAATATTTTTTTCTGCCTATTTTCTCTTTCTTTTTTTTTTTCTGGGACTCTATATACATGTATGATAAATTACTTGATTCTGTTTCTTGGCTATGTGGGTCACTGAGACTCTTCAGAAATTTCTGTTCATCTGTCTCCAAGTTCTCTGGCTGGTTTTCCTGTCATCTTCAATATGCTGTTAAGCCATCCAGTGAATTTTTGTTTTGATAAAGCACTTTCAGTTCTATAATTTCAATTTAAATCATTAAAAAAATTTATTGTGGTAAGAGATACATAATAAAATTTATAATTTTAACCATTTTTAGTGTATTTGATTCTTATTTATTGTTTCCATTTCTTCTAAGATTCTCTGTGCACTCATCATGATGATATTTTTTATGTTCTTGATAGTATTTATTTTTATTTTTAAGATTTTATTTTTAACTAATTTCTATACCTGACATGGGGCTTGAATTCACAGCCCCAAGATCAAGAGTCACATACTCCACCCACTAAGTCAACCACGGTTCCCATGTTCTTGATAATATTTATAATAGCTGCATTAAAGTACTTTCTCAGTTATTACAGAATTTGTTCTGTTGTTGCTTTTTCTATGAGTTTTTGGTCACAGTCTCCTATTTGTTCATGTGTTGAGATTTTTTATTCTATACTGGGTAGATTATATACTTCAGAGACTCTGGATTCTATTATTTTCCTCTGGAGAATATTAACTTTTTTTCTAACAGTTAAATTACTGGCTGCTTATCTTTTTCTAGTAAAGGCTTGGTTTTATGTCTTGTTAGAATGGGTCTCTTTTGGTTTTACCTTAAATCCTGGGGTGACTCTTTTAACACAGGGATATAATCTTAACTCCAAAAATGTGGCCCTTTGGGGATTTCTGTGGAAAGTCTAAGTTGTTCACCAAGCTGCTTCAGTTTGGTGGGATTCAAACTCCAAACTCTTTGTCTTGTGCAATGGGAAGCAGCAGAAATCCCTTTTCATCCTTTCAGCTATTTTTTTCCAGTAGGATCTTTGAAGTCTTCTCCATGTGTGTGTAGTTCAGGGGTGGGAAATATATGCAAAATTTTTAATCTCTCCTTCTGTGTTTCCCTGCTTTCCAAAATCCACGTCCTACTACAACCCTCAATTTTCAACCATTCTTTCAGCCCTAAACTCTGGCCTCTAATACCTCAAGCCAGTAAGAATGTGACTTTCTGCTTTAGTTCTGGCTACTCCCACAACTTTTTACCTCAGAGGAAAAGCTATATAAATACAGATCTTGTCCAGGAATGTTCTCTTCTTTCAAGGATCGGAGTCTCTTTTTCTGGTTTTGGCTACTTTTGATCAGTCTCCAAATAGTTGTTTTTTATTTGTTTGTTTTAGGATTTTTTCAGTTTGTAATTGTTACCATGGGATGATAACAAGTCTGTTTCAAGTTACTGTACCATCACCAGGATTGCAGTTCCTGGGATTTTTTTTGCTTTTATAATTACCTATTCACTTCATTATCTTACTTTCATATATTTTATTTCACTTCATGATCAGTTTAGTCATGTAGACCTAGGTTTGATTCCTGGTTATGCCATTTATTATGGCATTACTTCAAATTTATGATTTTTTAGTATCCTTATATATAAAGTGGAAATGACCATATTTACCTTATAAGGTTGGTTGCTTTGAATATTAAATTTGACAATATATGTAAAACAAGTGGCACAGGGCCTTCATTGGACTTCTTAAATGCTGCTACCCTTTATTACCATAGTTATTCTATAAGGTTGGAATGTCAAATATTACTATGTGGGATGACTTACCTAAGATCTTACTACTAAGTAATAAGAGCACAGATTAATTGAATCATTTCTGCAAGATAAGTTTATGCCTCCCAGGGGTTCCAGTTTAAATTTCAGTATTATACCATATAAGAAGGAGAAAAGCCTCATTATGATTTAGAGGAGGAACAACGAAACAAAGATTACTAACAATAAGACTACATGGTCAGTGTACTGAGTGATGATGTCCTTTTCTCTTCTGTGAGCACTTAGGAGCCAGCCAACTGACTGGTGACCAGAAGATAGCACTGTAGCATTTTTGTCCTATCAGAGAAGAATGAGTCTAAATAAGTTTCTAATTTTAGAGCCAGACAGAATATTCAGTGAGAATACTCAGGCCTAGTAAAATAAGTAGCATTTGTATATATGGTCAGTAAAGAAAATAATACAAAATATACTGCTATGCAACTATTCTGCCCTCTGGGTTTATTTTAACTCACAAATGAATGATTTGTACCCTGGGCAAGCATGTAATTTCAGAAATTGGTAATTGGATGAGGTTTTCTAGGAATAGTGAACATCATTGTTTTGTCTACTGAAATCATGCTATGGATGTGTGTATGTGTTATTTTGTGTTATATTTTAACTAATGCATAGGATTTTATGTGTGCTTTTCAAAAACATTTTGCTATAGAGGAAACAATTTAATGCTAAAGATAAAAGGAGAAACTGGTTGAGGTCATATCCACTGTCTCTGGTAAGCATTATTACAGTTACGATTCACATTTATGCCTATTCAGATAGAAACCCATCAATCATGTAAACTCAGGGCCAGAGTCATATCTCTAACGCATAGTATGAATTGCCACATATCTTATTTTTCCACACACACAAAAAAATGCTCAGTATCATCTCAGATTAAAATCTGTCTTTTCAAATTGATTTTATTTTTATCTAGACTAAAAAGCAAACTGCAGTGTCAGAAGAGGAAATAAAATAATTCCTGCCAGGATGTGGTTTCTTTTTTTATATTAATTCTTACATAATCATGTATTCATATAGTTCTGTAATCATAATAATGGCTCTGAGAAAAAAAGAGAAAAATTATTATTTATCCTCTTTAAAATGGAATCAATTTATCCTTGTGCAATCATATGTCCTAACTTGGATTGTAGGGGAAGGCCATGTTATAAAAAGAAAATTACCTAAGGTTATAAAATATGAAAAGCAAATAAAATCTATTTACATGCACATGCGATTTATCAGCATAGATCTCATATGTTTCCATGAAAATTTAACAATTTTATTAAATCTTACCAATAAAAGATTTAAAATAATAAAACTGTCCTGTTTTTGGAATTTATGGTTTTTTTTTAAGTATAAGATAATTGCACAGAAGATTGGAAGATAAAATCTTCATTTACATTTTCTCTCAGCCAAGGATATTTAGTTCAATTTACACATAGTGTTATTTTTGAACAGTGTTTATTAGGAACTTTTTATGAGCAAAGCACTGTGCTAGGCATTTTTAAGGGATATAAAAATAAACCTGGTACCACCCTGCCTAAAAGAAGTGTGTAGCTTAGTAAAGACAAACAAAAGCACACATGTCACACATGCATATGAACGGAGTGTGGAAACTTTCAGAGTCTAGTCCTCAACAGTGTGGTTCCAGAGAGCAGTGTTGGTATGTGGCATTTTTTGTTGTATTTCAGAATTACAAGTGATCTTTAGGAGAGCCTAGCATAGTACCTGGAGTAAAATTAGTGTACAATAGATGTTGAAAGAATAGATAAAATATTGTGTCATGGTTGGGGTTGGACAGCAGGCGAGATGTGGTAGGACTGTGTGTGTGTGTGTGTTAACTGCCCCTAGGGTTAAACCAGTTATTTTAGAATTAGGCTGATTTTTTTCTCTGGGTTCTATCATCTTTGTGACCTTGTGCAAATTACCTATTTAAACTCCCCATTTTCTTCATCTGTCAAATGTGGTGATAATCTGTTTCATAAGTTTGTTGTGAAGTGTGAATGAGATAATAAATGTCAGGCCTATATTATAGTGAGTATAGTATTTTAGATTAAAAAACATTGTTACATTTACTATTACTGTTCTCATTAGTTTTGCTACTAAGGGATAGGTGAAAATACCTCATTATGAAACAGAAGTAGTGAAACTATACCACTGACTTTACATGTATGTAAGTGGCAGAATTTTTCCTACAAGTGATACTTCACTTAATCTATATTATTTTATTTTTTCAATTAAGGAAAAATAATTCATGCATTATAAAATAAAATAAGTTATTATTTAATTTTGTACTTGGTCATTTTATCTTTGCAGAATGAAAACTCAAATAATCACTTAAGAATTATTCACTCTTTCACTCATTTATTTATCCATTTCACAAATATTGACCAAGCACCTGCTGTCTGCCAGGCATTGACACTGTGGTAAGCACTGGTGACTAATTCCCTGTTATCAAAGTTTAAATTTAGTTTGAATTCTAGTTCATTGTTCACAGACCCGGATTTGCACATCTGGGCCTTCAAAGGTGGTTCACAGTATCCTAGATGCTGTGCTTAGATTTAGGGAGTAGATGTCACATGAATGAGCATTTCTTTCTTTGACTCCATGAATTATAACAAGACATGACAGCATCAGACTTGAAAAGTTATGTCAATAGCCCACCTTCTTTAAAGTCTGTCATTTTAAAAGAATGATAATTTTTTTTAATGTTTATTTATTTTTGACAGACAGAAAGAGACAGAGCACAAGCAGGGGAGGGACAGAGAGAGAAGGAAACACAGAATCTAAAGCAGGCTCCAGACTCTGAGCTGTCAGCACAGAGCCTGACACGGGGCTTGAACTCAAGAACTGTGAGATCATGACCTGAGCCAAAGTCAGATGCTTAACCTACTGAGCCACCCAGGTGCCCCAAGAATGATGAATTTTTTAACACGCTTTACAGAGTTATGAAGACTTAGGTACAAATGAATAGGTCAGGAAGTACATGATCACAGTTGAATCTAACTCTACTATTAGAGTTCTGTTAGGTCTATTATCTAGGCTACTTTAAGTAAAAATAATTACATTTCTCTGTACCTTTTGAATACTAGGAAGCCTTGGGCCTTGGACTGGTACCTAGATTCACAGCTATTTTCTGTTTGGAACTTTTCTTATATCTTCCCCACCATTAATCACCCTATTGCTAACTATAATGAAAAAATTTTGTTGATTAAAACATTCTACAAACCTCAGAAAAGGCCTTTTCTGCTTTCCTGTTTATTGTTTAAATGAGGCAGAATTATTTTTGAGAGAGACTATTTGCAGCTTTGTTTCAAGTTTAAGTTCCTACTAATAGAAAGATATGGTCATGCATGCTTATCCTTTGTGCTCAACTGTAAAATGCAGATAATAAAACTCACCTGATAGTTATATGATTTAGATTCCAAAATAAGATTGTAGCTTTAGAAATTATAAACTTTGGGGGCGCCTGGGTGGCTCAGTCGGTTAGGCATCCGGCTTCGGCTCAGGTCATGATCTCACGGTCCATGAGTTCAAGCCCCGCGTCGGGCTCTGTGCTGACAGCTCAGAGCCTGGAGCCTGTTTCAGATTCTGTGTCTCCCTCTTTCTCTGCCCCTCCCCTGTTCATGCTCTGTCCCTCTCTGTCTCAAAAATAAATAAACGTTAAAAAAAAATTAAAAAAAAAAAGAAATTATAAACTTTGATTGAGTTTTCCTTAGCAAGAGGTAATGATTAATAATAGCAACTACTATTAAACAAGCATTTTCTACATGCCATATGCTTCACGTAGGTTATTGGTAGTCCTCACAGTAACTCTGCATGGTAGAAATCATTACCGACTAATTATATACAAAAAAAAAAATGGCTTGTAAAATATTAAGCGACATCTCACAGATGTTTGAATTGGTCAGTTGCAGAGCCATATTCAAACCCATATTTGTGTGTATCCAAACCCAACCCTCATCACGCTACATTGATTCTCCATTGGATACTAAATGCAGAAGTGGAGTGAGAATGCATAGGCAGCCTTAGATTCCCTGTTAGGACCTTACTCTTTTCCCTTTGTTTTTTAAGAAAAAAAAAATATTATTTGCGTATGTTGAGTCAAATGGTATTGAGCATCCCCTCCCTACGAGCCCACCAACAGTTAACTACTTTTAATTTTTAACTGCCTTAACTTTGACTTGCTTTTATTTTCCCAAGTAATTCATCCACCTATTTGTAAATAATATGGAGGGTTTTTTACTGCTCTATGTAAGCTTACCATTATTATACATTGTTTACAGATAGAAATTATAGATAATTTATCTATTATCATTAGATGATGACCTAGCTCACTTGTACCACCTGGTAGCTCTCTGCCCCCGCGTCTTGCCAATGTAGTTTTAAAAGTAAATAATTAGCTTACTGGTGTTATGTAAATATTCTTCATTGCAAAACCTAGTATGCTATAATTACATTTCCTTCCATGTAGAGCACTTTTTATTGCCTAGAGTTTTTCTCTTGTTCTCTGTCATGAGCTTTCTATAATTAGAAAAAAAAATTCTTTCCACCTATTCTTTTTCCTATCTGTCACTATTCTTTGAAAATATGGTTGGCATAAATGTTAATTTTTATACAGTTGCTTTTTTATTAAACTTTATTAAACTTGTGGCAGGTTTTGTTGCAGCTTCTGCAACCCGTCCCTGCCAGAAATGAACTTTAATTCTTAAAGAGCTTTTTCCCTTGTTTCCAAAAGTTTTCCAAAAGCCATATTTAAAACATCTTTTGATAAAATAGACAAAATTTAAAACAAAGATCTTTGATCTTTTTCTCACAATAAATAACTTCTATAGTTGGTGGAATATTTTAATCAGTTAGTACTTTAAATAAATTAGTATGGGTTTTCAGCACATCTTTAAAATATGTGTAACATCTATCTTCTTAGATAGTGGACATCCAAAATATTGGTAAATGTCACTAATTGTTCATTTGATCTCTCAGAACTATTCTTTCATAGCACATGTGAACAGCCAGAGAAGGTGGTACCTCAAAGCCAGTGAGAATATTGAGTCCCTTTAAGGAGTATAACTACTTTAAATCTGCTTAGTGTCATTTGAAATAACACCTGCATAGCATGTTGGGAATATTTTGTAAACCCACTATTAACTAATAACTTACAAATTTCTAAACCCATTGAGGTTGATAACTTCTGATCATGCAGTCTTACAAAGAGAAATGAGAATATCAAACCTTGAAAATATGTTGAATCTATGTTTATTGGTAAATAACATAGTTATAAGTGAAATGTGGATCCGTAATGAAACATTGCATATTTAATAAAACAAGTTAAAATACACTTTCAGAATGTCTTTCAGAAAATAGGATTCTATATTGAAGAAAAGAGAAAGAAATTCAATATTTGCAAGACAGTATTTTCTTTTGAAAATATTCATGATGTAGATCTATAATTAATGACATGTTAAATTCTACCTGATGTATGTTTGTTTATTTTTTAGAACCATGTTAAGGAGCAATAGGGGAATGTTTGTAGGCATAATACTATTTTTGTAAAAATAAAAATATATATTGTATGAGAGCAAACTATAACAGTGTCTTTTCCTTAGAGTTATGGGGAGGTTGGATAGGAGGCTGTGATTTTTTACTTTTATACTTCCATATCACTTGAGGGTTTTTTTCCAAAATGAGTATCTTGTATTTTGAAACCAGGAATTAAAAAAGAAAAGAGAACAGATAGATAAGGTGAGGAGAAAAATAAAATTTAACCTTTATGTCTTGTTAGTATGGTGAACTAGACACCCTAGCATTTCATGGTAAACAATTAAAAACGATATGATTGATATAAACATAATATTGCATTCAACTATGAACTGGAAAGATGGTGTGAAAGATGGTGATGGTGTGTTTATCCTAAAAGGCTAAAACAAAACAAAACAAACAAACCTAGGTAAAAGTGCCATCCAGAGAGGTAAGCTTTAGGGTATTTGTCGAGCCTGGTTAGCCCTGGGCTAGGGTTTCACAGACTCTGTCCTCATTGAAAGAAAGAGGAACAAGAAAGAATCAAAGTCCAAGGTTCTTCATAAACATAAGGTCCCCTCAGCATAGACTTCCAAATCTTTGCACCTTCACTGTGAGAGTGCATAATAAGATCAGCCTATCACTTCCCATAGCACTTCAAGAAAATCTTATTGGTTCCTATCTTGGCCCTGAGAATAATAAAATACCTCCCTAATCGTTTGTAACCACAAGCTGGTCTTGTGGGTTTGCTACGGAGCTTCACACTATGAATATGATATGAAAAGGAAAATTAAAGCCAAGAATTTAGTGTGGTCCCAAGTTTAAAATCCCCCAAGTCACTGGTAGAAGCAAACATGAATTCTCTCCTAAAGAATCTATTTAGAATATAGGACTCAAAAAATTCCCACAGATAAAATCCATCCCCGCCAAAAAAAAATGAGCTTACATTAAATACTTACAATACAAGGTATCAAGAAAGAGTATCAGAAACCATACTAAGAAGATTTGCAAACATTTCACATGTTAAAACTATTGCACAGAACATAAAAGAAATCTGTTTAATAAATAAAAGATGGGATTAAGGTAATGATATTATACTCTTTAAGAAGAATTAGGTGGGGAGACTTGACCTACCAGCATTGAGGATTTAATATAAAGCTTTAGTAATTAATACAGTACTATACTGGTGCAAAGACAGGTGGGGTGGCCAGTGGAGTGAATTAGGACAGCCCAGAGACATTTATATGGTTGTGACCCCTGCTTCATACCTTATATGAAGACCAGCTCTAAGTGATGTAAAGAATTAAATGTGAAAGGCAAAACTATAAAATTTTAAGAAAATATCTTCAGAGTAGGGAAAAATTTAAGATACAAAATGAAAAAAGTCACTACGGAAAAGATCATTAAATTTTATTGCATTATAATTGTGATGTTTCTTCTCTCAAAAGTCACCTTAAAGAGAATGAAAAAAACAAGTTACAAACTGGAGAGGACATTTTAACACATGTAATTGAAAAAGAATTATTACAAATCAATACCCCCTCAAAAGAAAAAAAGAAAAGTGGACAAAAGACTTTTTATATTTTAATCTGATTATGCTTTCAAATGACTATTTCTAATCCTTTTGCCTGTCTATCCACCTGCCATCTACTACCATGTTTTCCTCAGTTAGTTTTTTGAAAAAAAAAAAAAAAAAAAGAAAGTTAAAATTGGCACACTGAAAAAAATCACCACAGACCTGGCTCACTCCCATATCTTTGTGTCTACCCCCACCCAGTTCATTATTTCTTTCGCTCAGCTTCTGACCTTCGACACAGTCATTATACGACATTTATTCTTCGTCTGCTCATGACATGATCTACTTGAGAGCTACTGCTGATAGTTTTCCCCAGACATGATTCATATAAACATATATCATTTTTGTGTTGATAAATCTTTTAAAATTGTGCCTGTTTTTTAACTGTGAATCTTTTGGACAGTATTATTAGTTACCTCACTCTTTTTTCTTTTTCTTTTCCTTCCATTGTTACCATCTAAATCAGCGATTCTCAACCAGGGTCAGTTTTTCCTCCTAAAGGAACATTTGGCAATATCTATTGGCAATTGAGGTTGTCATGATTAGTGGGGTATGATACAAGGCAAGTGATGCTCCTACGCATCTAACAATGCACAGCACAGCCCCCCACAACAAAGAGCCATGGGGCCCAAAATGCAATTAGTGTTACAGTTGAGAAGCCCTGCCCTAGAGCTGCCTTTCTAGCTACTTTCATAGCATGCCTGTCTACTTTCTATTTTTGGCTCTTCTGGAAATAGCTGCCTTCATAGACCATTTTCCCAATGTAAAAAACAGTGTTTCTGAATTCTGCTACTACAGCTAACATCTAGCCATACAATACACCTTTTTCTTCACTGGGTCCCATAAGATAATACAGAAAGTGGAGAATGACTTGGCAGAAATAGGTTTGAATGAAGACAGCCAGGGGTTTCCTGCTCTTCTATACATTGTGATAGTGTTTTTCCCCTATATATTATGACATGTAGGCAAAGTAATAAAACTATAAAAAATTCCGCCAGTTTTTGCTCCCCCTTGCTTTCCATTCCTTGACTTATGGAAAAGAAACATTTAATGGGTGGCTAGTTAAGTGTGCCAGTCATTATACTATGCTGGTATTTTCAGAGATTTAGCTCATTAATTCTCCAAACAACTCTAAAAGAAATGTTAATATTCTTACTTTACAGGAAAGAAAACTGGGATTTAGAAAAAGTAAATATAAATGTCTTGCCCAATTTCACAGTAATTTGGATTTGATCCCAAGTTTTCTAACTCAAGTTTAGTGTTCTTTCTACTATTCCATTCTGCCACTTTGCACTTTGTGGCTTGTACCATGCTTGTTGCATGTAGTTCTTTTTTAAGGCTTTTTTTTTCTAGAAAGCAAGCTATTTGAAAAATAGTGTGTTTTTAAAAATACATCCTTTTTTCTGGGTTCCCTTCATTTTTTAAAAAGACTATTTTTAGAACAGTTTTACATTCACAACAAAATTGAGAGGAAGGTACAGAAATTTCCCATAACCCCCTAACTTCACATATGCACAGCCTCCCCCGTTATCAACATAACTTACCAGAATGGTACATTTGTTACCAAGGATGAACCCACACTAACATATTATAATCACCCAAAGTCCATAGTTTACCTTAGGGTTCATACCTGGTGTTATACATTCTATTGGTTTGGAAACATGTATAATATCATACAGAGTATTTTAACTGCCCTAAAAATCCTTTGCTATGTCTATTTATCCCTACTCCCACCCCACCCATGACAACTGCTGATCTTTTATTGTCTCCATAATTATGCCTTTTCCAGATGTCATATCATCGAAACTCTAGAGTATGTAGCTTTTCAGATTGGCTTCTTTCATTTAGTAATATGTGTTTAAGATTTATCCAGCCTTTTCATGGCATGATATCTTTTTAGTACCGAATAATATTCTATTGTCTGGATATACCATAGTTTCTCTGTTCACCTACTGATGGACATCTTGGTTGCTTCCAAGTTTTGGCAATTATGAATAAGACTGCTGTAAACATCTGTGTGTAGGTTTTTGTGCAGACATAAATGTTAAGCTCTTTTGCTTAAATGCCAAGGGGTGCAATTACTTGATCATAAGGTAAGAGTATGTTTAGCTTTATAAAAAAAAAAACAAACACCAAACTGCCTTCCCCAATAGCTGTATTGTTTTGCACCCCCACAGGCAATGTATGAGAGTTTCTTCTGTTCTACATCCTTGCCAGCATTTGGTGTTGTCAGTGTTCCAGATTTTGGCCATTTTATAGGTGTGTAGCGATATCTCACTGTTGTTTTAATTTGCACTTCCCCTTTTCCTTCATTTCTTGCCCTGACATAATTCAGAGTACTTAATAGAGTGCTGTGGGCACACACACACAAATGTTTAATAAATATTCTTTAAAAAGAAAAAGCTAGGAATCAGATGGGTGCAAAGAGGAAAGGTAGGTATGCCTGACTTCTTCGAAACAATGTAAGAAACATGCCAGGGCAATTATTTCAAAGTAGAAAAGGTTAGATTTGCATTATAAAATAAGACTTTGTTTATATTTCCAATTGAAATATAAAAACTCTACTTCAGAAGACTTTATTATTTGATGTATTTGAATCATTTATCTCACTGATTTTTTGTCTTGTTGCAGTGAGGTTGTCATAAGTAAAGAAAGCCAAGAACTCCCATACAATTTGTACTTCTTTGTAGTTTGTCATTTTTATTATCATCAAAATAAAAAATTATTGGTCTTCATTTTTATGATATTTTTAGTTTGGATTACCATTTTAATGAAAATGACAGGCATTTGAAAATATTCAGTATCTATTCATAGTATTTTTAAGAAACTTCCCAGTAACTTACTATACCTAATAATTAGATAGGTAGAATTTTCCATAAAAATCTATTTAAAACATGCATTTTACATAATTTCTATTCAATGTAAAATATCTGCTAGTCATGGATTTGAAGAACTGTGGTCACTTTTCGGAGGAATTCCTTCACATTGTAGGAGAGAGTGCCAAGTTTGCAGGTTTAACTAACTACAAATAAAAATAGTTCAAAGATAATGTTTAGCAAGTATATACCTATTCAATTAATGCAAGTGTTGATTTTTCTTAACATCTTACCTCTGTAAAGAAAAAATACATTTCTTGAGAGAGAAAATAAGTAACCCTTACCTTTGCCTTGAGTTCATCAGTAAGATATAGGGACAAAGTAATAAGTATACCAGAGAAATGGATATATTTTAAAGGTTAGATGAATGATCTAACTGAAAATGATCCTCATCTAAGTGTGATCATTTTTGTTCCCCCTGACTCTTGCTCCCCAAAGAGAGTTTGGAAATGTCTAGAAGCATTGTTAGCTATCACAGTGATGGGAAAGTGTTATTGCCATTGGAGAGTGCTAGTGGAAGGGTCCAGAAGTCTCAGATTTCTTGCAGAGGATGGAACAGTCCCATCTAACAAAGATTTTTCCAAAGATTTATCCAAATTATAAGAGGTGTCTTCATTAAGAAACACTGAAAGAAAATGATTCACATTCATATTTTAATTATGAATATGTGTAAAATACCAAATATGTTTATGAAAAGCCTCCGAGAGTTAAGGGATCTCCAAGGCAAAATCTTTAAACTTAACAAACCTCATCCGTTCCATGAAGATGTTTTAGTGGGGAAAGAATCAATTTTAATGATGTCACGATGGCATTGTAGTGTTTGAAGAATGTGCCCTGAACTATTGTTAGAGACATTTTTCTTCAGTGTTGGCCCTTCAGAAAAAGACACAGAAATGGAAAAGTGACTTAATTTCTTATTATGAGATTATTGAGGGATACTGAAACTCAGCAGTGACAGTTGGCTTAGATCCAGGTAAAAGGGCTCATCACCAAATGACCTAGTACTTTGGTGGAGGTCAAAATTAAAAGCAAAGAGAACTCTAGTAGGAAATTGTCCTACCATCATCCCCATACAGACTAAAAAATTGATAAAGAGAATTGACATTATTTGGTAGACACTGGGAAAGGCACTTTATATATATTCGTTCATTAACTTGTAGAATAAAATTTTGCTGATGTACAGTAGGAATGTACAGATGTACAGTAGGAAAGCCACTGGAGGCTATGTAGCTCCTGCAATCCAAGAACATCCATTGTGATGAAGAAGACAGAGAAATAGTCCGTTGTAACTACATGTGATAAATGTTATGATCTAGAGCACATACTGGGGCACTGGCGGCATATACATTGATTTCTGCCTTGGGGAATTGAGAGATCAGAGGATATTTTAACAGAGAATATGACATCTAATGTGAGTTTCTTTATGTTGTCTAATATCAAAAAACCTGTGTTGTACATATTACTTCGATTTATAGATAGGGCGACTGAAGAACTAAAAGGCTATATATCTAGGTCAGGCCATATAATAATAATAGCATTTACATGGCTCTGTCAGAGCTTTCTATTTATTAATGTAATCCTCACAACTTCTCTGTAGTATAGATTCTTTTGTTATCTCAGTTTTACAATTAAGAAGATCATGTCCTACAAATTTAACTAATAGTTCCAAGGTCATCTATTAATAAAGATAACGTTGGCATTTGAACCAAGGCAAACAGATTTTAGTGTCTGTGTGCTTACCCACTATAACATACACTTTCCCCTCTCCCTAGTTGATGATTAAATCAGGTTCAGAACTTAACGGTAGACTCCAGAACCCATGTTGTTAAGTGACGGAATGAGATTGGCATCTTAAAAAGATTGTTTTAACAATAGTAAAAACAGTGGACTGAAATAAGACAGACCAGGAAACAGGAAGACCAGATAGAGGAAAACATGGAAGCTAGTCTGATCTAGGGTAGTAACAGCTAATGTGTATAATACTGTACAATGTGACAGATTATAACACTGAGAAAGATCAGGATTTGGTGATTAATGAACATAGAGTATGAAGGAAGCAGAAAAGCCAGGGATCACACCAGGACTTTTTGTTTGACTGACCAAGTGAAAGTTGATAGTTGGGATAGAGAATACAGGAGAGAAAAGAAGATTTAAGGAGCAAGTTTCTGAGTCTTTCATTCACTTTAAATTTTGTGTTTGAAATGCCCATAAAGCACCCAAATGATGATGTTCAGAAGGTAGAGACATTTGTGAATCTGTAGCTCAGGAGAAAGATCAGAGCTGGGAAAGAGTAAAAGACCAAGCAGGAAAATGTAGGATTGCCAAGCATTTTTAAAGACACAATTGCAGTTTCAAATCAAAATATTTCATGGCTCAACTCTATACAATTGTGGGTGTGGGGATGTGGGCATGAGTAAGAGGAAGAGAAAGAGAGAAAAGGGGGGGCAAAAAGGGAGAAAGGGACAAGGGGAGAGATGGTTGGGAATGAGGGAAGGAGAAATTTGGAAGGCATGGGGAAGGATAAAAGATTATGAATACTTAAAAGTTAATCAATCTTTTTCTGTTTGCTCAGGCTTCAGGGCCATTTGTGTGTGTGTGTGTGTGTGTGTGTGTGTGTGTGTGTGTGTGCGCGCGCGCGCGCACGCGCTGTTTTATATAGATAGGAAGGGAGGAGAATTGAAAGAAGCTGAGAAAGCTTGATTCATTTACATTAGGAAGTTAGAGGGAGAAAATAATCCAGAAATACTGGAAGAAAGGATGTATTAAGGGAAAAAGTTATATTAGGTGGAGCTTAGAGAGATAGTTTGAGGAAGATTTGAGGGTCTAAGTTAAGATTCTGGGCAGCTACCCTACTCTGTGATTTAAGGAGATGACAAAAGAGAATTTTAAGATTTTTTGCTATGTATTAGCAATGAAATCTTACATTAGTTCTTCTTCATGAGAGTTCAGCAAAGATTTAAATTCTTTTTTTCACTTTTCAGTGCTTTTTTGGATATGGGCTACCATTTTGTTTGTGTTTATCTGAACATAGCATTGTGAGTCTGGGCAAAGGGCAGCTTGACTTTATATGGGCTATTTCTAATTTCTCTACCAGAACTGCAGTAGCTGATGCATAGTATGAAATAAAGCAGATATTTAGATTTATGCATAGGAGTTTCATATTCTGATGAGATAGAAAGAACTGATCATATTGGCAAGCGGTGTTTATAGTGGAAGTATACATGAATTAAAAGTGTAGATATAGTGTGAGCCACAGAATAAAGGAGCAGAGTTAAGAATTTCAGCGTGGTATATGTGAAATTTTAATATGATCATGTTGAATCCTCATAATAATTAACAAATGAAGAGATTAGACCTAGAGAGATTAGATCTATTGTCCAAGGTCACAAAATAGTAAATATCATTGCTGGTATTCATACCTGATCTCTCTGGCATTAAACCCATGCACTCTCTAGTAAACTTTTGAACTACCTAGAAAAATAGTGGCAATTTTTGAAATGCAAGAGCATTAACTGGTGATAATTGCAAAGCAGTTGTACCAGATGCCAGCTATACCAATTGAGAATTATACCATATGCCCCAGTATGTGCTCTAGATCACAACGTTTATCACATGTAGTTACAACTGACTATTTCTCTTTTTCACCACAATAGATGTTCTTGGATTGCAGGAGCTACATATCCTCCAGTGCCTTTCCTACTATACTGTACATTTCCTACTGTACATCTATTCTAAGCAATAGAAGCTGAACCTGTCTAAAGCACAAAAGGACTCTTATGGAAACATATCATAGAGTTCTACAGAATTTGTATGGGCACTGGAGAACCAGGCTTAAGAATGTAGTAGAAACCAAAGAAGGCAAAGCGTAGCCAATACCATGCCATAGGAATTCTGCTTTAGGAGCTGCTGCTAACATAGTTTCTAGTGGACATTCTTCATCATGCTGCTGCACTCTGCTGCCCTTGGACACTCTTGGAGTTTGGTATCTCAGTTGGGCACATGTTCAATGAGTAATCGCTAATGACTTCTGTGTCTCTGCATTGCTGTCACAGAATTGAAAGTTCTAGATGGAAGCATTGGTTTGCCTGAAACTAAGTCACATTATTTCTCATTAGTAATTTGTTGTGAGATTCCCCAAAATAAGAAGTGTGTTCAGATACTGAGTAGCCCACAATAGATGTCATTTACACACACACACGTACACACACTTGAATATTTGATCTTACTTCCCAAACCCAGAGACTTTTCATTAAATTGGTGACAGCGTGATATTAGAATTTGCTTTAAAATTATGCTTTTCAACAAAAACATAGTGTTCATGATAGAAAGGTAGAAAAATATGGGTAAAGGAAAAGAAAAAGAGTTTTGTTTATCTTAGTACTAATGGTAAACCATAGCAATATTTTTGTGCACATTCTAGGCGTTGTTCAATATATAGAAGTAAACTTTTTTACCAGAATAGAATGATTGTGCATATTATATTACCATCTTTTTAAAGTATGCAATTTGTCCTAAACATCTTTACATGACAACTTTAGAAGTACATACTGTTCCACTCAATGGATGTATCATAATTTATTTAAAAATTACGTATCATTGAACAATTAGGTTGTTTGCCATTTTTTCCTGGTAAACAATGCTTTGATAAAAAATGTTTTCACATTATTAGAGTATATCAAAAAAATAAAAATTGCTAGAACTACCCTTCTTTGGTCAAAGGTATCACATTTTAAAGGCTTTTGGTTGCTATCTTCGAATTACTTTTTAGAATATATGCATATAAATGTATGTTCATTTTTCTTCCCAAAGTGTCAATATGGGCATTTCAAGCTTTTTATCTTTGCCAGCCTGAACGATGAAAAGTAGGATCTTATTTCTTTCATTTATTCAACAGAAATTTTGAAACCCTTGTTATAGGGTTATAACAAGGTTAAAGGTAATAGAAGCCAAATTTCTGGGGAGACCCAAACTCCTTACTCTTGGAGCTTACATTCTAGAGTATGTGTGAGGTGGTAAAATGCAGGAAGGAAAAAATGGGGTCAGGGAATAGAAAAAATAAATTTGAAAAGAAGGGAGGATTAGAGGATAATTCAGATGGTGGCTCAGACTAAGGTGAAAAAGGAAAGAAATATTTCAGAAACAGTGGGAAAGTGTCTCTCTTTTGATTTTAATGTCAAAATAAGGCAAAACAATAAAGAAAGAAAAATTATATTCCAGTTTCACATGGAAACTTTGATGCAGGAATTGTAAATAAAATATTGGCAGATTGAAGTGAATAATGTTTATGTATGTGGGTATTATCTCCTGAGCATGTAGGCTTTATTCCAGGAATGGTTCAATGTTTTAAAAAAAAAAAAAAAAAATCTATCAAGGTAATCTACTACATTGAATATATTAAAAGAGAAAAACTGTATAATTATGTGTAAAAAGCATTCAGTAAAATTCAACAACAATTACAACAAATAGCAAATTAAGAACTGAAGGAAAATTTCTTTTTTTTTTTTTAAAAATTTTTTTTTAACGTTTATTTATTTTTGAGACAGAGAGAGACAGAGCATGAATGGGGGAGGGTCAGAGAGAGGGAGACACAGAATCCGAAACAGGCTCCGGGCTCTGAGCTGTCAGCACAGGGGCCCGATGCGGGGCTCGAACTCACGGACCGCGAGATCGTGACCTGAGCCGAAGTCGGCGCTCAACCGACTGAGCCACCCAGGCGCCCCGGAAAATTTCTTAATCTGATAAAAAGGTATCTACAAAAATCTAAAAATAAAATTTATAAAACAGCAAGCATTCCATTTGAAAGTCTCAAAAAAAAAAAAAAATGTTGCCTATCATCACTCCAGCATCTCAACTTACTACAAGTTCTACCCAATAAAATAAGAAAAGAAAAAGAAGAGAAATATATAGATTGGCTAGCAAAACACAAAATATTATTTTCAGATTAAAAGAAGATAGCAAGTTTGCTGAATAAAAAATAAACTCACAAATTTAGTAACTCCCTGTTTACCAATGCCAATTTTTAAGAAGAAAGAAAAAGGATATTAATAATAATAAAAATCATACAAAGGATAAACATAAAAGGAATTCCATTTACAATTTAGCTGAAGAAAATTGTAAAACTTTGCTGGGAGACATTTAAAACCACATTAACAAACAGATCCATGTTGGCATGACTAAATATGATAAAGATGCAAAATATCCTCCCATTAGTCTATTAATATAATAAAATCCTAGCTTTTCAGGGTTTTTTTGTGCATTTTTTTAAATGAATGAATTCACTGAACAAATATTCAGACACTACTGTATGTCAAATTCTGTGGAAGCTGTTGAGATACAGCAAAAAATAAAACAGAAATCCCTGTCTTTATGGAGCTGGCATAAAGTATTCCAAGCTTCATCAGGAGTTATTCCAGATATTCTAACATTTACTTGGTATGCTATGAGGGACAATAAACACAAAGGAGGTACCAGGCAAATGTTTTGGGGAGGGGAAGAAGGACAGGAAAGAGAAGGAGAAGTAATATAGGTTTGGCCATCTATTCATTTATAAACTTATTTTAAAGGGTTTAATAACTAAAACATTAGTACTGAGGCCAGAATAGACATTAAAAAGAACAGAACGAAGACAGAAATAGAAAAGCATAGAAAAATTTACAATATGATGCAGGCATTTCAAATTAAAATGGGGAAAGCATGGATTATTCAATAGTGTGGCAATGGGAATAAAATTAGTCCCCTAATCTCACAATTTACACCAAAATAAAGATCAAATGGACTATAGATGTTGCAAAGTTTCTATTTTTCATTATGAAATATTTCAAACATATTAAAAGTACAGAAGGTAATAAAGTAACTCAATCAAATCAAGCTACACTTAATTCTGATTTATCTCCCACTTTTTAAAATTTTCTTAGTTTTTAATTTTTTTAAGTTTTTTAATTTATTTTGAGAGACAGAGACAGCATGAGCAGGGGAGAGGCAGAGAGAGAGGGAAAGAGAGAGAGAATCCGAAGTAGGCTCCACATTGTCAACACAGAGCCCGACATATTGTCTAGTAGAGCTCTTCCTATTCCCACTGATTTTAATAGTGCAGCTTCTATGGTATTACCATTACCATTGTTGCTGTTGTGAACTCTCTTTTTTTCTATTACATGTTCTACTATGTTTCTGTTTATATAAAACTCTTCTTGTTCTTATTTTTAATGTACATTTATTGTTTTTAATTATTTTAATGTTTATATAGTTTTGAGAGAGACAGAGCGTGAGCAGGGGAGGGGCAGAGAGAGAGAAGGAGACACAGAATCCAAAGCAGGCTCCAGGCTCTGAACTGTCGGCACCGAGCCGGACGCAGGGCTGGAACCCATGAACCGCAAGATCATGACCTAAGCGGAAGTCGGATGCTTAACCGACTTAGCCACCCCTGCACCCATTGTACATTTATTTATAACAGGTATGAACTATCTTACTTCATGAAGTATCTTACTAGCTTAACTGGTACACTTGAGTTTTTTCATGTACATAATTTTATCATTAGCAAATAATGATAATTCCAAATCTTTTCCAATGTTTGCATCTCATATAATTTTATCTGGTTGCACTGCTAATTCTTGCAGAATAATGTTAAATAAGTATATCATGCACAATTTCTTATTTACCTAAAGTAGTTTAAATAGAAGTAGATATTGAACTTTATCAAATAACTTTAACCATTTTTAAGGATGATCATATGGGGTTTTTTGACCTATCAATATAATAATATATTTTATTAAATACTCAACATAGATAGCTCATATTCCTCTTATAAACTGTACTTGGTCATGTATTGATTTGCTTATTTTCAAAATAAGCAAATGGTGGTGGGGTAAGGATTTGTCTTTTTATTCATTGCTTTATCCGTAGTCCCTGGTGCAGTACCTGAAATACAGTACACTCTCAGTAAATACTGAATGAAAGAATAAGTGAGATTAGTTTTCAGTTTTTATTTTTGCTTTATCATTGTCATGTTTTATATCATTGTCATGTTTCATAGCAAAGTACATCAGTTTCTTAAAGTAAATTTAAAGGCTTTTATTCTTTCTCTAAGATCATTCAAAATACTGAAATAGTACCAGAACTATCTGTTTTACTGGACTGTAGAAACAGCCAGCTTTTGTTTGGTGGTCCAAGTGTACCATTTTGTTTTTGTTTTCTTTATTTCTGTTTTTTATCACTGTTCATCTCTTTGTTCTCTTTTCTTTAGGTTTATATTATTTTTCTTTTCTTGATCCTTGAATTAAATGCTTGGTTCATATGTTTCAAAGTAGGTCTTTTTTTTTAATACATAAATGTTTTTGTATAACATTTTTAAAAACTTTTAAAGCTCTAGGGTTTTTTTCTGAGGTCAATTATTTCTAAATAGTCTGTAATCTATTTTTTATTTCCTCTTTAATACAGGCATTATTTAGAAAAATATTTTTTTTAATTCTAAGAGGATATGTGTTTAGTTATTTCTTTGCTGTCGATTGATAGTGTTATTTTTTTTTATTAAAAACATTTTTTTAATGTTTATTTTCGAGAGAGGCGGAGACAGAGTGCGAGCAGGGAAGGGGCGGGGGGGGGGGGTGGGGTACAAAGAATCTGAAACAGGCTCTAGGCTATCAGCACAGAGCCCAATGCAGGGCTCAAACTCACGACCCATGAGATCATGACCTGAGCCAAAGTCAGATACTTAACTGACTGAGCCACCCAGGTGCCCTGATAGTGTTATTTCTTAGTTTAGATGATATGCTCTGCATAATTTCCACTTCGGGAATTATTGAAATTTTCTTTATAGCCTAATACATAATTATTCTCTATGGGTATTTACGAACAATACGTATTTTCTGTTGATGAAGCTTAATATTTCTGACATTTATTTTTGACTACTTGGTTGTTAATTTATGAAAACGCTCTATTTAGTTTTCTACTATGGTTGTAGATATGACTATTTCTCCTTATATTAGTAAACAATATCTGTGTGTGTATGTGTATACAAACAGATATGTACTATGAATATTGTGTGTGTATATACACACAGTATATATATTATACTATATGCTATTATATACTAATATAAATACTATATATTATGTAATATGTACTATTGTATACTAAACTACACATACTACATATATTAATAGTATATATATGTGTATGTGTGTATGTACAGAACATATGTTTCTAAATAAGACTAAGGCATCAAGATTATTATGTTTTTGTTGGAATTTGACTTTTTCAATTTAAATACCCTTCATGTCATAACTAATGGATTTTGTCTTCAATTAAAAAGTTTTTTCTGTGTGCCTGTGTGGCTCAGTCAGTTGAGCATCTGACCCTTGATTTCTGCTCGGGTCGTGATCTCATGGTTCATGAGATCAAGTCCTGCATCAGGCTCTGTACTAACAGCATAGAGTCTGCTTGGGATTCTCTCTCTCTTCCTCTCTCTCTGCTCCTCCGCTGTGTGCTCACACACGTATGCTCACTCTCTCTCTCTCAAAATAAACATTAATTTTTTTTATCTTATAGCTGCTTTCTTTTGTTAGCATTTATATGGTTTATCTTTTTTATCCTTTGATTTTCAACATTTCTCCATCATACTGATTTAAGTGTGCCTTTTTAAACTAGTTTGTCGCTGGAATTTCTACCTTCCTTTCTTGCTTCCTTCCTTCCTTCCATTCATCCTTACCCCCTTCCTTCCTTTCCTTCTTTCTTTTTAGCCAGAGTCTTTGTCTTTTAATGAAAGAATAGAATTTGTTAGTATGCATTATGATTATTGATACATTTGCACTATTTCCTGCCTCATAATTAGATTTCTACTTATTACTTTTTTGCATATTTATTTGTCTTATTTTTTTTTCCTGCTTTCAGTGGAACTGATCTAATATTCCTTTTTATCCTGGTTTTTCTTTTTGTGGTTTGGAAATTTTGCATCCTGTATTAATTTTTTTCCACACCCACGTATAAGAAACTTTCATTCTCTTAATAAAATATAGACGTAATCAGTAAATCCTAACAAAACAAAAACTTTAAAATGCTTGAATTTTCTCTCACCTTTCTCTACACCCACAACCATGATAGATTATAACTTAATTTTCTTTTGCCAATGCACATTAACAATAAGACTTAACTGAATTGGCATGTGTTTTTGCTAAATATTCTTCTGTGAATTACTCTTTTTTCCTTCAGTCACTCCTTTTTTTTCAATTTGCTAGTCTATATTTTAGTCTGAGAGTTAAACATGTGTCTAATCAAATGTCCTGAGTGAGAGTTATTTCTTTGATCCCCGAGTCTTCCTCTTTCTTGATTTCCTCTCTTCTTTTGCTAGATTCGATGCAAAAGCTCAAGTAATTATTCCAGAAAGTATGTATAGGAAGTAAATTCTTTAAGTCCTTGTAGACCTGAAAAATTCTTTATTCTATTTCCATATTTGAAAACTGCTTTTGCTAGATACCAGAGTTCAAATCATTTTCTTACAACTTTAAGACTGCTCCATTTCTTCCAGTATTGGTCATCAGATGATTGCTATCTGACTTGTTTCTTCTTACTAGAAGGCTTTAAGATCTCCTTACCTAGTGGTCCAAAGTTTCATGAAGCTATGCCTAATTATGGATTTTTTTAAAATCTATTATGCTTGGCATACAGGGATCCTTTAATCTGGAGTTTTATATCCTTTTTTAATCTCTGGATTATCCTTTTATTATTTCTATGATTATTTTTCCTTGTATATATCCCCAGTTTTTTTCATTCTGAGGCTTTTTTGTTAGTTGAATGGTAACCCTTTAAAATCAATCCTCTGTAACTCTTAACTTCTTTCTCAAAGCCTATCCTGTACTTTTTATTCTGTTTTTTAAAGATATTTCTTAACTTGATTTTCCAAACTTCCAAATATTGAATTTGGTAATCATATATTAATTTCCAAGGGCTCCTTCTTATTTTAACCTCATTCTTTCTTAATGATATCCTGTTCTTGTTTTATGGATGTATTGGAAGCTTTTCAAAGTTATTTTATATTTTGTAAATATTCTCCACTTTCTCCATAGTCAGTTTCCCCCCATTTGTGGTCTTTATTTTTCTCTTCGTTGTGGCAGATATACTTCAAGTAGTTGGTGATCTTTGGTCCTTGTTTACTTTTTAAATAGAGTAAATAGAAGAGCTTTAGTATAGACTCGTATATTGGCTGACTTCACTTTGTATGAGATATACATGAAAATAGTCACTGTGTTTTACAAACCCTAAGTGTAAAATGCTGATGTTTCTGATGGGAAGCACTGCCTCTCATTCTAGCCACCCTGATTCATACCAGATGGTGTGTGAAATTTCTTTGGACAAGAAACCTCATTTTTTTTTAATTGAAGTAAGGGTGGAAGTGACTGCTGATCATCCTAGGGTGACAAGTAGTTGGGAAATGCACAACTTTGTCTTCTGACTTTCATTTATTTCCTGCTTTCAGCTCTATGTCTCTCTACCAAAGTCTGTCATATTTTGTGTTTTCTGCATTTCTGGGCTACCTCAAGTGGGTTGGCTCCCTGCTTTACTGTTCTGCTTTAGCACTTAAAACTCCTTCTACTTTCCTTCTCTCTGAAGTTGTTAAACTCCCTTTTCCACTGATAGGTTGTCTTTCATCCCTTCTCTTAATTGTATGTTTTTTCCCTTTAAAAATTATTTCTTTACTAGTATTTTAATGAGATCTCAAGAGATAGGAGATAGAAATATGAGTTCAACCTCTCATCTCGTAACTGAAACCTAACTTAAGAACTTTTGACTGCCTTTTTGTTATTTTTAAAATATGAAATATCTAATTTATGATTTTATTTCCTCTTTAGAGAATGATTTTTTTTGTCTCTAGATAGTATTATTTATTCTTTTTATCTTTAATCAGTAGTTTCTAGGTTTATTGTCCTGTGATTAGTTGCTAGACTATAAATTTTTTAGCTTTTGAAGTTCAATGAAGTTTTTATTGTGGTATACAATATAATCAATTTTGATAAACATTACATGGACATTTGAAGAAAATTATGGTCTCTTCTATATCCAAAGTTATGCACATACATTGTGTTGGTTGATTTTTTAATTTAATTCTGGATGCTTGATTTGTAAAAATGACTGTGAGAAAAGTTATTTTCCCAACAATTACTTCCAAAATTTCATATTCTTCTTGAATTTCAAATAGCTTTGTTTCATATTTCAGTGCTATGTTATTTGTAGCATAAAGTTCATAAAATATATATCCTTAATGTAGATCCATACTTTTTAATCAGTTAAAAATAATTGACTTTGCCTGTATCATATACTTTGCTTTGATTTCCACAAGTATGCTATTAATGTTGCTGCTCTTGCTTTTTGGTTTGTGTCATCTGATGTATCTTTCCCTGTTCCTTTAATGTTAACTTTTGCTTATAAATTTTTAAGATGTGAGTCTTATAGCATAAAATTGCTTATGTAATGTAGAAATCAGCAAAGGATTGGATTTTGTTTTTTAGACAAGCCTAAAGGTCGTATTTTTTTAGTCAAAGAACTGAATGATCTCACTGTTATTATGAAAAAAAATAGATTTGTTCTTACTTTATACTATTTTTTACACTTCTTTTTAGAAAACATTTTCTTCTTCTCTTTCTTTATCTTATCTCATAGAAGCCCTGGAAAGTGAGAGTACTTAAATTTGCCTGTGTTCCTCATGGATATGGAACTTTTTCATCATGTGTACTTAGTGCTGAACTGTGTTTTTAATACTTTTTTTTTTGCTTTTTCCTATTCTTTTTCTCTTCCTATATTTTGCTGAACCTGCTAAGTTTTTTTTTATCTTTATTCTCATTCCCATTTGTGAGTTATATATTATATTTTTACTCTGCAAGTGCTACATCCTTCTTTCAGTGTCGTGAATACAATTATATAATAGTTCCCTGTATGTACAATAAGAGACTCAACATAATTTTACTTCCTCTCATTCTTACCTTTGCCCCCCCATGCACATGCATGCACACACTTTTTTATTGTAATAAAAAGTAAATAATATAAATAAATAATAAATAAAAATAAACATTAAATTTTTTTTTAAAGAGGTGAATAATAGAGCTAGGCTAGCTTTGAATTCTTGGGTAGACATCTTTTACTTTTAAAAACTAATTGAGCATGCTCCATTGTCTTCTATTATATATGGTTGTGTGAGAGAAGTCTGATGTCAACCTGATTTTCTTTTTCATTTTATTCATTTTTTTAAATTTTATTTTTGAAAGAGAGACAGAGTATGAGAGGGGGGAAGGGAAGACAGAGAAGAAGACATAGAATCTGAAGCAGGCTCCAGGCTCTGAGCTCTCAGCACAGAGCCTGACACGAGGCTTAAACTCACGGACTGTGAGATCATGATCTGAGCCAAAATCGGACACTTAGCCAACTGAGCCACCCAAGCGCTCCATCTTTTTCATTTTAGATGATGTTTCTTACAGTACACAAAGCAACAATGAATTAGTTATTGAGTTCATAAAATTTAACATGGATACAATGCTATCATGTAATATACAGTCTTTTTAAAAAAATTTTTAATGTTTATTTATTTTTGAGAGAGAGAGCAAGGGAGGGGCAGAGAGAGGTAACTCAGAATCTGAAGCAGGCTTCAGGCTCCAAGCTGTCAACACACAGCCCACTGTGGGGCTTGAACTCACAAACCACGAGCCCATGACCTGAGCCAAAGTCGGATACTTAACCGACTGAGCCACCCAGGCACCCCAATATACAGTCTTATAGTCAAATGTTGCCATTTATTTTGATACTATCCTATTATAGCATTTATTTTCTGTAAGTTTCAGTCAAGAATCATACATTGCCTTTAGTTATCATGTAAGATATTTTTTGAAGTGATCTGCTCTTTCTTGACGTACATCTGTTTCATAAGGAAATATTTGATATGATTCCTCAGAAGGAACCCCTTATTTATATGTACATATGATGATTTTTCTCTGTTTTCTCATCATAAAGAGCAGTTCTGTAAATACCCAGTGTCAGGAATTCAGAATTTTTGGTGAAGATTTTATAGGTCCATAAAAAAATTTAAACCCAGAGAAGAGGAAATGGAAAGTTTATTTTTTCTCTAGTTTTAATATACTCAATTGAGGTACTCTCATCTCTATAACTTCAGAAAACAATCGTGTCTTCCTTTCTTCAACACCAGTCTTAAAAAAAAAAATTTCATTTGTCACTCACAGTAGTTATAGAGCATTATGTGAAATCCAGTTAAGAATACAAAACAAGTGTAAGTTGAGGTTGAATAGACAACAGTCGTATAGGTAAGGCAATTAGAGAGCAATGGAAAGAAATGGTAAAAGCTTATGGAAAGATCAAAGCCTTGGGACTGAAAAGTTGGATGAGATTTTAGTAATAAGGAAAATATTCCTAGTGAGAGTTTAATGAATACAGATCATTAAAATTTGGTTGGAGTATGACCGTATGAGGCATTTTGTAAAACCCATTCCTTTCTTGAATTCTACCAGAAAAAAACCCAGATATATATTATATATATATATTTATATATTTATATTTATATATATATATAATATATATGTATAAATTGACCAATTCAGGGGTGCCTGGATGGTGCAGTTGGTTAAGCAGTTAAGCATCCAACTTTGGCTCAGGTCATGATCTCACAGTTGATGAATTCAAGCCCCACATCACATGAGCTTGAGCCGCACTTTGGGATTCTCTCTCTCTTCCTTTCTCTCTCCCTCTCTCTGCCCCTTGTGGGATTCTCTCTCTCTCTGTCCCTCACTCACTTGTACACTCTCTCTCTCTCTCAAAAATAAATAAAAAAGTAAATAAGTTGATCGGTTCATTTAGGTATCAAATATGTCCTAGGGTGTTATTAGTAGTCTGGATTTGGGGCACCTGGGTGGCTCAGTTGTTAAGTATCCGACTTCAGCTCAGGTCATGATCTTGCAGGTCCATGAGTTTGAGCCCTGCATTGGGGTCTGTGTTGACAGCTCAGAGCCTGGCGCCTGCCTGAGATTCTGTGTCTCCCTCTCTCTCTGCCCCTCCCCCACTCACACTCTTTCTCTCAAAAATGAATAAATGTTAAAAAAAAATTTTTAAGTCTGTATATGAATATGCAGTCTTTTTAAAGTCTGTAAAGTTTATGTATATACCCATAATGGTTTTTTGTTTGTTTTGTTCATCAGTCTTGCTAGATTATCTTCATCATTTCTCACCTTGTTTCCTACATTTACTCTGGTTTTATCTTACTTGTTTGATTAAAACATTTGATCGATTTTTAATCATTTTTCTAATTTAATAAATGTGTTTGAGGCAATGTTTTTACCACTATTTTAAGCAATTAAGCAGACCTTTTGAAATCAAGTTAATTAAGGTATAATTTAAATAAAACCAAATCATCTTTTTAGTGTGCTATTCTGAGTTTTGACAAATTTACCTATTCATTTAACTACCACCACAGTTAATTTATACAACTTCCATCACCCGCAAAAATTTCCTGTATCTCTTTGTAGTCAGCCCCTCTCCTTCAGTCCCTGGCAAGTACAAGAAAAAATTTGGGAAGTCCACAAATACATGAAGGTTAAACAGCATGCTACTAAACAATGAATGAGTCAACCAAGAATCAGAAAAGAAATTTAAAAATACATGGAAATAGGGGCGCTTTGGTGGCTCAGTCGGTTGAGTGTCCGACTTCAGCTCAGGTCATTATCTCACAGCTCGTGAGTTTGAACCCTGTGTCAGGCTCTGTGCTGACGGCCGAGAGCCTGCAGCCTGCTTCGGATTCTGTGTCTCCCTCTCTCTCTGCCCCCAACCCACTTGTATTCTGTCTCTGTCTCTCTAAAAAATAAATAAACATTTAAAAAAAATTTAAAATACATGGAAACAAATGAAACTGAAAACAATGGTCCAAAACTTTTGGGATGCAGTAAAAACAATCGTAAGAAGTAAATATCAATCAATATATGCCTACCTAAGAAGCAAGAAAAATCTCAAAATAAACAACCTAACCTTTCACCTACAGGAGCTAGAAAAAGAGTAACAAAGCCTAATGCCAGCAGAAGGAAGGAAATTATAGAGATTAGAGCAGAAATAAATGATATAGAAACTAAAGAAACAATAGAACAGATCAATGAAACCAGAGCTGGTTCTTTGAACATATTAATATAATTCAGAAACCTCTTGCCAGACTTATCAAAAAGAAAAGAGAAAGGACCCAAATAAATAAAACCACAAATGAGAGAGGAGAAATGACAACCAACACTACAGAAATGCAAACAATTATAAGAGAATATTATGAAAAACTATATGCCAACAAACTGGATAACCTGGAAGAAATGAATAAATTCCCAGAAACATATAAACTATCAAAACTGAAACAGGGAGAAATAGGAACCATGAAAAGCCCAATAACCAGCAAATAAATTGAATCAGTAATTATGTATGTATAATAGGAATTCCCTATTTTTTGGAGCTGGGTTTTTTTTAATATACAGCTATTAGGAAAGCTTATTAATATGTTGTCTCCTACATTCATACATTCTTTTAGCTAGTATCTGCCTGGAAAGTCTTTTGCATTCTTTTTTATTTTTATACCACCAAACCATTTTGTTCTAGGTGTGTCCCATCTGAGCATAATAAAGCTGGAATTATTTTTCTAAGCCCACTTTGATAGTATTTTTCTTTTAAGAAGTTAATTTAATACATTTATGATTATTGTAGTCATAGACATATTTGGACCCATTTTTATTTTGTTTTTTTCTTTCTTTCTTTCTCATCCTTTTTTCTCCACTCTGCTAGTTTGGAAGCTATAAAGTTTGCATTTCTTTTCTTTTAGTTATTACCCATAAATTTTTAATATATATAAGTACTATAGTATTTTCTCACGAAACTTAAAATTGCTTAGAATATTCTCTCCCTAAATAATCTCCACATTTTATCTGTTACCTTTCTTTACAAATGTATTTAGAATTGTAATTTCTCCTTGGTGTTTTGTTGGTTTTATTGTATTTAAAAAAGTTTTTTTAATGTTTATTTAATTTTGAGAGAAGGAGAGGACATGAGTGAGGAAAGGACAGAGAGGGAGACACAGAATCTGAAGTAGGCTCCAGGCTTTGAGCTGTCAACACAGAGCCCGACATGGAGCTCAGACTCATGAACTGTGAGATCTTGACCTTAGCCAGAGTCCGACACTTATTAGCCACCCAGTTACTCCTGTTGGTTTTATTCTAAAACACACATTAGTTTGATTTCTGTGCTCACATTTTTCTCTTATGTCCCATGCCTTTCCACAGTGTTCAGTTTTGGGGTTTTTGTTTTTTATTTTTGTTTTGTTTTTTATTTTGGAGGGGTTTTTTTGGCTATAAGAAATAATTTCAACATGTCTAGCAATAAACTAGTTTTCATAGGCCTAAAAATATCTTTATTTTGGCCTCCCTATTTGATGGTAATTTAGTTCATTTAAATGTTTAGGTTACAGTTATTTTTCCATCAGTACTTTGGAGATACTACTCTAGTATCTTCCAGAATCTTTTGATATAGATAAGAAGCCTGCCAATTAACTATTGTTACTTTACAGATAATCTTCCCCCCCACCCCCCACCTCTCTCTCTCTCTCTCTCTCTCTCTCTCTCATGGTATTAAGATTTTCTCTTGGAGTGCCTGGGTGCCTCAGTTGGTTAAGTGTCCGACTCTTGATCTCATTTCAGGTCTCGATCTCAGGGTCATGAGTTCAAGCCCCACATTGGGCTCCACACTAGCCATGGAGCCTACTTTAAAAAAAAAAAAAAAAACTTTCTTATTAACCTTGATTTTTGCATTTGCTATATGAAAGGTTGAGGTGTGGATTTATTTTCATGTATATTTCTATAGATTCAACGATTATGATGCTTTTAATCATGGGTATCATACTGACCTTTAATACTGGAAATATTTCAACCATTATATATTCAAACATTGCATATCTGCCATGCCTTCTATCTTCTATTTCTGAAAATTTTGTTTGGGTATATGTTAAAGCATCTATCCTCCATGACTGTTAACTACTCTTTCCCAGTTTTCATCTCTTTGTATCTCAGTGTCTTATTCTTTGTGATTTTCTCAAATCTGTTTTCCAGTTTATTGTGTTTTCTCCTATATCCAGTTTAGAATTTCTGGTGTCTACTAATGTTTTCTTTTTCAGTTAATTCAGTATTTTCATTTTCTTTTTTTTTTAATGTTTATTTATTATTGAAACACAGAGAGAGAGAGCATGAGCAGGGGAGGGGCTGAGAGAGAAGGAGACACAGAATCTGAAGCAGGTTCCAGGCTCTGAGCTGTCAGCACAGAGCCCAGCACGGGGCTCAAACTCATGAACCATGAGATCATGACCTGAGCCGAAGTCGGACGCTTAACCGATTGAGCCACCCAGGCGCCCTGAGTATTTTCATTTTCAAAGATGTTTCTTATGTATTTTTATATACATATATTCTTGTCTTATGACTTTGTTTCATATTTTCTCATTCTTTTTACAGATATTATTCCTTTATTTCTTTGAGAATCTTAAAACCTCATTTTTAAGATGTTTTCTGATTGCTCTGTGTATGTATTTGTTTTGCATATTTCTTTTTTTTTTTAACTTTATATACTCTGCTAATTGTTGAGGTCTTATCTTTCTTTGCTTTAAGTTTTCCTCATGTGCATTGGAAATTAGCTTGCAGGCTTGTACTGAAAAGAAAACTTTTCTCTCTTATCTCCTCTTTTTCTGCTCATTCTAATCATTGAGTAAGTAGGGGCAGCAGGAGGGTCTTGTCCTATATTTTAGGAGGTTGGCTTTGTCTTCATCTTCTGGATCCCTGGGTTTGCATAAGCTTTAGCTGAACTTTTTCCAGTCTCTTTTTCAAAGTTTGGTGAATCACTCCTCAGTGCAGATTTCATGCAGTGAGACTGGCTGAACTCTCTTGCCAGGTGTTCTTTTTCATCTCCACTACCATACAATATCAACCCCTGGTGTTTCTGTCTGCTACCAGACCTGGTAGACTTAACAAGTCTACACCACCAACCTTACTTATTGCTTTGTGTTCTGTTACATGGGGATTTTTATTTTTAGTACACATATATCTTTTGAGGCACCTGGGTGGCTCAGTCGGTTAAGCATCCGAGTTTGGCTCAGGTCACGATCTCATGGTTCATGAGTTTGAGCCCCACGTCGGGCTCTGTGCTGACAGCTCGGAGTCTGGAGCCTGCTTCAGATTCTGTGTCTCCCTCTTTCTCTGCCTCTCCCTACTAACACTCTCTCTCTCTCTCTCTCTCAAAAATAAATAAACAGTAACAAAAAATTTTTTAGTACACATATGTCTTTTGATTTTTTTCTCTCTGTACTTTATAATACTATGTATTTGAAACAGACGAGTCTCTAATGTGTGTTTCCAGTGCCATCTTGATTAGAAGTCCTATTGCCATAGTTTTCACATAAGAATTTGGAAATTAGGTTATGAATCTTTGACAAACCTATCATCTTTGATATCTATAAGATTCTTTCTGCTGCCTTGTTTGATGCACAGTTATGTGCATCCAAACGAGAGTATGAACGCTAATTCATATTCCAGGAGTGTGAGTTCCAAACTCAAAATGAATGGATTTAAATTGTGTCATTGGTATTTACTTCCTGTGTGACTAAAACTTTCAAAGACTTTTGTTTCGTCATCTGTATTTGTGAGTTTGGATCTACCTCATAGACATCTGTAAAGCATTAAATATGGTAACATAAAAATTAGCATAATATGTGACTCTCAGGAAGCTCTCAGTGAATGTTAGTTATTGGTACAGTAGTGCAGTTGCATGATATGTACATTTAGTTGTAGAAATTCACCTGTAGTCATTCTTTTTTGTGAAGTGCATGTAACATAAAATATTCAGGTATATACCTATTTATGTAATATAAGTTTATGTAATATATTAATTTGTACTTTGAAATTTAATAGAACCAGGGTTGCTGAACCACCCATATTACATGTTTTTTACTTGGTGAGTGTTTTAATGATCTCTAAAGATACTTTTTACTACTGGATATTTTTCCTTACAAACCAACTTTTTTTTTATGTTTATTTTATTTTTGAGAGAGAGAGAGAGAGACAGAGCACGAACGGGGGAGGAGCAGAGAGAGAAGGAGACACAGGATTCAAAGCGGGCTCCAGGCTCTGAGCTGTCAGCACAGAGCCCAATGCAAGGGCTCGAGCTCATGAACGGTGAGATCATCACCTGAGCCGAAGTCGACACTTAACCAACTGAGCCACCCAGGTGCCCCATTACAAACCAACTTTAAGACTTAACCTTCTCATCAGATATAACTATCACTAGTTATGTCTAAACTAGTCATATGTGTATTTATGGCAGGCATTAATAATTTTATGCATTATATATGTATATATGTATATATACATATATATATTTGTATATTTGTATATATATACATACATATTTATACATATATACAAATATATATGTATACAAATATACATATTTATACAAATATACATATATATACAAATATACATATATATGTATATATATGCATTATATATGTGCATATATGCATTATATATTTGTATATATACATATTTGTATATATACAAATATACAAATATATATATTTGTATATATACAAATATACAAATATATATATTTGTATATATACAAATATACAAATATATATATTTGTATATATACAAATATACAAATATATATATTTGTATATATACAAATATACAAATATATATATTTGTATATATACAAATATGTATATATACAAATATATAATGCATATATGCACATATATAATGCATATATATACATATATATGTATATATATATAACTGTGTGATCATTGAAAATCATTTGGTCTCAGAATCAAATCTGGGGTCCAGTCTGGCCTCTGCCTGTCTGCCAATCTCTGGAGGTAAGATCTTATCTAACCGCCTCTCCTCTCTGAACCTCAATTTCTTAATTTATAAAACAAAGTTAATAATCGCCACATACCAGAGTGTAAGATCAAATGAAATGAGATGGGAGAGTTTAATCTATAAATTGTAAATCACTCTAAAAGTATAAGCTATGAATGTCTCTTGTCATTTGTAGCAGCTTTACAGAGCTTCTATGGAAATCAGGTAACCCTGAGGCTGGAAAGTTTGTTTCACTTACAAATCATTCTGTACTTTTTACAATAAGGAACTCTCAGTGAGGGTTCTATGAAGAATGATTCTTAGGGGATGGTAATGAAGTAGATATGGATGATCTAGTATTTGTCTTTGATGGTTTAACTGCTGAGGCCAAGGTTTTAGAATCCTTCGCTCTTTCAAACACAGCATACAACATTTAGTTCTTAACAATTTGAAACAGAAATAAAGGAATCCTAATTTTAGTTCTGAAATCTGTTGAGTAGGTATTTCCTTCACTCTTCAGATAAAATTATTGCATACCTTTAGTGGACTATGATGAACAAATCTAGGAACTAAGCTGCTTATCCTTAGTGGATGGCTCTTTTTTTTTTTTTTTTTAATTTTTTTTTCAACGTTTTTTATTTATTTTTGGGACAGAGAGAGACTGAGCATGAACGGGGGAGGGGCAGAGAGAGAGGGAGACACAGAATCGGAAACAGGCTCCAGGCTCCGAGCCATCAGCCCAGAGCCTGACGCGGGGCTCGAACTCACAGACTGCGAGATCGTGACCTGGCTGAAGTCGGACGCTTAACCGACTGCGCCACCCAGGCGCCCCATGGATGGCTCTTTTTAAGTCACAGTAAATGTGTTCTCCACCTAAGTCCCCAGTACAGATTTCCCCTTCCTTCTCCAGACCCAAATGTAGCCGAAATTACTCTAAGTGGAACATGCTTTGTTCTTGCTAGAGCATGAGAAAGGTTAAGGTAAAATTGCTGCTTCTGGGAGCAGAGTAAAAGGTTAGCACATAAACATAGCTCCATTCAGCTGCCTATAATCCGTTTCTTAACTGTCTTAACTTTTCAGTGTGGTTCAAAATTCAAAATAATATTAAAAAGTAGTCACTGAGAATCTTGTTTCTACCCCTGTCCCCATCTTCTCCCACCACCAACCCATTCTGGTCAAGGCTATTATTAGTTTCTTGCGTAAACTTTCTTGTTTGTTTATACACATAAACATAACAACATAGATAGATATAGATACAGATATATTCTCACCTTTCTTACACAAATCGTAGTATAGTGCATATATTATTTTGTACTTTGCCTTCTTTGTTGACCAGCTTAGCTTGGAGTTCTGGGTGGAGGGGTTATTTGTTGTTTGTTTGTTTGTTTGTTGTTAATGTTCTTTATTCCTGTGTAGAGCTGCATGGTTTTCCATTGAAAGTATGTCATAGTTTATTTAATCAGCTCCTGGTGGAGGAACACTTGAGTTTTTTTCAATCTTTGGTGACATAAACACTGCTGCAGTGAAAACAAATATTACTGTTGTGTACATGTGTATGGTATCTGTAAGGATACATTTCTGAACCAGGATTACTAGGTCAGAGAGTAAATACATTTAAAAAAAAAATCTTTATTGTTTCAGGGCACCTGGGTGGCTCAGTTGGTTAAGCATCCGACTTCGGCCCAGGTCATAATCTCATGGTTTGTGAGTTCGAGCCCTGCATCGGGCTCTGTGCTGACAGCTCAGAGCCTGAAGCCTGCTTTGAATTCTGTGTCTCCCTCTCTCTCTCTGCCCCTTCCCTGCTCATACTCTGTCTCTCTCTGTCTCTCAAAAATAAATAAATGTTAAAAAAAATCTTTATTGTTTCAACCATCTCAGAGCAACAGAGTGGGAGCATTGGGGATGGGCCTGTTTAGAATTGTGTAGACAGGCCTGGATTGGTCTGGGCTTCATTGCTCCATTGCCATGTGGTTTTAGGCAAGTCACTTCCCCTCTCTTGGAGCCTCGATGTAGCCTTCTGCAAAAACTGGAGACTAGTCTCTGTCTTAATTGGGTAATTATAAAATCAGATGAGACAATGGATGAGAATTGTCAAAACATTGCCCACGTTTAAGGTGCTGTGATTATTAACCTGAAAATGGCCACAACCCTTATACTAGGTTGTACTAATATACTAGGTTTACTTGCTCTTTTAAAAAAGATTATCATACAGTAAAACTGATTTCTTTCTTTGGATGTACAGTTCTGTAAATTTTAACACATGCATAGATTTACGTAACCACCACCATATCCAGAATACAAAATAGTAAATGCATTTTTTTAAAGACTCATTTTTAAGTAATCTCTACACTCAACGTGGGGCTTGAACTCACAGTCCTGAGATCCGGAGTTGCATAGTCCACCAACTGAGCCAGCTGGGCACCCCTAGTAAATGCATTTTTAATTTTAATAAATGTTGGTTAGTTACTCTCCACAAAGATTGTACACCCACACTGGACTCCCCCAAAACAATATATGAGTGACTTTTTCTCACAGCTTTGGCAAAAGATAGATTTGATTGTCTATTTGCTGTGATTGTTTGTTGTTATAGCATTTCCCATGCAGAGACATAAGCATTGGACTAGAGCTGCAGCAGCTGTTTGGTCCTTTTTCCCTTGATTAAAGTTGCTTAAGCCTAAAGAAAAATAAATACTAAACAGAGGCCTCATATTTTAATCACATTTTAAAGCAGCTACTTTTCCCATCTGCTCCTGAAACAAATAGACAACTCCATTCACAGCATTCTGTCATTCTGATTAACTAAGGGATAACTGAAGGAAAACAAAACAAAACAAAAAAAGGAGTCTAGATTGTAGTTGTGTATCTTTGAGATTGTAACTATTCTTCACTAAATGTTCGTAAGTTTGGATGCACACATAGCTTCTCTTTTCTCTTCTGCATCCTACCCAATGTCAAAACATTTGGAAATGAAAGCACGGTTAAGATCTTACAACTTTGTATTTCCCTGTGTCAACTTACTGAAAGAAAGGATATTAATAAGATTGACACGAGAAGATTGGGCTAAAGTATTGGAACCATTTTCTTCATTATAAGTGTAAATCAACTATACATAACCAAATAGTATTACTTTATACCAGGTTTGCAAAACCTCTTGCCTACAGGCCAGATTCAGCCAGCAGGCTTGTGTCATTTGTCATATAATCTTTCAAAATTTGGAAATTTTACAGTAAAATTCACATCTCTGACTTTGAATAATCAGAATATCTGGCCACAGGCATCCATATTATCACACAACTGTTAAATGGGATGTGTACTCTAATTCACTACATTTTTATACATGGCCACTTGAGTCATTTTTTTTCTGCTTATTCTTCAGAATACTCTATACTTTAGTTAAAGTTTTAATTGCTTAAACATCAGCAAACACTTGGTTTTTATTACCAGTATTCTCAAGTTTCCATATAGTATATACCAATAATATTTCAGTTAAAAAAATGCAGTACTTGTTCTTAAAGTATTTGTTCTTACAAACATGAAATCTGACATTTTATTTAACGGTTGGACTACTTAACATAGGAATTTTTTTTCTCCTCTAAATAAATGAATATATTTTCCTGTCATCTTGGAAAACTATCATTGATTTTTATTACTTTCCAAATGATCCTTGCTTTTCATGTGATAGATTGATTATCCCATATCCATGTCATTTGACTTTTAATATATATCTTTAAAAAGCCTTACTTGCTGAGAAATGTTACGGCAAAGTTAATCAGAGTTATGATCATATTTCTTCTGGATTTCGATCCCTGAGCTGACGAGCTGACTTACCATATAAGTTTTCATTGATTTTAATCTTCCAGACTTTACAGACCTCTGTTTATTTAGGTGAGCTTTAATTACTTGTTCACCCAATACCCTACATTCTGCATCGAAGTCTTTCATGGTATAAACAAAGATTGAAGATGATGGACATTGCTTTCTTTTTTACACTGTATTAGAACTATGGAATGCTTTGTTTATGAGCACATGAACTTAAGGTTCACATCTGTGTTAAAAAGGAATTCACTTAATCTGTTTGTATTTATTTTAAGAATCAAAATTCTTTTCATGACTGTCCTGTATTATTATTGTTGTTATCTAAGAATAATCAGTACCGGGACAAGGAATCTAAATGAAATAGAAACTAAAGATGTATAGTAAGTAGTGGGGGCATGGAACTAGAAAAGGAAGGTTTAGTAGGACTTTATTATGGAAAGTGTTAAACCAACAGCTATTTAAATACAGAAAAATCACTAAAGAAAGAATGGCATTTTATTTTATTTTTTTTTGTTATTTGTAACACAGTTGATAGCACAATATGACATCCTACCCTTAATGTTTAACTTTCTAGGATGCTGTTAAAGAGGATACTTCTTTGCAAAAATATTCAGGGTCTTTGTTTTTTCAATTTTCCCAAGGGTCTTTCCACTTTTTTATGTTCAAATTATTCCCCTTTGAAGCACCTATTGAGTCATGATCCTTGCTGATTTTCTCTGTTTCACTTTTTAACTGGTCTAAATAGCTTTATGTGCTATTGAATAGTCTCAAATATCACTTTCACTGACCTCATGAAATCCTGCATTTTTCCTTGATACTGACTTTTGTCAATTTGCATTATATTATTTATAGCCATAAACAGAATCCTAAAAGAATAGATACATTTGCAATGTCCAATGATTTAGAAAAAAACAACTAACAAAACTTGTATCATAATAGGTAAGGACAGGCCCTTTAGTGTTGAAGAGGGAAGAATATTTGAGTAGGGAACAATTAGTGGGTAATGTATGCATTAATCAGTATTTTATAATATGAGAACTTCTGTTGGGTGATGAATATTCAGATAATGGGAACTCTCTGTTTTGTCTTTAGTCTTTCAGATAAGGAACTGTGACTTTCTGGATGGCAGATTCTGAAGCTTTTCAAGTTTAATGTAAAAGCTTCCCCATCTTACAAAAACTCATCAACTATTTCTTAAAAATACCACAGAAATGTGTTTGTGTATGGGTGTATGTGTGTGTGTAGACTTCAGACTTTGAATAAAAGCGAATTGATTTCTTCAAAGTAATAAGATGGAAATTCATTCACAGCATTGACTAAACTGGGCTGTCATTGTTGATAGTGATATTTATTTAACATGAACAATATTCTACTACCCAAGATATTTTTCTGTGTGATAGATAATAGACCAAAGAATGCAGTGCCAGTTAACTCACTATTACATTACAATAAATGCCCCAAGCACAAATCCATACAATGAAAAAGAAAGCCCTAATGACAGGATTAGATGAAGGACAGGTACATTTAACCACTCACTGCAGGGATGAATTTAGTACATTATTTCACAAGCTGATTTGTTAGAAGTGAGTCTTGAAGTAGAAATGAAAAGAAAAAAAAAACAGTAATCTAGAAATGAGAGCTATTAATGCCCATATTAATGGTCAAATATTATAAACATTAATCATATATCAGAATTTTTAAAATTCTAACATTTATTGTTCAAAGACTTTAAATAATGTTAAGACAAAGACTTTTCTATAGAAAGGTTTCCTATATATGCATACTAACTTCTGTAATTAGTAAATAAATCCATCCTAACTTGAGATGATTTCTGTCTCCTCTGAACTTCTAGAAGCTACATTTTCCATGTTGCTTTTTTGACAAATAATTTTGTACCAACCTTGAGACCTTCTGCTTTTTTTTGAAACTTATTTATTTAAAAAAAAATTAATGTTTATTTATTTTTGAGAGAGAGAGAGAGAGAGAGAGAGAGAGAGAGACAAAGTGCAGGCAGGGGAGGGGCAGAGAGAGAGGGAGACACAGAATCCGAAGCAGGCTCCAGGCTCTGAGCTGTCAGCATGGAGCCTGATGCAGGGCTTATACTCACAAACCATGAAATCATGACCTGAGCCAAAGTCAGACAGACACTTAACCGACTGAGCTGCCCAGGCTCCCCATGTGAAACTTATTTAAATCTCCTATTACTATTGAAGTATTTTTGTGCTTATACTTTTCCAACCAATCTATAAACTTCTTATAATCCATTGCATTCTCCCACTACTACTACAGTGTCTTGTAGATATGGCCAAAATATTTATTTGATCTGACTGATACAAATCCATTCTTTTCCAGAATGAAAATTAACTTGACTCCTATTTCATGTATGGTACATTAATCTCATAAAATATGCAAAACCTTTATAGCAAATATTAAATATCACCCTTATCACTAAACTTATAATTAGTTCTTCTTCCAATATAGGTTGTAAGTAGAATTTCAGATTCATGCTCTTAAGACATTTAAAGATGATAATGCTCCTCCTGAAAATGAGATGATATGTTTATGAAGGTGTGTAGAAGCAGGTACAGTTTGCCCTTGAACAATATGGGTTTGAACTATATGGGTCCCCTTATATATGAATTGTTTTTGATAAATACAGCACAGTCCTGTAAATGTATTTTCTCTTATGATTTTCTTAATAACATTTTCTTTTCTCTAATTTACTTTATTGTGAGAATTCAGCACATAATACATGTAACATAAAATTTATGCTAATCAACTGTTTATGTTATCTGTAAGGCCTCAGGTCAACAATAAGCTATTAGTAGTTTTTTGGGAGTCAAAAATTATACATGGATATTCGACTACACAGAGAGTTAGTGCCCATGACCCTCATGTTGTTCAAGGGTCAACTGTATTTTTTTATGCTGCTGGTAGATATAAATTGGTACAACTCTTGGAAAGCAATTAAGGTATATATGTATATCAGAGGCCTAGAGATATTATTATCCTTGACCAATTTCTAAAAATCTATTCTAAAGAAGTCTAGAAAAGCCCTATCCAAAGGAAACTTTGCAAGATTATTTATAATAATTAAATTTGGAAAGAACCTAAATGATAAACAATAGTGAATGATAGTAAGCAAATTATAGTGCTTATTATATTATAAAAAATGAGGTTGTTATACATAATGTTTGCAAAGTATCTGTTGAAACATGGGCTTTTTGGCTTAAAAATGCATGAAATTTAGGTATAGTAGTATTAGTGCTTTATAAGAAAAAAGCATAGGGGGAAAGTCTGGAAGAAGATATGCAAAAATAAACAGTTTAACAGTTGTGTTTGAGTGGTAGAACTATTTTCATTCTGACGCTTATTTGTATTCCCTAATCTTATAAAAATCATATTCAGTTGTTTATGAGTATCTGTTTGTTATAGCTCCATTTGGAAAGACTGTTTTCCCCGCTTTGAATTTCCTGAGCATTCTCATTGAAAATGACCATAAAAGATTTGGTTTTGGATTTTCAGTTTGATTCCATTGACCTGTATGTCTATCTTTATGCTAGTGCTATACTGTCTTAATTACCATAGCTTTGTGATGTTTGATATAAGGAGTCCTCCAACTTTGTCCTTGTTTTTCAAGATTGTTTGTCCTGGCTATTCTGGGGCCTTTAAATTCCCATAGAAGTATTAAGTTCAGCTTGTCAATTTCTACAAAGAAGCTAGCTGTGATTTTTTTATAGATCGCATTTAATCTGAAGATCAACTTGGGGAATATTGCTCTTAATAATATTAAGGCTCATGTTCATCCATAAACATGAAATGTATTTCCATTTATTTAAGTCTTGATTTTCTTCAAATCTTTTGTAGTTTTTAGAGTGTAAGTTTATACTTCTTTTGATAAATTCATTTCTAAATATTTTACTCCTTTGATACAATTTTAAATGGAATTGTTTCTTAACTTTATTTCATATTGTTCATTGTTAATATAGAGAAAATTTTTTTAATTTTTTTTTAACGTTTATTTATTTTTGAGACAGAGAGAGACAGAGCATGAACAGGGGAGGGTCAGAGAGAGAGGGAGACACAGAATCTGAAATGGGCTCCGGGCTCTGAGCTGTCAGCACAGAGCCCGATGCAGGGCTCGAACTCACAGACCGTGAGATCATGACCTGAGCCGAAGTCGGCCGCTCAACCGACTGAGCCACCCAGGCGCTCCATGACCGGTTTTTCATATTAATCTTGTGTCCTGCAACTTTGCCAAACTCTTTTATAAATTATTATAGTTTTAGAGAATTCCTTTAGATTTTCTATATACAAGATCATATCATCTGAAATAAAGATAGTCTTACTTATGCCCAATCTAGATGCCTTATATTTCATTTTCTTGCCTAATTTCCCTGGCTAGAACCTCTAGTACAATGTTGGATAGAAGTGATGAGAGTGGACATCCTTTGTCTTTTTCCTAATCTAGGAAGAAAGCACTCAGTCTTACACTGTTAATTATTATATGAGCTATGGATTATTAATACATGTTTTTTATTGTTTGAGGAAGTTCCCTTTTAGTTCTAATTTGTACAGTGTTTTTATCAAGAGGTGTTGGATTTTGTCAAGTGTTTATTCTGTGTCTGTTGAGATAATGACATGGGCTTTGTCTAATTCTACTGTTATGGTGTATTAAATTAATTGATTTTAGATGTTAATTCCTGGGATAAATTCCACATAGTCATGGTGTATGGTCCTTTTTATATGTTGCTGGGTTTGGTTTGCTGCTACTTAATTGATGATGTTTAAGCCTATATTCATAAGAGATACTGATCTGTAGTTTTCTTCTGATGTCCGTCTAGCTTTTGTATCAAAGTAATAATGGTTTCATAATGAGTTGAGAAATGCTCTCTCCTCTTCTATTTTTTGAAAGAATTTGTGAACAATTGGTATTAATTGTTCTTTAAATGTTTGACAGAAATCACCAATGAAGCCACCTGGGCTCACAGCAAATTGAAGAGAAAATGCAGAGATTTCTCACATACCTCCTGCTCCTTATACATGCATAGACTCCCCCATTATCAACATCCCCCACCATAATTGCACATTTGTTATAAATGATGAACTTATATTGATGCATCGTGAGAAGTTTTTAAATTATTAATTCACTCTCTTTACTTGTAGATCTATTCAGATTTTCTATTTCTTCCTGAGTCAGTTTATTTTATTTCTCCTTGAATAGTTTATGTCATTGTATTGGCTTTGCTTCTTTGAACATATTTATACTGGCTCCCTTGAAGCCTTTGTTAGGTCTGACATCTGGACTTTCTCACTAATTAGTTTTTGTTCATTTTTTCCCCCTGTGTTTGGGTCAGTTTTTTGCATGTCTTGTAATTTTTTGTTGTTGTTGAAACCTTGACATTTTCAATAACATATTATATCAACTCTAGATACAGATCCTCTTTCCCAGGACTTTTTGTTGTTGCTGGCTTATTTATTCGTTTAATTACTTAGCTAGACTATTTTAGTGAAGTCTGTTTCCCCCACTGTGTCAGCTTCTGATAATACTCCTCAAAGGGTTCAGACTTGCACACGCACATGGTCACCATGTAATGATAGTATTTATAACAGAGCTCTTTTGACTATCTCTTTTCCTTGATCTCTCTTATGCTGTCTGCCTCTATTGGTATCTCACACATCTGTTTAGCTTCACTGATTGCCAGTGGAATACGGTACTGTTTTTGATAAGGCTTAGGGACACAAATTACTCCACACTCTGATCCAATTAAATTCTGGTCCCTTTGCTAGAGTAGTTTGAGGCCTTTCTTTGAAGTTTATTCCTACCAAGGAGGGACTATTCTAAGCTGTCTCTAGCCTTGGTTTTCTCTGGTAAAAACACCATTTTCCTAGCGTGTTAACTGGTTGGTAACTGATAAATCCAGTCATTTCCAATTCTTCACTGATGTGGCCTGCCTTCGCTGATGTGGCCTTGTTTCTTGTGTGGAATTACTAGCCTCCTCTTACTTGCTTACTTGTATCTAGAGCACCCTTAATCTTAAACTTTTCTACACTATTCTAAATAAAATGACTTGTTTTGGAGAGAACTTTAGAGTTCTCTGTTTTCAAGGCCTGCATCTGTCCCTGGGCTAAATCTCTGAGTCACTGCTCCAAAGTGAAGGGCAGGGACAGTGTCCCACTTTTCTTGGAGTGACACCCTTGTTTTATGAGTGGGACAATTGGTGGAACAGTAACCTCTGATATTCTTTGTTTGCCCCTCCTGGTGTGGAACGTCTATGGGACAAGGCTGATTGGGGCCACATTGTTCTCAGCCTTCCTCACCTGGAGTAAAACTTTTCTGCAAGTAAGGGCTGATTACAATTGCAAAATGTTTCTGCATTTGGTTTTACCCCTAGGGCAATTTCCAGAACTTTTAAATAGTTGTGCTTTATAATTTTTGCCAGTTATGATTGTTTCACTGGTAAGCTCCTTACTCCTCCTCCGTTCTCAAGTGGATCTGGGACATTTACTTTTGGATGGGATCCCATCAACCATTCTGTTCTTCTCAGAAGGATCTTTGTTACTGCATGATTTATTGTTTATCAGTCTATTGGTTTTAGCTCTAGAAATCAGCATCATCATGCCACAAACGACTTTGTACACTACATGGCAAAGAATCACAGCACCCCCAAATATCACAATACATGTTTAGACTTGAAGTCAACATGTGTGAATAGGTGCAACCTGTTCATATACCTGTTCATATAGATGGTACTTTGTAGGTCATCTGCAAGAAAAAGGAATAAGCACTTCTGGATCACAGCCAGTCTTGGCTTTTATCACTTATTGCCTCTATCCAGCAGGGATAGGGAAATTTTCCCCTTTCTCTGATGGAAGACTATCCCCCAGTTAACCCAAACTGCACGAGTTCAGGCTGGTCTCTCTTTCATTCTCTTCCCAGAGCTTCCCTGGCAAAAGGCTGTCAGTCCTCTGTTTAAAGAACTTTGTCTAAAGTTCAGAACTTATTTAAGAGTTCTAATATTAAATTTTAAGAGCTTAATTCATCATCTTTCCTGTTTGGCCACTATTTACCTTTCTTGCCTCATCTCTGATCTGCCTGTGTTCTACTCATACTGGGCCAACAACTCACTACTTTCTCCAAACATACCATTTATTTCACATGCCCATGCTTTTGATATCAGAAATGCTTAACCAACTGATTGCAACAGTCTTCTGATAATTATGTGAGATACCAGGGCCTCACTTCACTCCTATGGAATCAGAATTTTTATGTGTAATAATTTATTCAAAAGCTTCTCAGTTGATTCTACAGCTACTTAAAGCCCATTGCTATTATCTTCTCTTTCCCTGCAGTATCCTCCCTAACACTTGCTTTTACTTTGTCTGATAAAATCTTGCTCAACAAAAGCCAAAAAAGAGAGACAAGAGAGAGAGAGTGAGCGAGAGAGACCCAACTATAATACGACCTGCTCAAGGCACCTGGTGGCTAAATCAGTTAAGCATCAGACTTTGGTTCTGGCTCAGATCAGGATCTCAGAGTTACATGAGTTCAGCCCTGTGTTGGGCTCCATGCTGACAACATGGAGCCTGCTTGGGATTATCTATCTCTCTCCCTCTGTTCCCCTTCCCCGCTTGTGCTGTCTCTTGTCTCTCTCAAAATAAATAAATTTATTTAAAAAGAATTTTAAATAAATAAATAAATAATAAATAAATATATAAAATACGACCTTCTCTGAAAAGTTTTCCTCAATTCTATCTCCATTTTTAATCTAGTGGATATTTGTTGTTCTTCTTGGTTAATTAGTATCAGATCCTTCTTTCTGTGTTTAGGGGGTCCCTTACCTTCTGACTTAAAGATAGTTCCTACCTCAGAGGCTCAAAATGCCAACTGCTTACTTTCCCAGCCTGCCTCACACATTGAGTATGAGTTCATAAACAAGACTCTGCCAATTAGGCATATACACCTCAATCTTTGAAGCAAAAACTAGAGACATGAGAAAACAGGTCATAGACTTGACTTCTAAAGAAGGTAGTAGTAGCAATGGGCAGCAACTTCCAGTTTCCAAAAATAGAGAAGTTGTTCTAGAGGTAGCATCTAGTTTGAAGCTTCCAAGCAGGAGCATTGCACATTGCAGCCTCTTTTCATGGCTGGTGGCCTCCAAAGCTGATTCTACAGCTTCCTGGAAAATTCTGTGAGATGCTTCCTATCTTTTAATAAATTTATTTTCTGCTGAAATTAAACCACATTGGTTTCTATCACTGGCAACTAAGATATAGAGACACCTAATAAAGCAGTCACCTTTCTATAGCCCTCATAGCACTTCATTCACAGGCCAAATAAGAATAAATCATAGTGTCTTATTGTTAATTGCCAGTAGAATATGGATTAACTCTGTCAAAAGGCAAGGAAAGGACATTCTAGGCAGAAGGCATAGTAGGAAGCCATGTGACTGGAAGGAACATGGAGAATACCAGGAACCGAAGGGACCCTGTGCCTAAAAGATAAAAGTGAACTAATTGATGAAAGGTGTCAGTGAATAGAAAGCTGTTAGAGGAATTAAATAATGGGATCACAGTACCTCTACAAGACCATTTGAAGACATTTTTATTTTTAATAAGCTCAATAACAATGTAAAGGTAGTGAGGGTTTTTAAATGGCAGATGTAATGCTCAGATTTCTGTTTTGAAAGAAATTACTCTGTAGCATGAATAAAATATTGGAGGTGGGGAAATGCTGGTGATTTTACTTGGATTTGAGTTCTGCTTATAATATTTAGAGGTCTATATTGTTCCAAGCTGATCACTGCCTTCTGGCCATGTCCTCCTACTCATCCTAAAATTTTCCTTTTGGAGCAATCCAAAGTGAAGATGTTCCCTCTGTCATTATGCAGCCCTTGAACCTTTGACGCTAAGATGCTGAACAGGCTAGGGCAATATTTTATCCATGTTTCTTACTGTTATTAGTAACTTTTGCTAATGAAGAGACTCTAATTTTTATCAAGTCCATTTAATTTCATACAGATATATAACTTAGATTGGATTCTTTTGATATCTAGGTATTAAAGCAGTTCTGGGTTTGTTTGCTTGTTTGAAAAGTTAGAGTAGCTTCCATCTTTTTCTTTTAAAACTAAAAACGAAAGTAAAAAAAGGATATACCACACTATGTTAATAATGTCTCTTTATAGTATATCATTTTATATATCATCATTATATTATTGTCTTTATTTCAAGAGCCATTCAAAACTAAAATTGAATTTGAAGATATTATTTGTATGTTAAATTGGTCTCAGAGAGTCAAATAATGATTACAGATGGCCAGAATGCAGGTAATCAGCCAAATAATTAGAGCTGCTACTGATTTTAATAAATATGACCTTCTGAATTTGAGTAAATCCCCCAAATGATTCCAAAAGGTATTCAGTGGTAAATCAAACAAACAATTTGGTTTTTCATTCATTGGTATAGGCAGAGGACTTTAATTTCTGAAGAATAAGTTTACCCTTCCAGAAAACCTTTCTAAGCATACTTTAAAAACAGTATCCCAAACAAAGGCAACACTTGTGGTGGTTAATTATGAACAGTTTGTTGAGAGAAGTCTGTAAGGCCACCCATCAGACCAGCCTGCTCACCACAACAGCACAGCAGGAGCAGGGAAAAGAATCAGATGTTCAAGGCAAAGACAAGAGTTTTCAAAGTTCCAGACTGTTACTTTTTATGAGTGGTTTTGTTGGCTTTTGTTGACACATTTTTGTCCACAATGTGGACATTGTCCACATGTTTATTTGTCCACATTGTCTCTTGGTTGTTTTAACTAACAAAGAAAAGTGTAGAATTTGATTAAGAAAAATAAAAGTGTATATTCCTTGTCCAAAGCGCATTTAAGGGATATTAAGTTGGACCGTATGAAATTGTCATTTCTGCTAGTCAAAATTGATTTAATATGGGTAATTTCATGTGATTCTGCCTAATAAAACCTATCAATGTGCTGTGGCATACCATAACATGCAGGATATCATCGAGTTTGCCCATTCTGAGTACATTTAAATACATTTTTTCTCCATTTTTTGTTATCAACAATTAATTTTAACAGAAAACATTTACTTCTTCAAACAATTATACTCTTACCAGGTGCCAGAAACATTTGCTATGGGCATTTAAAAAAGAAATTATCAAACTCAAAAGAGACTTTTTTAATTCTAAGAAAGGGCAAGAGGGTAGAAATGTACTGGTGAACTGACCCAATCTATAATGTTTTTAATGCCCTCATCAATCTCTTGGTTGATATTCTAGAATCCAGGGATTTTCCAGAACCATCACAGAATCAGAGAATGTATACTTATACCTATAGATCTCCTTAATTCCCGGAAACTTAAAATCTCAGGAAGATGAAGGTCACTATAAATAATTTTGAAGACAGTAATAATAGTAAGTATAGCAGGTAACACTTAGTGTTTACTGAGGCAGGTACTATTTTAAGTGCTTTATATATATTAACTCATTTAATCTTCACAGCAATCTAGTGAAGTAGCTAATAGTAAGTATCATTACCCCCATTATACAAAAGACGAACTAGAGGTACAAAACAGTTAAATAATTTGTACAAAGTCACACAAGTCAGTGCCTGAGTCAAAATTTAAACTTAAGCATTCTGGTGTCAGAGTTGCTACTTAACCAACAGTAGACTGCCTGGCAACATAAGGGAGGTCTAGTATCCCTGAATAAGTTTTAATACTTACAGGAGTTGCAATATTGGTTAAAATACTAAGTTCTTGGGGCGCCTGGGTGGCTCAGTCGGTTAAGCGGCCAACTTCGGCTCAGGTCGTGATCTCGCAGTCCATGAGTTCGAGCCCCGCATCGGGCTCTGTGCTGACAGCTCAGAGCCTGGAGCCTGTTTCAGATTCTGTGTCTCCCTCTCTCTGACCCTCCCCCGTTCATGCTCTGTCTCTCTCTGTCTCAAAAATAAATAAACGTTAAAAAAAATTAAAAAAAAAAAAACTAAGTTCTTTCATGGAGTTTGCTGTGCCTCTTTCCATTCTGATAGCTGCCATTCTGGATGGACTATTACAGTAGTTCTCTAGCTAGGGTACAGATTTCTAGTGTTCTCCCATCCTAGGCCAGATGACATCCTAATGCTAGATTAATACAAATAAATCATCACTTCTGTGCTGTTACTACCTTGCTCAAATCCCTTTCATGACATTCTTTACATTTCCACTGCCAGGAAAGGATGTAAACATCATACACCAGGATCTGGTAGCACAGCTGAAAGCCCCTCACCATAAGCTCAACATTTCTTTGAAGTTTTGTGTTTTATCTTAAAAAGTCACACAAATTTTGCACCCCACTCTATAATACATCTGTTCAGGTTGTTTTGTTTTGTTTTGTTTTAAATGTTTATTATATGGGGGGCTCCTGGGTGTCTCAGTTGACCATTCTGACTTCGTCTTAGGTCATTGATCTCACAGTTCACAAGTTCGAGCCCCGTGTCAGGCTCTGTGCTGACAGCTTGGAGCCTGGAGCCTGCTTTGGATTCTGTGTCTCCCTCTCTCTCTCCCCCTCCCCCAAATTGCTCTCTCTCTCTCTCTCTCAAAAATAATAAACATTAAAAGAGAGAGAGAGAGTGCATGAGTAGAGGACAGGCAGAGAGAAAGGGAGACAGAGGATCTGAAGTGGGCTCTGTGCTGACAGCAGAGAGCTCCATGCAGGACTCAAACTCACAAACAGTGAGATCATTACCTGAGTCAAAGTCAGGTGCTTAACCAAATGAGCCACCCAGACACCCCCCCATCTATTTGGTTTAATATAAAAATAATGTTTAAAATTAGATATCATTTAAATTACTTAATTCTAAATTTTCAAATAAAATTGATGAGTCAGAAAGATGCTTCATGTGTATTCTGGGCTTTCTCTTGTCACATAAAGTATACATACTCCTATTTGAAGAACCCAGGTATACAGAATAGATTTTGGGTATCTTCACTACATATTTAAGACCCAGTTACTTGGCCCCATCCCAACCTTCCCATCTTATAACTTGCTATTTCCCTGCATTAATCTCTGATAAATCCATCCACCTACCCATCCACAGTTATTTACCACATACCCTCTTTGTACCAGGCAGTGTGTTCTAAAGATATCTTGCACTGATACTACCTATATATCTTGGATTTTGTCCTTTCTCCCTGCTTGCAATTCCATCTCATCTCATTTCTGTTAAAGTGCTAGTCCTTCAAGACCTAATTCAAATAGCTTTTCCTGGCTGTCCCAGTCAAGACTCTGAATTCCTGTAACACTTACTTAATGTTTGTGATAGAAAATGTTATGTATTTTGTGTTTTTTTTTAATTTTTTAATGTTTATTTATTTCTGAAAGAGAGAGAGAGAGAGAGAGACAGAGTGAAAGCTGGGGAGGGGCAGAGAGAGGGAGACAGAGAATCTGAAGCAGGCTCCAGGCTCCGAGCTGTCAGCACAGAGCCAGACTTGGGGCTCGAACTCATGAACTGTGAGATCATGACCTGAGCCAAAGTCAGACCCATTAACCGACTGAGCCACCCAGGTGCCCCTGTATTTTGTATTTGTATGACTAGATATTACATGTAATTTTTTTAAGTTTATTTGTTTATTTTGAAAGAGCGGGGGGAGGAGCAGAGAGAGAGAAAGGGAGAGAGAGAATCCCAAGCAGGCTCCACACTGTCAGCACAGAGCCTGCTGCAGGACTGGATCTCACAAACCATGAGATCATGACCTGAGCCAAAGTCAAGAGTTGTATGCTTAACTGACTGAGCCACTTGGGCGCCCCTTATGCATAAATTTTTTAAGTAAGAATTCAATGCACAGAGAAGTGGGAAAAAAAAGGACATTTCAGGCAATGGACCTGGTGTGCACAAGACACAGGAATATGAAGTAGCACAAGGCATTCTAGTAAATGCTAGGTTGTTTAGAATAGCTGGAATGTAGAATATACACTGGTAATGTGAAAAAAATAGGAACCAGATCATGAAGGGATATATGACAATTTCTAAGAAACGTACATCCCACCTACCCCGGGTCCCACTGAATTAATGGCAAACCATCAAAAAATTCAAACAGAGGATGATTTACTGTATTAGTCATAATTAACTTTGATGTAAATTTTGTAGTTTTTAATATTTTTCATTTACTTGGATCTTATTTTTATTTTACATATATGTAAAATTATGATCATATCTTTATTCAGTCTTTTCTTCTTAACCCAGTATATTATCTTTCTTGTATTCAATGCATACGCATATACAGAGACAGGAATTTTGTTCATTGCTTTAAAACATGGGATCTCTCTCACACATACACACACACACACAGCCTTGTATCTTGCATTTCTTACTCTATAATACCTTGTAGAAACAGCTCTAGTTTTCTTAAAGTTTATTTATTTTATTTTGAGAGACAGTGGGAGAGAGAGCACACAAGCAGGGAAGAGGGGGAGAGAGAGAGAGAGAGAGAGAGAAAATCCCAAGCAGGCTCCATGCCATCAGCACAGAGCCTGTCCATGAAATCATGACTTGAGCTGAAATCAAGAGTCAAAATGCCTACCTGACTGAGCCATCCAGGTTCCCCTCTATTTTTTTTAAATTTCTTTATGTTTATTTATTTTTGAGACAGAGAGAGATAGAGCATGAGCAGAGGAGGTGCAGAGAGAGGGAGACACAGAATCTGAAGCAGGCTCTAGGCTTCTAGCTGTCAGCATAGAGCCCAACAAGGGGCTCAAACTCACGAGCCATGAGATCTTGACTTGAGCCAAAGTCGGACACTTAACCAACTGAGCTACCCAGGTGCCCCTCCCCTGTAATATTTTTAATGACTGCAATATATTATATAGTATGGATATACCAGAATTTATTCAACTATTCCTCTGTTTATTGACATTCACCTTGTTTCCAGTTTCTTGATATTTTTGAGGTATTATATCTAAGTCAACCTTATGTTTATTTCACTAATTTTCACTGTAGTCTTGATCAATCTGTCATGAAATATTAAATATTTCAGGTAGGTTTAGGTATATAAGACAAGTATAAACATGTTGATAATCTTATTTATCATGATCCTCTCTCATATCCTCTGTTACTACCAAATTAGTGGATATTTAGGAGTTATTCCCATTAGTAATATAGCATCAAGAGGCTTGAAACAGACTGATCTGATGACTCAGATTTTGAGTTTAAGTATAGTGAAAACTTACATATTAAACATAGGGAAATTACAATAATGTTTTCCAAACTGGGATGTTAATGGGAATTTCAAAAGGATTCCATGATCAAATTATTTGGGAAAATACGCTAGATTGAACTGGGCTCTGCAAACCCAGAAGTGTATTACACTTCTCTGAGTGTATATTATCCCTAAAATACCGTTTGGTAAATAGTGCTCTACATTATTCTAAAACAGTATAGACAGTTGAATTGTGTTCGGTCATGTGACAGATTCCCAAAGGCCATTTTCATGACACCTGTATGGGTCCCCCAGTTGTACAGGTGTGGAAAAACAAACCCACTCAGATCACTACTGACTTGTCTAGGTGTTTCTCCTCCTACACCTCTCCATACCTCTAATGCATCTGTTAATAAACCACAAAAGCTTACAATTCCAATTACACTAGATTATGAAGTTTTAAAGCATACCCAGTACTTTTTTACTTTCATGCTTTTGAAAACCTTTCCTGTTCCATCCATCTATATCTTCTCTTTCTTCTTCTATTTCTATTGAGATCTCAATTTTCTTTGAAGCTGTCTTTTTGAAGCTTTCCCCAAGCTCTCCAGTGAAAATTAAACCATTCTTTGTTCAGTTTTCTCATACCAGTTTGCATCTTTTAGATGTACACTTAACTTCCTGCCTTATGATTCATACAGTTGTTGTTCATGTTTCACATTATATTAGACATTATGCTACTCTAGTCCTTACTGTGAAGGAGCTCATAGGCTAGCTGAGGAGGCAGACATATAAACAAATTTACACAATTTAATGTGATATGTATTTATAAAGGTACACAAAGGTAGTGGTGATACGATACACATGAGAAAATAAGCACTAAAATGTTTAAATTAACTTATACAATTAAGATTATAACTTTATTTAGAATAGTCCAATCTAGGAGCACCTGGGTGGCTCAGTCGGTTGAGTGGCCGACTTCGGCTCAGGTCATGATCTCGCAGTCCGTGAGTTCGAGCCCCGCGTCGGGCTGTGTGCTGACAGCTCAGAGCCTGGAGCCTGTTTCAGATTCTGTGTCTCCCTCTTTCTCACCCTCCCCGTTCATGCTCTGTCTCTCTCTGTCTCAAAAATAAATAAACGTTAAAAAAATTAAAAAAAAAAAAAAGAATAGTCCAATCTAGAATGAAGTGGAGTAGAATGTTTTAGTGGTTATTGTATATAACTTCCTCTTCTGTTAGTTTATAAGTGCCTTGAGGACCTGGCTTTGTATTATTTATTTATTTCCTATTGTACCTAGCACTACTATAGGTATGTAGAATATACTCAATAAATGCCTGTTAAATTGAATTAATTTCCAGGAGTTACTGATTTTAGAAAAACTTAATTGCACAGTCTACAACTTAATGTATTATGTCTGCATATTCAGACTGCTCTTTGATTCCTAATTTAAGATGTTAATTGTAGGGAAAGTGACAAACACAAAATTTTTAAATCTGGATTATTATTTGACTCTTTCTCAGTAGAACTTTTGAGAGACTTATTGTAGACTTACACTGTAGACTCATTCCATAAGCACTGCCTTTGCACAAAATATTTATGGAATTGCTTTTGTTCTGTGACACACTATTTTAAATCTACACACTAATTTCATCTGAATTCTGAAACCAACTAAATGTCATCTCAAACTAAGTTTAGTGGGTCAAAAGTTATATATGCCTTTTTTGGATCAAAAACAACAAGAGATCTTGCGTGGTGCAAAAGCTAATTGTAAAGGCAATTAACAAAATATAAATTCCAAAAATACTTCGAACAATTCCAGCATTTCTGGGGTTGGTTTATAACTTCCCAAAATAACCATTTTGAAAGACAAAACTGATTTAAAGTATACATATTAGAATACCAGACTCTTCATAGACCCAGTTAGTAACTCTGGTTTATTAAGAAGAGTTACTGGAATTTATTAGGAAGAAAACTGGAATTGAAGCATTTTATTGTTTTCTGACTAATAATCAATCTAATACTATTTTGAATTGTTATGAAACTTTTACCTGCAAAACTGATATCATAACTTATTTTCAACTAGAGAATATCATTCTTTTTTCATCATTTTATTTCTGTAAAAAATGTGATTATAGCTCAGCTCAGTTTTTCATTTTTTTAAGATATTTTTCATCATAAGAAAATGTTTACATTCATGAAACATTTCATGAAATCATTATATTCATTCTTTTCATCAGGTAGTGATAATGAAAGGTGAGACCAAAAATCATCCTCATTACCTGATTAGCTGATCCTTTACCTGAAGGAGCCTAATCTGGAAATAAGACCATGGACATGTCGGATGGAGCAAATACTTTAAAACAGCATTTATTTCAGCTGCACTTACTCAGTTTCTGAGAAATGAAATAGGAATTGAGCTACAATTTACTATTGCTTTAGCCAGAAAGAAAAGAATTGCCAGTCACATTAATCCTATAGACATGAAGAGATAGATCTATTTAAGCAAACAAATACCTTTTCAAAGCCTTTGAACTCATTTGAAATATCCATTTACTTCCAATTTTTTCCTCTGACTTCAAAGTATTTTATTTTACATTTTATAAAGTCAGCTTTTATAGGAAGCAGTTACCATTTTTCAGTTTCCCTTTAATTAGCATCTTATTTATAAATAATAAAACAATTGTAAAATACTCCAGACTTGACTAATTAATTGTCTGATAAAATTCACTTGTAAGTAACTAGTAGAAAATACATAGTTTCTAAAAGATTCAAACAGGTTTATGGAGCATACAACCATAAATATCAAAGGGTAAAATAGAGATTGGGGGATATTAGCCTAACATTTTAAGTTTGATGAGTAAGGATGCCACCTGAGCTGCTGTCACATGCATGACCTACAGTGATTTGAACAACTGCATATTCATATGTTTTTATACAAAACATATATTCACAAATAATATCTAACATGTCCAGATTTTAAATAGGCTACTTTGGTTTTTGTGAAAATCTTTTGTAAGACCATTGCAAGATATAGTTCGCTTTTTGAAGGAGTTGGGCTTTGTTATTAACAATTATAATAGTAACAACATTTGCATATTGCTTTATGTTTACCAAATTTTTAATTCATTTATTGTCTCAGTTGATCTTAGAAGTAGTGGAGATAATGGTTATAAGGTAGATAGGAGTTAAGATTCATTTGGTTGCAGTGAAGAACATTCTCCCTCTCTGCCCTACCTCTCCTACCCCTCCCTACCCTTCCTACAGCACAGACACACACACTGCCTTAGACTAAAAAAGGATATTTTGGTTCATAGCATGGAATGGTCTTCAGATAAGCTAATTTGGAGCTGAACTGGCTCCACTGTCAGCTCCACACTTGATGACACTGGCAGTTTTTAGTGTCACTGGTCCTGATTTGGTTAAGTGCTCATCCTTGAACACATAACTGTGGACAGTGGGATAGGGTAATATGCTGAGTTACTTTGGCGGTAAGACCCTCCTCTAGAGCTGGGAAATGGATAAGTTGTCCAAAGGAAAATCAGTATACAGTTACTAGAAGTAGCAGAAAAGTGTAGTAGGGAGGCAAACATCAAATGTCCATTCCAGCAGGTATCATCTCCACTTTACAGATGAGAAAATGAATACTCTGAAAGGTTAAATGACCTACCCAAACTTAGGTCTTCTGGTTACAAACCCTGTTCCTGGATGCCATTTATTTTTATAAAATAAATAAATAAATAAAATAAAGCAGTAATGGATTTAAAAAAAGGGAGAGACGTGATTCCAAGTATGACATTTATTTCTAGTTATGTTTCAAAGTATACCAGTCATGATTAATTTTAAGGTAACAATTGAGTCTGATCTCTGTGGGGTGGTTGAACAACATGTTTATGGGGAATAAGTTGCTCCAAGTTCTATGGAAGGGCGTGGAAGGAAGTACAGTGGATATGATTCTGACAATAAAGAATTAAGAATTTGGAATTACAATTAAAATAGCAATTATTTATTAACCATTTATTATGTCTCAGGCAGTGTGCTAAAGACTGTTCCTGTATCAATTAGCAATCACAACATTACTGTGAAATAAGGGTTTTACAGATAAAGAATCATAAGCAAAAAGAGGTCCAAGATTATATACTAAAAAGAGGTAGAACCTCTAAAGTCTAGAAGCCTCTACAAAAACAGTGCCTGTTTTTGTTTTTCATTGTTACCAATTAAAGTAGCAATGTTTAAATACCTGCCAAGTACTTGCTGGCTGCCATAGCAGGTGTTTGTCTGGTGCAACACTTTTTTTCTAAAAACTTGCTCTATACGATTGTATAATACAACAATTCATATGCAATGACACTTAAGAATTTATAAATGCCTGGGGCTCCTGGGTGGCTCAGAAAGCTAAACATCTGAGTCTTGATTATGGCTCAGGTCGTGATCTCACAATCCAAGAGATCGAGCCTTGCATTGGACTCTGCACTGACAGTGCGAAGCCTGCTTGGAATTCTCTCTCTCTCTCTCTCTCTCTCTGCCCCTCCCCTCTCTCAAAAAAAAATAAATACTTTAAAAAAAAGAATTTATAAACACCTATTAAGTTCCACAGATCATTGTTAATGGTAATCTTATGCTATTTTTTGTTTTGTTTTGTATTTATAAAAATTACACATGGACATAGTTTAAAAAGTCACGGAGTCCTATGAAACTTAAAAACAAAAACAAAACAAAAACAAAACAGAGACAGTCCCCTGCTCTGCAATTCCTTCCACCAATTTTCTGATTCCCAGAAGCAGTCATTTTCAGTTTATTTTTAGCTGTTTCTTTTTATATTTATGAAAAAGAACATTCTAAATAATATGATTAGTCTCTGTCTTCTCTGCACTGGGAGCAACTCTCCTGCCACAGTCCCTCATCCCCTGAAAATGTACGCCTGTGCAAAGTTCGTCTCTGCCCCCTTCTTGGTCAGGAGCACCTCTCAGCTGTCGAGCCTATCACTGTCTGCAGTGGCACTAAAACCACCAGAGACACTGACAGATGAGAGCCTCAACAGCTGGGCAGCCCCACGTCCCCTGACCTCACTTATTCCTAGCCACAGTTTCCAAACTAGCGCTGTTTCAAAGCACATCGACACAGCAGCCAAGTTCATTGGGGCTGGGGCTGCCACAGTTGGGGTGGCTGGTTCTGGGGCTGGAATTGGGACTGTGTTTGGGAGCCTCATCATTGGTTATGCCAGTTCTGAAGGCTGAAAGTCCAAGATCAACGTGTCAACAGAGTTGGTTACTGGGGTATAATTGAAGACTGTGAGAAAGAATCTCTGAAGACTGAAGACTGTGAGAAAGAATCTGTTCCATGCCTCTCCCTTAGCTTCCAGTGATTTGTTGGTAATCTTTAGCATTCCTTGACCTGTAGATCTGTGCCTTCATGTTCAAATGGCATTATCTCTGCATGCATGTCTATGACCAAATTTTTTCTTTCTATAAGGATACCAGTTGTTGGATTAGGGGCTTATCCTACTCCACTATGACCTTATCTTAACTAATTACAACTGCAATGACTATTTCCAAATGAGGTCACATCTGAGTTACTAGGGTTAGGACTTCAACATATGAATTGGAGATAGAGGGGAGACACGATTCAACTTGTAATAGATGGAAATTTGCTATGTCAAGATTTTAATTTGGGGGAGTGCCTATGTGGCTCATTTGGTTAAGTGTCTGACTCTTGGTTTCAGCTGATTTCATGATTTCATGGTTTGTGAGATCAAACCCTGAACTGGGCTCTGTGCTGACATCACACAGCCTGCTTGAGATTCTCTCTCTCTCTCTCTCTCTCTCTCTCTCTCTCACACACACACACACACACACACACAATAAATAAACTTAAATATTAAAAAGACTTGAATTTGGGTCTGCTTCCAAAGCCATTTGTTCTTCCTACTATACTTTGCTGCTTCCTTAAAATAAGAAAGTTATTTAAAATATCTCCTACTTTCCAGTGTCTCCCATCTTCAAGCCAAACTCTTTATTGCTGCTGCTAGTTACCTTTCTAAAATGTGAATTTGATCAGTCACTCTCCTACTTAAAATCTTTGAGTGGCAGGGTGCCTGGGTGGCTCAGTCGGCTAAGCATCCAACTTGGGCTCAGGTCATGATCTCATGGTTCGTGACTTACACCCCATGTCAGGCTCTGTGCTGACAGCTCAGAGCCTGGAGCCTGCTTCGGATTCTGTGTCTCCCTCCCTCTCTCTCTCTGTCTCTCTGTCTCTCTCTCTACCCCTCCCCTGCTCACACTCTGTCTCTCTCTGTCTCAAAAATAAATAGACATTAAAAAAAATTTTTTTGAGTGGCTTCCAGTGGCTAGCTGCATGAAGTCCAGATACTTTATGGTGGTAAATAGGGTCTTTCTTCCATGCCTGTTTTCTCAGCTTCCTTTCTCATCACTCTCTCCTCCCATTTAGTCACCATAAACTCCAACCGTACTGACCTTTTTGCAATTTGCAACAAATACATCATGCTTATACACTCCTTCGGGACTGGCTTTCATCCCTCACTTCTCCCAGTATATTCCTTTTATAGTTATTCTCATTTCATCTGGTCAAACCAAAAGACCCTAGACTCATCTTTGATTCCTCTCTACTTCCTCGACTCTATGCATCTATCTCCGCTGTCACCACCCTAGTCTAAACCACCATCATCTCACATAGACTACTGCAATGGCCTCCTAACTGGTCTGTCTGCCTCCATTCTGGACCACTCCATAGTAGAGTGACACTTAAAGTGAAATTGTGATTGTTATTCTGAATAGAGCTACCAATGCCTTACCATTGAATTAAGACTCAAATCTGAAGTACTCACAATGCCTATAAGTCTACAAGATCTCTGCTCTCTACCCACTTCACCAACTTCACCTGAGATTATTCCCCCATCTCACAGTATATTAGCTATCTATAATTGTGTAACAATTATTACCCCAGGCTTAGTGGCTTAAAACAACAAATATTTATTATCCCACAGTTTCTTTGGGTCAAGGATTTGGGACTGGCATAGCTAGTTGGTTTTGCCTCAGGACTTCTATTGAGGTTGCAGGCAAGATGTCGGCCAGGGCAGCAGCCCCAGTTAATTCAAGGTTTGGGGCTCGAGGATCAGATTCCAAGGTGTCTCGTTCACATGTTGGCAAGAGGTTTCAGTTCCTTATCATGTGGGCCTCTCCATAAGGGTGGTGAGTGTCCTCACAATACCTGGCTTCCCTTAGAGTGAGTGATCCCAGAGAGAAGTAGGATAAAGCTACAATGCCTTTTATGGCCTATGAATTCAGGTTTATTGAGGAATAATTTACATACAATAAAATTCACCATTTTAAAATGTATAATGTGTTGAGTTTTGGCAGATGTATAACATAATGTAACCATCACAATTGGGCTATAGGTCATTTCTATCACCCCAGCAAGTTCTCGTGTGTCTTTATAATCTGTCTCCCCCCACCACCACCTTTACTACAGCCTGTAGCAAACACTCATTTGATTCCTGTCTCTGTACTTTTGTCTTTTCCAGATTGTCATGAAATGGTATAATACAATATGTAGGGTTTGTGTCTGGCTTCTTTCACTTCATGTAATGCTTTTGAGATTCTTCTGTTGCATGTATTATTGCTTTTTATTGCTGAGTAGTATTTCATTGTATAGATGTGCTATAATTTGTGTATCTGTTTACCAATTGATAGACATTTAAGTAGTTCCCAGTTTGGAGCTATTTATGATAAAGCTGTCATAAGCATTCAAAAAAATAAAAATAAATACATCAATAATACGATTATATTTTTACTTCTTGATTTTTTTCAGCTTTGCATATAATCTATTAATTTCCCAGTATGGAAACAGTAAAGTTAAAAGTAAAGTAAAGTAAAGTAAAACTTTACTTTAACAGTAAAGTTAAAGTTTTTATATCCCCACCCCATCACCACAAATACTTCATCTTCTCAATACAATTATATCATGATTTCGATGTTTAAGATTTCATTAAACACATTTATATCTTTGTAAACTTAATTCATGGCCGAACCACATCATGTTTCCAATTGTCTGTTTTCCCTAAAATTAATGATTGTCTCATTTTTCTTTTGCTTGGTCTTATGTACTTGTTTCTGATTCAACAGCAACCTCTGTTCCCACGTGGTATGGATTACTTTTCACTATCACCTTTGGACTTCTTGTGTCCCTGTTTTGAGTTGAAACTCTTGTTTTTAATGTCTTTTCCTTCTTCATTTACTCTCCCATTTTGAAGAAGCACATCTACCAATAGTTTTGGTCTTGCCTGTCTGAATATGTCTTTCTGCTTTACTGATATTTGATTGATATTTAGCTAAATACAGAATTCTGGTTTGGAATTTATTTTCTCAGAATTTTTATGGTCTATCTCTATTGTCTTTTAGTTTCAGTGTTGAAAAGTTGAGAGACATTCTACTTTCTGTTTTATATATTTTTCCTTTCCGGGAGCTTTTATAATTTTCTGTTTGTCACAGAGTTCTAAAATTTTGTTATGATGTGATCTGTTGGAGATCTGTTTTCATTCAGGCACTCAGTGACCCCTTTTAAAGTAGAAATTTATGCTCTTTAATTTAGGAAATTTTTCATAAGTTATTTCTTTGATGATTTTTTTCTCAATTTTCTTTTCTCTTTTTCTGTTAGTTGAATGTTGAACATCCTAGACTGCTCTTCTAATCTTCATATCCTTTCTCTCCTATGTTCTTTCTCTTAATCTCTTTACTTCCTGGGAGATTTTCCAACCTTTCTGTTGAGGCTTCCATTTCTATCATGATTTTGTTTCCCAGCAGTAGTTTCTTGTTTCCAGGATTTTTTTTTCTTTTCTTTTTTTAAAACAATGTGTTTTGGGGGCACCTGGGTGGCTCAGCCAGTTAACTCTCTGGCTTTCAGTGTCAGCTCAGGTCATGATCTCACGATTCATGGGTTCAAGCCCTACATCGAACTCTGTGCTGAGAGTGAGGAGCCTACTTAGAATTCTCTCTCTCTCCTCCTTCCGCCCTGCCCTGCTGTCTCTCTCACTCACTCTCTCTCAAAATAAATAAATAAACTTAAAAAATAAATAAATAAAGCAGTGTGTTTTTGTTTCATGGATGCAGTTCTTCTCTTATCTCTTTAAAGATAGGGTTCTGTTTTTTTAATTCTCTTTCCTTTTTCTATTTTCTCTTTTGGCTTTGGTTTTGGTTTGGTTTTGTTTTAGTCTCCATCTTTCATGTTAGGAGCTTTCCCCAGATGTCTAGCGGTCATTGGCTGTCCCGGTTAATATTTCAGATAGTAAGAAAGGGGGATGCCAGGATAACACATAACTGGAGCTTAATGACTATGAATTCCCTAGATCTGAATATGCTTCTTTGTTCAGGAACCTCCAATATCATTTCATTGAGCACCATTTTTTTTAAATTCCAGTTATATTCACCAAAGGAGACTCTTCCACTCTCCAGTTTTATGATGGGCTACTAGCATTCTGCAAACCTAGTAGAAGAGGACTTGGGAGTCTTAATATTTATCATATAAAATTTCATTTAATTCTGTTTTCAATACAGTACTCTACCCTCCAGAATTCTTCAAAATTTCCCAGTTTGGGGAATCTTCTGTTTTATACACTTCAAAGAGTAATATTTACTCTTCTTCCAGGGTGAGAGAGGGAGGCGTACTTGTTCAGTTGTGAATGGTAGAGAGACAATGCAAAAGACTAATTCTTAAATAGATTTCTAACTAGGTTTGCTCTTACTTAACTCATTTCCACAAGTTTGGGTGCCACCAGTTCCCAAGTTTTTGTGGAAACTGTAGTACAAATGAAATTGCTTCCTGCCTTTACCTACTACCTAAAATGAATTGCTTGTTTGAATCAGCTGTCAGTCAGCTACCATCCTTCTGTCGTCTAGCTTCCAAATTTTTGTTACTGTGATTCATCTCTCACTCTCCTTTTCTTCATTCATTTATGCTTTTTAATAAAAATTTTAATACTAAATTGTATTTTAGTACAGTTTTAAAAAGGAATGTAGTTAAATGTGTATGTTCAATCTACCTCTTTAATCAGAAATCAATATTGTTTTTATTATCCACCAAGTAGTTTCTTTTTAACATTTGTTAGATTTAAGATAAATACCTTTTTTTAAAAAGATAATATCTATTTGGGGGAAATGGGAAATAACTATATCTAATCCTTATCCTCAGTCTTAGGGTATACTTGAGAGGAGTGCTGTTTATGTTTGTATTTTATATTTAAATGCTTTTATTATGACAGAGACCTGCTTCCTTCATGGCATATGGGGATGTTTATTACTCCATCAGCCTGATAACAGTAACTAGGAGCCTTATTTTACAGAGCTCAATCTTGTATATTAATGACACATGACACGATGATCAAATTTTCCAGGGGCGCCTGGGTGGCTCGGTTGGTTACGCGTTCAACTTCAGTTCAGGCCATAATCTCGTGGTTCGTGGGTTCGAGCCCCACTTCAGGCTCTGTACTGACAGCTCAGAGCCTAGAGCCTGCTTCAGATTCTGTCTCCCTCTCTCTCTCTCTGCTCCTTCCCCGCTTGCTGTCTCTCTCTCTCTCTCAAAAATAATAAACATTAAAAGAATAAAAAAATTTTTAAAAGATGGTCAAATTTTCCAAATCAAAATCTGGGCAACATAGTTTTAACTTTAGAGAAATTAAGTCCACCAACCATGGGCCAAACAATGTGTTATACTTAATACATGTATGTCACTGTCCCCATGACCATTTCCACAGATAAAGGAAGAATTAATCTTACCAATTGGTAGTTGGTTGGTTACTTCTGAAGTAAAATTAAATCAATTTAGGCTTTAAACCAAGATTTTTACCCTTAGTTTAGAAGGATTTTCTCCTTCCCTTCTACTTCTCCAGGTTCCAGGGAGGTTCATACCTTCCTGTCATCAATGGATGAGTGTGGCTTTCCATACCCCTCTCTCTGCTTGCTTGTCTCCTCTGAGTTATTGCTTGACCCTTGACATTTCGGCACCATGTACCAGCATCCACCAAGACATAATTCCTCTTGCTTGGCCTCTGGACTTCATATACGGGATCTACTGCCATAATTCTTGCCACAGTCTCCAGTTGTAAGGACCCTGTACTCTTTGCCCTGTTTCTTCAAACCTCAGTCTCCTTTATGTCTGCCAACTCAGTGTTAGCCACTTTTGCACCCCTCTCATGGCAGAGGCTTCAATAACTTTTCAGATGCTCTGCCACAATACACTGGCATGCTTAGAATCCAAAGAAGTCTCCAAGAAAATCCTCCCAGGTACATTCCTTAGTTATTATCTTCAGTACTCTACACTTAGACATCTCAATGCTCCTTTCCTCCTGGTGGCCAGTATCTTATTTCCTTTGCTTAAGAAAACATCTGCGGGGCGCCTGGGTGGCTCAGTCGGTTAAGCGTCTGACTTCACCTCAGGTCATGATCTCGCGGTCCGTGGGTTTGAACCCCGCGTCAGGCTCTGCGCTCACAGCTCAGAGCCTGGAGCCTGCTTCAGATTCTGTCTCTCCCTCTCTCTGTGCCCTTCCCCCACTCATGCTCTGTTTCTTTCAAAAATAAATAAATGTTAAAAAAAATTTTAAAAATAAAATAAAAGTAACTCTATAGGTACCAAGATGATCAATTGACAAAACATACTATGAAGAAAGCAAGCTGTAAAAGAGTGTATAACCTGCTCTGCTTCTGTAAATACAACTGTAGATTCGCAATGCATTAAACATTTCTGGAGGAATACATGAATCTGTTAACAGAGATTGCCTCTGAGGAGGGAAAACAGTCTTGTCTTGGGGACAAGAGTGGAAGAGAAATTTTCACTGCCTCTTTGTACCTTTCAAATTCTACATCATGAAAATAGCCTATTCAAAAATAAGTAAAAGTTGATCATAAAACATTTATAATTTGGCTTTTTCAACCTGCCAGGCTTCAGATGATCTGATTCTCAGCCACAGACAGAAAGTAGCTCTTTTGGCAAAGCTATCTTTTTTTTCCCTTCTCTGCTTCCTGATGTGCCTCTCTTTCTTGTGGAACCTTACTGCATGAAGCAGCAGTGACCTGCTCTAACATTCTGAAAATTTCCCCTCCGTTAGAAAGAAGAATACTTCAGTAGGAAGATGGTCAAAGTCTCAAATATAACAGATAAGTAGTTTAGCTACATACCTTCATTTGCTAACTTGCCAGACTGAGTTCACCTGACCTCTTTGGCTAAGCCATATCTGCATTTTAGGGTTTGTTACTTGCAGGAATTTTTGTCATCTTCAGGCCTATCACACTGAATAGGTATTTAACACATCGTGATGAATTTAAATGAATTAATGAATAATTTTATCTGCAGGTACAAACCACCTAAGTTAATTTTAAATTTATTAACCAATAGAGATTTTTGAAGTCTGCAGTTTAGATTTCCCAGTTGTCCAGTAATTATAGCTGTCTTTTTTTCTCCAATCCAAGATCCAATTAAGGATCATGCATTTTATTCACTTGTCATATCCACTTAATCTCCTTTAATCTAAAAAAAATTCCCAGCCTCTTTGTGTCATGTCACTGATATTTTTTAAGTCTGGGCCAATGTTTGCAACATGTCCTTTAATTTAGATTTTTTTTCTAAAAATTTATTTTATTATTAGATTCAGATTGAATATTCTTGGCAAGAATACTTCATTGGTGATGCCATGCCTTCTCAAGGTATCATACCAAGAATACGAGGAAATTGGTTTTCCTACCAATGTTTCTACAGTAACACTATAGAAAAGCATATCATACAACTATGGCTTAATGAAAGGTCCAATATGAGTTTTTAATTCTCCTTGCTTTAATTTTATACTAATCAGATAATGTCTAAGTGGTTCAGTACTTACACAGACCAGATATTAGTACATACTATTTTATTCAATGGATATCATTTGGGGAGGGGGTGGAGAGAGAAGGGGTTCTCTTTTAAATTGATCAGTTGTTTGTGAGTTTGTTTGTATCAGTTTAGGGAGTTGATAAAATCAAGTTTCTGGTATGCAAGCTGAGGGCTAGCTTGTAATAATAACAATACTTTACAGGATTGAGATGAGAATTACTTGAGATGTTAACAGAAGTAAAATATCACTAATAGCAATGTGCTCTGTGGAGGGTCTCTATTAATACAATCAATCCCACTCAGGTATTTATTTGTAGAAACCACGTATGTAGCAACAGTATCTGGCACTGTTATGAATACTTTATGAATATTAATCTTTATAGTTGGTTATATCCTTATCCCTATTTACAGATGAGGAAACTGAGGCTTGGAGAAGATAAGTAACTTTTCCAAGGTCATAAAGAGACTAAGTGGTAATATTTCTAACTGTTTACCTGTGAGATCACACCTGGAAGCAAGCAGCCTGTATAGCTCCAAGCTATACTTAAGGATGATTTTCATTCAGCTGCTCCTTTAAATAAATTTGTGTATTTATGTTATTTGTGTTACAGAGAGAAGAGGTACTCCCTTATAGGGACTCATAAAGGCATAGAGCATCTAGAGATTTACTGCCTCCGTTACGCTGCTGGCTCTCACAGCACTTGTTATGTTTTTATCAGTTTCTCTCCAGAAGGTAGGAATTGTGTTTTTTCTGTATGAATTCTTTATATAATTATAGTTTTCTTGACTGTGAACTTAATTTTTGTTAAATATGAAAAGCATCTGACACCTAAAGAATAAAATGCCAGATGTCTCCAAACAGTTAAGACGTATAAACACATTGCTTTTAAAAAATATTTCTGTTATAAAATTAATAGATGTTCATTAAGAAAAAAAGATAAGACAAACAGAAAAGTATAATAATCTATCACCTTGTGATAACTACTCTTTATATTTTGTTGTATGTCTTTCTGAATTCATTGATATATTTGTATACAATGTATAATATATGTGTCCATATAATATTATGATTAGGATTGGTAACAATAGGATATAAATGTTCTTTGGCTAGATTGCTTCTTTACTTAGCAACTTATTGCCTTATGTGTAATGTCAGTAAATATCATCTGCATTTCCATTATTAATGGTTATATAATATTCCAGTTTAAGAACATAACATAAATTATGTAACCAATATAAAAAACGTTGAAAAAAAATTTTTTTTTAAAAATTATGTAACCACTTTCCAATTATTCAGTATATGGAAACTTTCCAGGTTTTTTCCTGTGTTAAATATGACTTCAGTGAACATTCTTGTACATACATGTTTGCATTTGTGTCTAGTGATTTTTTAGGGGAGTTTCCAAGAAAGTAAGTGTTGCAGACTCTTAGTTCCTAAGCATACTTTCTGATAAGAGGATTCCATGGCCTATTACATAAAGAACCACTGTTCACCATCTTGGAGAATACCTATGTATAGTAGTAACAAAGGTCTGAGAAATCAAACTTATTTGACTATAGAATGTTTTCTTAAGGTAACATCTGTCTACAGGATGGAGAAATTGTGGTGTATGGGGGCAGGGGACAATATGGGAAATTGCTATATTTAACACTCAGTTTTGCTGTGAGCCTAAAACTTCTCTGAAAAATAAATTTTATTTAAAAAAAAAGGGAAAGAAAAGTTTTTGAATGCCATTGTATACATTTACATTTAAAATTAAATTTAGACTTTTACATACACACACACAAAATAACATCAGAACATATCAACATCCCACTGAACACTTTGGAAAATGCTAGCTTATGGTATATTCTTTTAAGGGGAAATATATGGAAAGGCTCTACCAATTTTCATTTCCACCAACAGTGCATCAGAGTGCCACTTTCTCCGTAATTTTGCCATTGGTATTAACCAATGCCATTGGTATTCAATTTAAATAAATCTGAAATGAGAAAAGTATATGGCATTCTAATTTTCATTTATTTGATTACTAATAAAATGTATATCTTTGCATATTGTTATTTGTCTTTTATATTTCTTTCATGCCTATGTCACTTATGCCCCATTCCAAATTATTCTTGGTGGTCTTTGAGGCTTTTTCTTTATTGCTAAGAATGAAGAATCATATTAAGACTATCAACACTACAAATCACATGTGATACAATTATGTTTTCTTATTTTTTCATTTTTTAATATTTTGATATGATGCTTTGTTTTTATTTTGTGTACTTCATTTTTGCCATATAAGTTAACATTTTTGAATAAAACTTTACATATGCCTCTCCAAAAACATAACAAATTTTTGTTTAATCCTTGGATTACATAGAACACGAAATTTTACATATTATATGTAATTAATATCGGATTCACTTTTAAAGTATCAGTTCAGAAGAAAGCAATACCTTCTTAGGGGCTTCTGTAGAGTTTGATTGTGAATATGATACTTCATCATAGGAAACTGCGAAAATACCCCATGATTCCTAGGGCTAGTAGGGGTACAGAATATCATCAGATGTAGTTCTTAATCAAAGAAGAAAAGTTAGTCTCAACCAGAAAAAGAATTGTCCATGCACATTAAAAACAGAAAAGGAAAATAAGTCTGAACCTTAGCCATAGCTAAATAAAATTATGTAAGTTTTTACAGTTAAGAAAGACCTTTGGATTAATATTGTCAGATTATTTCATTTTATAAAGGAGAAAACAAAAGAAAAAAGAGTTTAACTCAAGTTTGTCCAAAGTCAAGCAAATGTGTTTTGTTTTCTCAGGAGACCTTTAAGAAGTAAAGAAAAGGTTCTAAAAAAATTTCATTATTAACAATAACTAACACTTATGAGTACTTATTAAGTACCAGACAATCTACTAAATACTTTAAGTCATTTGTCTCACTTATCTTCACAATATACTTTGAAGTAACAACTATTATTATCCCCTTTATAGAGATAAGGAATCTGACTCTAGTCTAGGCAGTCTGAGACTTAACAGCCCTCACTCTTAAGTGCTGTTTTTAAGAGAGGAGACTCTTAAGTGTTATCATCAGTAAGAAATTATATGTCACTATTAAATAAAGTAGACTTAGTGGAAGAACACACAGAGGATTGCAATGGCCAATCCTAGAAATAAGCAAGAGTGGAACATTTTGGCAGGATAGATAGCAAGAAGTATTTTTTACATCCTAAGTAAAAAAAAAAAAGTGAAAGGTTAATTAAAGAAATTTGTGGTATGGCTTGACTCTAGCTTATTCCCTGATTTTCAGAGGATATTGCATCCTTCAATTCATCTTTACATTTATAAAAATTATTTTGGCTTTTCAAATTGAAAATGGCTTATGAGAACTAAATTACAAAATTCTAAATTTACAGAACTCTTCTCCATTATCACTGCTTTTCATATCCCCTTTAAGGACTTTACATTTTTAGGTGCATGTATTACCCAATGTAGTCCTTAGGCATTTTTGCTATTAAAATATCTTTTTTATAAATTAGTAAAGAAAGCAACACTCAAAACAGATGGACTATTGCTCTAGGTTTTAATGCTTGCTATAGTTGATATCTAAAGGTGGTCATGAATTAAACAAAAAAATGAAATCACAAAAGAAGAAAAGATTTTCAAAAATGAATTTGCAAGTTTAGTTCTAAATAGCAATCACAATTTTAGCTCGAGGCTTTTCTGGGGGATTGTGAATAATGATTAGGTGAGATTATAGGCCCCAGGCAAAGCCTCGGGACTTTAGTCTTCCTAGCCAGTCATTTATCCTCAAAAAAACGGTCCTCAGGTTGTACACAGTATTGGTTGAAATACCAGAGGGAATCAAACCTGAGTCTGTCATTTTATCCCGAGGGTCGTATCAGGAGTCTGAAGCTTAGATGGTGAGATAAATGTTTACCAAAATGAAAACCCTTGGTAGGCTTTTCAGTTACTGTTGCTTTATTTTATTTTTACTGCTTTGGGGTATGTATTTTTATTTACCTGCAGAAGGAATTATGTATAAAAAATTATAACTCTAAGAAAGTAATATCACTATTGAAAATTGTTTTCAACTCTGCAGAGCATCTATTTGAAGGAAATAGGTAAGATTTTTTTAAGATAATAAATTCAACCTCTCATTTTTATTAGATTTTCTTGGAAATTTGTGTTTGAGAGAATTCTGATTTACTATACTTTGCTAAAGTATTATTCTAGCCTGATCTTATCGTGTAAAATTATGAGTTGGTGGGTGTGGATATTTTGAAAGCCCCGAAGTCTTGATTTCATGGATAATTATGTATTTTCAGTTACCAAAATTTCAGTTCTCCTCGGTCTTTACAGCTATTTGCTCTTTTCCTAAACCCTTGTGAGTTAAGTTGTTAAAATGGCATCCACAACTTTTAAAAACATATTTACTAAGAGATAGTAAAAGGGAGGAAATTAACAAAACAAAATATTTACCTAATTCACCCAGTGTATGAAATAATAATGATGATGATAATAGTAATTTTAAAAATGGTAGTGTAGGAGTAATTATCTGATAACATGAAGAATGTTATTACTGTGTGGCAGGCACTATTCTAACTCATAACTCCCATTATTATTCCTATTTTTAAAATGAAGAAACTGATGGGGCGCCTGGGTGGCGCAGTCGGTTAAGCGTCCGACTTCAGCCAGGTCACGATCTCGCGGTCCGTGAGTTCGAGCCCCGCGTCAGGCTCTGGGCTGATGGCTCTGGGCTGATGGCTCTGGGCTGATGGCTCGGAGCCTGGAGCCTGTTTCCGATTCTGTGTCTCCCTCTCTCCCTGCCCCTCCCCCGTTCATGCTCTGTCTCTCTCTGTCCCAAAAAATAAATAAAAAACGTTGAAAAAAAAATTTAAAAAAAAAAAAAAATAAAATGAAGAAACTGAGTCAATCAGAGACTAATCAGTAGTAAATCTAGGATCAGAAAAGTGAACAAGGACTTGAGAGAACCACAGTAGAAAATTCTGAGTCCTTCAGAGTCTCACATCAGTGAATACAAGGCTTGGTACTGGGAATATATAGCAGTAAATGAGGTAGACACAGTTCCTGATTTCATTAAATGTAAATTTACACAATTATTTAGTTTGTTTCCATATTACAAAATGATGGGAGAATATACATAGGGACCGCATATTGCCTGGAGAATCAGGCAGAGTCCCTGAAGAAGGAGTGTTTCAGCTGGGAGCTAAGGGATGAGAAGATTCACGGCGGCAAGTAGAATTGGGGAATTGGAGACCAAGGGGGCCACACAATGATTTTGGTGGGCCCTAGACACTTTTGCTTTTGTGGGTCCCTTCCTCCATAAACAATATTAAAATTGAGATTTGCATTTATACTGGTATAGAGAGAAGTATGTTAATATTGTATATTAAAATATTTTCTTTGACCTAAAAGGGTTTTTTCCCCTTATTTTAAAAGAAAGCTTTTTTGTGGACCCCTAAGAGTATTATTGTGAGCCCTAGGCTCTTGTACCTACTAGACCGGATGGGTAAGTCAGTCCAGGAGTGGGAATATTGGGCCAGAAACATTTCAGATGGAGGGAATAGCATAGACAGAGGCTTCAGAAGCTTAGAGGGCCTTGCCTGCTCAGGAAACTGAAGGGAGGTGTGGCTAGAGCAGAGTGTGGAGGAGGGAGAAAGAGGTGAGGCTGGTGAGACAGGAAGGGCCCCCGGAGGCCTTGTTTCGGATTTTGATATTAATCCTACGAGTAATGGGAGACCTCCAAAGGGTGTGTGTGTGTGTGTGTGTGTGTGTGTGTGTGTGGCAGGGGGGTGGGGGGGTGGGTGGTTTAAATCAAATTTGTGCACATGGTTAAAATCAACAGTTCTGTGATCCAACTTCTCCCACTTTTATGCCTCACCTCTCTTTCCACTTTGCCTTCTGATATCTTCATGTATTCAGGTCAACGTCATTTACTTTCACCTCAGATTTTTTATTTGTCACTTTTAGGTATCATCTATTATCATACACATAAATATAAAAGAGGCATTATACATTCACTCACTCACTCTACCCTACCTCTACCTTTTCTCTTTTGTTCCTCAGTTAGTTTTATCTTTCTTTGATTTCTCTGTTGTAACTGTGGATAATAAACCAGTACCTTTAACCATAGATGCTGCTTTGGGATTGTCCCCTGTTGTCGGACAAGGACATTAGTGCACCCACCTTCTCTGTGATTCCGTCCTCAGTTCTTTCACTTTTGTATCTCTAAAATTGATGCCATTTATATCTATTTTATAACCAAAATCAAGTATTTACATTATTGTGTGGAAAGGCTCTTTGCATTTGCTGTGTCCTCCACCTGAACATCCATTACCAGATGACTGCACTGTCTGATCCTTCTCTTCCTTAAATACTCAAACCAACTGGCAGCCAGTCAGTAGGGCCATTCCTGGACATCTTATTGGAAATAGCATCTCCCCTACCTGGAATTCTTTTTTTTTTTTTTTAAGTTTATTTATTTTGAGAGAGAGAGAGAGGAGGGGAGGGACAGAGAGAGGAGGGACAGAGAATCCAGAGCAGGCTCTGTGCTGACAGCAGACAGACCGATGTGGGTCTTGAACTCACAAACCATGAGATCATGATCTGAGCCAAATGCAAATGCTTAACCAGCTGAAATACCCAGGTGCCCCTCTATGTGAGATTCTTACTGTACTTTTCCCGTTAGTTTTTCTCCATAGCACTTATTGTTAAACAAATTATATATCTTACCTCATTGAACTTTTCATTCTCCCCATTCTTGACTATAGCTTCAAGAAGGCAAGGAATACCATCTACTTCTGCTAATTTGTTTGATATTTATGTTTGATATTTTTGTTTGTTGTTTGCTCCCTCACTATATTCCCGATAGCTAAAACAGTGCCTGATAACAGAATCATTTTAGTTAGTGACTGATTATAGTCCCAAATAGTCTTCTTTGGTTATATGTCCTGACTTAGGCAATTTTTCACTTTTCTTAAAATTTTTCATTTGCTTTTGTTTTTCGTACATTATTTTTCTTTATCATATCCCCGATTCTTTCTGACTCTCCATTATATATAACATGCTGTGATCTCGCTCTCTGGTTTTATTCTTTTCCCTTGGAAATGCTCTTCTGGAGCCTTATTACATCCTCTGGCTACACAGCTGTCATCCTTGGGCTTCTCCTTCCTGTTCTTCCCATTGGCATGATGACAGACAACCCACATTTTTCTCTATTTCATTGTACATCTTCCTTTAACGAAGCATATCCCTCAGCAACTTTCAATGAAAAAATATTTGAATGATAAATTTTTTGAACTTTCACATATTTGAAATGCTGTTTATTTTATTCTCATTAGAGGTGTATCCAGGTCCTAACATCAGAAGGTACAGGCCTGGGGGCCGGCCTCACTGGGGGAAAGGGGAGAGGTGGGTGTGTGTGCATCAGTATCGGAAAGGAAGAAAACACATTAAAAGGTGCCACGTTTTGGGTGCTTGGGTGGCCCAGTCAGTTAAGTGTCCGACTTCTGCTCAGGTCATGGTCTCATGGTTCGTGAATTCGAGCCCCGCATCAGGCTCTGTGCTGTCAGTGCAGAGCCCGGTTCGGATCCTCTTGTCTCCCTGTCACTCTGCCACTCCCCCTGCTTGTCTATTAAAAATAAATAAACATTTTTTTTAAGTGCCACAGTTTTGACTGCCTGGTCCACATGAGATACTATATAAAAACTGACATTTTGTGCCTCTTCTGCTAACTTCCTTTTATAAAAGTCTCAACAATCATTGTGTTAAACTTGTAGAAAAGGCACCACCTTTAAAGAATATGCTGAAGAGAAGCACTTGTTGCCTAACTGCTTCCATCTGAATTCTAGTTTCTCTGGAATGCTAGAGCACTAATCATTTTCTCCCTGAGCTTGGAAAGTTTTCTAAAATTCATTAACACCAGCCTAAGCCTGCAGCTCGTTTTCCCTCTGGCAACTTTCAGGCCCCATCTTGGTTTTCCTTGGTGCTTTTCAATTCCTGATGATGTGTCTTGGCTTTTTTCTGTCCATATTTTACTGTTGAATTCAGTGAGCATTTTCATCTAAGGAGTTTCATTCCTAGAAAGTTATCTTGCATTATTTCTTTAGTAATTTCCTCCCTTCCTTCTTTATTGTTTTTCTTCTTTCTGTAATATCTGTCATTCTATGAAGGACTGCGTAGCTGAACATCTAATGATCATCTTTCTTATGATACTTTCTGTTTCTTTTCAAATCTATTTCCATTTGCAGTGCTCTTCATTCTAAAACAAAACCTCCCAAAAAGAGATTTGTAGGAAGGTTGAAATATAAAATTTTGTTTTATTTTTTGAGTCTTTCATATTCTCTGGAGTTTTTGTTTATTTTTATTTATTTTAAGTTGAAAAGGGTAGATTCTGGAGCCAGACTGAGTTTGAATCCCAGTCTCCCACGCTTAAGTCTGTGATCTTAAGCAACTTTAAATTCTGTGTCTCTGCCTTAACCTGAAATGGAGATAATGATAGTACACCTATCTCAGAGTTCTGAGCTGAGCTGATAAACATAAAACCCCGAGTAAATGAGCTGATAAACATAAAACCCTGGGAATAAAATCTGGAATTGAGTAAGCCTTGTATGTATTTGCTATTATAATTATTATTATAATTATCGTCATTATTACTATTTTGTGGATCTGATGTCTGCTCGCTGTCCCTGAGGATATTACCTGGAAGTCCTTTTAAACTTCCCTTTTTTTTGGAGCGTCTGGGTGGCTCAGTCAGTTAAGCATCCAACTTCAGCTCAAGTCATGATCTCACGGTTTGTGGGTTTGATTCACATTGGGCTCTTTGCTGTCAGTGGAGAGCCCACTTTTGGATCCTCTGTCTCCTTTTCTCTCTGCCCCTCCCCTCCTTGTGCTCTCTCTCTCAAAAATAAATAAACATTTATCACTCTATGTCTGCTAGGCTGTGGTTTCCTGTGCCCCTTGGCTGCAGTTTTTCTCTGTTTTCTAGCTCACATTAATTTTTCAAAATCTCTCGTCTGTTGATGGCCCAACCATTGTGGTGTTATTTATTTTTTATTCCTGTACTATCATTTTAGTAGGTCTCAAAAGAAGTAAAACCATGTATGATCTTACCATCTTTAGAATGCCTTGAAAATTTCTAGTCAAAAAAACGACCAGATAAAATGTAATTTTAAAAAGATCATTTTGGGGCGTCTGGGTGGCTCAGTTGGTTAAGTGTCCGACTTACGCTCAGGTCATGATCTCACAGTTCGTGGGTTCAAGCCCCGCCCACAGGCGCTGGGCTAACAACTCAGAGCCTGAAGCCTGCTTCATATTCTGTGTCTCCTTCTCTCTCTGCCCTTCCCCCACTTGCTCTCTGTCCCTCTCTTTCTCAAAAATAAATAAACATTAAAAAAATTATTTTTAAAGATCACTCTCTAAAATTTAACTTATAGCAACATCAACTAATAGACTAGGTTCTCCTATAATTAACTGTGATTCTTATACTACTTACATAAAAGTGGTATAAGCCCAAGATATAGTAATAAAACTATTTATTAAAATACTGATGTAAATAGTATATTCTTAAATAAATAAATGGGTTAATATTTAACAAAATACAATCATCTAGAAACAAGTTACTTTCTCCTACTGAAAGCAAAATATATGTATTATTATATATTTATATTATATTATAAAATATATATGCTATATATAAATATATACATATTTATATATTATTATATCATAAAATATATATGTTTTGTATATATTTAGCATAAAATTCCCCTGGCCAAAACAAAAGTGACTTTCTTCAGAAGTAATTGAATCTCTAACTACTCTAGTAGTGTTTCCATCTATCACTCAATACCTTATCATTGAATATAAATGTGATTTTGCATGGAATAGCACTAAATTAGTCTTAAACCAACCATTAACTTCTAGAAGCTTATAATCTTTTATTTGCAGTAAGTTGACAGATATGAGGATGAAAATAACTATCTTATAGGTTGGAAGTGATAACTAAAATGAGATAAAATATATAATGTTCATTCTTTCCCTTTTTTCTTTGTCCTATGGGACCTTTTTGTTTTTATTATTATTTTTTTTTGGTAATGTTTATTTATTTTTGAGAGGGAGACAGACAGAGTGCAAGCAGAGGAGGGGCAGAGAGAGAAGGAGATACAGAATCTGAAACACGTTCCAGGCTCTGAGCAGTCAGCACAGAGCCCCACGCAGGGCTCGAACCCACAAACTGCGAGATCATGACCTGAGTCAGAGTTGGACACTTAACCGACTGAGCCACCCATGCGCCCCGGGACCATTTTTATTTTTATTTTTTTTATTAAGTTTTTATTTTAATTTCAGTTTAATTGACATGCAGTGTTATATCAGTTTCAGGTATACAACACTTCCATACATCACCCAGTGCTCATCGCACCAAATGCACTCCTTTAATCCCCATCACCTATTCCACTCATCCTCCCCCCCAACCTCCCCTTTGATAACCATCAGTTTGTTCTCTGTAGTCAAGAGTCTGTTTCTTGGTTTCTCTCACTTTTTCTTTTGCTTGTTTGTTTTGTTTCTTAAATTCCACATGTGAGGGAAATCATATGGCATTTGTCTTTCTCTGACTACTTAATTGTACTTAGCACAATACTCTCTAGCTCCATCCAGGTTGTTGCAAATGCTAAGATTTCATTCTTTTTTATGGCCAAATAATATCCCATTGTGTGTGTGTGTGTGTGTACACCATGTCTTCTTTATCCATTCATCTATCAGTGGACACTTGGGCTGCTTCCATAATTTGGCTATTATAAATAATGCTGCTATAAACATAGGGGTGCATGTATCCCTTTGAATTAGTGCATTTGTATTTGGGGGATAGATGTCCAGTAGTGTGATTACTGGATCATAGGGTAGTTCTATTTTTAACTTTTTGAGAAACCTCCATACTGTTTTCCACAATGGCTTCCCACTGTTTGCATTCCCACCAACCGTGCAAGTGGGTTCCTTTTTCTCCACATCCTTGCCAACACATTTTGTTTGCATTTTTTGATTTCAGCCATTCTGACAGGTATGTGGTGGTATCTCCTTGTGGTTTTGATTTTCATTTCCCTGATGCTGAATGATGTTGAGCATCTTTTCATGTGTCTGTGGGCCATCTGTAGTCTTCTTTGGAGAAATATCTGTTCATATGTTCAGCCCATTTTTAAAATGGATCGTTTGTGTTTTTGGGTGTTGGGTTGTATTAGCTCTTTATATATTTTGGATGCTAACCCTTTATCATATATGTCATTTCCAAATATCTTCCCCCATTCAGTAGGTTGCCCTTTAGTTTTGTTAATTGTTTCCTTCACTGTACAGAAGCGTTTTATTTTGACATAGTCCCAATAGTTTATTTTTGCTTGTATTTCCCTTGCCTCAGGAGGCATATCTAGAAAAATGTTGCTACGGTCAATGTCAGAGAGATTACTGCCTGTCCTCTCTTCTAGGATTTTTATGGTTTCAGGTATCACACTGAGGTATTTAATCCATGTTGAGTTTATTTTTGTGTCTGGTGTAAGAAAGTGTTCCAGTTTCATTCTTGTGCATGCAGTTGTCCAGTTTTCCCAGCACCATTTATTGAAGAAACTGTCTTTTCTCATTGGATATCTTTTCCTGCTTTGTTGAAGATGAATTGGCCATATAATTGTGGGTTTATTTCTGGATGTTCTATTCTGTTCTCTTGATCTGTGTGTCTACTTTTGTACTAGTGCCATACTGTTCTGATTACTATAGTTTTGTAATATAACTTGAAGTCTGGAATTGTGATGTCTCCAGCTTGGCTTTGCTTTTTCAAGGTGCTTTGGCTGTTCAGGATTTTTTGTGGTTCCATATAGACTTTAGGATTGTTTGTTCTAGGTCTGTGAAAAATGCTATATTTGGTATTTTGATAGGAATTGCATTGAATCTGTAGATTGCTTTGGGTAGTATAGACATTTTAACAACATTTGTTCTTTAAATATTTGAGCATGGAATGTCTTTCCATTTCATCGTGTCTTCAATTTCTTTCATCAATATTTTAATGTTTTCAGAGTACAGGTCTATCACCTCCTTAGTTAAGTTTATTCCTAGAAACTTTATTATTTTTGGTACAACTGTAAATGGGATTGTTTTCTTAATCTCTCTTCCTGCTGCTTCATTATTAATATATGGAAATGCAACAGATCTCTGTACATTGATTTTGTATCCTGAGGCTTTAGTGAATTCATTTATCAGTTCTAGTAGTTTTTGGTGGAGTTTCTATATATAATACCATGTCATCTGCAAATAGTGAAAGTTTGACTTGTTCCTTACCAATTTGGATTCCTTTTATTTCTTTTTGTTGTCTGATTGCTGAAGCTACGACTTCCACTATTATGTTGAAAAGAAGTGGTGAGAGTGGGCATCCTTGTCTTATTCTTGACCTTAGGAGAAAAGCTCTCAGTTTTTTCCTGCTGAGTATATTCACTGTGGGGTTTTCATATTAGGACTATCGACCCATTTTTAAACCACCTCTGAAATATCTCTGTAACTATAGTAAATTCTTTAATCCAAATCCTCTAGCCAGTATCTGTATGAAAATTTTGAGGCCTTAAAGAGAACTCCAGCTAACTAATGGTATGTTACATGTAAACAGTGTTTTTTCTGCTTCCTGGCAGTCTTAAGCAGCTCCTTGATGTGCTTCATTAAAAGATACTTGCAAGGCTTAGTATTGTTAAATAATATACATTGATTATAACCAAGTCTTTGTAATATAAATAATATCTTTATTAAAACTCTAGCTCTGTAAATCCTACTCATTTAAATGTAGTTTTTCAGCATTTCCCATCTTAATTGTTGCGCTGATGCATATGTGATTTCCCTCTAGTGTTATCAAATAGATTAAGAAAAATGCACTCAGTCAAGTTGCTTTCATTTCTGTTTCTCATGAAAAGAACTCTATATGTATAAAAATTGTAAGTGGTAGCTGAGTTAGAGTCTCCCATCTTCACTTTCTGTGTTTCACATAATAACTTGAGAAAGGGACAAAGAGAAATTTTAAATTCATAATTAATAAATTCAGTAGATTTCAAGGAAAATAATAAAAACTACAGTAAAGACAATTCTAGGCTCCAAATATCTGCAACTATATGTTTATGGAGAAGAGAAATTACAAAACCACTGTGCATTTTTCATAATTAAAGTATATTGTCAACCTTCTATATCTCTTTCATATAAATAAAAAGATTGCGCTTTCAGATATCATTATTACCATAACTATTTGCCTTTATTGTAAATGGAAGTTAGAATTTCTGATTACTGCTAATTATGGCAGGACTTTTCCTAAATTGCATGTGCTTCTTAGTTAACAATACATTTATTTTCAGTATTCTTCTCTGTTTCTGACTATTCAGATGGACACACACACACACACATCTGAGGGAGCAGTAAAAACAGAAGATATTTATTTAAGAATATAATACTCTTCAAAGGTTTATTTAGTTTACATAATAGATCAGATATTCATTTTAAGGCACTATTCTCTATATTATATAGGAATTATTACTTTAAAAACCATGATATGTTTTTTGTCATAATCTGAATGTTATGAATTCTTGGTAGCTCTACAGAAATCTTCCTGCTTGGTTTTTTTTTTTTTTTTTCCTATTCACAGTATTCAAAGTGGTCCATGTGACCTAGATATTGAAAATCGAGGTAGAGTGTGCTGCATTGCTGATATTTACTTTGAAACCTTGGAAACATTCTGATTCCACATGCTAGAATTACAGGATGCCCACTGTTTCATATTGCTGATATTTTAAAAGGTATCTGAAAGTCTGCACAGTCATTTTTTAAGCTGGCATTAAAATACTGTTTAAAAAGATTCAAATATTAAACATAATGCTTTCCTTTCCAGTTACAAATGCACACGTAATCATTGTTCATTTAAAATTTTGTGAATCATCATGGATTTTGGCCCCCACCATTATTTACCTTGTATTTAGAAGTATACTAATCTGCTAATTTTGAAATCTAACCCCAATAAGGTGCAATTAGTTTTTATTTCCTAATTTCGAGTGAACTCTGCTAATTTATTAAAAAATAAAATAATATCTAGAATCAGCATTATGAAATTATATTCATCAGGAGAAGTTAATTTTATCATATGTCAATTTGGTATAGAGCATCTCTAACAAAAAGTCAGCTTTTACATTCAGGAAGCCATATTCTCTCAATGTAGAAGAAGCTAGTTCACCCTTTAAGACTTCTGTGTAAAAATAAAACTCTGAAAGGAAAGCATTGAATGAATTAAAGCATGTACACAGGTGACTGACTTTCAAGTAAAGCATCATATGTATAATGAAAGAGTTTCACTTGGTTCCTCTTTCCTCAATGAAAAAATATCATAAAGTAGAAGAACTAACAGATTACATCACAATTCTCAGCTAATAAAATTAAAACAAAGATGTGCTAAGGATTAGCTGTGTAGTTTTTGTTTGTCCTCTTGATGATAAAAAGATTAGCTTGCCAAACTTTTTCATGAGGTTTTTTTTTTTGTGTGTTTGTTTGTTTGTTTGTTTGTTTTACATAGCCAGGGAGAACTACCAAGTATGAAGGCAGATACCCAGAGTCTGTGCTGGGGAGTGTAAGGCCATAATCTGGAAACCCAATGCTGAGAATCGAATCTGAAGTGCAGGGGGGGCACCTGGGCGACTCAGTCATAGAGTCCAACTTCGGCTCAGGTCATGATCTAGTGGTCTGTAGGTTCCAGCCCTATGTCAGGCTCTGAGCTGACAGGTCAGAGCCTGGAGCCTGCTTCAGATTCTGTGTCTCCTTCTCTCTGCCCCTCCCCCATTCACGCTTTGACTCTCTCTCTCTCAAAAATAAACATTAAATTTTTTTTTTAATTTAAAAATCTGACGTGCAGGAAGAGAGAGGAATAAGTAAGAATTGCAACTAAACGAGGCAGATGCTGAGCAGAATGAGATGCAATAAACAATAAACAGATATTAGAGAGTGGCCCAGAAGCAGGACTTTGAACAGAAAGCATATTAATACCTTTTTGGGGAGTGGGCATAAAAGACTTATCAGGACTAAAAACTTACTATAAATGAACAAACAGTAAACCTAGCTCTGATTTGTCTCCAGCTCATTCCTTTTTAAATCAAATCACTATTTCCCAAACTGGTATTTTATACAACAATCTTCTAAAAGCTTTATCATCAAAGTGGGGAGAAAATATCAGTTGTCAAGTAAATTTGGGGAATTAAAGTCACACACACAGACACACACACACACACATTCTTCATATTTTTCTCTCTTAAAAATTCACAATGCCCTTTATCATATAATGGCTTCTGAGTAGTCCTGGAGGGGAAAAGTTCTATAAACCCAACATTTCCCAAACTTGTTTGACCTTGACACTATTTTACATCGTATCAAATCCCATCTTTGGAGCTGTGCTCTTCAGGACACCAGTTTAAGAAACTATCCTGTTTATTTAGTGTTTAATCAGCTATTGCAAAGCCATTTTTAAAAGGTAAAGTATAGGCAGAATGAATGGCTGAATTTACCTAGTATTTACTAATATAGCTATTGCAACCTTGCATGTGATCCAGTCTTTGATACAAAAAGAGCTCACATTATTTATATAGACAGACAAATAAGCAATTGCCATAGCTACTTACTTTGAAAGATCACATAATGTGTTAAGTCGTAGAAGCTAGACTCCACAACACTGATCTCATATTTTGGACAGCAATCCCTAGACATTAATATGAGCTTCAAAGCATGTTTTTCAAAATTACATTCTCTTACTAGTTCTTGGTAAAGAGGACTCCAACTGAAAAGATCTGGAAGTGGTCTTATGTTAATACAGAAAGCAGTGTGTTATAACAAGACACAGAACTGTTAGTAGCAGGAGATTGGTATTTTCTGTTCTGGATCTGCCATCAGCTATGTATGAGACATTGTAAAAGATAGTTCTTTTCTGAAAAAGGAGAAGATTACTGTATCCCAGCTAGGTATTCAGGATGACCTTCTAAAAAGTTTCAAATTTCAGTGCTGAAATTTGGGAAATTCTATATTAAACAAAGTTAAGTGAAACAAGTTACCATACCCAATATTAATGTGCATTGTGAATTTCCAAAAGATGGATATAGTATTAAAGATTTTTGTATTACTCTATATCTGTACCATGTATATTAAGTGATTCTCAGTTCATAGTTTGGGAAATACAGGACTGAATATATTTTAGACTTCCTTGTAATTCTGATGATATATTCAATGATCTTAAATTATTTATGTACATTTTTAACCCTTAAAAGAAAAAGAGGATGTACATTTATAACCAACCGTGTGCTTGTGAAGGACCAGTGTTACCTGAAAAATGTCTTAGTTTGCAGGATTATCTTATAACAACTCCACATTTAATTAGATTTTTTTAAATTCAAGTTAGTTAACATACAGTGTAGTCTTGGCTTCAGGAGTAGAACCCAGTGATTCATTTCTTACATGACACCCAGTGCTTATCCCAAAAAATGTACTCCTTGGGGCGTCCAGGTGGCTCAGTTGGTTGAGCAGCTGACTTCAGCCCAGGTCATAATCTCACGGTTTGTGAGTTTGAGTTTGACCCCATGTTGGGCTCTGTGCTGACAGCTCAGAGCCTGGAGCCTGCTTTGGATTCTGTATCTCCCTCTGTCTCTGCCCCTCCTCGACTCGTGCTCTGTCTCTGTCTCAGAAATAAATAAACATTAAAAAAATTTTTTTAAAAAGTGCACTCCTTAATTCCCATCACCCATTTAACCCATCCCCCCATCCACCTCACCTCCAGCAACCCTTAGTTTGTTCTCTATATTTAAGAGTCTCTTATAGATTGCCTCCCTCTCTGTTTTTATCTTATTTTTCCTTCCCTTCCCCTATGTTCATCTGTTGTGTTTCTCAAATTTCTTATGAGTGAGGTCATATGATATATTTCTCTAACTGATGTATTTCACATAGTATAATACCCTCCAGTTCCATACACATTGTTGCAAATGGCAAGATTTCATTAATTTTTATTGCGAAGTAGTATTCCAGTGTGTGTGTGTGTGTGTGTGTGTGTGTGTGTGTGTGCTTTATCCATTCATCAGTTGATGGACGTTTAGGCTCTTTCTGTAATTTGGCTACTGCTATAAACATTGGGGTGTATGTGCCCCTTCAAGTTAGCATTTTTATATTCTTCGGATAAATACTTAGTGGTGCAATTGCTAGGTCATAGGAATAGTTCTATTTTTAATTTTTTGAGGAACCTCCATACTGTTTTCCAGAGTGGCTGCACCAGTTTGCATTCCCTCCAGCAGTGCAAAAGTGTTTCCCTTTCTCTGCATCCTGGCCAACATCTGTTGTTGCCTAAGTTGTTAATTTTATCAATTCTGACCTGTGTGAGGTGGTATCTCCTTGTGGTTTTGATTTGTATTTCCCCAGTGATGAGTGACATTGAGCATCTTTTCATGTGTCTGCTAGCATCTGGCTATCTTCTTTGGAAAAGTGTCTATTCATATTCTTAGACCACTTCTCCACTGGATTATTTGTTTTTGAGGTGCTGAATTTGGTAAGTTTTTTATAGATTTTGGACACTAACCCTTTATCTGATATGTCATTTGCAAATATTGTCTATCATTCCATCTGTTGCCTTTTAGTTTTGTTGATTGTTTCCTTTGCTGTGTAGAAACTCCTTATCTAGATGAGGTTAATTAGATCTTTTTAATTAATTAAAAATAATATGTGTATAAAGGGCACCAGCGTAGCTCAGTCGGTTAAGCACCCAACTCTTGTTTTCTGCTCAGGTCATGATCTCACAGTTCATGAGTTGGAGCCCCATGATGGGCTCTACTCTGATGGCGTGAAGCCTGCTTGGGATTGTCTCTCTCTCCCTCTCTCTCTGCCCTTCCCCTGCTCATGCTCTCTCTCTCTCTCTCAAAATAAATAAATAAAAATTTAAAAAGTAATATGTGTATGATTTTAGAGTATTTACAGTAGAGTGTTAAAGATTTTTAAAGTTGTTATATAGTGTTAGTCTTTATGGTTTCTAGATAAAATACTCTAAAATCATGCACATATTATTTTGTACTTTAAAAAATTACATACATTACAACTCTAAGAAAATAACAGTAAAAGAAGAAATAGCTTTTCCAAAATAGAACACAGTTGTTATCACTTAATTTAGTAATCATCAGTATCATATCCTTAGCATGTTCTTCTCCTAGAATTTTTTGAATTTGACATTATAGTAACTTTCTGCTTTGAAAAAAAAATAGTGGAAGAACACTTTATTTATTTAGAGAGAGAGTGAAAGGTGGAAGTCTTTTAAGGAAAATTTACTTCCAAAAATATTTGGAATAGAGTCAGCTTGAAAAAACACTCACTGGCCAAATCTGGAACAAGTTGAACATCAAAATAAATAACGATAGTAATGAATTATATAACACCTTGAATAAAATAAGGATCCATCAGCCCATACTAATATAAGTGAATAAATAAATAAATGAGAGAGAAGAGAAAGCTCATCTTTATGCCAACTAAGACAAGGGATAATGGTGTTAGAAAATCACCAGTAGACACCAAAATTAATGGTTAAATTTTATATAAAATAGTTTCAAAATATTTTCCCACAAATTCCTTCTTAATTATAAAGAAAACTTAGTAATTTGACAGTGGAAAAACTGGTGGACATCACATTAACAAACTGATCAAAGTTAACACCACCAGTATTGGATTAAAGTGACATTTCATATGCTTCCTGATATGATGTGCTTGAAAAGGAAAAGGCATTGCATCTGTAATATTCCCATCAAGATGCATATCCTAAGGGTAATCAAGAGGAAATATCAGGCGAACTAAAAATGAGGAACACTAAACAAAATAACAGGCCTGCATTCTTCAAAAATGTCAAGATCAAGAAAGACAAGGAAAGACAGAGAAAAGTTCCATTTTTAGGTAAACTAACAACTAAACATAATGTGTGATAATGGATTAGATCATGGTCCACGGGTTTAAAAAAACAAGTATAAAATGCTAAAAGGGCATTATGGGACAGTTGTCAAAAATTGAATATGAACTGTGGATTAGATATATTAAATTTCTTGATCTCAAAAATTGCATTGTGGCTGTGTAAGAGAATAGGTATGTCTTGAGGAAACTTACTGAAGTTCTTAAAGGTAAATTGGCACATTTACCAGTTTTCTCTCAAAAGAAGAAATTAGATAGATATTTAGATGACAAGCAAAGGGGGCAAAATGTAAACAACTGAGGAATCTGGATGAAGTTTCTCGAGAGTTCCTCATCCTCTTCTTGCAACATCTAAGTTTGATTTGTACTGAAATAAAAAGATGTAGTCCTTTTTTAAAATTTGAGTATACCTATGGAGAGTTAAAACCTACTTCAGTATAATGGTTCAAATTGTTACAAGTATGTAAGAAAAAAAGGCCAAACCTTAGAAATGTACCCCTTGCACTTTGTTCAAATTGACAAAAGTATGAGGTAAAATTAATATGATGGTTAATAATCACCCCTCCCTCAAGAAAAGGTCGTTTATTTGTGAGCCACGTTAAATTCTCTGTTAAATGTGCTATATGAATTCAGGGTATTAATATTTTAGGTGAATGCACTTAGAAGATGTACAATAGAGAGCTATTTCAAGAGACATATAAAACTACGACATCCATCCTCTCCCCAACCTCCACCCCACCTGCCACACATTTATTTATCCTTCATGCCCCACTTTACCTGGCTAATTTAAGTGTAACAAAAGCTTTGTCCAGAAACCTTTTTTGCCCTCTACAGTTTATAATAAATCATTGTCACAACTCTATAAAGGTGATAGATTATGTATTAAATTGAGAAACATGTCTTTGAAAAAACATTTTCTATTAAGAAATTGCCTAGTTTTTGATACTTGCCTGTGTCATAAATTACTATAGTGTATTTTATTTCTAAAATGGGATAATTATTAAAATAACCTCAATTTTTAATATTTTGAGTGCATCACAATTTTTTAACTGGGCACTTTATGTATATTTATATTATGTATGTGATCACATATATTATGTATATATTTATCTATATACATATAAAACATAATTTTATTTCCTTATCTTTCTCAAAGCATAAATTCTACCTTCTTTGTGTTCATAAGCTATAGAGTCTTTATAAACAAATCAATATTTGTTTTCTGTTCAGAGGTCAACATTACTTTTTAGTGGTTTGACATTGGTAAGTCAAAAAAAAACCCCGGAGGACTAAATTGTACTGTAGTTTAATTTTTTTAAGTTATTTACCACTTAATAGACAGTCAAGAGGCAAAAGCTGTCATAGATTCATATATCATCTGATTAATTACAAGAGTCTAAACCAAAAGCAAAAACACAATTTCAAAGAGTGGTAAACTAAGAGGAACTATGTGTGAATATATGAGTGTGCTTGAAGCAGGCTTTTTTTTTTTTTTAATCTCACTAATCTCTACACCCAACATGAGGTCCAGATTCATGACCCCAAGATTAAGAGTTGCGTCTGAGCCAGCCAAGCACCTCTGAAGCAGGCTTTTAAAATTGTTTTGATGCTTCGTGTAAAAAGGAGTATTATTACTCTTAACATTATAAATATTAAAAGACATGAAGGATTGTTTCCTTACAGAAAATTTAATAGCTTTCTAAGGAAAGGTAAATGTATAAGCATTTCGGCAAATAAACTAGGTTTTTATTTTAGGTTTGTTGTTTTTTTTTTTATTCTACCAAGAACTTTATAGTCTACATTCAAAATGTATTCTATAAAACATGTCAATAATATTTTTGCCCTTTTAATGACTGTATAATTTATCTGTGAAAATGGTCATGTGGCATCATGTAAAATTATTTATAGAATTAAACCTTGGAGCTCTTATTTACATAAGAATGGATTCAGCACCAATATTGACCTACTTTTTTTTCATTCATATTTTTTTAGTGAGAGAATAACTGTCTCACACCAAGATTTGAAGCCAGAATTTTATTCCAATATATTAAAAAAGAGAAACTCATTCTTGCTGTGTTTCTGTAATCTGAATATAAGGTTACACCATATCAACAACCAGCAGATGGAGGGAAAAAATGCTCTAGGAAGCAAGGCTATAAATACTAGGTTAATTCCAGAACTTTAAGATTTTCAAAATTTTACTAAAGCTCCTCTAAACTGTCTGATCTTTTAGTAAGAAATTCATCATTCAGAGTGGGAAAGAAAGTCACAGAATCTCAAGGTAAGGTCTGTGTTACTTCAGATGACTTTATCATCTCCTTACACTTATTGTGAAAGCCATTTTGGTTCTCTAATCTCCTAATTAGTATGGGTCCAAATAAATAGCTCAATTGGAAATATAAAAGTGATTTTTTTCCCAATGATTTCCCCCCTATAATACCAGTATTAGGACCCTCTTAAGACTCTAATACATCTAGTGACCTTTCTATTAAAAAAAAATGAATGTATTAAATTCACTACTGATTGATGCCCTGTTGAAAAAGCTGCTTTGGCTTCTATGTTTGTTTGTATATATGTTTGTATGCATTCATTCATTCATTCATTCACTCAGCATAAATCACACACATACTTGCTAAGTTCTATGGTTAGATTAAAGCTGCAGGCATAAAAGATATAGTCCCCATTCTCGAGTTGCTTGAGAAGCAAACTGAACCATGACAATGCAGGATAATAAATGTGGTGAAAGTAGTACAATGTGCTATAAAGGTATGTAGTAAGAGTTCCTAATCCATACTGGGTAGTTTAGGAAGTCAATGATTTTGATTACCAAGGATGGGATTAGAAAAATATGAGGTGAATTTTGTGATCCAAATCAGTATACTTCAAGGTAAACATTAGTCTCATTAATGCTAGCAATTTATTGAATATCTATGATATGATAAATGTTACAACAAATGCAATCTTGTCATTTGTGTTAGATGTCTAAAATAATAATAATGGACTTTTTTTCTTAAGAAAATATTTGTCTCATTTCTTCTGATTGTTAGGCCCTTTATGGTTGGTTAACTGCATACACCAATTCAGGCCACACAACTCATACATACCATTGGCTTTCTGAGGCACCCAGGGAGAACATTGTGGGTTCATTAATGAAAGTCCATCCTTTACTGCTAAAAAGCTGACTCAAACTCATGGCCTACTAATATAGTTGGATCATTACCTTCATCCTTGTGTGTGGAGTACAATAAATCATTATTATACTGGGAATCATCACCAGTAGGAAGAGCATGTTGCAGTGTTTCTGAAAAGTAGTACTTATAAATTTGAAGAAACACCTTAAACAGAGAGGGAGATTTCTAACTACAAGAAAAAGTGAAACTACAGAAACTAAGTGAAAGGTAAGAAGGTGGGAAAGGGTAGCAAAAAGAACATGAGTTTAAGTGAAGTAGATAACGAAAGAAAATATAGCTGGCTCAAGAAGTTTGAGGAGATTGATAGCTGAATATCATGCAAAAAGACTTAGTGTAAAGCCGCTGATTCTTGAGGTTGAGAGGTTGGGCAGTCGTTTTCTGCAATTCTGCCTCTAATTTCCACCAACTCTGCTAGCAAAGTAACTAAAGAAAAGCAGTTTAGACTTTGAGCAGTTGTTCTAATTAGCTCTTTACAGTGTAATGAAGACCTACTTTAGTTGCATACTGGAATAAACACATAGTTTAGCAGGATATGGTCCTGAATTTTTTCTAGAATTATGTGTTGATGTGGATATAAAATTAAGTTTCAACTTTGGTAAGAACAGAGTTTAGTAAACACTGAATATTAGTTTTATGATATCACAGGAAAGCAAGCACACCTAATTTATGAATAGGCTTACCTATTCAAATTTTTTGGGGAGCAGTGGCGCCTGACTGGCTCAGTTAGTAGAGTCTGTGACTCTTGATCTTGGGGTCATGAGTTCAAGCCCCACACTGGATTACTTAAAAAATAACAATAATTTAAAAATAAAAAGTAAAAAGTGCTTTCTAAACATAGTTATATAAACTTTTCAGGAAGCAGAAATACATAATATCTTTTTTTTAGGGAGGGTTTGTGGGAGAGGGAGAGAGAGAATCTCAAGCAGGCTCCACACCCAGTGCAGAGCCAACATGGGGCTCAATCTCATGAACTATGCTGAATCTCATGACTTGAGCTGAAATCAAGAGTCCATTGCTTAACCACCTAAGCCACCCAGGTGTCCCAAGACATAGTATCTTTGATAAGATACTATTATGCTATAATAACTCTTGTTCAGTGATAGCATTTCATTACAGTGAAAAGTACATATTGAATAACCAGATAATGTTGTAATACAGTAATGATCCTTGTTTATTTATGTGATATGGGGAAAAATACAAACATGTTCTTCTGTATTTGTTATTGAAAGGAGAGGCTATACAAATACCATTTTTGCTTTCATTTATTATACATTATATCCATTATCTTTCCAATAATTGATAAACTATAAGACTTTTCTGGATCAAAGTGTTTTAGAACCTTCAAGACTTTGAAAATTTCAAACTAACAGTATTGATATTATATAAATATTGATGATGGCTTAGAGTAAATGGACAAGCTTCCATCTAAATGCAAGTCACATTCTTGGGAGACTTTGAAACCAGTTACGTTTATTAGAAAGTCCTCAACGAAAACATGAACCAAATAAAATACTCTCAGTAGTCATCAGGTGACTCAATCCCTTTTTATCTTGTTTTTTAGTACTTACTGATTAGAATTATTCACAATACTACTATTGACTTTGTGGCCTTCCTCCACACTCTCCTTTTTTGGTGCACAGATTCCTTTTAAATGTTGAGTCTAGGCATATATGATTACGTTACTGATATACTGAAATATTTGATTGGGTTGGAGAGCCTTACTAGATGCCAGTTTGCCACATTTAGACTGTTGCAAAGCTTAGTACATAGCACACCGGCCTTTTACTTGTTACAAACAAAAAGAATCCTTGTACATGTGAATGTGTGTTTATACACATGAACCTGCATGTGCTCAGGTAGTTTTTAATTACAAAGTCAGATAAAACAATTTGAATGTATATGTAGGTATCTAACAAGCCTCAACCATCTTATTACCGTTTACAGTGTAAAAGACTCTTGGAGCAATACTAAGCAATATGATACCAGGTTCTGTATTTCTTTTTATGAGTCTTACTAAGGTGTCCTGTTTTCTTATTTTTCTAACCTCCATAAATTATAGTTAGTTAGCCAGTGCCTATTGAACACTTTCTACGTGGAACCTAAAATTGAAAGTGATATTAAAGAGCAGAAAATGAAAGCTTAGCCCCTAATGACCTTCCATTTCAGTGTTTTTCCATAGTAGATGAGCCTAAAGGTGACCAGTCCATTCCCTTGCCTGAGGGTTGTGGTATGGAGGACAGATTATGTCCTCTCAGGACTCTGGGATACTGAAGAAGATGATAGCTCAGGCAGATGTACTAGAAAACAGTACTATTTTAAATACTTGGTCACTATTCCAATATAGTGAATTTGTTTTGAATTCAAGGTAACCTCTTAGCTAACCTTATTTAATGCCTGCTGCGTATAAATATTATGTTACATATTGATCCTGAATGAGATAGCCTTGGACTTTTCTCTTATTTTAGCATCCTTTCCAAAGTATTGTACATGTTATTAATGAAAATACTATAAGCACAAGATTTAAAACATCATAGTTGGATAGTATGTCTTAGGCCTACTGATGATAAGTTGAGTCACTTTATTGGTAGCTAAGGCATTTAGGGAAGAAATATTTTTAAATCTTACATTATTGTATCAGTCAAGATTCTTTATTACAAATAACTTAACCCTCTCTGGCCAGTTTAACAATAAAGGAGACATGTTGAAAGTTATTAAGTAGCTAACAGAATCACAGAGCAGCTCTGAAGACAGTAACATTATGGGAGCATATTCCAGAAGCTCCTGTCCCAAAGTACTGTTTCCACTGGCACCAAGCACTTAAGACGCATCAGACTGAATGTCACTATTATCCCCAAAGAACCTGATGTCTCCACCAGCAAATGAAGTTCTCCAAGACTGCATCCTCAAGTTTCTTGCTTCCATTTGCAAATCACGCTCTGTGAATTTGATTGCTGGGACCTAAGGTGTTTACCTAACTGTAAGACAGTCTGAGAATGCTAGTTTTCTGATTTCTGCCTTAAGAAAACTGGAATCATACCGGAGAAAATTAACAAAATACAGGGATACCTCAGAGATACTTTGGGTTCAGTTCCAGACCACTGCAATAAAATGAATATTACAAGAAGGTGAGTTCAAATGAATTTTTTTTGCTTCCCAGTGCATGTAAAAGTTATGTTTATACTACACTGTAATTTATTAGGTGTGCAGTAGCATTCTGTCCAAAACCAAAGACAATATACACACCTTAAGAAAACTTTGTGGCTAAAAAATGCTTAACCATCGTCTGAGCTTTTGGCAAGTTATAATCTTTTTGCTGGTGAAAGATCTTGCCTTGATTCAGTTAATGGCTACTGACTAATCAGTAGTAGATGCTGAAGGTTGGGGTGGCTGTGGCAATTTCTTAAAATAAGACAACAGTGAAGTTTGCTGCATCAACTGACTCTTTTTCACTTGAACACATAAAGGCCATTGTAGGGTTATTAATTAACCTAATTTAAATATTATTGTATCTCAGAGAATAGGGAGGCCTGAAGAGAGGGAGAGAGACAGGAAAACAGCCGGTCAGTAAAACAGTCAGAACACACACAACAGCAAATGGCGCTGGAAAAATGGTGCTGATAGACTTGCTTGATGTAGTGTTGCCACAATTTGTAAAAAACGCAGTATCTACAAAACACAATGAAACAAGGTGTGACTGTATAAGGAAAGTGTTTGAAACTTTGTGGTAGCCACAGGTAACCCATGTCCACAGATGACATTGTACTGGATAGTTTTCATCTTAAATCTTCATTATATCATTTAAAATTTCTAGGGATCAGGTACAGGTCATTGTCTTCCTCAGAGAAATGTATCCCAATCTTTGCCTTCAGTAGGCACCTAAATTGTTTTCTTAGTGAGTCACTTCTACCGAATGTTAGCTCCTCTAACCATCATTCATGTCTGAACTAAAAGAGAGGAGCACTTCTGCTGTTGTAAGGCAGGGTTTCTCATCCTCAGCACTATTGACATTTTGGAATGGATAATTCTTTGTCGTTGGGGGCTTTCCTGTGCAATGTAGGGTGTTCAGCAACATCTCTGGCTTCTACCCACTAGATGCCAATAGCATGCATGTTAGTACATGCACGTGTGTGCATGCACACACACACACATACACACACACACCTATAATGATCATCAAAATTGTGTTCAGACATTGGCAGATTTTCCTAGGGTACTAAAACATTGCCAGTTGAAAGCTGCTAAGGTGAAACTATGTCTTTGCTTATGAACAATTTATGCAAATAAATAAATACCACCTTTGACTACTTTTTCTCTGCTTCTTAGAGTCTGACCATTGATGCTGTCTTTCACTGCTTCCCCCTAAATTCTTTCCTCAAAATGTATGAAATTATGTCAATCTAATTACCTCTTCTGTGTAGGCCTCTAGTAATTCACTTCTTTCCTCTAGTACTTCTGTTTTGCTTTGTCTTCTTCCCCTTCTGTGCAGTATAAACATTCTGCATCCTCTCCCTTCCTCAGGGATAATCTTGACAGTGGATACCTATAGGAAGGAAGGAAGGGAGGAAAAGTTAGTTCATACTTTGGATTTAAACTTTGTGCCTCAGAAATTTGGTGAACATATTTCTTAAGGTTATCATGGGAACAAATGAAATAAAAGTATCCATTTTGTCATTACATTAAATTTGCTTGAAAGGTTGTTCCCACAATAGGGAAATTATCTATTATATAGTCAGGATTTGGGATTGAGCATGGAAACACTCTTTTAAAAAACTTCCTGCATATCCTTCTGTAATTCAGAGCATATCAAGGAACTATAGATAAGCCTTATAAATTGTCTTTTTCTTGTAATGCATTCTGCAGTATTCATTAATTTATATATATTTTCATTCCTTAAAAAATGATAGTTTATGTGAGTGAAATGGTTTTATATATTAATCCTTAATTATTCTAAGCAAAGATAAATAAGTAAAAAAAAAAATCAGTTTCATGACCTTTGGTTCTTGATAAATTTCAAAGTTGACCTGAATCATATTCCTGCTTTTTCAAATTAACCTCCAAAATTGCTAACCTGTTTTAAGAGTTTAGGAGCATACCTTTCCAAAATTGAAGAGTAACATCTAATTTCCTTACATTAAGCATTTCTTTCACTGCTTAATAAGTTATAGCTTTGCAAGTATGAGGGCATGATTAAATTTCTTTTCATATTGCTTTTAAGTAGAATAAATAATTCAACTTTTTATCAGGGTAGTTTCAGTTTTTATACTATATCATAAATAGCTCTATAGCTCATTTACAGAGAACTTTCTTACCAGAAATACTTAAGGTTTTTCTATTATTAAAAAAGAAGGGAAATGTTTATCTTATATTATCTTGAAATAACTCAGATTCTGATCAATACATTTTTATTTATTAATTTTGGCTAGCTGTATTGTAATGTATCTCCATAATGTCCATTAATCTAATTAAAATTCATGTGGAATTTGCCATAGCTTAGGTATATTTTAATAATATATATATGAAAAATACTTATTTACAAATTTGTGCTTAGGTAATTACAAACATAATTATTGGCTATCCATTGTCCTATTTGGAAAGCAAAAATTTTTTGTGGCTTATATCTTCCTATTTTTAATATTAGTGAGACTTAAATTTTATATATTATTACATTAAATAAAAAGGATTTAGAGAAATTAAGGTGCAACATATAAAAATATTATAATTAAACATAAATTGATATTAAAACTTTATCGTTTATTGTTAAATTTAAAGGAAATCTTTAATTGGAAAAAATAATGTAATACATTTTTGCTGAAGTCTGCACTGCTATATTAAAGTTTTTTAGGAACTAGAATTTTTATTATAAAAATAACACCAATTTGAAAATATTCAAATAGCACAGAAGTGGAATAAGTAGAAAATCAGTATGAAGACATCTATTTTTAGCAATGTAATAGATTACTCTGAAGAGCTGCCTTAATACAAAATAATCAAATCCTGCATAAAACTTAATATTTTCTCATTGCTGAGTTCCACAGGTAGAAATAAAATCTTAAGCAGGGAAGAAAAAAAACTTGGATAGAAACTAAGGCACAAACAGTAAAAGTATGACAGGTGGGATCTTCTCAATAGTAAATGAAAAGAACAACACTTAATCCAGAAGGAAACTATATAGGCCAATAGCAAGATAGAGAAGCTGGAAGAAATATTTCTGGGTGGGGTTTTTGTCCTCCTTGAGTTCATAATCAAAATCCATCAAACACGTAAGGAAATAAGCCACCCTGAGAGTTAGCAGAAAAGACAAACTTCAAATGTAGACCCCAAGACTACAGCTGATATAGAATATGCTAAAACAAATCTGAAATGTTAAAAAATAATAATAATCCAGCAGAAATGAACTTTAAAAAGTGGAATATATAATTGTCAAATGAAAAAGGAATCTTTAATGAATAGATACATTCGTATTTAGTCAATAAAACAGAAACTATTCTAATTATTTTAAAGGACCATTTCATACAGGGAATTAGGTTATTAGAAAGAACTAGAAAAACAAAGAGAAGATAACTGGCAGAGCAAATAAAAAAGAGAAAAGGAGTAATAGCCAGTGCTCAGAAGCTGCTAACATTCCTTGGTTGGAGCCTGTAAGCCTAAATTCACTGAGATACTGTTGCATTTACTTTTGGATCCACCAAAGTGGTGTCACCTCAACAAGTGCTTGAATTACCAAAAATTTACTGCCTCTTCTCAAACTACTGGATTCCATAATCACCTTATCGCTACTGCCCCACTAACAGTTCTTCCCTTATAATCTCCTACTGGTGCCTCTTATTGGAAGAATTTAATAGGAAACTTGTCAGAGCGGGCAGACATCTGCACACTCCGTATTCTAACAATATAAAACAGAGTATAGAAGAGTGGAAATGAGGGTTTTGACTCAACAGACAAGTAGATGGCAGAGTGGGTTATATATCAGCATGGACACAGCTGAAGAATTAGTGGATTCGAAGAAATGTTTTAAAATGACAGAATACAACAGGGAAAGACAAAAACATGAAAACCGTGAAATAAAGGTAGAGACTTGTATGCTAAAATGTGAAATTCTGAGACTAACCAAAGGCTCCCACCAAGATAATAGAGGAAGTGAAGGGTAGAGAATATTTAAAGAGCTAATAACTGTTAATTTTCTAGAAATAGTGAAGAACAGGGGTCTACAGATAGCAGAATCACAATATATAACAAGAAAAATAAAAAGAAATCAAGACCTTGAAATTGTGTTGTAAAACTTCAGGACATTAAAAGCAAGAAAAGATACTAAAAGCAGCCTGAGTGGGGGGAAAAACACATCACCTGAAAGAAAAAACAATGAAGTGGACAACAGACTTCTCAACAGCAAAAAAGGAAACTAGAAATTAATGGAATATTAACGTGCTAAGAGAAAATATAGCTGACCCTTGAACAACATGAGTTTGAACTGCACAGGCCCATTTGTATGTGGATTTTTTTCAGTATATACAGTACAGTACTGTAAACGTATTTTATCTTCCTTATGATTTTTTAGTAACACTTTATTTTCTCTAGTTTGTCTTATTGTTAGAATACAGTATATAACACATACAACATACAAAATGTGTACTAATCAACTGTTTATCTTATTGGTATGGCTTCTGGTCAACAGTAGGCTAATAGTAATTAGGTTTGAGGGTAGTCACATGTATACATGGATTTTTGACTAGGGGGCCAGCGTCCCAAATCCCATGTTATTCAAGGATCAACTATACTTGTCAACTAAAATTGGGTGCTTAGCAAAACTCTTTCAAGCCAAGGGTGTAAAAAAGATAGACAAGCAAAAACATAGTTTACCACCAACGGACATAAACTAAAGGAATTTATGAAAGAAAATGATTAAGAAAAAATCAGTGGAATGATAGAAAAAAAGGAAAATTATTCCAAAGAAAATTTGAGATACTAGAAGGAATGATGGATAGAAAAATTGGCAAATGGGAGCAAACCCAACAAAATGTGTATAAATACTATTGCTAATAATAATAATAGATATTATTTAAAGTTTCAGGGGTTGAAAAAAATGACAGAAATATAATGTTAGACAACAACAGCATGAAAGCCTGGGGAAGAGTTCAGGAGGGATTATCAGTACATAATGAAATTTCAAAGTAACTCACTAAAAGAGTATGAAAGGAGTATATGATATCCAATCCTATAGAGGGGAGAAAATGGAGTATGTTTCAAACAAATAAAAACTATACCAGTCCATTTTTTAAGGCAAGAAGAGACGTGTTTTTGTTTTTGTTTTGTTTTGTTTTAAGCATGGGAAAAGTTGGACAAATAAAAAACAAAAGATATGATACTCAAAACAAATCTAAATACATTGGCAATTGCAGTTAGTGACACTTTGGAAGCATACAGACATTAAAAGGTTGAAAATAAAAGAATAGTAAAAAACTATGCTGGGCAAACACCAAGCGAACAAAAGCTGGGGCATCAATTTTAATTTAACAAGCATGACTAGAGATAAGGAAAGTTTACTATATAATAATAAAAGGTTCAATTCACTAGAAAAAGCATAATATTAAGCCTGCATACACATAATAACTTAGCCCCAAAATATATTACAATTCAATACAATTAAAGGAATGAATTGATCAATATCATTATAAAGTTTAATGTACATTTGTGTATGTAAAACTGTGCACCCAACAATTAGAGAATAAGCATTCTTCTCAAGTAACTAACCATTTACAAAAATTGACTATATTTTTAGCCCAAAAGGTCAGTAAGTTTCAAAAAATTGTCTTACAGACCAACATCTTCTTACATAAATAAAAGTCAAGAGCAAAAAGATCAATTTTTCAATGATTATACATTTGGAAATTTATTTTAAAAAAGAGTAAGTCATGAGCTAAAAAAAATGCTTTTAACTAGACAAATTTGTCTAAATTTGCCTAAATTGGACGAAACAAATATGTTTAACTAAACATAATCAAATTTATAGGATACATAACCTTAAATGCTTAGTTATAAAAAGGGAGGGAGGCTGAAATTTCATGACATAGGCCTCCAGTTTAATGAGTTAGAAAATGAGCAACTAAGAAGACATCCAGATGGCCAATTGACACATGAAAAAATGCTCAACATCACTCATCATCAGGGAAATACAAATCAAAACCACAATGAGATACCACCTCACACCTGTCAGAATGGCTAACATTAACAACTCAGGCAACAACAGATATTGGCGAGGATGCAGAGAAAGGGTCTCTTTTGCACTGCTGGTGGGAATGCAAACTGGTGCAGTCACTCTGGAAAACAGTATGGAGGTTCCTCAAAAAACTAAAAATAAAACTACTCTATGACCCAGCAATGGCACTGCTAGGTATTTATCCAAGGGATACAGGTATGCTGTTTCGAAGGGACACATGCACCCCAATGTTTATAGCAGCACTATCAACGATAGCCAAAGTATGAAAAGAGCCCAAATGTCCATCATCGATGGATGAATGGATAAAGCAAATGTGATATACACACACACACACACACACACACACACACACACACACAATGGAGTATTACTCGGCAATCAAAAAGAATGAAATCTTGCCATTGGCAACTATGTGGATGGAACTAGAAGGTATTATGCTAAGCGAATTAGTCAGAGAAAGACAGATATCATATGATTTCACATATATGAGGACTTTAAGACACAGAACAGATAAACACAAGGGAAGGGAAGCAAAAAGAATATAAAAACAGGGGAACAAAACAGAGGAGACTCTTAAATATGGAGAACAGAGGGTTGGTTACTAGAGGGGTTGTGGGAGGGGGGATGGGCTAAATGGGTAAGGGGCATTAAGAAATCTACTCTTGAAATCACTGTTGCATTATATGCTGACTTGTATGTGAATTTAAAAAATAAAATAAATAAAAACTGAGAAAAAAAACAAATTAAAAAAATTTTTAAAGAGGCAATAAAAGAATGAAACTAACCAAAGAGTATCTTCTGCCCATGATGTATCAGTAACTGTATTAAATTTATTAGAACCAGGGGTGCCCGGATGGCTCAGTCGGTTGAGCGTCCAACTTCGGCTCAGGTCATGATCTCACAGTCTGTGAGTTCGAGCCCCGCATCGGGCTCTGTGCTGATGGCTCAGAGCCTGGAGCCTGCTTCTGATTCTGTGTCTCCCTCTCTCTCTGCCCCTTCCCTGCTCATGCTCTGTCTCTCTCTGTCTCAAAAATAAATAAAAACATTAAGAAAAAAATTTTTAAAAATTTATTAGAACCAAAAGGCTTCAAGTAAAAGGAACACTTCAGACTGGTAAATAAATAAATAAATAAATAAATAAATAAGACGTAAGATGAGATAACAAAGAGGAAAATTAATGAAATGGAAAACATACATTCAGCAGGGAGGATCAGCAAAGCCTAAAATTGCTTCTTTTAAAATAAATCAACCTCTGAATGTTTAATCAGTTAAGAATTAAAGAGAAAACTCAGAAATAAACAATATTATGAGTAAAAATACTCCACTAACAAATCGAGTAGATATCTAAAAGGTAAAGGTTTCTATGGACACTTTATACCAATAAATTGTGAAAACTTAGGTGAAGTGTACAAATCCCTGAGAATTATACCTTACCAGAAGTGACTCAAGAAAAAACTGAAAAAGTGAGGGTCAACCTGTAACCCTTAAAGAATTAACTATTTTGTTAAACCTTCTCATTAATACAAAAAACACAAATCTCACATCATTACAATTGACCTCTGGTCTTTCAAATATCCTCTGATATTTCGAATTTACATACTACAGTGGAAAACAGAAAAAGGAAGAATTATTCTTAAACTCAGCAACATGTATCTCTATCAAGACCTTAATATCCAAACCAAACAAAAATAGCAAAAGAAAGGGAAAGTACAATTCATTCTCACTTATGAATGTTAATATCAAATCCTACACAAAACTTGAGCAAACAGAATATTACAATGTATAAAAAAAGGAAAATACATCATGATGAAGAAGGGCATTAAAGAATGCAAGTATGGTTTAATATTGGTGACAGGGTTGGAGGGTAATCTGTACATGCTATTTAGCATAGCAAATTAAAGGAGAAAAAAAAAACATGGTCATCTCAATAGACTTTTTTTTTTTTATTTCAGTTGGCTCATTAATGGGGGAGAAAAAAATCCTTTTGGCAAAATTGCAAAAGAAGGAAAGATTCCCTAAATTGATAAAGGGTATCTATCAAGAATATGCAGCAAATATCAGTTTTACCAATAAAATACTAGAAGCATTTTCTTTAAAATTGGAACAAGATGGGGCATCTGAGTGACTCAGCTGGTTAAGTGTCTAACTTCAGCTCAGGTCATGATCTCACGGTCTGTGGATTCAAGCCCTGCATCAGGCTCTGTGCTGACAGCTCAGAGCTTGGATCCTGCTTCAGATTCTGTGTCTCCCTCTCTCTCTGCCCCTCCACCTTTCATGCCCTGTCTCTCTCTGTCTCAAAAATAAATAAATGTTAAAACAATTTTTTAAATAAAATAAAATAAAATTAGAACAAGATGATTTAACATTTTAGTGGAGGTCAGAGTCCTCACAAGAAGAGAAAAGAAATATCAAGTATAATCATTTGAAAGGAAGAAATTAAACTGCCTTCATTTGTAGATGGCATGATTGTCTACATGGAAAACTCAAAATAACTTACACGGAAACAGAAATATAATGAGAATTTAGCTTGGTGACTGACTATAAAATCAATATACAATAATAAACTACATTTCTAACATTAAAAAATTTTAGAGGAGATACTATTTACTACATCCACAAAGACATAAAATACAAAGAATTAAAGGTGTGCAAGAGCTTTATGAAAAAAATACTATAAGCTTTATTGAGGAACATTAAAGGTGTAACTGGAGAGTTGCACTAATATATTTGATTAAATATAGACAAGACATCAGTCTTTTCCAAATTTTTGGAAATGTGGAAATTTTCCAAATTTTTGATTCATAGATCAATGGGATTCCAGTGAAAAACCCTAACAGGGTATTTGAGGAACTCTACTTGGGTCTAAATTTTATGTGGGAAAGCAAAGAGGCTAGAATAGCCAATAGACTCCTAAAGAAAAATAAGGTTAATGAATTTCTTCTCTCAGGTAACAAGATTTGTTATAAAGTTAAGAAAGTGTGGTATTGGCAGAGGGGTAGACAACTTGACCAACTGAACAAAATATATTCTTTTAAGATCCCTAAATATATGATAAAACTCTTTTTTTCAAAGCAAACTAATGGTGAATACAAAATTTAAAATAATGATGTCCTCTGGAGCAGGGTTTTATTAGGGAGTTAGTGTGTGTTCATGGGCATTTACTTTATTATTATGCTTTATAACTCATATATATGACATATATGTTATATACTTAATATAAATATATTAGTTTTATAAGGCTACCACAGACTGCAGGGCTTAAACAATAGGTATTTATTTTCTCGTAGTTCTGAAGGCTAAAGTCCAAGATAAAGATATTGACAGGTTTGGTTTATCCTGGTCTCTCTCCTTGGCTTGCCTCAGATAGCTGCCTTCTTGCTATGTCCTCATATGGCCTTTTCTGTGCTGTCCTACCCTTATTGTCTCTTTCTCCTCTTATAAGGATGCTAGTCTATTGAACTAGGATACCATCCTTCATTTAACCTTCATTTAACCTTAATTACTTCCATAAAGGCCCTCTCTCCAGTACTGTCATATTGGGGGGTTAAGGGCGTCAACATAGAATTTTAGGGGAACTCAACTCAGTCCATATAACAATAATTTTTAATTTAAAAAAGTAAATAGAACTTGGACCCCACACTCTTAATCCTCTTGGTGTTCAGAAATTCTTATATTAACCTCTTTAGGAATTCCTTTTTGTATTTCTCTAAGAAAAGCAACTAAGTGAGCCTGATTAGGATAGGAATGGTTATATCCCTTAACAGGCATATTCATCAATCACTCTGCATAAGTCTGTAAAGTCTACATTTCAAGTCAGTAAATTGAAACTCCCAGGACTCTTTAACAAACCTTATAATGGTAAGAGACCAGAGAAGAAAATGTTTTGAGGTTTCTGAATATTTTATTTAATCTTAGATAGTCTCAAGGTATATTGCAAGGGATTTTTTTAATCTTCCATAAAGGGCTTAGAGAAATGTTGATTACTCTTTAGATGTTGCAGAAAACATTGTTAAAGAACAGTACTTACTAGGGAAAAAATTCATATCTAAAAATAGTTGTGTCACATGAGTTTATATTTTAGAACACAAACAAACAAAAATGTTCAGGTTTAATTTGCAGCCCAGCTATATTTTTGACATATTCTTGCTTTGCTCAGACTGAATGACTCAATGATTTAATATTTCTCTGCATTGAATTTTAGCAAATACCCAGATGATCTAATGTAATTTATACTATTTAAATCTCTTTTTCCAGACTGAAAGTAATTTTTGACTCTAGAATGCTTTTCTTTTGACATCATATATTTCATAAGTAATGTACTTTGGGCGTCACCTAAAACAAAGAACGGGTTTCTTATCAGCAGGCAGCATTCCAGTCTAATGTGTTCATCTGCCTGATTTTACTAACCATGTAAGTAAGAATTAATGGAAGCTTCCAGATATTTTTACAATAGTCATATTTCTTCAATTAGTCTGTATCTTGTCAAAGCTTAATAGCCTGAAAGCTAATAGACATATTGATAAAGTTGTCAGATAAAAACAAATATTTACAAGTAATTGTTCTGAAAAGAGATAAGGTAATATTCATTTGTCTTAGGTTTTGCATTTGTTCCTCAAGGAATATAAATATACAACATGTATTCTATAAAATAGTATTTCCATTGACCTTTTTATGTATTTTTTGTTTTCTCTGACTTATACTGAATTACTGAAAAGCAAATGGAACATTTAATAATTTTTTTCTGTAGCTTCCTTCAGTCTGGTACACTACATTATGTAAATTTCTGTTTTACTTTTTTCTCACAAAGTAGAAATGATTTCATTGGCTTTTTTTTTCTGAATGTAAAAATGGAGCTATTTATTGAAAATGTGTATTTTTCTAATGATATAGACAAAGTTCATACTAGAATGGGCTTTCTGGAAGACATGATATTGCATTTCCTTATTGCTATGGCTATTTCTATAATAAGAGCTGCATAGACAATACACAGTAACACAGCAAAAGTTCCAAATTTCAAATCTTTGTTATGGGGTTGATTGCTTTTTATTAACAAAATTACATGGAGAACTGCCAAATATTTTATTTCTTTCTTATATCATAGACCAGTTTTTTCAATGTATTATATCTAGACTTCCTCTCCTGTCAGAATTACCTGGAGGTACTTATTAAATATACAGATGCCTAGATGCTATGTTATAGCTTCTCAATCGGAATACCATCAGTCTGGCCTGGCTATCTGCATTTTAACAAATGACGCTGGTAATTCTTAAGCACTCTACAGTTGAAGAACCACTATTGTACACCATAGCCTGGGTACTGAAAGAGTTTTGTTGCCTGCCTTTTTATTTGTGTCCCATCCTCCAAGTTACTACTTTTTTATTGAGGTATAATTCACATACAACAATATATTAATTTCTGGTATATATCATGATGATTTGATATTTGCATATGTTGTGAATTGATCACTACAATAAGTCTAGTTAACATCCATCACCATACATAGTTACAAAAACATTTTTTTAAGATCTCTCTTAGCAAGCTTCAAATATGCAATATCATGTAGTTACCATGCTGTATATTATATCCCCATGACTTATTTATTCTATAACTGGAAGTATGTATGTTTTGACTCCCTTCATCAATTTTGCCCTTCCCCTAACTCCTCCTCTGGCAATCACCAATCTGTTCTCTATATCTGTAAGCTTGGTTTTTGTTTCATTTTAATTCCACATCTAAGCAAAATCATATAGTATTTGTCTTTCTATGTCTGACTGATTTCACTTAGCATAATGCCCTCTAGATCCATCCATGTTGTTGCAAATGGCAAGATTTCCTTCTCTTTGATTGCTGAATAGTATTCTATTGTATACGTATATACCAGTTTCTTTATCTATTCATCCATCAATGGACTCAGGTAATTTCCATATCTTGACTATTGCAAATATTGCTGCAGTGAATATGGGGGTACATGTACCTTTTCAAATTAATGTTTTTGTTTTCTTTGGGTAAATACCCAGATGTGGAATTGCTGGATCATATGGTAGTTCTATTTTTAATTTTTTGAAAAACCTCCTTACTGTTTTCCGTAATGACTGCAACAATTTACATTCCCACCAGCGGTACTCAAGGGTTCCCTTTCCTCCACCTCCTTGCCAACACCTGTTGTTTCTTGTCTTTTGATGATAGCTACTGAGGTGATATCTCATCGTGTTTTTGATTTGCATTTCCCTGATGATTAATAATGGTGAGCATGTTTCCAAATTACTTGTTAATAGTATTATATATATATTGTGGCTCTTTTATACCTTGCTCCAAATCAAACAACAACTTAAACCAAGAACTAGCCTGAACTCTGATTCAGTGCTAAATGGTCTACCTTACACTAGTTTACTCGAGGAACTTCTCTTTATCTGTTACAGGATGGTTGTCCTGCATTTGTCTATCAGGCCTGAAGCATAGGCAGCATTTGTAAAATCTGTCCCATTCTTACTTGTTATAGTGAGTTTAGGAATGATTATCTCTTGCTCTATTTAAAGAAATATTTTGGTCCAGTATTCACTTAGGGGATAGTGTTTACAATGAAAGATTCACTTTCATTTCTTCATTCAATGTAATTGCAAACTGGAGCAGTTAAAACCAAGTTTAAAAACTTTGCTGCCCTTCAAACCTCTTAACTATACCCTATAAATTCTCTACTAGGAGTAATGGTATATTTCCTTTAGCTTTCTATTATTGGGATGTAGTTAGTTCCAAAAACAATATAGACCACAGACCTTTAGATAGACTTTTTTGTTATATAGAAACCAAAAGGGCTTAAGATAAAAGCCTTCAAAGAAATTACTCAGCTCTGACTCCTGTGAGAGTTTCTGGATAAAGGAAAAAGGAAACTACCTGAATGTTTTAGGGAATTGAGAAGTTTGGCAATCATGTGGAAAAATATTCCTATCTAATCTTTTAAATGTATATCCACCTAATCTGTTTTCTATAGGTTTAAGGATCTCCTCTTTAACCCCTATGATATAATGTAAAGAAATAAATCACCTAGTCAAAAGTCTAGAATTAAGCAAAGTAAACAGTAAATTAATCAGACTTTGCTGGTTCCCCTACTAATTAAAATAACAAAACAAAAAGGCAACATGGTCTGTGACTGACATCTCTCTTTTCCAAAGACATCTCTAGCCTTATGTCGTCTTCACCGAGTAGCAGGAAATAGATGTTGAAGCCATACTGAGAAAGATGTGCACCCCAAAAATCAAAAGAACAGAACACTGCTAATTTCATTCATTCCTATGATTTATAAACCAGTGTTTCTAAGTTATTCCAACTCAAGTTAACCAGACATACAAGATTTGGGGGTCAATAGCAGACATCTCCTTTGTCCAGGACGCTAATCTCTTCTCGCTTTTATCCTGGTTTGGGAAGTCTGATTTTCTGAGCCTGAAGTTCACCAACTTTGATAGGAAAGCCCAGCCTCCTCCCAGATAAACTGGAGATAGAGCAGATGTTCACGATGTTCATGGTCAACCCTACACACATGAGGGATTAGTAGCAATGACACAGTACAATGACAAGGAAGGGAAGTTGATAGATTGGGAGTAAGAAGAGGAGTTGTCGAAAATTACTGAGAATATATTATAATTTTGAATTGGAAGGAAAAGGTCATGCTTATAACTTTAAGGTAGAAATTTAGGCAATGGTACTATTACTGTCTAGTATATAACTTATGTGTTTTACTGCTTTATGCTGCAAATCTGATTTAAGATTTTGCAAATACTGAATACATTTTTGCATCAACAAACGTATAAGGTCCCTTTTCTTCTTTTCTGCCATACTAAGTTCACCATGTGGTTAGATTGTTTTTTACAATGTTGTTTTTATCTTGTATTAGGATCAGGATTATATTAGCTTCATAAATAACTTGGGTACTTTTTGTTCTTTTCATATTTTCTGGAACAACTTACATGAAATAAGAATTATATATAAATCGAAAATTTGGTAGAACCATCTGGTCCTGAAGTTTCTTTAAAAAAAAAAAAAAAAAAAAAGTGGTCTTTGGGCACCTGGCTGGCCCAGTCAGTAGAACATGTGACTTTTGATCTCAGGGTCATGAGTTCAAGTTCCACATTAGAGGTAGAATTTACTTAATAAAAAAATAAAAATAAATGGAGAAGTGGTCTTTGACTACCACTTCATTTTCTTTATTATTTATTTGAGTTCTTTATTTCTTTTTGTAACAATTGTGATGTTTCATATTTTCCTGGGAATTTATATAAGTCATCTCTATTTTCAAATATATTTTAATTTAATTTTAATTTGATTCTGTTTTAATTCCATTAAAATATTAGCATTCGGTGTTATATTAGCTTCAGGTGTCTAATAGAGTGATTCAACAATTCCAAATTCAGCAATTACATACATCACCCGGTGCTTATCACAACAACTACACTCCTTAAACCCCCGTAACCTATTTCACCCATCCCCCACCCACCTCCCCTCTGGCAACTATCAGTTTTTTCTCTGTAGTGAAGAGTCTGTTTCTAGGTTTGTTTCTCTCTCTTTCTCCCCACCCCCCCCCCTTTTTCTTTGCTTATTTATTTTGTTTCTTAAATCCTATATATGGGGGAAATATATTATTTTTTTCTGATTGATTTATTGCACTTAGCATTGTACTCTCTAGCTCCATCCATGTTGTTGCAAATGGCAAGATTTCATTATTTTTTATGACCAAATAATATCCCATTGTATATATATATATATATATATATATATATATACACATACACCATGTCTTCTTTATTCATTCATTTATCAGTGAACACTTTGACTGCTTCCATAACTTGGCCATTATAAATAATGCTGCTATAAACATAGGGGTGCATGTATCCTTTGAATTAAGATTTTGGTATTTTGGAAGTAGATGCCCAATAATGTGATTATTAGATCATAGGGTAGTTCTATTTTTAACTTTTTGAGGAACCTCCATACTGTTTTCCACAGTGGCTGCACCAGTTTACATTCCCACCAACAGTGCCAGAGGGTTCCTTTTTCTCCACATCCTTGCCAACACTTGTTGTTTGTTGTCTTTTTCATTTTAGCCATTCTGACAGATGTGAGGTGATATCACCTTGTGGTTTCGATTTTCATTTCCCCGATGCCGAGTGATGTTGACACATGCATTTTTTCATGTGTCTGTTAGCCATCTGTATGTCTTCTTTGGAGAAATGTCTGTTCCTGTGTTTGGCACATTTTTCAATTGGATTATTTGTTTTTGGGGTTTGGGGTTGTATTAATTCTTTATAAATTTTTGGATACTAACCCATATCTCATGTGTCATTTGCAAATATCTTCTCCCATTCCATAGTTGCCATTTAGTTTTGTTGATTATTTCCTTCACTGGAGTAATCAAAATAGTATGTTATTGGCACAAAAATAGACATATAGATCAACTGAACAGAATAGAAAACCCAGAAATAAACCCACAATTATATGGTCAATTGATCTTCAACAAAACAGGAAAGAATATTGAATGGGAAAAAAAGTCTCTTTAACAAATGGTGTTGGGAAAACTGGACAGCTACATGCAAAAAAATAAAACTGGACCACTTTCTTACACCATACACAAAAATAAGTTCAAAATGGATTAAAGACCTAAACATGAGACCTGAAACCATAAAAATCCTAGAAGACAGCACAGGCAATAATCCCTCTGTCATTGACCATAACATTTTTCTAGATATATATGTCCTGAGGCAAGGAAAGCAAAAGCAAATATAAGCTATTGGGACTACCTCAAAATAAAAAGTTTCTGCACAGCAAAGGAAACAATCAACAAAACCAGTTTGAAATATTTTAATATATAGTTGTTCATAACACCCATTCTTATTTTTTAATCTCTATAGTGTCTATACTTATTTCCCCTTTTTCAGTACATATTTTGTTTGTTTACACATTCTTTTTTGTCTGTTTTCAGTCTTGTCAGAAGTCTGCTTATCTTATTAATGTTTTCAAATCAGCTTTTGGTTTTCTATTGTTCTTATTATTATTGTAGTTATTATTGATGTTGTTCTCTGTATAATCAGCCCTTATATTTGTATTTCATTCTTTCTTGTTTCTTTGGGCTTGCTTTATGGTTCTTTTCTAACTTCTTTAGGTAGATGCTTATCTCATTTAATTTTAATATTTTTCTTTTTTTTTTTTTTTATAAATATATTTGAGCTATGGACTTCCTTCTGATTCCCGCATTAACACCCATTCTTTCTTTCTTAGGATCACTGAGGGTTGGATTTTCCCTTCTTGTTCAAGCAACCCTTTCCACTTTGACTTCTCCATGATTTTGCTTTATTCCTGGTCTTAAGATTGGAGGTTGGGATGCAGGGATCAGAAACTAATTCATGTTAAGAGAAAAGAGGAGTTAATGTAAGGATATCAATGAACCATAACTTGAAAGCTATCAAAAGTACCTAGGTGGCTCTGTGGGCTAAGCAACTGACTTTGGTTTCAGCTCGGGTAATGATCTCATGTTTCCTGAGTTCAAGCTCTGCTTTGGGCTCTGCACTGACAGTGCAGAGCCTGCTTGGAATTCTCTCTCTCTCTCCCTATCTCTCTCTTGTCCCTCCCCCCCCCCCACACACTCTCTTTCTCTCAAAATAAATGAATAAACTTAAAAAAAAAAGCTATCAGATACCAGGGAGTCTCTCTTTCTCTTGGTCTCTACTTTAATGTTTTTTTTTTTTATTTTTGGGACAGAGAGAGACAGAGCATGAACGGGGGAGGGGCAGAGAGAGAGGGAGACACAGAATCTGAAGCAGGATCCAGGCTCCGAGCCATCAGCCCAGAGCCTGACGCGGGGCTCGAACTCACGGACCGCGAGATCGTGACCTGGCTGAAGTCGGACGCTTAACCGACTGCGCCACCCAGGCGCCCCACTTGGTCTCTACTTTAAAGGGACATGGTCTCTCAGGAAGCCTCTGCCTCTCTCCACACATCTCTGTCCTCTTCTGTTTCTCTGAGAACTGGCTTCCTCACGTTCTACCTTATAAATGCTTCCTTTTGCCACTCATATTTTTTTTAATTTTTTCTAACTTTAGCTTTAACATGGCTAATTATCTTGTTTAGATAATTATCAAGCTGTTACACTATCTTGTTTTTTTTTTTTTTTAAGTATAGTTGATGCACAATGTCACATTCGGTTCAGGTGTATAGCTTGATAAGTTCATATATTATGCTCTACTCACCACAAGTGTAGCTACCATCTCTCCTGTTACATCACTATTACAGTATTATTGACTATATCCCTTATGCTGTACCTTTTATCCTTGTGACTTATTCTTCCATAGCTGGAACACTGTGTCTCCCTCTCCCCTTCATCCATTTTGCTCAACCCCACACTCACCTCCCCTCTGGCAGCCATCAGTTTGTTCTCTGTATTTATAGGTCTGATTCTGCCTTTTTGTTTTATTCTTTTTTGTAGATCCACTTATGAATGGAATCGTATGGTATTTGTCTTTCTCTGACTTATTTTACTTAGTATAATACCCTCTAGGTCTATCCATGTCTCAAATGGCTGTGTAATATCCGTTTGTGTGTGTGTGTGTGTGTGTGTGTGTGTATTGCATTTTCCTTATCCATTCGTCTATTTTTTTAAATTTTTTTTTTTAACGTTTATTTATTTTTGAGACCGAGAGAGACAGAGCACGAACGGGGGAGGGTCAGAGAGAGAGGGAGACACAGAATCTGAAACAGGCTCCAGGCTCTGAGCAGTCAGCACAGAGCCCGACGCGGGGCTCGAACTCACATACCGCGAGATCGTGACCTGAGCCGAAGTCGGCCGCTTAACCAAGTGAGCCACCCAGGCGCCCCTCCATTCGTCTATTGATGAATACTTAGGATGCTTCCATATCTTGGTTATTGTAAATAACACAACAGTAAACATAGGGGTGCATATATCTTTTCAAATTAGTGTTTTCCTTCTCTTTGGATAAATACCCAGTAGTGGAATTTTTGGATCATACGACATTTCTATTTTTAATTTTTTGAGGAAACTCCATACTGTTTTCTACATTGGCTATACCAATTTACGTTCCTATCAACAGTGTACAAGGATTCTTTTTTTCCACATCCTCACCAACACTTGTTATTTCTTGTCATTTTGATTTTAGCCATTCTAATGAGTATAAGGTGGTATCTCATCGTGTTTTTGATTTGCATTTCCTGATGACTAGTGATGTTGAACATCCTTTCATATGTCTGTTAGCCATCCATAGATCTTCTTTAGAAAAATTTCTGTTGTCCCCTGACCATTTTAAAATTGGATTGTTTTTTGGTGTTGAGTACACTATCCTTTCTTTTCATATCACCATCCTTCCATCTGACATTATACTGCTAATCAGCCAATTATTTTCATATTTCTTACTTCATACTCCTAACAAAGATAATCCAATTGACTTAACTCATCTTTTCGTCATAGATAGCTAACATATGTGCCTACATTAGTCAATCACCGGTATTGAGGAGTGAGAAACCACATAATATAACCTGTACTATGGTGGACAGCAGCTGTGAGCAAAACATTTTTCCTCAGGGATGCATTGGTAGGACAGGCTCCAGACATCTGTAATAGTCCTCTCATTTTTATATATTGTTTTACTCCATTAGTTTTCTTCTCCTCATACTCTAATTTTATTTGTTTAATCACTCTAAAAAGAATCCTCTTTAAATCCTCTTTTCATCCAGCTGCCATCAATTCATTCTCCTTTTCACCTCATCCATTGTACTCAAAAGATTATTTTTTGCTGTATTCAGATTCTTATTTCTCATTAACTTCTCATCCCATTGAAATTGGGCTTCCTTTCTTAATACATTCCTGGAACTGTTCTAATTGAGGGCACCAATAATCTTCTAATTGTCATATCCAGTGGATATTTTTCAGTCTAGATTTCACTGCCCTTTCTTCAACTTTTGACATTCATGGCAACTTTTTTCTATGAATATTCTGCTTTCTTGGTTTCTTTGAGATTACATTTCCTTGGTGCTGTGTATAACCTTCCGACTGTTCTTTTTCTTTTTCTTTTTGCTGGCTTTTTCTATGCCCTTTACTTAATGTTGATACTCCCTTGATTTCATACATACCCACTATTTATTTTCTCTGTGTTCTCTTCACTTTATGGTTTCATCACCTGTAAACTGTGGATTCCAAAGCTCCTATTTACATTCTAGACTTCCCCATAGAACTTAAGATTCAAATATCTACGGATGGTCTTTGGGCATCCCAGAATCAAAACATTTCAAAGTCAGCATTTCCTAACCTGAATGTATCATCCCTGCTCCAGAATTTGTTCTCTTATATATTTTTTTTTTGTTATATTTGTTGGTATAGCCATTTACCATTCAGACCAACTAGAAACATGAAAGTCTTCATAGTCCAGGGTTGGAAAACATACGACACACATGCTGCCTTTCCTCCAACCCATGGTTATTACAGACATAGGGCTCATGAGCACACATGCTAACACTGCCTCATCCCGTTCTAATAATAGGTGTATGCCTTTCATGATTATGTGTCCTAATGAAGTTGCAGGACATCACAGAATCCTTTTCTACATGGTGTTTCAGACAACTACTGTCAATCAATTAGGATTGGTACCCTGCTTTTCTGCTACTCTGCTTTTTGTGCAATAACTTTTATGCAAGACTCCTTCAAGAGATTTCTTGCCCTGTCTTCTGTTTGGGTTTGCTCAGAGGCATTCACAGAAGGTTGGAAAGTGGGACAAGAGTGATGCTGGGATATTTATTCTTACAGGGGTTGCAACAGGTTGGATACATTTCTTTACTGAAAGACACAACTCCTATCAATTCCTCCTCATTTCTGACTTAGGGGTGATCATAGGTCTCCTGTTGCCAGCCCTGGGATCATATACTATCCCTTTTCAGTTTCCATAAATCTTGCCCACATCTTTGCATGTAAAGTTTTCCATGAATTACTTTTATTTTAATTAATTTGAGTGTACTTGTCTTGTTTTCTGCCAGGCCCTGACTGGTAACGCACGTGAATTAAAACCTATTTGCCATTTCTTTCCTACATTCCATACATCCTACATCATGTATCCATAAAACTTGCTTGTTTCAGATCCCAAATATTACTCAACTGTATCTCTTCTCTCTACTCTCACTCTCAGAATTCTAGTTCAGGCCCTTAGTCTCTCTTTGTGAAATAAATGTGTGAAAGGGAAAAGGATTTATATTGAAGCAAACTATTTAGCAAAGACTGCCAAACCCTAGCAAGCTGATTACGTGGCATACTTGATTATATTTGGCTTTATTACTGTTGTCTGGTTAATTCATGAGTGTTTATCATGTGGGCCCTATTCCGTTTTCTATTTTCTAATCTTTGTATTTTAAAAGATCAAAAAAATTTTTGCTTTACTTTATTTGTAAATGTGGGAAGATTTATCTAATGGAATCTCAGATAGAATCCTAATATATAACATAAAGGTAGAATTGGTTCTAGATAAAGTAAGGCTAGCACTTAAGACACAACAGGAATATGACTTCAGAATCTATTACCAGTGATTAATAAGTATTTGTCTTTGCCTATTTATTTTCTCTAGCTCTTGTTTCCAAGTATGGAAATTCCATATATCGTAAAGATTTATTTATTCTCATTTTTTCTATGAATTAAAAAAATTCGATGAGTGGAAATGCTTGCAGTTTATCAGAAGAATTTCACGTTCTAATTTAGGGTTAATATTACTCTCTGATAGGGAAATACAAATCAAAACCACACTCAGATACCACCTCATGCCAGTCAGAGTGGCCAAAATGAAGAAATCAGGAGACTATAGATGCTGGAGAGGATGTGGAGAGACGGGAACCCTCTTGCACTGTTGGTGGGAATGCAAATTGGTGCAGCCGCTCTGGAAAGCAGTGTGGAGGTTCCTCAGAAAATTAAAAATAGACCTACCCTATGACCCAGCAATAGCACTGCTAGGAATTTATCCAAGGGATACAGGAGTACTGATGCATAGGGGCACTTGTACCCCAATGTTTATAGCAGCACTCTCAACAATAGCCAAATTATGGAAAGAGCCTAAATGTCCATCAACTGATGAATGGATAAAGAAATTGTGGTTTATATACACAATGGAATACTACATGGCAATGAGAGAAAAAATGAAATATGGCCTTTTGTAGCAACGTGGATGGAACTGGAGAGTGTGATGCTAAGTGAAATAAGCCATACAGAGAAAGACAGATACCATATGGTTTCACTCTTATGTGGATCCTGAGAAACGTAACAGAAACCCATGGGGGAGGGGAAGGGAAAAAAAAAAAAAAAAAAGAGGTTAGAGTGGGAGAGAGCCAAAGCATAAGAGACTGTTAAAAACTGAGAACAAACTGAGGGTTGATGGGGGGTGGGAGGGAGGGCAGGGTGGGTGATGGGTATTGAGGAGGGCACCTTTTGGGATGAGCACTGGGTGTTGTATGGAAACCAATTTGACAGTAAATTTCATATATTAAAAAATAAATAAATAAATAAATAAATAAATAAATAAATAAAAAATAAAAAATAAAAAAAAATGTATACTGAAAAAAAAAATATTACTCTCTGATAAATATGATCTTGCTAACTCTTTTACCAACTGCATTGTACAGACTTACTGAACTTGCAGTTAGCCAAAAAAAATCTCTTTTATATCATATACTATAAATTTTATCTCTTCTATCTTCCATTCAATCTTATTTTTTAAAGATTTTTTTCAAAATTCCTCTAAGGATATTTGGATCCTAATTCTGTTCTGCAGCCATCAACCATTCTTCCAACTCAGTGTTTCTTCATCCTGGTTAATAGAAAATGTTTACTTGGATACGACTGTAGAGAAAGCCTTTAGATTTGCCAATAGAGAATTCTGATAGGAGATTGAATTTAGACATTGAGTCGTAAACCTGTAAATAGTCATTCAGTGAATGTGTACAACTTTTGAAATATCATCTAGCTCTTATTTTACCATCTGGTTCACAAGATTTCTAGTGATTTTGCCAAATACCTTCTTGAAATCAAAGTTACTAGGTCTAGAGGATTTTTTAGATCTGTCAAACAAGCCATCCTTTCAGAAAGTGATAAATGTTAGTCTGACATAACTTGTTCCTGGTGAAGCTGAACTAGCTCATAGTTATTATTGCCTTCCGTTCTAAGTACACATAAAACTATCTGTTCATTAATTCCTTCTGGAAATCTTACAAGGCTAAAAAGCATGATTTAAAGGCTGACTGGTTTATCATTTGAGCTCTCCACATTATGCTCCTTTTTTAAAAAAAAATTAGAAACTCTTTCATTATCTACCCTTCCATCATCTCTTCTAGTCTCTACAGTGCTTCAAAAATTACCGTCACCAATCCTGTTATTTAATCTCTAGGTTCTCTTGTTCGTTTTTTTAGGCAATCATATAGGTCAAGATACAAATAAAAGATCTATTAAAGCAGCTAGAAATCTGTAACTACTTTTTCTCCTGTGCAAGCTTGTGGTTTAAAAAACTTTTTTTTGGTAATAATTATAGACTTTTAGAAGAGTTGCAAAAATAGCGCAACTATTTTCCATATAGAACATTTCCATATACCCCCATACCCTCCCTTAATTTAACACTCTGCATAACCACCATCCAATTATCAAAACTAAGAAACTAATATTGTTACAATATCATTACCCAAATCATAGACTTTATTCTGATTTCACCACTTTTCCCATCAGTGTGCTTTTTCTTTCCAAGATACAATCCAGGATCCCACATTACATTTAGTCTTCATGTCTCTTTCATCTCCTCCAATCTGTGAGAGTTCCATAGTCTCTTTTTATCTTTTTAACACCTTGGCACTTTCACTACTAACTAGGCATTCAATTGACTGTCCCTCAGTTGGGTTTATCTGATGTTCTGTCCTGATTATAGGAGATTATTCATTTTGGGAACAAATACTGGAAGTGATGTACCTTCCTCAGGGCACTATAACAGGTGTCACATGATGTTGATATGTACTATTATTCATAATGTTAACCTTGATCACTTGGTTTAGGGTGTGTGTGTCAGGTGTCTCCACTGTAAAGTTGCTATTTTCTCCCTTTGTAATTAATAAATATTTGGAAGGAGATACTTTGATATCATGCAATTATCTTCTTTTTTCTTGAACATTCACCTAGTGTTTTTAGAATTTGCTAATGGATCATGCCTGCCTCAATTACTAGTGTGGTGTTCTTTTTTTTTTTTTAATTTTTAAATTTTATTTAAATCCAAGTTAGTTAACATATAGTGTAATAATGATTTCAGAAATAGAATTTAGTGACTCATCACTTACAAATAACACCCATTGCTCATCTCAACAAGTGCCCTCCTTAATGCCTATCGCCCATTTAACCCATCCCCCCACCCAACGCCCCTCCAGCAACCCTGTTTGTCCCTATTTAAGAGTCTCTTATGGGGGCGCCTGGGTGGCGCAGTCGGTTAAGCGTCCGACTTCAGCCAGGTCACGATCTCACGGTCCGTGAGTTCGAGCCCCGCGTCGGGCTCTGGGCTGATGGCTCAGAGCCTGGAGCCTGTTTCCGATTCTGTGTCTCCCTCTCTCTCTGCCCCTCCCCCGTTCATGCTCTGTCTCTCTCTGTCCCAAAAATAAATTTAAAAACGTTGAAAAAAAAAAAATTAAAAAAAAAAAAAGAGTCTCTTATGTTAGAGTGGGAGAGAGCCAAAGCATAAGAGACTCTTAAAAACTGAGAACAAATTGAGGGTTGATGGGGGTGGGAGGGAGGGGAGAGTGGGTGGTGGGTATTGAGGAGGGCACCTTTTGGGATGAGCACTGGGTGTTGTATGGAAACCAATTTGACAATAAATTTCATATATTGAAAAAAAAAGAGTCTCTTATGGTTTGCTTCCCTCTCTTTTTATCTTATTTTTTTCTTCCCTTCCCTACTGATTCATCTGTTTTGTTTTCTATCTCCCTCATTTCTTCTGCATTTATCGATTGAAATACTTCTGTAAGGAAGAGTTTTTCCTTTTTTAATTTATTTATTTTGAACAGTTTTATTGAGATATAGTTGATATATAATAAACAACACATATATAAGGAGTACAACTTAATGTTTTAACATATGTGAAACCATTACCACAATAAAGATAATGAACATATCCATAACCACCAAAAGTTTCCTTACATTCATTTCTAATTCCTACCTCCCTTTTCCTCCCACTCTCCTTGATTTTCCTGGGCAACCATTGCACTGCTGTCTGTTACTATAGATTAGTTTGCATTTTCTAGAATTTTATATAAATGGAATAAAACAGTATACACTCTCTTTTCGTGTGGCCTCTTTCACTCGAGATTATTTTGAGTAAATTATTTTGAGATTTATTCTTTCTGTTACCTAACTCAGTAATTCTTTTTTTTTCCCCCTGAGTTACATTCTCTTTATCAATATACCAAAATTCTTTTAACCACCTGTAATAGATATTTGGGTTATTTTTAGTTTGGGCTATTAAAGTATCCATTCTTTGGATTAGTGTTAACAGGATTTATCTTTGTCCATAATTTTATTTTTGACCTATTATGTCATTATGTTTAAATTGTGGTTTTTATAGGTGGCATATACTTGGGCTTTGCTTTTTTACTTTTATTTATTGTTCATTTATTACCATGCACAGTATTTTATTGCATTTTTATTTATTGGGACATTTATCCCAATCTGTTTTTTTACTTATTGAATTATAGTTGATACATAACATTACATTACATTAGTTTCAGGTGTACAACATGGCAATTCAACAAGTCTATACCATACGCTTTGCTCACCACAAGTATAGCTACCATCTGTTACCATTCAATGCTATTACAATACCATTGATAATATTCCATATGCTATAACTTTAATCCTCCTGACTTATTCATTTCATAACTAAAAGCCTGTACCTCCCACTCCCCTTTACACCTTTTTGCTCATCCATCCATCCTTCTCCCCTTTGGTAACCACTAGTTTGCTCTCTGTATTTATGAATGTATTTCTGCTCTTTTGTTTGCTCATCTGTTTTTTATATTCTACATATAAGTGAATCATATGGCATTTGTCTCTCCCTGATTTAGTTCACTTAGCACAATACCCTTTAGGTCTATCTATGTTGCAAATGGCAAGATCTCATTTCTTTTTATAGCTGAGTAATATTCCAATGTGTATATATATAGTGCTGTAGTAAACATAGGGGTGCATATTTCCTTCAAATTCGTGTTTTCATTTTCTTTGGGTAAATACCAAATAGTGGAATTATTACTGGATCTTACGATATTTCTATTTTTGATTTTTTGAAGAATCCCCACACTGTTTTCCACAGTGGCTGCACTAATTTACACTCCCACCAGTGGTGCACAAGAATTTTTTTTCTCCACATCTTCATTAACACTTATGTTTTCTTGTTTTTTTGATACTAGCCATTCTGACAGGTTTAAGGTGATATCTCACTGTGGTTTTGATTTGCATTTCCCTGGTGGTTTGTGATGTTGAACATTTTTCATGTGTCTATTGGCCATCTGTATGTCTTCTTTGGAAAAAAATATGTAGGTCCTCTGCCCATTTTTTTAATCAGGTTGAGGGTTTTGGTGTTGAGTTGTAGACATGCTTTTTATATTTGGGATATTAAGCCCTTTTGGGTATATCATTTGCAAATATCTTCTCCCAGTTAGTAGGTTGATTTTTGTTTTGTTGATTGTTTCTTTCACTGTGCAAAAGCTTTTCTTTTGGGGATAGCCCCAGTCATTTATTTTTGCTTTTGTTTCCCTTGCTTCAAGAAATATGTGTAGAAAAATGCTGCTAAGGCCAATGTTAAAGAAAGTACTGCCTGTGTTTTATTGTAGGAATTTTATGGTTTCTGGTCTCACATTTGGGTCTTTAAGCCATTTTGAGTTTATTTTTGTGTTTAGTGTAAGAAAGTGGTCCAGTTTAATTCTTTTGTATGTAGCTGTCCAGTTTTCCCAACAATATTTATTAAAGAGACTGTCTTTTCTCCATTGTATATTCTTGCCTCCTTTGTTGTAGATTAATTGACGATATAAACATGAGTTTATTTCTGGGCTCTACCTTGTCCCATAATCTATGTGTCTGTATTTGTGCCAGTACCATGCTGTTTTAGATATTATAGCTTTATAGTATATCTTAAAATCTGAGATTGTGATACCTCCAGCTTTGTTCTTTTCCAAGATTGCTTTGGCTATTACAGGTTTTTTGCTTGTCCATACAAATTTTAGTATTATTCATTCTAGTTCTGTGAAAAAATGCTATTGGTATTTTGATAGGGATTGTACTGAATATGTAGATTACTTTGGGTAAAATGGACATTTTAACAGTATTAATTCTTCCAATCCATGAGCATGGGATATCTTTCCATTTTGCTTGTGTTGTCTTCAGTTTCATTAATGAATGTTTTATAGCTTACAGAATAAAGGTTTTTCACTTTCTTAGTTAAATTTATTCCTAGTATTTTATTCTTTTTGTTGCAATTATAAATGGAGTCTTTTCCTTAATTTCTCTTTCTGCTTCTTTGTTATTAGTATGTACAAATGCAAGCAATTTCTGTACATTTATTTTGTATTCTACAATTTGACTGAGTTCATTTATTACATCTAATAGTTTTTTGGTGGAGTCTTAGGGTTTTCTATGTATAGTATTATGTCATCTGGAAATAGTGACAGTTTTATTTCTTTCTTACCAATTTGGATGCCTTTTATTTCTTTTTCCTATATGATTACAGACATACAATGTGACAACCTCTGCCTTTTAGTTTGGTTTTCAGACCATTTACATTTAATATAGGTATTGATATAATCAGGTTTACATCTATCATTTTGCTATTTGCCCCATGTTTCCCTTTTTATATTTGTCCAATGTGTTTTTGTTCTTTTTCCCTTCTCTATCTTTTTTTTTTTTTGGATTAAGTACTTTTTATGATTTGATTCTTATCTCCTTTAATGGCTTTTTAGATATAACTCTTTGTTTCATTATTTATTGGTTGTTGTAGGGATTATAGCATAAATCGTTAGCTTCTCATCATCTACCTTCAAATGATATTGTATCACTTCACTTGTAGCATTAGAGCGTTACAATTAGTGTACTTAAATTTCTCCTCTTATGGTTTTTGTAGTATAGTCATCATATATTTTACTTTTTCAAATAAACCCTGCACTACATTTTCTAAAATTTAAATTGTCAATTATCTTTTTAAAAATTAAATATAAGAATATGTTTATAAGATATAAAAAAATGTGTGTTTAGTCATATAATTACTATTTCTGGTGTTCCTCATTACTTTGTCTTAGATCCTTCTTTCAATCTTGTATTACTTTGCTTCCTCCTGAAGAACCTTCTTTACCATACTTGTACTGGAAGTCTGATAATGATGAATTCTTTCAGTTTTTGTGTATCTGAAAGTCTTTATATTATCTTCATTTTGGAAGATATATTTTTGCTATATATAGAATTCTAGGTTGACAGATTTGGGGGGATTTTTTAGTACTTTAAATATGAGAGTCCACTGTCATCTCATAAGCATTGTTTTCACTGAAAAATCATCCTTATCTTTGTTCTTCTGTACATAACATTTTCCCCTCACTGGCTGTTTTTAAGACTTTTTCTTTATCTCTGATTTTGAACAACTTGATTATGATGTACCTTAGTGTAGTTTTCTTTATGCTTTTTGTGTTTGGAATTTGTTCTGCTTCTTAAATCTATGAGTTTATAGTTTTTATCAAATTGGGGAAACTTTTATCTTTTATTTCTTCAAATTTTTTTGTCCCCCACTCTCTTTCCTCCTTTAGAGATTTCACTTTCACATATAGTAATCCATTTGAATTGCCTCACAGATCACTGATACTCTATTTTTTTTTTCAATCTCTTTTCTTTGTTTGATTTCTGATAGTTTCTATTATGTCTTCAAGCTTACTAATCTTCTGCAATCTCTAATCTGCTGTTCATCCCACCAAGTGTATTTTTCATCTGATAAATTATAATTTTTCATCTTTGGAAGTTCAACTTCGTCTACAGAGAAATCCCCTGTGCCTTTTATCACCTTTCCCCTGATGGTAACATTTTGTAAAACTAGTAAAATATCATACCAGAATTTGCTGATAGAAAGCACTAATCTTGCTCAGATTTCTCTAATTTTACTGGTACTTACTTGTGTGCCCATATGTTTTCAGATCTGTTCAATTCTATCCCATGTTTAGGTTCTTGTATCTGCCACCATAGTCAAGGTACAGTTCCATCACCACAAGAATCCCTCTTCATGTCCTGTTATAGCCGTACCCACTTCTATCTTGCCCCCACCTTACCCCATCACTAACCCTTGCAACAACTGGTCTATTTTCCATTTCTAAAATTTTGTCATTCCAAAAATGCTAGATAAATGGTCTCCTATAGTATATAACCTTTGGGGATTGACTTTTGTCACTCAACATAATTCCCTGGAAGTTCATCAAAGACTGATTGATTTCTCACCTCACTCTGTGTTTTATTTTTCTGCTTTTTTCCATGTATGATAATTTTTATTTGATGCTAGACCTTGTGAATTTTGTCTGTTGGGTCCTGGGTATTTTTGTATGCATTTAAATATTTTTCAGGTTTGCTCTGGATTGCAGTTAAATTACTTGGAAATAACAATTTGATCCTTTTAGGTCTTGCTTTTAAAACTCATTAGGCAAGACTAGAAGTGTTTAAGTCTACATATTCCCCACTACTGAGCAAGATACTTCTGAGTATTTTACTCTATATCTTATTAGTTATATAGTATAGTAGCTACTAGGCCAGTGTGAGTGTCAAGTCCCACTTGCTTTATCCTTTTGGGGAATTCTTTCCTTGGCCTCAGTTAGTCTCCTCACATGCATGCACTGTTTAGTTCTCTGTTAGATACTCAAAGGGAACATTCTGGGGTGCCTGGCTGGCTCAGTCAGTAGAACATGCAACTCTCTTTTTTTAAATTTTTTTAATGTTTTATTTATTTTTGAGAAAGACAGAAACAGAGTACGGATGGGGAAGAGGCAGAGAGAGGAGACAGAATCTGAAGCAGGCTCCAGGCTTTGAGCTATCAGCACAGAGCCTGATGCAGGGCTTGAACTTTTGAACCAAGAGATGGTGACCTGAGCTGAAGTGGGACGTTTAATTGACACTGCCACCCAGGCACCCTGGAACATGCAACTCTTGATCTCAGGGTCATGAGGTCAAGGCCCACATGGGGCATAGAGCTTACTTAAATTATAATAGGGGCGCCTGGGTGGCGCAGTCGGTTAAGCGTCCGACTTCAGCCAGGTCACGATCTCGCGGTCCGTGAGTTCGAGCCCCGCGTCAGGCTCTGGGCTGATGGCTCGGAGCCTGGAGCCTGTTTCCGATTCTGTGTCTCCCTCTCTCTCTGCCCCTCCCCCGTTCATGCTCTGTCTCTCTCTGTCCCAAAAATAAATAAAAAACATTAAAAAAAAAAATTTAAAAAAAAAAAAAAAAAAATTATAATAAAGTATATGTGAAGTCCCATATTTAAAAAGGGGGGGGAACCCTCTGCAGATCTCTGTGTATATCTCTCTCTGGAGCTCTTTCTTATCCCACACTCTGTCCTGAAAACTTACACTGCCTTGGTCTCCCCTGACACTAGCTATGTCTTCTTAGCTTAGAGAGTCTGCTGAGCTCCAACTGGGTCCACCCTCTCTGCACACAGTCTGGAAACTCACTCAAGGAAATAAGTTAAGGCAATTCTAGGGCTCCTATCCTTTGTTTCCTGGTTGTCTCTTTTGGTTGCTTGGTGTCTCGTGTCTTCAAAAAGCATTGTTTCATGTATTTTGCCTGTTTTTTTCTGGGTGGAGGTTGTTTCAAGCAAGAGTACATCTTACCCCTGTTATTCCATCTTGACTAGAATCCAAAAGTCCTCCATGATTTATTCTTAATCAGATATATTTTTTCATTTTGACATAAGATTTATTCTCCTTAATCAAGAAAATAGAAACAAAATTGAAATTGAATTTTCTTCTAATTTTATTTTATTATTGCCGCTGCTTACCCAACTATACTTTAATCTTCCTGTTCTAATCATATCTTTGAAAGTACCTTTTGTATCTTTAGGATTTTTCTAAAACCCCACTTTATTCTGGATTTAATAAACTTTTGGACGTTTTTCTCAGATGCCTTTTCATTTTCCCTCCCCTATTTCTACCTTTCTTCCTTTTTTCCATCCATTTATCAAAGGTCTATAATGTGTCAGATGCTATGCTAGGCAGTGAGGATAATGCCATGAAAAGAATAGACAAAGTCCTTGCTCTCTTGCTGAAATTCTAGTGATGGGAGAAGGACAATAAACACATAAATAGTATTTTATTTAAGTTAGCAATATGTGCTATAAAGAAAATAAACAAGATGGTATTTTGAGGTGATATTCGAGTTCAAATATTAGAACAATTTTAGAAGAGAGAAAGCAACTGCAAAAGCCCAAAGTCAAGAATTAGTTTGACAGGGGCCCCTGGGTGGCGCAGTCGGTTAAGCGTCCGACTTCAGCCAGGTCACGATCTCGCGGTCCGTGAGTTCGAGCCCCGCGTCAGGCTCTGGGCTGATGGCTCGGAGTCTGGAGCCTGTTTCCGATTCTGTGTCTCCCTCTCTCTCTGCCCCTCCCCCGTTCATGCTCTGTCTCTCTCTGTCCCAAAAATAAATAAAAAAAAAATAAAAAAAAAAAAAGAATTAGTTTGACATATTCAGGGAACAGAAGAAAGGACATGACTGGAGAGACACTTATAAAATGTGGTCAGGAAGTATTCAGAGGTCCAATCACACAAGGTCTTAAAGGCTGAATCTTAGATTTATGTCCCTTTCTTTCCTTTTGCCTTTTAAACACAGCCTCTTTATAACTAAGCCACATAGAAAGCTCTCTGTACAACCCCTTGAGCTTCTACAGATTTCTCTCTGGTTTCTTTATATTTGGGCTTAGGCTAGTTGTATGGTTATGATCAGAATGCTCTTTTTAAAAATTTTTAAATAACTTTAAAACCTTTTTTGCCTTCCTTATAATGGATGCTTACAATGCACTTTTACTTCTTTGAATACTTTGAAATATGCTTTCCAAAGTCTAAAATACCTGTGTAACCACTCCCAATGTGCACTTCCTAGGCTATTACAATCCCCAAGATAACATGACCCATTTCTCCAATTATTCTAGTTGTGCCTATTATTATTCAGAGTTAAATACAAAGAAGTAGTTTTAAGAGACCATTGTGAATAGGCATCCAAAATTTTGTCAGCTTTTATCACCAGACTTCTAGCAGATTGCTTCTACCGGTCCACTCTTAATATAGCTAAAAAGAAATAACTTCCTAAAGTGCAGTTAGGGTCTTGTCACTCCTCTGTTTAAACTTTACTGTTGTTTTCCCATTGCAATTAAAAATAAAATTCAAGATGTGATGATGAATAAGGCAGCCAACATGGTTCCTTCCTTGCCTGTTTCTTAATCTCGTGCCACTCCCGCTTTCCCTCATTACACTCCAGTGACATCAATCTTAACTTCATTTTTAGAACACACCCAGCTCTTGTCCAACTCTAGACTTTTGCACATGCTGTTTCCTTTGCCTAGAATGCTCTTCCCCCGATTCTTTTCTCATGGCCAGTTTCTTTTCCTTTGGGCCTCTCAAATTTCACCTCCTCAGAGAACTTTCCATGTCTCTAAAGGAGATCCCTCCTCCCCCATCCTTGTTTTCTCTTAGACCCTGTTTATTTCTTTCATAACACTTAGCATGACCTGCAGTTATTGTATTTATATATTTGCTTATTGGTTTTGTTCTGTTGCCACCACTACAACGTCCCGTATACAATGTCACCAGTGCCTAGAACCATACCTGATATATAGTAGACCCTAATGAACAATTTAAATAATTTCACCCGAGTTTATACCTGGTTCAGTTTTTGAATGAATGAATGAATAAACATGTTAAAAAGCAAATCATAAAATTTAGAATAAAATTCACTTTTTGACAAAGGTTTTTTAAATGCTTTGGTATCAAAAAGGTCAGTGAAGAAAAAAAGACACATAGGCATTATAAAAATCTCATGATCCAAATTACTAGTTCAGTGTGATCCAGTTACCCTTGTGTGTCTATTCATGAGCAATGAAAAAGATTAACATCAACATTTCTCGCAACATACGTCTTTGCTGAATATAATTTCATTTTTAACTGTTTATGATCTTTTTGTATTTTGTAAGATTCGTGATACGAAACTTTTCAGTGACTCATATTTTATACATAATATGTTAAATTATATTTATATGAATATTAGTGAATACTTACATATATCAAGTATATTGAGGAATTTTCTTTAAAAAACAGAACTTATGTAGTAGTGAACTGTTTGGTAATGTTTGATATAAAACCATGGTTGAAAATATGAAATGGTATGGAATTTTATCTCTTTATTATTCAACATTAGTCATTTAATACAGGTAAATCATAGCACTTGTACTATAATATCCTGGCATTTTTTAAATGATATTGTTTGTTGAAGTGTTCATGATTAAAATATAAAAAATATTACTGCAGTTGTCTATTGAAGTGTTCGCGCTTGAAGCATTAGAATTATCATTGCAGTCGTGTCTTCAGATTTATTTATTAATTGCTTATTACTAGTAAGAAATGACCTAGTAGTCTAAGTTTGAAGATTACTTGAGGGTTTCAGGATTATTATCTTAGAAATTTGGCAAACTCCTTCATTTTTCCCTCTTGTTTTTAGTGTAAAAAACTCTAGCTATGTTTTGTGATTGCCTGCTATGTTTAATAGATTATTTATTTGTCACCATCTGTTTTCTGATTCTAATTTAGGTATCTTTCTGACCAATGTAATGAATCAATAGCTTATAATACTGCTCAGCTATGAGCTAAATTAATATACGTCCCTTAAAGCTATGTAATCTTTTTACATCCTTTGTAAGTCAGGAGAGACTAATTTATTAGCTGATTGGTTAATCTGAGTCATTAGTATCCATCTTGAAAACTATAAAAATAAAAATATTAAAACATATCCTAATTATGAATTTAAAAACAAAAAGCTGCAATGAAGAATAAAGTCTTCAAATAGTACCTATAGTTAGAACTAAGAAGAAAAAAAAAAGCTTTATCTTTTTATTCTGCTCTTTTGCTTCTGTATTACGTTGCCATGGAAATTTTTTTCATTAACATTAAATTGATTTGCCCAGAGATGAAATTGCTTGCATCATCTCATCTCCTCATGTTCATAAAGCCTCCTAAGCCAACTTTAGAGCTTTAGTGTCCAAGCTGGTACAGATTCCCAAGAGTTTCTCCCATGCTGAGTATTCTTAAAACTCAAATATAGCACATTAATGTGTTCAATGTTAGTATCAAGGTTGCTGTCATATTTTCATTCTTGGTCCCCCAAAAATTCTTTTAAGCATTTTAAGCCATCAAGGAAAAACCTGGAATTACAAGCTGAAGAATTCTAAGGATATTTACATAATGAAAATAAACAAAGTCGAATCCTTTTATAAAAGCTTATGTTTAGCATTCTAGGCTTTTTTGCTATAAAATATTAGAGTCCATGTTAATGAACATAGAAAGCCAGTATTTAATATGAGTAATTGGACCTCATGCACCTCTGTTATGCATTAAATTTTATGCCAGACTCAGCTCTTGAAACTACAATTTCATTTCGTGCCCATTGCCAAAAATAAACATAATTCTCTTCTAAGTACCTGATTGCTTCATGCCACTTAAGTGAGCCTCTCAAGTAATTTCCAAAAAGGTTTGGAGAAAGTATACCATGTTTTGTTTGGTTTTGAGTACTTACATAGTAGAGCCTCAGTACATGTTTGTTTGAACTAACATGTAATTTCAGTCTCCGAAGATGAAGATACAAAGATTGTTTTTACTAAGACCACCCAGGGAAGAAAAGGTTGGAAATGCATGGTATTTTATGCAAAAGGAAACCCAATTTCACCATCTATAGATACTAAAAGTACTACAACCTTATGTATGATATTTAAATGTCATTTAAATGTTTTTACACTTAGAATATGTGCTTCAACTCTCTTTTCGTTACTTTATACTTCACTATGTCTTAGAAATCTTTCCATATCACTATAGAACTATCTCTTTTAAGTGTTGTATTATCTTCTATAACTGTTATTTATTTATCCATTCCCTAATTAATAGACATTTAGGTTATTTTGTGTTTTTCATTCTAGTGATCAATGCTACTATGAATATCATTTTACATAATTCTTTTTTTTAACCTTATTTATTTTGAGAGAGAGAGAAAGAGAACACAAGCGGGAGAGGGGCAGGAGACAGGGGAGAGAGAATCCCAAGCAGGCTGCAATGTCAGTGCTGAGCCCAACACGAGGCTCAAACCCACGAACTGTGAGATCATGATCTGAGCTGGAGCCAAGAGTCAGACACTTAACCAACTGAGCCACCCAGGCGCCTCCCATTGTACATAATTCTTTGTGCACATATTTGATTATTTTTCCATGTGTGATGAAGAGGGATTGCTGTTTTAAAGGATATGCACATCTTAAATTCATATTGATACTGATACATTACCCTCCTAAAAGGACGTAAGTTTGTCCTTCTAAGTAGTTCATGCCACTACTTTTCCCATACTCAATCAAACTTGATATTACCAATCTTTTAAACATGTTTACCTTGTTATAAGTGAAAAGTGATACTTCTTTATTGCTTTATTTCGCATTTCTGACTACTACTAAGCATCCTTTCTTACATTTATTAGCCTTTTGTTTTACCTTTGCAGCCTATCCATATTTATTGTCCATTTTTCTTTTGGACCTTTTATCTTTTTATCACTGTTTTCGCAGCTCTTTATACATTTCAGATACTAATGCTTTGACTGTTAAATATGTTTTGAATACTTTCTCTAGCTTATCAATTATCTTTTACGTTTTTCGTTATTCTTTTGCTGAACAGAAGTTTTAAATTATGATGTTGTCAAATTGAACAATCTTTTTCATTACAACGTTTGCTTTTCATCTCTTTTAAAGGGGCTTCATAAATCTGGCATAAACGTAGTCTTTAAAATTTTTTTAATGTTTATTTTTGAGAGGGAGAGACAGAGCATGAGCAGGGGAGGGGCAGAGAGAGAGGGAGACACAGAATCCCAAGCAGGCTCCAGGCTCTGAGCTGTCAGCACAAAGTTCGGTGTTCTAACCCACAAACCATGAGATCATGACCTGAGCCGAAATCGGACACTTAACCGACTGAGCCACCCAGGCGCCCCTAAACATATTTTTTATATTATCTTAATACACTTATATTTTAGTTTGATTTAGTGTTTATTTTTTTTTATTTATTTTTTTTAATTTTTTTTCAACGTTTTTTTTTAATTTATTTTTGGGACAGAGAGAGACAGAGCATGAACGGGGAGGGGCAGAGAGAGAGGGAGACACAGAATCGGAAACAGGCTCCAGGCTCCGAGCCATCAGCCCAGAGCCTGACGCGGGGCTCGAACTCACGGACCGCGAGATCGTGACCTGGCTGAAGTCGGACGCTTAACCGACTGCGCCACCCAGACGCCCCTAGTGTTTATTTTTTACTTAAGTCTTGAGTCATTTGGAATGTATTTTTTGTGAATTACATGAGTTATGGAAGTAATTCATTCTTTTTTTCCAAATGGGTATCCAGTTGTCCCAATTCTATGTATCGAATTGGCCATCCTTTTCCTATAGAATTGAATGATACCTTTAGGATGAATTTGCTTATCTATGGCTTTACCTGTGGCCATACTCTTCTATTATATTACTTGCCTATTCTTACATCAATACTACAACTTTTTAATATATTTTACTGTTAGATAGGGCAATTCTCCCTTTCTTGTTTTTGTATGGTGGTTTTATACCCAGCCACCCTCTAAATATCTTTTTCATTGGTTCTAATAAGTTTTCATTTTGAGCTTTCTAAGTAAATGATCACATTGACCTCAAGTACTAATGGTTTTTTTTTCTTTATTTCGATTAAGTATATCTCATATAACAGTTGTTGGTCTTGCTAAATATTCAAAACCAATTCATTAGTCAATATTTAATACCAGTCCAATTTCACATAAATACCTATGAAGGGACCCATTTCTATCAACTTCTCCAGAAGGTTTACCTTCTCTACCTGTTCCCCTTCCCAAATTTAGTCCTTCCCTATTCATGCAAGATGAATCAGAATTATTTTTCTCAATTTCTTTAGCCTCCACATCTTTTTTTTTCTTTCTTGTCTTTTCTTTTGTTGGTTTTTGTTTGTTTTTCATATAAACATTTCTTTACCTTAAATGTGAGTTATTCCAACCCACATATGAGGCTAAGGGAGTTAGGCAAAATAAGGAAGAGATTCAAAAGTACAGTAGCCATTTATAGTCACCTTCTCTCACCTTAAACAGAATTTTTTTGCCTTTTATTTATATGAGCATTTAACCACTTTGCCTTATAATTTTCATGAGTCCATGTTTTGTCTCCCCAACATTTTAACCCCTTCAGATCAGACCATTTCTCCTGCCTTTTATCCACTTATATTTCCTTTCCTCCTTTCCTTATACCTGTATTGCATGTTCTTCATATAGACCTTTATTCCAGCTTAGATTCTATTTTCCATATCTTCAGTGACACAGTTGCCATATCTCAAACTTCCTTGCCTCTCTGTCTTTTGCTCACCCATCTCTACAACCCTGGTCCTGTTTTATTTTTGTTCATGTTTCCCCTACATTTTTAAAACTTTTTATTTTGAAATGATTTCAAACTTACCAAAAAGTTACAACAGTACATATGAATTATCTATTTATTAGATATCTGTTTATCTATGTATCTGTTTATTATCTCTACACACAAATTCAACAATTAACATTTTGCCATATTTGCTTTATCATTCTCTCACACACACATCCTGTGTGTGTATTTGTGTATGTTTTTTAGAACATTTTTATATTAAATTGCAAACGTGATCTATTCTGTTTTTGCTTTTTCCATGCCTATCCTCAGTAATCCAGAAATCCAACTCTATTCATTCTGCTGTCTTGTCTGCCAAGTCATATTCTGGTAAATAAGATCACATTTTGGATTATGCCATAAATTTATGAACACTGACCTCATATTGACTTTCAAGGCTGCCATATATGAGTCACTCTTTCTAAAATTTGCAAACACAGGGGTATTTGGGGATATTAGTTTCTTAAGACATTCTGTGTTTATGGAAATTAATCAGATGATACATTCCGTGTGATTTCATTTGTTTGAAATCTTTGAGATTGTCTTTATGGCCAGTTATTTTCATCTATTTACCAAATATTTATATAGCGCTGACTATGGGCCAGGCACTAAGTGCTTAAGAAATCTTCATTTATTCAATTTGCTCAACACTATGTGGTAGATATGATTATTATCTTCATTTTGCAGATGAGGAAACGGAGGGATAGAGATGTAACTTACCCTAAGTCTAAAAAGTAATCGAGCTGAAATTTTAATTCCAGCAGTCTGGGTCCAGAATCCATGCTCACAACCACCATACTGTGCTAATTTTTCCAATCTCATGTGTTCTTTTTAAAAATGTGTATTTATAATTCTTACCAAGTTGTATAATCCTCTGTATATTTCCATCAGATTGAACATTTTATGTACTTCTAATCATGTATATCTTTATTAATTTCTTGCCTATTTGATTTATCAGTTTCCACTGATAAATTTATCACAATCACTGTATGTTGATTGTGGATTGATTAGTTTCTGATTATAATTCTGTCATTTTTTGGTGTCAATTATTTTTAGGATATTGTTAGGTATATCTTTTTTCAAAGTTTGTTTCTCGCTAAAGATTCTTCATTTAATAATTATATAACTTCCTTATCAATATATTTTTAAAATAATGAGAATCAAATGAAAATAGACCTTCCATTGCAAACAACTTCATCATTTCAACATGAATTCATACTTTCAGTCACAAACAAACATTACTTTTGTAACAGTAATAGAGACCTCTTATCCATCACAATCTCAACCCTTAATTGGTTCATTAATCAAAAAGATGCATTAAAGCAAAGGATCATTAAAAATATTTATAATTAAACATCTCAATTTATAATCTGTAAGTGTACATTCAGTCAACAATCTTTTTTTTTTTTAAGTTTATTTAAATTCCAGTCAGTTAACATACAGTGGTATTGGTTTCAGGAGTAGAATTTAGTGATTCAGCCTTTCCATATATCACCCCGCACTCATCATAACAAGTGCCCTCCTTAATCCCCATCTCTTATTTCACCCATCCCCACCACACACCACTGCTGTGGTAACCATCAGTTGGTTCTCTATAGGTAAGAGTAGTCAACAGTCTTTTTAGATCAAAACACTTCCCTATGAGTTTACTTGTTCCCAATGAGTTTATAGCAGTGTCTTTATATGCTATTTTTTTTTAACTTTGAAGAGGAACAAGAATTCAAAGACACTTGCAAGATGATTTGAATACAGAATTAGTCAACATTTTTAGCGTTCCCCCACCCCACCCCAAGATTCTCCACCTTTTCATCTTATTTGACCTCATTTTTTAGGAGGCTTGTCTTAAAAGTTGTGCTTTTAGCTTAATTTTCACAGAAATAGTCATTCTTTTTTTATACTTACATTTCATTAGTTTACAAAATATTTTCTTAAATATTATACCAGCAAGTGTTACTGACTCAGACAGTTTTGGAAACAACACAACTAATATTGGAAAGCATACAACTCAACTGGTAAAAGCAGAGGTAAACATTTGTCTGTTTTCAAATAGAAATGGTGTTTTGATTAGTTGAAGATTTGTTTAAGTGGAGGTCAGCTAAGGGAGTTTCCTCTGTAGTTCAAATTAGAATATGTTCTTCAAGTAAATAATTGCAAACTCACTAAGTCATTCTCCATCTGACAGATGTCATTATCAGCAAATAACTACATAGGAATGAGATTGCATTTATGAGTTAAGATACCTGTAGACCAGCAATGCTTATGCTAGAAATGTCACAGATTTATGATATGAAAATTTTTTGAACTTATGTACATAGAGATTCACCCTATGCTAGGAAGATGGACATGTTTTTTAAAGTTATATTCATGAAACTTCTTAACACAACTTTACACTTTCAATCTGATCAGGCTTTTCCCTGTTCCATTGGTGTCTTTTTTTTTTCTTTAATGTTTATTTATTTATTTTTGAGAGAGAGAGTGTGCACGTGTGCACAAGCAGGAGAGGAGTAGAGAAAGAGGGAGACAGAATCCCAAGCAGGCTCCACACCATCAATGTGGAGCCTGTCTCAGGGTCAGGAATCCATGAACTGTGAGATCATGACCTGAGTGAAAATCAAGAGTCCATCGCTCAACTGACTGAGCCACCCAGGCACCCCAGTGGGTGTCTTAATCTCAGTAAACATATGTAAGATTGAGTTGAAAAAATTGAAGTCATCTTTATGAAGTCTCTCTTGCTTTTCTAGATTAGGTAGAAATGATAGAATTGGCTGGACCAGAAGAGCATCCAACTCAGAAGAGATTCTTCAAAGGTTTCCTTATGGGGGACACAAATTTAAATGTTAAAAATATATTAACACTGTAAAAAAAAACTTAATCTGCACATTCAATGAATTATACCACATTGGAAACACATCATGAAACAAACACATAAACATATCATGAAATAAAAGTAAACCATGACACTAGTTTGTATATATTTTTTAAATGTTTATTTATTTTGAGAGAGAGTGCAAGCAGGGGAGGGCCAGAGAGAGAGAGAGAGGGAGAAAGAGGGAGACAGAGAATCTGAAGCAGGTTTCAGGCTCCAAGCTGTCAGCCATAGAGCTCAAAGTGGGGCTCGAACTCACAAACTGTGAGATCATGACCTGAGCCAAAGTCCGAGGCTCAACCAACTGAGCCACCCAGGTGCCCCAACTAGTTTATATTTTTATGCACTGCTGAATAAAGCTTTGCTACCAATATTCATGTGCATTTTGAACTTCTTATGGGTATGCATTTTTATTTTTAAGCTTTTAGCTGGGCTTTTTAAAAACTTGAGTTCACTATTTTTTATCCAAATCAAGTTATACAAACAAGAGCACTGCTGCAGCATATGTATGCTTCATTGAAAAAATGCAAACACAACATAGGGGTATCTTCCCACCATGTATCCTTATCATTCCTTAACAGTTTTGCGATGGCAGATTAATATGATAATATTGTATTAAAGCAAGCAAGTTTTCTTGCTTAATTTTAGTTTTGGATATTTCTTGCCTATATTTTACATTCATGGCCAGAAACATGAATAATGATTAGATATAGTGTTTCAATTTTGGAAACAAGACTTTTTTTTACCATTTTATTTAATTTATTTTTTTTTAATTTACATCCAAGTTAGTTAGCATTTAGTGCAACAATGATTTCAGGAGTATATTTCTTTTTTTTTTTTTTTTTTTTTTTTTTAAATTTTTTTTTTCAACGTTTTTTTAATTTATTTTTGGGACAGAGAGAGACAGAGCATGAACGGGGGAGGGGCAGAGAGAGAGGGACACACAGAATCGGAAGCAGGCTCCAGGCTCCGAGCCATCAGCCCAGAGCCTGACGCGGGGCTCGAACTCACGGACCGCGAGATCGTGACCTGGCTGAAGTCGGACGCTTAACCGACTGCGCCACCCAGGCGCCCCAGGAGTATATTTCTTAATGCCCCTTAACCATTTAGTCCATCCCCCCTCCCACAACCCTTCCAGTAACCCTCTGTTTGTTCTGCATATTTAAGAGTCTCTTATGTTTTGTCCCCCTCCCTGTTTTTATATTATATTACTTTTGCTTCCCTTCCCTTGTGTTCATCTGTTCTGTGTCTTAAAGTCTTCATATTAGTGAAGTCATATGATATTTGTCTTTCTCTGACTGACTAATTTCACTTAGCATAATACCCTCTAGTTCTGTCCATGTAGTTGCAAATGGCAAAAAGATTTCATTCTTTTTGATTGCCAAGTAATACTCCATTGTGTGTGTGTGTGTACACATATATATATATGTATACATATATATATGTGTGTGTGTGTGTATACATATATATATGTATACATATATATATGTATACACACACATATACGTATATGTGTGTGTATACATATATATATGTATACATATATATATATATGTATACACACACACACACACACACACCACATCTTCTTTATCCATTCATCTGTTGATGTACATTTGGGCTCTTTCCATACTTTGGCTACTGTTGATAGTGCTGCTATAAACATTGGGGTGCCTGTGTCCTTTCGAAACAGCATACATGTATCCCTTGGATAAATACCTAGTAGTGCAATTGCTGGGTCATAGGGTAGTTCTATTTTTAATTTTTTGAGGAACCTCCATGCTGTTTTCCAGAGTGACTGCACCAGTTTGCATTCCCACCAGCAGTACAAGAGAGATCCCCTTTCTCCGCATCCTCACCAACATCTATAGTTGCTTGAGTTGTTAATGTTAGCCATTCTGACAGGTGTTAGGTAGTATTTCATTATGGTTTTGATTTGTATTTCCCTGATGATGAGTGGTGTTGAGCATTTTTTCATGTGTCGGTTGGCCATCTAGATGTCTTCCTTGGAGAAATGTCTATTCATGTCTTTTGCCATTTCCTTACTGGATTATTTGTCTTTTGGGTGTTGAGTTTGCTAAGTTCTTATGGATTTTGGATACTAACCCGTTATCTGGTATGTCATTTGCAAATATCTTCTCCCATTCCGTCGGTTGCCTTTTAGTTTTCCTGATTGTTTCCTTCGCTGTGCAGATGCTTTTTATTTTGATGAGGTCCCCATAGTTCATTTTTGCTTTTGTTTCCCTTGCCTCCGGAGATGTGTTGAGTAAGAATTTGCTGTGCCCAAGATCAAAGAGTTTTTTGCCTGCTTTCTCCTTGAGGATTTTGATGGCTTCCTGTCTTACATTGAGATCTTTCATCCATTTTGAATTTATTTTTGTGTATGCTGTAAGAAAGTGATCCAGGTTCATTCTTCTGCATGTCACTGTCCAGTTTTCCCAGCACCACTTGCTGAAGAGACTGTCTTTATTCCATTGGATATTTTTTCCTGCTTTGTCAAAGACTAGTTGGCCATATGTTTGCGGGTCCATTTCTGGGTTCTTTGTTCTGTTCCATTGATCTGAGTGTCTGTTTTTGTGCCAGTACCATACTGTCTTGATGATTACAGCTTTGTAATACAGGTTGAAGTCCATGGAAAAAAGATTTCTTTACTCTCCCTTCAAGCTTCTTGACCATTTTAATTGCAGAGACCTTAATGTTGCTGAAGCCAAATTCACTATCAAAAAAAAAAAAAAGTTGCCTTTAGCAATAGCTTTTCTGTGGTAATCAGAACTGTGTTAATATTATAAAGCCAGAACAAAGTACAGAAATGACTCCTTTGAAGATGATTTAAAATTGCAACTGTCACCCATATCTCTTGATTTCATACTTTCTATTAATCAAAGTAGTCCCTTATTTTTATTGATGAATTTTAATAAGTAATGTTATAATTTGGTCTTATAAAATGAATTATTACCAGCAAGCAATGGAGATTATACATATTATATATATAATGAATTATTACCAGTAAGCAATGGAGATTATACATATGTAATATGTAATGGAGATTCCATTTAGATTTCCTTAGACAAAAGAAATCTACACCAAAAATAATTTGAAAAATACTGATCTAGTTCAGCCCATTAATTTTTACAAATTAAAAAATTAAAGCTCAGGTTAATTGTCTTACTAAAGTTATACAGCCAGAAAATTTCAGATTCTAAACCTCCTCTTACCTCACTGTTCTTTCTATTATTTGTTACCTCATCTCTGAATTTCTACAGCACATTTAGTTTATGCTATGGCATTCTGTTTGCGTACAAGCACTCATTCACTTACTCACAAGTAATTCTCTGTGTACCGGGCACTCTTCTAGGCACTGTAGACAGCCCCTGCATTTAGAAATTGTACTGATAATAGAATAAGAAAAGTAGATTCTATTCAGCCTCCATTTGATTTTGGTTGAATACTCATCTGCAGTTAGCCACCTTCATATATCACTGGGTGGTTTTAACATATTCCTAACAAGAACTTTTCTATTTTATGATTATATTTTAGGGGATTTAAAACATTCTCTAGCATTTTGAAAGGGGAGAAAAACAAATAATTCAACTTAGAGTACATTGTTTGCATATCATGTACCTGGTAATGTGTTTGGCAACCTCAAAAACAGGGTATATAAAGCAAGGAATGTGTGTACATAAAACAGAGTGTATTAAGTGCTGTTACATATGTGTAAGTAGCACTGTAGAATGAGAGAGCAATGAACGAGTAACTCTGAGAAGGAGTCTAAAGAGGGATTCATGGAAAAATTGACCGGAGAGTTTAAAGAGCACAAGGTTGCTTGCTTTAAGAACGTGGAAGGAAATCTTTCTATGTCCAGGGAACAACACGTGCATAGGCATAGAGTTGTGAATAGTTCTGGCATTTCCACAAAAGGTTAATGCCACAGACTAACTAGGGTGTCTTGGGAGGAGTGGTGGATAAGCGCTTTTAGACATCGTTAGGTAATTGAAGAAGAGAAGTAATGGAATTACTCACATTGGACCTGCATGTGAGGCTTCCCTAGGTACAACGTAGGTGAGGAACACCCTAGGTATGCCTCATGCTTCTACCTATTTCTGTGTCTAGGTGTTAAGTTCTCTGAGAACACTGATGGTATTTTGTCCTTCCCTATCTTACAGTGACACATGCAGTGCTAAGCGTGACAGGGGCTCCGTATATGCCTACTGATTATGCTCATGTGTAAGGTTCTGTACTTTGTGCTATGAGAAATGAAAAGTTGTGATCCAGCCAGCCTTCAAGGAGCTATTGAACCTAAAGCAAAAAATTCTAGGGAATTTTATCTGTTATGATGACTAAAATGTCCATGTGCCCACAGAGCTTATGTTCTTTATCAGAGGAAATATAGGGTAAGTAGTATATACAGTATGTTAGTAATAAACACTAAGTAGAAAAACAATAAAATAGGAAAGGCGGATATAAATTACCAGAGAGGAAAAGAGAAGGTAAAGTTATTTAATTTATCTTGTCTCCATTTCCTTAACTCTAGAAAAGAAAAAACAATACTCTTTATTTATAGGACAGTGACAAGTATTAAGTTAGTTAATAGATGTATGTATAAAATGCTCAGTGCTGTTCCCAGAAGATGGTAGGAAGTCAGCTAATATTATTTATACATTTGTCTAAAATAGCTTTAGAACAATAATCATCTTATTTTCATCAGTTAGGAACTTTTTTTTTTAATGGATATACTTCCAAACAGTTTTGAACTACTCTATCTATAGGCTAAGACTCCCTCATCCATATCTTGCTCCTTTTAGCTTCTGCTTCCAATGCATTCACATCTAATAATACTTTCTTAGTGAAGTGAATCATCGTCTTTTGATAGTATTTCTTCTTTGCTTATCTGGATGTCAGGTCACCATTTTCTATTTCAGGCATGAGGCAGACATCCAGATCTTCCTGTGGAAAATATTCATTAATGCTTCATCCCTTATACCATCTCAAGGTTAAAAGGTCTGACAAAATGAGACCTTTATGCTTGCTTACCAGCTAAAAATAAGTACAATATTGGAATTGATATTACCAGACAGAAGAGTAAAATCTTTAATATTAATCTTTTGAAACTAAGATCATTTGCATGGATTAGGTGAAATTTCACGTCTCCTACTAACCTTTCTTTGTCTGTCTAATTTCAATGCATCCTTAAATGTATCCAGCATCCCCCTTTCTCTGATCCCTGAGAACTAGACTAGCTCTTTCTTTGTACTCCTTTAGCACTACATATTTAGCCCTATTGTAGCCAGTGTCAGTCAGTTTTATAATTACCTGTTTACCGGATTGCACAGCTCCCTACCCTCCACCTCCAAGGCATAGCTTCTTGAGATGGGGCTTGTATTCTCTTTATGTCCAGTTTCTTAGTATCCATTATTGTGCTCCACATGTAGGGGATGGCTCGTAAATGCTTAAAACACTAAGTCCAATACTTGGAGTACCTTTAATATATCAAGATTATAGAGACATTGTTATTTAATCTTTGTTCTGCATACCTTAATTGCTCCTTTGTCTCTCCTGGCTGCTTTCTGAGAAATAGCAATACTCAAGCATGCTGTACACCCTGTCCTACACATCCCCCTGTCCTGCTTTGGCCCTAAACCAAAAAGAAAAAAAGAGCAAGTTGGCGGTCCAGGATGTGGTCCTTACTCTTCCAATTAAAAGAAAATGCTGAGGAGCATCTGGCTGGTTCAGTCAGTAGACGTGCAACTCTTGATCTCAGAGTCACAAGTTCAAGACCTGTATTGGGCAAAGAAATTACTTTAAAAAAGAAAGAAAAGAAAAGAAAAGAAAAGAAGAAAAAATTTATTTTCCATTGCTCTCAAGGGTGATGGGCCTCTAGGGTTTGACGCAGATCATCTGTATTTACAAGAAATTAATTTATAAGCCAAACATAACCCATTTGTTTATTTGCTTTCATTGACTGAAATACTTGTACCTGATATCCAAGTTATGAACTTAATGATATCAAATCACCTATGAAATCCAACAAATAATCAGAAGGTTGTTCATTAGCTATGGAAAGAGAACAAATGAGTTTACACTGTCCCAAGGATTACTTTGCTCTGACTGAGAAACAACCTTGTCAGTGTCTCCTTGATGTCTCAGAGAAAATAGGATAAGGGTTAACAAGTCTCAAGTACACTTTCGAAAGTCCTTATAAATAATCTTTTCCCTTATTGGCTGAAAGGAAACAATATTAAAAGCGAGGGGGAGGAGAGCAGCATTTTATAACTCAGTAATGGTAATGTACAATTTGGTTCCATGATTCTTTGATCCCAAGATGAGTTCTTGAGATAATGCTAATTTGTGGTATTACTGACGATGGGGCTAAGAAAGAATGGAAGATAGAAGATTGAAGTTGGGTGAGAATTCTGTGTACCCTCTACCTCCTCTAACTCAAAAATCACCACAGTTTCAGGGTCAACTCAATTTTATTAAGAAAGTTCGCTATCTGCTCTTGGTTTTAGCTAGCTTACTAGAACTCCTTCACAAACTAATAATGTATGATGATCCACTGAGAGTTCATCCTCCACCCTTGTGAAGACACTACGAATTATAGGTTAAGTGGTCATTAAGAAACAAATAAATTGTACTCCTTGTCAAGGACTATAGTGAGTCTTTCAAGCCTTATCTCAAGGTCCTTTCTATTCCAGAGATTGGAAACCCAAGTGCCTACAGAGGCCAGGCTGGTGGGAATGAAGCAGGAAGCCACTGCACTGAACTGGAGAGCCAAGTCCTTTCTGAAGGAGCAGTCACTGCTCCGTTCCAGATAATTGTTGCAAGGCAGGAATGTTGACCTAGTATTACCACATCATCCAGTCTCTCAGGTAAAGCAGGAAATGCAAATGTTCATGCAATATCCTTTCATGTAAATATTGTCAACTAATTCATCATTATTCTCAAACTGTGTACATGCCAAACACTTCCGCAGATAGGACTTGGCCCAGAGTCCTCCTGTTTGTAACTTGGTCTTATATTTTGCTTAACTCTTTGTTAAATAGGAGATGTTATTTTCTATAGGTTTTGCTTTTCTTCAGCATGTTCTCTAAGATACTCTATGCTTGGTGTTATGATACTAAAACTCCTTTCTACTCCAACCTGAGTACTGTGTGCATAAGTTTTCTTCGGCTGCTACATTTTCTCTGCCTCCCTCAGCATTCCAGTGAGCAGTAAAATGCTAAATGGAGTCTCCTTGAGATACTTTTCATATGACACCATTGAACATCTGCAGGTATTACTACTTACTTACTCATTTTATTCCTGATATGTGAGCTGCATAAACACAGTAAAAGGTTGCTTATTTCATGGGACTTAGAGATTGTGTATCTTGGACTCTTATTTTTTGAATCCATGTACAGACGATATTCCTCTTCTTGCTTTTTTAGAGACCTTATGGAACAATTAATTAGACTATACTTCTCTTTTACATTTAATTACATTTATTGGACGTGTTGATTGGACCAGAGTGTTCCTAGATACTTACACATATTTAGAGACAGTGTCTTTAGATAGGTTTCTACAATGGCTGACAAGTCTTCCTGTTTCCACCTTGAGTGAACTTATTTTCAAGGTTACTAGGGGTCACCGTTACCTCTCTACAGAACTGATTACTCCAAGTACGAACTTGGCGTCTGTTGCCAGGTGAATTGAAAAGTATAGTAAAGAATAAGTAAGTAAGTAAAAGAGTATATAAAAGACTAAAAGAGTATATAAATATTAGTTATTTAAATGTTATACAACCCCAAATGAGTATAGTTCATAATTGTTTCATTCCTAGTACAGTTTGGGGAAAAACCAATATTGATGTACATCATTTCTCAAAAATGATTTGACCTATATGTATATTGAGCTGTTCCTTGAGTAGCCAAAATACCAGTAACGTACAGATAAGATGTGAAAGTTACTCCTCAAATTTGCTCTAAAATAGACTATGTAAATGTAGACAAGTATTTTTTAAAAATATCCTCTATGAGAAACTTCACTATTCTATAGAAAAGCAAAAATAGCAAACTCTGCTGGTGACTAATATACAGAAATAAATCATAGATAATTTTTCCCTCAGCAGTATAGTGACTTTATCAATTAGTTTATAGATGTTCTGGTGTAACCTATTACTATACTTAAAACAGTTCTCTAATTCTTTTTTACAGAATATGAGCTGGTGATTGTGCACTTTTTGGCTTTTAAGAGAGCTTTTAAAATGCATAGTAAGCATTTTCTACATATGTATATAGACCCTCAATTTCTACTTCCTTAAATATTTTTAAAGGCACAAAAGGAGGCTTTAACTTGAAGTTAACTGTCTCAATTTGCTCTTTCTTTGCAGGCAGGTAGAATGACAAGGGTGAAATGAAAGCTCAGTTATGTGTAGTAATACATGTGAATTACTAGATATTATAAGGAAGAATTAAAGGGGAACCCAAGTTAGAGTTGGAAAACCTAATGACTGGAGAAACCAGGGAAGACCTCTTTGAGAAACTGACATTTAAACTGAGATAAACAGAAGTTGGTTTGATGAAGAACAAGAATGTAGGGATGGGAGACGTATTCCAAGCAGAAAAGTAAGAGTGACACTCTGAAGCATTTTAGAACCAGTCAAAGGGATAGTCTTAATTTTCATTTCTAGTATTTAGAGCATCCAAGTTAATGCAGTATTTTGTATCTTTTTCACTTGGCTAAAACAGAAAAAGAAATAATAGCATAATACTAGCTACAAAGCTTGTGACTGTTTCCAATAAAAAAGTATTCCTAGTGCTTTTAAGGATTAGGAAAACATTAATTGGCTGTTCTATGGATATAATATTTAGTTTTTTGGAAATAATATTTTTCTTGATTGCAAAGTCAATAGATTTTTATTCTGGAAAACTTTGAAAATACAGAAAAACAATGAAGAAAATAAAAATCATTCATATTCCTGCTACCCAGAGACAACCACTGAGAGGTTAGCGTTTCTGTATTCCTGCATCTACATATGTAGTAGCATTTTTGTAAATGAAGATTTATGATTCTTTTTTTTAAATTTTTTTTCATGTTTATTTTTGAGAGAGAGACAGACAGAGCACAAGTGGGTGAGGGATACATAGAGAGAGGGAGACATAGAATCTGAAGCAGGCTCCAGGCTCTGAGCTTTCAGCCCAGAGCCCGATGTGAGGCTTGAACCCATGAATCATGAGATCATGATCTGAGCTGAAGTCAGACACTTAACTGACTGAGCCACCCAGGCTCCCCAAGATTTATAATTTTACATGCAACTTTGTAGTATGTTTTTTTCACCTGACAATATCATGTATCTTTTCCAGTGCTATTAAATTTTCCATAACATGATTTTAATAGCTATGCATAAATAGCAACAACTCACATATTTGCCACATGCTAGGCACTGGTTTAAAACTTTTAACTTTAATCCACAGAACAATTCTGTAGGGCTATAATCTCTCTTTTATAAGGAAAGAAATGTTAAAACTTGTCCAAGATCACAAGCTAATAAAGTATAGAGCTACATAGCTTCTAAAAGCAGTAATTAATTTACATAAAACCCTATTTTAGACTTTCAGGTTGTTTCCAGTATAATTTGGGGGTATTTGAAAAATAATCGTGATTTTGTGGGTTTGCAGTCTAGGTTGGGCTCTGTGGGGCCAGCTCATCCCTGTTCCATATCGTTTTGACTAGACTTACTTACATGACTGGGCCCTCAGCTGGACTGGCTGGACCAGCTGGACTTCTTTGTTCTCCATGTGGACGCTCATCCTCAAGCAGACAGGCTCAGATTGGTCCTGAGACAATGGCATTCCAGGAAGCGAGAGTGGAAGATGCAAGGCCTATCAAGTTTTAGACTCAGCACTTGAATAGTAGCATATCCATCACATTCCATTGGTCAAAGCAAGTCACAAGGCCAGCCCAGATTCAAAGTGTGGAACAATAAATCCTACCTTCTGGTAAAAGGAGCTACAGAGTGTTTGAGGCCAATTGCAGTCTACTATCTGTACTCAGCATTTAGTTCTCTGAAGGCTTCTCTATGGCAAGGATGTATGTGTAAGTTGCCTATCGTTGGCAGCAAGAAATGGCCTGGTATAAATAATTCTCCTAACCATAAATGGGCATAGGCCATTGTTACCTTGACTGAGAACTGGCCTCACTCTGAGAAGCCTATCCCTGTACCTTCCAAGTTTGTGAAAAAATGTAACTTTCCTATGTGAATATGATCCCTCATGTACAGATTGTGAATTTTTATACTCTTCTGCATTAAAAGGGCAAAGACATTCAAACTAGAGAGTTTTGGTAATCAGGGCAGGAAAGATGTGCTTATGGTACTCTACACAGCTGTATAAAACAAATGTAAATGCACTGAGGGTAGTTTGGGGTAAGTAAGTAGAGCCCAATCGGTAGCAGAACCCGTTAGAGCCTTACATAGGATGCATTTGAGAACTATGTTTTAGAAGAAGTGGCTGCAAAATGAAATTAAGAACCAAATGGCAATAATAACCAGAGTGGAAATAGGAATAATCTATGAAGCAGTTTTTTAAAAATGAAAAAAGATGTAACTGCAAGATAAGTGTGTTTATAAATAAAAATGCATAGCTTGAATAAATAGGTGAAAGGTGAAACAGATGGGAAGGTTGGAAGGGAGGACTGGCTAAGTGCTGTAAAGGAGCTGTTTGAATAATTGATATGAGGGTGAAAGATAATTGAAAAGGGGAAATGTGATTTAGGGTTGCTCTAACAAGCATAATTTAACTAATAATAATGGAAAGATTATGAGTATATCCATTTATTACCCAATCAAATGATAATAATGTTGTAGCCACTCAGACATTACTCTCCAAAATTCTAAGGCTGATGTTATTGTTTAATACAATCATATCTGTTGTGGTATGTACATATTGTTTTGGAATTTAAGTGTAAAGGTAGCTTCTACGGGAGACTTGGTCTCATTGGAGAACATGAGACATTCACTTGCAAATGTTGGAATGGAATAGATTCCTTATTTCACTCTAAACATTTCAAGGGCTAAGTTTAAAATCATAGCATATAAAAATAAATGATTTAGACTTATATAATTATAAAATATTAGTATTTTACGTAAACTAATTTACGTAGTCTTACCTTGAAAAATCAGTAGTTCATCTGGTATTCATTCTATCCTACTATATATACAAGTAACCTCACAAGGCACAAGATCAATGTGTGATGTCATTATAAACATTTTAATAGAATTTACTCATGATATCACATGACTCAAAAAATCAATTTATTATTTTACCATTAGTAAAGTTTGTGTGACATTATTGAGACGAATTTATAACATTTGATGTTATTCAGAAAGATTTATGAGGAATACCTACTTACTTATTTTCATGATGTCATAATCTGATAGTCTTCATGGTGCTTTGAGTATAACTTTTAAAATATACATTTAACACTGCATAAACTAGTGAGTTTATTCTTAGGTTGAAAAGAATGTCAGTAAAGCAGATTAAGAAAAAAAGGTCTGTTGTATTAATTAGCATCCTACTGAAATATAAGTTTAATTTTAAATTGTTGGATTCATTTATTTTAATGGTTTCTTTATTAATCCAATTAAAATGTATATATAAACCACTTCATAAATAAAACTGATGCACTTTACAAATAAAATATAAAGTCACTTTATTGATTTTCTTAGAAGCCCTATCATACTTTCTACACAGAAATTATCAGAGATTATGAGATCAGGGACAAATCTAGAGCAAAACATCTTTTATATATTTTGTCAACATTCACACTCATTAGCTTCCACTGGCTTCTTTTAAAAACCTCTCTTTCAGGAGCACCTGGGTGGCTCAGTCGGTTAAGCGTCTGACTCTTGGTTTTGGCTCAGGTCATGATCTCACAGTTTTGTGAGTTCAAGCCCCACAGTGGGCTCTGTGCTGAGAGCTTGTTTGGGATTCTCTCTCTCTCTTTCTCTCTCTCTCTCTCTCTCTATCTCTCTCTCTCTCTCTCTCTGCCCCTCCCCTACTCACAGTGCCTCTGTCTCTCTCAAATAAATAAATAAACTTAAAAAAAAAAACCTTTCATTTTAGATGCATGTGTTGCTAAATTTTTATAAGCCTACATGGTAAAAATCAGAATATAAAATTATGTTGACTGATTTGAATATGCAGTCTTCAGGAAGTATTTAAGCTCCTACTGCAGACCAGACACTATACCAGAAACTAGGAATATAGGAAGGACCTAGAGAGACATGGTCCCTGCTGTGAGGAAGTTTACAGTCTATGGGGAGAGAAAGCCAATAAACAAACAAATAAATGATAAACAAATGGATGATGAGAGGTACCAGTGAATTGACAAAGTTTGAGAGATTACCTATGGCTTACAGTATAGTCTCTTTGAGGAGGTAACATCTAATTTGAATTCTGAATGATCAAAAGAAGCCAATGCAAAGAAGTAAATCAAGCCACTAAAATTCATTTCACTAAAAGCCAATTCCCAAACTAATTTGCATATTTAAAGAAAGTAGAAAAATTAAAATGTCTGTAGAATTGTGGTAGATCTCAGAATATACACACACCCACAACCCACCCACCCCCACACACCACTTTTTGAATTTTATATTGTTGTTGCTAGAATTGTTTGTGGAATAAATTTGAATTATGTCCTAAGTGTAAGATCTATCCCTGATCCTGAGTGTTGGTGAGATGTAGGTACCTTTCATATCACAATATCTTTTCTGCTTTAACCTGTGTCTATTGGGCTTAAACCAAGCCATATAAACAAGGTGGGTCATAATGGAATCTTCAGGGGAGATGAAGGGAAAATGTTGTGGATATGCAGGGGTTTTTTTAATGTTAAATTTGGAAAAGAGAAGAAACTATTGTTTTTAGATATAAACTATAAAAATAAAGCATGACTAAATATTTTATGATGAATCTCTTTAGGAAATAAAGTTATCAGAATCTTAGGGGCAAGAGAAGATTTTAATATTTAGCAAAAGAGTACATACAAGAGGGTCTCAAAAGTTTGAGAACCATGGCCTGAAATGCTTTCCCAAAACTACCCTTTTGTCACTTTAAGAAATTTATCAAGGGTCTTAAAATTTGGCAATTCCATTTTAACAAAGAATTCTCAGTAAATATGCCAAAAAGGCTGAAATATTTATCTCAGATTTATTTGTAGTTGCTAAAGTCTAGGAAAAAAATCTATGTTCACAAGAGGGAAGTGAATATATATGTGTGTGTGTGTGTCTGTGTGTGTGTGTGTATCCCCAAAAATACTATCCAGCAATTAAAAATAATATTTTGGAAAAATATTTAATGCCATAGTAAAATGCTCAGGATGAAAATAAAGTACAAAGTGGTCATGATCCAATATTTAAAGGAAAAAGACATGTTTAGAACATGAAAAAAACTTGGATTCAGTACAACTTTGGAGAGCAACTTGGCAGTGTCTGAAAAATTGAGACTGTACAGACTCTACAGCCTAACATTAATATGATTGATACACCAATAAATAAATAGTTCTATAATAATATGATAGAATACCATTCAGATGTTAAAAATTAACAAATTGGATCTACATGTCTGAAACAGGGACAGATCTATGTATCTCAACTGAGATAACTCTCAGTGTTGAATTTTAAAAAGCAAGTTGCAGAATGATATATATGTGTAATAGTATTTATATAAAAATTTTGAAACACATATACCAATACCAAATATTGTTTACATATACATATACAGGGAATAAATATATAAAAGCAAAGCCTGTAAGAATGAGGACCAGATTTATGATGGTGGTTGCCTTTAAGATGGAAGGGAAAGAAATAGGACTAAAAAGAGAGACGGGTGGGGGAGGGAGATAGTATTTAGCTCTATCTGTAATGGAGTTTTATTTTTAAAAATAAGCAAAACTGACAAAATGCTGACATTGTGAATTTGGAGTAGTGGTTTATTGTTATAATAATTTCTTTTTTAACATGTGCTTTTAAAATTTTCTAAAAACAACGATTAAAAGAAAGTACATTCAGGTTTGCAGTAGTTATTCAACACTGAGATTACAGTCCAATTTAATTTTCACCTTCAAACATCTCCGAATTTTCCAAATTCACAAATGAATGTTGTGGAAATAGGTGCCACTTACAGATAAATAAATGATAACTATGTAGATACTCGACCTCCACTCTGTGAGGACTCCCTAAGGCCTTTGCAATTGAGCTGCTTCTAGAAGGCTGAATTATCAGCAAAAAAAGGATGGCTGCCCCATCCCCCCACCCCTCTTCCCCAGGGACAAAAGGAAGTTGAGGGCTGGCTGCCTGCATAGTGTAGAGATATAAAAGGGCCATGTCCCCTTTTGTAGCAACGTGGATGGAACTGGAGAGTGTTATGCTAAGTGAAATAAGTCATACAGAGAAAGACAGATACCATACGTTTTCACTCTTATGTGGATCCTGAGAAACTTAACAGAAGACCATGGGGGAGGGGAAGGAAAAAAAAAAAGAGGTTAGAGAGGGAGAGAGCCAAAACATAAGAGACTCTTAAAAACTGAGAACAAACTGAGGGTTGATGGGGAGTGGGAGGGAGGGGGGAGTGGGTGATTGGTATTGAGGAGGGCACCTGTTGGGATGAGCACTGGGTGTTGTATGGAAATCAATTTGACAATAAATTTCATATTAAAAAAAATAATAAAAAATAAAAACAATCCCCTCCTCAAAAATAAATAAATAAATAAATAAATAAATAAATAAATAAATAAATAAAACGTCCATGTCCTGGGAAGGGAGGCAGGGGCATTAGTCTAAGTCAGTGGGTCTCAAACTTGAGCATGCATCAGAATCACCTGGAAGGCTTCTTAAAGAACAGAAGGGCCCCCAAGGTTTCTAATTCATTAAGTCTGGGGCCAGGCCTGTGAATTTATATTTCTGACAAGTTCTTGGGCATTATTGACAATAATGATTGTCCCAGCACCATGCTCTGAGAATTGCTGGTCTAAGCAAAACCCAGCCATCAGATATTTCTATTTTTCATTACTGAAATATGAGAGAGATATTTGGCAGGAATCAAGCCAATGTTATTATCTGGCGGATACACAAATTACTTAATGGAGTGAACCAGCCAGTCTTGGGGAAGTTGGAGTTGCATGCAAGAGCAGGCAAACAAAGAAGAAAGAGAAGGAGAAGGAGAAGGAGAAGGAGAAGAAGGCGAAGGAGGAGAAGAAGAAGAAGAAGAAAGAAGGAAGGAAAGAAAATAGGCATCAAATGATCAGAAAGCTCAAAAACAGAAGTAGGGAGAATGAAAGCCACTTCAATCTAATGATCACAAACCACTAAAGAGATTTCATTAGGAAAAGCAAATTAATAAAATGAGCATGAAAAAGGACTGTTAAAGAAAAAAAAAAAAAACAGGTTCAATAATCAGGGTCTGTCACTATTTGCCAAAACTGGGAGTCCAGAATGGCACAAAATTCATGCCTCTTTCCCATCTTCCACTAGCACTGGGAACTCTACTGGACCGGACTGACCCTTCCTTGCTCTCTCCATTCTTTCTCATCCTTCCTCCCTCTTTCCTTTATATTCTTCCTCACTGAACATCTCTTTAGTGCCAAACATTATACTGGACTATGGATAAAGAAGTGTCTCACCATCGTTGTACTGCAGCACATAGCATAACACCTCGTACATAATAGCTGTTGACTAACTGTTGAATGAAACGTCAATAAACTCATAAATGATCAACAGGGGTCATAGTTAAAGGTACAGTGGATGGGAGACAAGTAGGTCATTTCTGTGAGAAACATAGACACAATGGAGTGGCCCCAGCAATGCAAGTTAGCTTGAGACACCATTGGGAATGCTACTACTTGGCACTTTTCCTTATACCCCACATTTTTCCCAATAAATTTTTGCTACTTTTCCCATTGCCTGATGATGTTTACCACATCCATGCCCATGGTTTGTGACTTTCAGCTAAATGAGTATATGCTTCATTGCAACACTTTCTATCTGTCTCAGCCCAAGCTGCAAATAGAGATTATGCCTGAATACATGATGCCTTTTAGCATAAGCATTCTCCTGTGAAGAAAGCTCAAAAAATGTCCAGAGCTAACTTAATTATGTAAGTTTTTTTAGGAATGTAAGTAAAGTAGTTATGTGTCTATTTACACTGTTTCATTCATTAAGTTATGCATACATATTTTAAACATCTAAAATATAAATCCTTTTATTTAAATTTTTTGAAGTAATTTTAATATTTTCATATGAATCTTAAGTCTTTTAATACAGACCTTTCCAGAGCATAACACCTTCACTTTCAGTTAAGTTGTTTGAGACACAGCATTTTTTTTAACTTGTGGGTGATGCTGTCACTGGAAATTTTTATCACAAGCCACAAGTCCCACTTATATAACACTAGAATAATTATTTTCATTCATCTTTTAGTAAGTTTCATGAGTCCCACAGTATAATCACACATTATATATTAAATTGATTATAGAAAGGCTTGTATACCACAAGAAATAACACATTCTCCATTAGGAGTAAGTACTAAATCTTCTAAAAATTTATTTGCCATCTTTTCTTATTTAACAGATCCCTTAAGATGACCTCTTACAAGCTTTCCACCCTAGCCCTTATTGCTATTGTTTCAAGCCAGTATGTCTTCCCCAAGCAGCACCTTGTGACTTAATAAAGGAATTAACAGAGTACCCCGTAATGAATGGGAATTTGTAAATCTTAACTATAAAGCAACTCCCACTCTTATATGCAAGAACGGGGGGTTGGGGGGGGGAATCTCTTATATTTGGAAAGGTACTGTAGATTTCCTTTTAATTTTTTTCTTTAAAAAAATTTTCTTCTTCAGACTAATAAAATGATTAGAAAAGAAAAGTAAATCATAAGAATATTTACAATTAAAGAGTGAGAAAATGTAACTGGATTAACACACAACTTTCCAATTGTCAGAACCTAAGAGGTGATAAATTTTTCTTGTGAGTAAGAAGGAGGTTATGTGTGTGTGTGTGATATGCCATGATTATGGGTCTATCTTTAATAATTAGAAAGTTACATGTGATGAAGAGCAAGCAAGTTGATTTAACTAGAGTGAGTGGAGCAAGTTGGAAGAAGAAAAGACGAATTTGACATGTGATGTTCACGGCAGAGAACATCAAAGTGTTTTGGTACACGTAGCAGTTTATTCCATTTTTAAAAGTGTGCGGCTTCTCGGTTTTTCAATATTAAATATACAGTTTACACATTTACATATGTTTCAGGCTACATTATTGGAATTTTGAAGACATGAAAACATCAGATGAACCAACCTGCAACATCTTGGATTCAGATTGGAAGATGAAGAGAAAATTTAAAGAATGTGGCCTCTAAAGGCGGGTAGTACCTGGAAATATTAACCGACTCACACTGTAAAAATGAGACCGGTTTCTAGACAATAGAGGTTATTTTAGTCTGACATCAAGGTTCAAGACAAAATGTTGAACTAAAAACTTTACACTCCTCCCCTCCCCCACTTCAGACAGGTACCAGCATTGGTGAATATGATTTTCCTTAGTCAGAAGCACTCATTTTTACCCATGTAGACCATCCTTAGGAATTAAATATTGGTTATTTAATGTAGATTATAATGGGAAACTGATTTTTTCCACAATGGCAGATTTCAAGGACTTGGTTCCAAACTGAGCCGAAGCTTCCCAATGCATTTTGTACAGTCTGGGAAAAACTGTGCTGCACTGGCCATTTTTGAAGGCCATCATGCCCTGTAATATAAGGATATCATCTTATTGCTGATATCTTTGGAAAGTCCCAAGCAGACACAGAAAATGAATGGAGGCAAGGACTGTGACGGAGGGGACAAAGATGGAGGTCTTCCAGCTATACAAGTTCCTGTGGGTTGGCAGCGTCGTGTGGATCAAAATGGAGTGCTTTATGTCAGGTGAGCCTTGTTATTATCCGTGTCACCTCCAAGTTTGCAATCCCCAAATTAAGGAGGTAGAGTCTGTTCTTTTGAGGAACAAAATACTGTCACTGACAGCACCTCACATAAATTTGAATAAATGACCTTCCTGCTAGAAATATTTGAGCGTTTTATTCTGTACTGTTTTGCAATGTAAATTGCCTTAGGTTACAAGAGAGAATTTTTATGCATTACTTGTGTTTATATAAGGTGTCATTCTGTTTATCTCTGTAACAAGGATAAGGAAAAATATGAAGATTTCTAAAAGAAACATATAAGCACCGTTACCACATTCATAGGAAAATGTAAAATACTGGAAATAAACCCAATATTTCTTGACTGTATTATTCTGTCCTTCATCGTGCTTCCGCTGGCTTTTCTGATATAAGGTTGAGTGTTTTTATCTATAGACAGTTTCAATCATTAGTCTTCTTAATTCCTGATATTAACTAAAAATAATTTCCCTAATTTTTTCTGCACAGTTTTAAATCTATTCCATTGCATATAACAGTAAAAGAGAAAAAGTCATGATGGAGATGGCTGTTCATATCACAAGTTAAAATCATACAAATAAAATGCAAATGCCTGCTTTTTAAAATTTTGGTGGCATATATCTTGTGTACAGCAAGTTGAATGGAATAACTGAACTGTTGCCAAGAAGTTTCAGGGTTTTCTTAACTGATATACAATATTATATTAGTTTCATTAGTACAACATAGTGATTCGACATTTGTATACTTTATGAAATTGTCACCTCAATAAGTCTAGTTACCATCTATTATCATACAAATTGTTACACTGACTATTCCCTATGCTGTACATTACCTCCCTATGTCTAACATGTTTTATAACTGAAAGATCTATTTTGTCCATCCTCCCATTCATCTCCCTCTGGCAACCACCAGTTTGTTTTCTATATCAATGAGTCTGTTTCTGCTTTGTTTGGTTTGGTCATTTGTTTTGTTCTTCAGATTCTACATATAAATGAAGTCATATGGTATTTATCTTTCTCTGACATATTTCACTTAGATACTACCCTCTAGGATCAACCATGTTGTCACAAATGGCAAGATCTCATCCTTTTTTTTATCACTGAGTAATATTCCCGTTGTGTGTGTGTGTGTGTGTGTGTGTGTGCGTGCATGTACAAATCTCCTTTGTCCATTCATCTATCTATGAACACTGAGGGTGCTTCCATATCTTGGCTATTGCAAATAAAGCTGCAATGAACATAGGAGTGCATTTGTCTTTTTGAATTAGTGTTTTCATTTTCTTTGGTTAAATATCTAGAAGTGGTATGCATGGCCAATGCAGTGGAATTGCTAGATTGTATGGTATTTCTATTTTTAATTTTTTGAGGAAGCTCCATGCTTTTTTCCAAACTTGCTGCTCCAATTTACATTCTTACCAATGGTGTGCAATGGTTCCCTTTCTCCCATCCTCACCAATACTTGTTATTTCTTATCTTTTTAATCACAATCATTCTGACATTTATGAGAGGATATTTCATTGTGGTTTTGATGTGCATTTCCCTGCTGGTTAGTGATATTGAGCATTTTTTCATACGCCTGTTGGCCATCTGTATGTCTTTGAAAAATGTCCAGTCAGGTCATCTGTACATTTTTAAATCTGAATGTTTGATTTTTTTCAAAATCAACATTAAGTTGTAGGAGTTCTTTATATGTTTTGGATGTTAACCCCTTATTGTATATACCCTTTGTGAATATCTTTATATGTTTTGGATGTTTCTTTATATGTTTTGGATGTTAACCCCTTATTGTATATACCCTTTGTGAATATCTTCTCTCATTCAGTAAGTTGCCATTTTGTTTGTGGATGGTTTACTTCACTGTGTAAAAAGCTTTTTAGTATGATATAGTCCCATTTGTTTATTTCTGCTTTTGCTGTCCTTGCCTGAGATGACTGATCCAAAAAAATATTGCCAAGATGTCAAAGAGGTTACTGCTTATGTTTTCTTCTAAGAGTTTTATAGTTTCAGGGCTTATATTCTAGTCTTCAATTTTGAGCTTATTTTTGTGTGTGGTATAAGAAACTGGTACAGTTTCCTTTTTCTGCATGTAGCTGTTTAGTTTTCCCAGTAACGCTTATTGAAGAGATTGTCTTTTCCCCATTGTACACTCTTGCCTTCTTTGTTGTTTATTAATTGACCATATAACCATGGGTTTATTTCTGGTCTTTCTAATTTGTTCCATTGATCTCTGTGTCTGTTTTTGTGCTAGTTCTGGTACCATATTGTTTTTGATTACTATAGCTTTGTAGTTTAGTTTGAAATCAGGATTGTGACTACCTTCAGCTTTGTTCTTCTTTCTCAAGATTGATTTGGCTATTCAGGGTTTTTTCTCCTTTTTCATTTGTCACTTTATTCATTTGGATCCCCCTTTTTTTTTTCTTGATGAGTCTAGCTAAATGTTTTCTGATTTTGTTTATCTTTTCAAAGGACCAGCGTTTAGTTTCATTGATCTTTTCTATTTTTTTTTTTATTTTTAGTCTCTATTTCATTTATTTCCACTCTGATGTTTATTATTTCCTTCCTTCTACTAATTTTGGGTTTTGTTTCTCCTTTTTCTAGTTCATCTAGGCTTAGGATTAAATTCTTTTTTGGAATTTTTCTTGCATCTTGAAGCAGGCCTGTATCATTATAAACATTCCTCTTAACACTTCTTTTGCTTCATCCCATAGGTTTTAGAATGTTGTGCTTATATATCTCAAAAGATTTAGAATTTTTCTTGTGTTTTGAAGCAGGCCTGTATCATTATAAACATCCCTTTTAACACTTCTTTTGCATCCGTAGGTTTTAGAATGTTGTGCTTATATATCTCAAAATATTTTTCGGTTTCTTCTTTGATTTCTTCGTTGGCCATTGGTTGTTCAGTAGAATGTTGTTTAGTCTCCACGTATTTGTGGTTTTTCAATTTGTCTTCCTGTGATTGATTTCTAGTTTTATACTGTTGTGGTTTGAAAAGGTGCTTGATATGATTTAAACTTGTTGAGACTTACTCTGCAGTCAAATACGATGTATCCCGAAGGATGCTCCATGTGCACTTGAGATGGAATGTTCTGTACATATCTGATAAGTCCATCAGGTCTAGTGGGTCATTTAAGGCCAGTGTTTCCTTACTGATTTTCTGTCTGAATGATCTACCCTTTGATGTAAGTGGGGTGTTAAAGTCCCCTACTTTTATAGTATTACTGTCAGTTTCTCCCTTTGTGTCTGTTAATACTTGCTTTATATATTTAGGTGCTACTATGTTAGGTAAATAAATATTTACAAATGTTATGTCTTCTTGTTGAATTGATCCCTTTATCATTTTGTAAATTTCCTTTTTTGTCTCTTGTTACAGCCTTTCTTATAAAGTCTATTTTGTGTGATATAAGTATTGCTACCCCAGTTTTGTTTTTGTTTCCATTTGCATAGAATATCTTTTTTTATCCCTTCAATTTCAGTCTGTGTGTGTGTTTAGATCTGAAGTAAGTCTCTCATAGGCAGCATATAGATGGGTCTTGTTTTGTTTCTTTTAATCCATTCAGCCACCCTATGTATTTTGATTGGAACACTTAGTCCATTTACACTTAAAGCATTTATTGATAAGTGTGTACTTATTGCTATTATGTTCATTGTTTTCTGGTTGTTTTTGTAGTTCTTCTGTTCCTTTCTTCTTTTCCTCTCTTCCTCTGTGATTTGATGATGTTCTTTAGTTTTATGTTTGGATTCCTTTCTTTTCATTTTCTTGTGTATCTATTTTAGGTTTTTGGTCACCGTGAGGTTCATATATAACATCCTATACATATAGAAATCTATATTAAGTTGGTGGTCGCTTAAGTTTGAAAGCATTCTAAAAGCATTACATGTTTGCTCTTCTCCCCACATTTTATGTTTTTGATGTCATGTTTTGCATCTTTTTATTTTGTGCATCTTTTCATTATTGTAGATATAATTGATTTTACTACTTTTGTCTTTTAACCTTCATACTAGCTTTACAAGAGGTTGATCCACTACCTTTTCTATGTTTGCCTATACCAGTGGGATTTTTTTTCTTTCATATATTTTCTTATTTCTAGTCATGGCCTTTTCCACTTTCCCTTTAATAGGTCTTTTTTTTTTTTTTAAGTTTAATTACTTATTTTGAGAGAGAGAGAGAAAGAGAGAGAGAGAGAGAGAAGGGGACAGGGCCAAGAGAGAAAGAGAGAAAGAATCCCAAGCAGTCTCCATGCTGTCAGTACAGAGCCCAACACAGGGCTCTAACTCACCAACGTGAATCAGAGCTGAGCTGAAATCAAGAGTCAGACACTTAACCTAGGGAACCACCCAGGAGCCCAGTGTAACAGTGCTTATAAAGCAAGTTTAGTTGTGATTAACTCCTTTAGCTTTTGCTTGTCTGGGAAGATTTTTATCTTCCCCTTCAGTCCTGATTGATAACTTAGCCGGGTAAAGGATCCTTGGTTGTAAGCTTTTTCCTTTCGCTACTTTGAATATATCATGTCACTACCTTCTGGCCTGAAAATTTTCTGCTGAAAATTCAGCTGATAGTCTTATGGGGATTCACTTATATGTAACTAAATTGCTTTTCTCTGGCTTTTTAAAGGATTCTCTCTTTATCTTTAATTTTTGACGTTTTAATTATAATGTGTCTTGGTGTAGATCTCTAGATTCATCTTGTTTGGGACTCTCGTGCTTCCCAAACCTGGATGTCTGTTTCCTTCCCCAGGTCATGAACATCTTCAACTATAATTTTTTCAAATAAGTTTTCTGACACTTTCATTTCTTCCTTCTGCTAATGAAACCCCTATATGTAATGCGAATGTTAGTATGCTTGATGTTGTTTCAGGGATTTCTTAAACTTTACTTATTTATTTAAATTATTTTTTCTTGTTGTCATTCAGTTTAGGCAGTTTCCATTACTCTGTCTTCTAGATTGCTGATCCATTCTTCTGTGACATCTTTTCGGGTCTTTATTCCCCCTAATGTATTTTTCAGTTCTGTTATGATATTCTTCAGCTCTGATTGGTACTTTCTTATATTTTCTCTCTCCTTGTTCAAGTTCTGTGTTCATCCATTGTTCTCACAAGTTCAGTAAGCATGTTTATAACCATTAACTTTGACCTCTTTATCAAATAGATTGTTTATCTCTATTTGTTTAGTTCTTTTTCTGAGGTTTTGTCTTGTTCTTTTGAACATATTTCTCTGTCTCCTCATTTTGCCTACCTCTCTGTGTTTATTTCTATGTATTAGGCATTTCAGCTATCTCCCGGTCTTGAAGGAGTAGTTTTATATATGAGATGTCCTATGGGGCCCAGAAATGAAATCCTACCTGGCCACCAGAGCCATCTACTACAGGAGTGTCCCTTGTGTGGACAGCAGTTACCCTTCTGTTGTAGTGTGGCCACAAATGCTGTGGATGTAATTGTGGATAGGGCTGGCTCCTGGCCTGGATGGCTGTATGGTGCCGGGGTAACTGCTACGGACATGCTAGTGGGCACAACTAGGGTCCTGCTTGCTGCAAGGCTGGTGGAGGTACAAGGTTGTGGAGAGTTCTCAGCAGGGCATACCCTGTTTGCATTAGTGGTCTAGTAGAACGATTCCAAAATAGTGCCCACCAGTGCAGCGTGGCAGAATGAGGTAGCAGAAATGACTGTCGCCAGGGTCTCAGTCCTTGAGAAGAGGCCTTGTTGCCTCTTGCCTCTCCAGAAGGCTCACCAAGATTGGTAAGTAGGTATCCTTCACCTATGGTCTATGCGCTTTTCAATTGAGTGTTTTTGCTCTGGTTTCTGGGCCGAGTCAGTCTGTGCATTAGCCTTTTGAGACCAGATTTTTTCCCTATAATTAGGTAGTTTTTTCCAGACATACTCTCTGTTAGTTTTCAAAGCCAGCTACTTGGGGGGCTTGTCCCTCCTATGTAGGATCTAAGGGTTGGACTGCCTGATATGGAGGCAACCCACATCAGCAAAATCTCTTGCTTTTAAGGGACAAATATCATACCTTTGAGATCCTTCTCGACCATGGAACTTCCTCCCTAGAGTTCTTTTCCTTATTGAGACTGTTTCTCTGCCTCTTCCATCCATTTCAGTGCTGCCCTCTGTTGTGGAGATTCTGTTCATCTAGTTTCTAGGTCTTCGTGTTGTAGTTGTAGATTCATTATGTCCATGGGTGGAGCTGAGCTCAGGATCTTCCTACACTGCCATCTTGAACCTTGATCAAGTTTTAGTCTTATTATTAAACAAGTGGCACCTAAGTTACTTATTTTGTAGTTTATCAGTAAGTGTATGAAAGCTTATGATCATAACAAATCTTTCTTTGTGATATAATTAAAAAACTATTAGAAACAGGCTTAGGACTTTTTAAAAGATATCACATTGTATCATTACATTAATGCTCTTTTTTTCAGTGTGATGATTTGTATCGCAGCTTCAGTGGAATTCTCCATTTGTGCAAAGATGTATTTATATGAATGAGGTATTTTCTATGATATGAATACAAACAATTTCATGCCTTAATAACTCAAAAGTCAGTTCAGATTCTATCTCAGGTGTGTTTGCTTTGTTTGAGGTGTTTGTTGAGGTAAACTTAATTACCTGTTGAAATTCTTTTGCACATAAGTATTTCTGCAATGGTATAGATGTGCTCTATGTTAATTGGAATGAAGGTATAAGAAAGCAGAGAATGTGGAGCTCACCCCACAGTAGATAAGATGGACAAGGTCATATGGGATAACTTTTTCCAAGTTTCCTATTGCCAATGCTATTAAAAACTACTAAAAATACTTTCTTATAAATATAGCAAGATTTCAATGTTGTTGTTTATATTTGTGGTTATTCTAGTCTGTAGGGAGCAAATATATTCATCTTAGAGCAAATGACTCTAAAATCTTGATAATTTAATTTTTTTACTTCATCTTATAAAACTACATAAGAAAGATACATCAGCTTTTCAGACTGCTGAGAGCTGAGTGAAACCAAGTTAAGTCTGGGAATCTGTCATTTATCTTGTTCATTCATGATTTGCCAAGTGTAGGTAGACTTCATTATCATTTAGTGTGAGTTCTCCAAATTCAAATCTATACACTGAGAATTATTGTGGAAGCAAACTTTGTCAGATAAGGTAAAACACCATCAAATAAATTAAGTCAGCATGGTTTTTTATTTGTATATATAACTGGTTAAATTAGTACTTAAACATGGATAGGAAGCTAGCCCTCCTTCTGTAACTCCCTTCTCAATGTGCAGTTTGCTTGTGATTTTTAGGTAGTCTCCAGCTGCTCCTGCTTCAGGGTGGCATTGAAGCTGCACCTTAAGTTTCCCACCTGCTTCCAATCTTTTGAGCTTTATCTGTGCCATAAGACTTGTAGCTATTTTTTATGTTAATTATTACTCACAAAAGTTAATTAAAGAGCTACAACTGAAGGAAAGAACTCAACTGACTGATTGAGAGGAAATGTTTTTAAGTGTCTAGAGTAGAGTACTCTAATAGAATTCAGGAATTCTTGTCTTCATGTTTAATTTTACCATTAGATTCCTCTAGGATTCAGTTCATACATTTTCTTTAACTGTAAAATGCTAGGCGGTTTCTTTTCACAAAATTCATGAATTCTTCACATGACAACTGAATGGTAATCTTGTTTTATCAACACTACCAGACTTTCAAAAGCATGAGATTGCCCCTACCACTGGGGTGGAACTCGAGTCTGTAATATGGGAATTATTACTTTTTACATATCATCTGAAAAAAATTATTCGTCTAAACAAATGAATGTTTCAGTCAACAAAATTGAGGATTTTAAATGAGATTTTCTATGTGCATAAGTCACTTCTTTGACTGTCCATAAATAAAATATGAATTGCATTTTAAAACTGGTTTATGTATAAAAACAATTTTTTTTTAATTTATTGATCTTTGAGAGACAGAGAGAGAGAGAGCATACGTGGGGGAGGAGCAGAGAGAGAGGGAGACACAGAGTCCGAAGCAGGCTCCAGGCTTCGAGCTGTCAACACAGAGCCTGAGGCAGGGCTCAAACTCACAAACCGTGAGATCATGACCTGAGCTGAAGTCAGACACCCAACCGACTGAGCCACCCCGGCGCCCCTTATTTATGTATAGATATGAAACTATTACCTGTGTTTTTATGCAAGCAGTCTGCCCCCAGTAGAGTAATGCTTTGTATACAACATGGAGAGTATTTTTTCTGGGTAAATTTGATCAGAAGACTAAAGTGAAAGTTTTAGTAAATAGTCATAAATAAAAGCTATTCTTGAATGAAAAGTATATAATAGTTTTCAAAGCATAATATCTATTTAATACTATTAAAATCAACATATTAATACAGATTGCCCATTTTAAACTAACCCTCATTGTAAATACAAATCAAAAGACTTGTCCTACCATCTGAATTTGTACCTAACCTGTAGACTTGAACTTGATCAGTATTCACAGAAAATACTGCCTTTTGTGACCACAGAGCAGTAACATTGAGAGCATTACCCCCAATTACCAGCCAGAAGATGTACACAGCACCTTCTGACATCTAAAACCCTGTTTTCTTACAGAGTTCGTGATCTTTGTCAGTTCTGCATTGCTCCTCTTTCCTTGCCAAAATGGTTTGGTTCCCCAGTACAATTTGAGTTGGACCATACTTATCTATCTACAAAGAAACATTGCAGGGAAATGTTTGGGGATTGGGGAAAAAAAGAGAAATCTGTTTTTAACATTGGGACAGTTTGGTTCTAGATTCCAAGATTAAAAGGAAGAACTTGCTGGCCACAACTTTTGTAGACTTAATGACTTTCTGGTTTGACTTCCAACATGTTTCTAAATTTCAGTCTTTCCTCAAACAGCTTTAAAAGTAGATCTACTTTAAAATAATGATTACTTTCATGTAGTTTTCTCATTCCTCTCTTGCCTGTTTCTGTACTTTCTTAAGGATAGCATTCTTTGCCATTCTTAGTCCACTCTTGGTTTTCAAAATACTTCTATTTAATTTTCTATGAAAATCTCTATTTTTCTGAGAAATAGTTTGGTTAGAAGAAAGACCGATAGTGCTAAAAGATGTAATTTAGCAGATAACATAATATTGACAAAGAAAATGATTTTCCTTAATAGGAAAATGTTATCTTTTGAAGGACAGTAAGACTTAAGTTACACCTTTTTTCATATAATATGTGCAGTCAGAATTATTTCCTGATTTTTTTTTTTTACTTTTTTTACAGTCCCAGTGGGTCTTTGTTATCTTGCTTGGAGCAGGTTAAAACATACCTGCTTACTGACGGAACATGCAAGTGTGGCTTGGAATGTCCTCTTATTCTTCCCAAGGTAACCATTTCACAACACATCTATTGGCCATTTTGTTTTTTGTTTTTTGTTTTTTTAGGTGTTTCATATATTTTTCTCATCTGGCATTTCATTTGTATATTACTTCTCCAATCATATATGCATTTTAAAGTCTTTATCTAATTAGATATCTTTTGCATGCACTCTGGAATGCTTAAAATTGTAGAAAATGGTTCAAGTCCCAGTCATTTTCAAAGGTGACAAACCTATATTCATATTAAATATTTCACCAAAATCTTTTTAGCACCTTTTCATTTGAGCTATACCCATGCCCATTATTTAATAGCGCAATATTTTCTTCCTTACTATAACTACTCAATCTGCAATATTATTTTTTGCATGAGTGTTGATAAATCTGCCACAAATACTTTTAAAATCACAAAGCTGAACCCTCTGAGCCAAAAGTGAAACTGTTTTAGTCCTTTGCAAGGTAAAAAAAATACAGTTATTTTTAATGACAAAGTATTATTTTAGAGTAGAATAGAAACAGGACATTGTTCTCTGAATATCTATTATGTGCTAATTTTAGAACTAAAGATTAATAGATCACTTTTTCCTTTTATTTGTTTCATCTCATTCCACACACACATACCGCCACAAAGCATTGGAAACAGCCTATCAATATATACACAGCAAGTAAGATTTTTTAAAAATAGAGTAATGGACTTTTTAAATCCATGAAAAAGTAATATTAATATAGTAATTAAATAAAGCCAAAGAAACAGTTAGCATGTAGAAATGTCAGCTTTTAGGGTTGTTGTTGTTTTTTAACTATACCTCATCTGTTTTTGTACTGTTATAACATCAGGAAGTATCTAAAATTAAAAACATTATCAGGTATTATACCTTTCCATATACTTACCTTGGCTATCTTAGAATTAGGATAATTTTCATTATTTACTTTATCACTAAAAACCATAAGTCCAGCAGAAGTATTTATTGTATTATATATAAAACTGTTTTTCTTAAATTTAAAAACTCAAGACACTTTTATTCAGATATATGCCCTAATCTATGCAAAACTTTTTTTTGATGATAAGATTTTTTTAATCTGATGTTTTTACAGACATATTCTAACAGAGGCTGTGCTTTTTCCAGGTGTTTAATTTCGATCCTGGAGCTGCTGTGAAACAGAGAACCGCAGAAGATGTTAAAGCAGATGAAGATGTCACAAAGCTATGCATACATAAAAGAAAAATCATTGCAGTGGCCACACTTCATAAGAGCATGGAAGCCCCACATCCTTCTCTGGTGCTCACCAGTCCTGGGGGAGGAACAAGTATGTAATACGGTGAAGGGTTTAGAGATTTGCCTCTGCAACTTCTCTCCCAGAAGAGTCACTGGAAATCACTCTGCGAAGCATTTTCTGAGTCCCCTTTTAAAACATACACAGTGCTTCTAAAGTTGTCTGTGTTTTATCATTTTTTTTACAGATAGCAAATTAGTTCTGAAAAATTCCTACAAAGTTGTTTCCCCACATTTCCTATTTAAATCCTTGAGTTAACTGAGCAGAATAAACACCAATTAGCACATCCAAATGCTGTGTAAGTATGTAGAGCTGAGCTCACAAAATAGAAGGTGCCATCAGTTTTTAGGAAACAAAAGTCACCTTTTTGCTAGAGCTGGAATGGATGTGGTTTCAAGTCCTCCCCCACAAGTAGCAATATCATCCAGAGTGTTGTTCTTTCAGTCACTGAATAGCTATTTATTGAACACCTACTAAGAGAAGTCACTTTGTCAGGAGCTTTTTATACCTCCACCAAACACACACACACACACACACACACACACACACACACATGCTTTTATTTTTTTTTTAATTTAAAACGTGCAGAAAAATTACATAAACAGTTCACCAAGCACTCATGTACCCTTTGCTCAGATTCAACAATTAACATTTTGTGGCAGAAGTTGCAATTATTCTGACAGTTCATCTCTAAAGATTTCAAAACACATGGATGTTCTCCTATGTAAACCATAATCTAATTATCACATTCAAAAAATTTAACACTGATGATAATATTATTATCTAAAATTCAGTGTATATTCTAACTGCTCCAGTTGTCCTAATAATTTCTTACAGTTTTTTAAACCCAGGATGCAATCAAAGATTGTACAACTGCATTAACTTTTTTTTTTAATTTTTTTTTTAACGTTTATTTATTTTTGAGACAGAGAGAGACAGAGCATGAACGGGGGAGGGTCAGAGAGAGAGGGAGACACAGAATCTGAAACGGGCTCCAGGCTCTGAGCCGTCAGCACAGAGCCCAACACGGGGCTCGAACTCACGGACCACGAGATCATGACCTGAGCCGAAGTCGGCCGCTTAACCGACTGAGCCACCCAGGCGCCCCTGCATTAACTTTTTATACTTCTTTAATCTACACCAATTTCCCAGTCTTTTGAAATCTATTTTTGAAGAGTCTGGGTCAGTTTTACAGGTGTTTCTCATTTCAGATATGCCTAATTGTTTCCAGATATTTATTCATACTCAGGTTAAACACAGTTTGGTAGAAATACTGCATAGGTACTGTTATGTCCTCATTAGAAGACACATATGTCAGTTTATCCCATATTGATGACATTAAGTTCGAGTGCTTGGATAAAGTTAGGTATATCCAATTTCTCTGTTGTTAAGGTAACTCTTCCCTTAATAACTAATATGTAGTTTGTGGAATTATACTTTGAGACTGAGGAAATTTTTTTTGTATGGGCTAGGATATGAACTCCTTCCAAAATATTACAATATTTTGAATGATATTTCAAGATAAAACATGGCTGAGCACCAAAGCATTTGTTTATGAAGGCAAATTATACATTGTTCTGCAGAGTTCTGAAAATTAGGGATGATACGTATAACCTGCAGTGATCAGAGAAATCTTTAGCCCTGGAAAATGGTTAAGATTTGGACATATGAGGGAAATAAGAAAATTCTTATTCAGGATGAGTGGTGCATAATTAAGAGACGATGTGGAAACTAGTCTGACTTGAATGGAAGATTAAACCTGTATAAGTAAGTTGGGAACAAATTACTGACAGCTTTAGATACAAAGAGGAACAGTTGTGACATCATACAGGTAATTAAAGATTCACACTTAGAACTCATGTGAAGAGAGTAGGAAAAGACAAATTTGGCAGTTATTAGCAGAGAGCTCTTCTTCAAGAACCCTCTAACCTTTGAACTTTAACAGGAATGATCAGAAAAAAATTGTTCCACAAAGGTATGTAAGAAAAAAAAAATTAGGAAATTTTTTTTTCTCTTAATGAGCTACATTTTCTTAAACTAAAAGATATTGCAACAATTAAAAGACCTATTTAATAGTAATAAATTATTTGAAGTATACCATTATCTTGCCACCTTGATATAACTGTTCTCATTTTTGCATATCACCCTGCATATATCTGCTGCCGCTCTCATATCACATTATATCAATTTTACCTCTTTCTACAAAGTCTGCCTTGTTGCTTTTTTAATGACCCTAGTAGTATCTTTTTTTTTTTTTTAACGTTTATTTATTTTTGAGACAGAGAGAAACAGAGCATGAACGGAGGAGGGTCAGAGAGAGAGGGAGACACAGAATCTGAAACAGGCTCCGGGCTCTGAGCGGTCAGCACAGAGCCCGACGCTGGGCTCAAACTCATGGACCGTGAGATCATGACCTGAACCCAAGTTGGCCGCTTAACTGACTGAGCCACCCAGGCACCCCTGACCCTACTAGTATCTTGATCTAGGTCCTTTGTCATACCCTATACATACAAATTTCATTATTGAAATTAAACGTAAATCTTTAACTAGTACAGGTATAAGAGGTGTATCTCCATCCGCTTTTAAAACGATATGCTTTATGGGGTGTCTGGGTGGCTCAGTCAGTTAAGCATCCCACTCTTGATTTCGGCTCAGGTCATAATCACATGGTTCATGACACTGAGCCCCACATCGGGCTCTGTACTGGCAACATGGAGCCTGCTTGGAATTCTCTCTCTTTCCCTCGTCTCTGCCTCACCCCTGCTTGCTCTCTCTCTCTCTCTCAAAATAAATAAACATTTAAAAAAAAACCCTAAAACCTCTGCTTTTAAAAAATGGTATGCTTTATTGGATTAGTTGCTATTCTTTCACTGCTTCAGACATAGTGTTTATTTCAAATTCCTAATATTGAACTATATTATGGGGTTGGGATTTAAGTAATTAAAAGTTAAGAAGACTCATATAGTAGTTTACATCTCTCTTTATTTTGCGTGCGTAAGGATATATTTGGTTTCTGTTTATTCTTTTGAAAGGTCTACTTGAGTGTACATGAAAACACTTGATGAGTGCCTAGCATTTCTATTTGCCAATTCTTATACTACTTAATTCCTAAACGTAACATAACATCAGCATGACTTTTGTTTGTTTATTCAGTATTCCTGTCATTTTAAAGATGATAACTATTTTTCCCCAGGTATGGAAGACATCCTTTCTAAACCACAGCTGTTTTCTAAATTCTGTTGAATATAAGGATGCCAACGTCTGTATATTGTATAAACTGTACACTGTATAAACACTCAGAACAGACACAACTCAGTGGTTTTTTTACTAAAGAAGACACGGTTAATCACATAATAATGCTAGTGATGTTAATACAGACACCTGTGTTCTCACTAGATGCTATGTGCAATGCTCCAAGTATTTTTCATATTTTATTCCTTTAATTATAAACCTTAAAATTCTGTCTTTAACAAGAAAATAAGTTGACTTTATCAGCTGCAATTCTCTTATATCATTAGTTCTCAACTTTTCATATATTATATGCAGAAACCACTGTATCAAATAATCTCTACCATACTAGAAATAGAAAGCCCACTTTTCCAAGAAAACTATATGTTCACTGCATTCTCTTATTTCTTTAATATACCCTGCCTAGTCTTCGCTTTACCCCAGATTGATAACCACAGTCTTAGAAGTTGTTATGATATAATTTGACCTATATATGATCTAGCAGATAGGAAAAGGGTATTTATCTTAAGTCTACAGTTATCCATTTAAGTAAAGATACCTCTAATTGCAAGTGGATCCAAGTATACTTGCTAATATATTGCAAGTCTCGGAATTGGGATGGCCAGTTTATGGTATACATGGGACCACTTTCATATCCCGTGCCTGTAAGACTCATTGGCATTTTCTCACAGAGCCCAGCTGGAGTTCAACATCTTTCTACATAGCTCTCTAAGCAGCCACCACCAGTTGATGGGAATTGGCATACGAAACTGATTGTATTTGCCATCTCTGTTTTAAAAGGCACAACTTTATAAATAGTTAAACATCCTTAGGGGCTAAAAAATCTTAAACTTAGACTTCGGACATGATAAAATGAAAATTCTGTGTGATGAGCCAGCTTGCTTTTGTTGCCTATATTCTGTCTGATCTCCAAAGGAACTGAAGGGATTCCAAAAAGCCAGAGAGGGAGCGATGCTTTCTGCAAAAAGAGAATACTCGATTGGAAACCAGTACTGAAGATTTTAGCATTCTGAGTAAATTTTGCATAGGAATTCCAGCCTAATAAAAGAATTGCAATCTTTTGCCTAAGTTGGTTGACTAAGGCTGTTTTTACAATAACGGCTGATCAAGGGCAAAGAAATTGCAGTGTTAGATAGTGTTACAGACTTGATGAAGTTAAGCGTGATTGCAGTATCACTGCCCTCACTATTGTTATCACTCCCATTTTAAAAGATTCAAAATCCGGGGCGCCTGGGTGGCGCAGTCGGTTAAGCGTCCGACTTCAGCCAGGTCACGATCTCGCGGTCCGTGAGTTCGAGCCCCGCGTCAGGCTCTGGGCTGATGGCTCGGAGCCTGGAGCCTGTTTCCGATTCTGTGTCTCCCTCTCTCTCTGCCCCTCCCCCATTCATGCTCTGTCTCTCTCTGTCCCAAAAATAAATAAAAAACGTTGAAAAAAAAAAAAAAAAAAGATTCAAAATCCCATCCACTTAATTCACAAAAATTAAGACTCTTTTGCTCTCACAGTAAAAATGGTGAGATAAGGAAGAGTTTTTGTAGCTGTCCTGAGGAAGTTTCAGTAAGGAAACAGAAAGATTTATAGGGTAACACACTTTCTGGTGAAAATGGCCGTGCATTTAAATTATAAGAAATTATGCTATGCAGATTTTAATTTTCTGATGTAACCCTGTTCTTAAAAAATTCAAATCCAACAAGATAGTAACATTGCCATTTCTGTATGGGCTGTCAGTCTTGAGTCTTCACATTATAAATATTATTAGGATGGCTAATGTCAGTATGTACTGATTCAGATCCCCATCCTTTCTCAACAGATAAGAAGTAAACAAGCATAATGAGCAGTTATTGAGAACTTTTGGTCAACTAAGGGAGAATAATGTGCATTTTTTTTTCCATCAAAGTTTATTTTAGAGTACAGAACTTTTTTTTAATCGCATAGAGTCACAGCTTCTTTTTGAAAATTTCTATTTCCAGATGCCCTCCCTTCCTCATTTCCTCCTTTCCTTCACTCCCCCCACGCCAACACAAAAGAATTGAGACTACTAACAGAATTCTTTTTTTCTCTTTCTCTCTTTCACACCAGATGCAGCTCCAGTAGTACCTTCTCGGGCAGCAACTCCAAGATCTGTAAGAAATAAGTCGCATGAAGGAATTACAAATTCTGTAATGCCTGAATGTAAGAATCCTTTCAAGTTAATGATTGGATCATCCAATGCCATGGGAAGGCTATATGTACAAGAACTGCCTGGAAGCCAGCAACAAGAACTCCACCCCATCTACCCCCGGCAGAGACTGGGCAGCAGTGAACACGGACAGAAATCTCCATTCCGTGGCAGCCATGGAGGCCTCCCCAGCCCAGCATCGTCAGGTTCCCAGATATATGGAGATGGCTCAATCTCTCCAAAGACTGACCCACTTGGAAGCCCTGATGTTTTCCCAAGAAATAATCCTGGTTTTCATGGAGCTCCCAATTCTAGTCCTATTCATCTAAATAGGACTCCTCTTTCTCCACCTTCAGTAATGCTACACGGTTCTCCCGTACAGTCATCCTGTGCAATGGCTGGAAGGACTAATATACCTCTTTCCCCAACCTTGACTACAAAGAGTCCAGTAATGAAAAAACCAATGTGTAATTTTTCAACTAATATGGAAATACCACGAGCAATGTTCCACCACAAACCACCCCAAGGCCCACCTCCCCCTCCTCCACCTTCTTGTGCTCTTCAGAAAAAGCCATTAACATCCGAGAAAGATCCACTTGGCATTCTTGACCCTATTCCCAGTAAACCGGTGAATCAGAACCCTGTTATCATTAATCCAACTAGTTTCCATTCAAATGTCCACTCTCAGGTACCTGTGATGAATGTAAGCATGCCTCCTGCTGTTGTTCCTTTGCCAAGTAATCTCCCTTTGCCAACCGTAAAACCTGGTCATATGAATCATGGGAGTCATATACAAAGAGTTCAGCATTCAGCTTCAACCTCCCTGTCCCCTTCTCCAGTGACATCCCCAGTGCACATGATGGGGACTGGAATTGGAAGGATTGAGGCATCGCCCCAAAGATCACGCTCATCTTCCACATCATCAGATCACGGAAATTTCATGATGCCACCTCTAGGACCCCAGGCCACTTGTAGTGGTATTAAGGTTCCACCCAGGTCACCAAGGTCAACAATAGGGTCCCCAAGGCCATCAATGCCATCAAGCCCTTCTACCAAGTCCGATGGACACCATCAGTACAAGGATATCCCTAACCCATTAATTGCTGGAATGAGTAATGTACTAAATTCCCCAAGCAGTGCAGCTTTTCCGACTGCATCTGCCGGAAGTGGTTCCATAAAGAGTCAGCCTGGTTTGCTGGGAATGCCTTTAAATCAGATCTTGAACCAGCACAATGCTGCCTCCTTTCCAGCAAGTAGTTTACTCTCAGCAGCAGCCAAAGCACAGCTAGCAAATCAAAACAAACTTGCTGGTAACAACTGTAGCAGCAGTAGCAATTCTGGAGCTGTTGCTGGCAGTGGCAACACTGAAGGACATAGCACTTTAAACACCATGTTCACTCCTACTGCCAACATGCTTCTCCCAACAGGGGAAGGGCAAAGTGGTCGAGCAGCACTAAGAGATAAGCTGATGTCTCAGCAAAAAGACTCATTGCGGAAAAGAAAACAGCCACCTACCACAGTGTTGAGTTTGCTCAGACAGTCTCAAATGGATAGTTCTGCAGTTCCTAAACCTGGACCCGACTTGCTAAGAAAGCAGGGTCAGGGTTCATTTCCCATCAGTTCAATGTCTCAGTTACTACAGTCTATGAGTTGTCAAAGCTCTCACTTGAGTAGCAATAGTACCCCGGGTTGTGGGGGCTCAAATACTGCTTTGCCTTGCTCTGCTAACCAGCTGCATTTTACAGATCCCAATATGAACTCCAGTGCTCTTCAGAATTCACTGACACAGAACATACCTTTGAGAGGGGAAGCCGTGCACTGCCACAATGCAAACACTAACTTTGTTCACAGTAACAGCCCAGTCCCAAACCACCATCTTGCAGGTTTAATAAATCAGATTCAGGCTAGCGGGAACTGTGGGATGCTCAGTCAGTCGGGCATGGCTTTAGGAAATTCATTACATCCCAATCCACCTCAGTCAAGAATTTCAACGTCCTCCACTCCAGTGATACCAAACAGCATTGTTAGCAGCTATAATCAAACAAGTTCTGAAGCAGGTATGGTTTTATTAGAAAAAAGTACCCCAAGGTACTAAACTTTTCTACGTTTTTTAAAATTTGTACCAAAATATTTATTATGATAAGAAATGATCCTTTCCCCATTGTGAAATTGTCATCATTTCTTTAGTATTTATAATTTTATTTACAGAATGCTAGGGATTTGTCTAATAGAAAAAGTAACAACCAAGGGGATTCCATGTGTTTCCGTTACTTGTTGTCAATCTGTCATTTTGAATTTTGTTTGACTTTCAGTTGGTTGTATAACCATTGGACTCTAAACTACAAAAGAAGCCATAGAAGGCAGGGTTTCCTGGTTCACGAGACATGTACTCGGTCTATGCCAATAGAAAAGCCGTTTCCCCTAGCTTTTGTTTGTATTCAGGTAAATGATGCTCATCTTGGAAAACCCAAAAAGGCAAAAATAAACAGAATTTTTGTTCTTGCTGCTGACCAGAAATAGGTAAATGGATAGGAAAGGTAACTAGAAGTTGTATGAAGTAGAAAGCTGCCTTCTAATGTGTTTTCTTATCCTAGTTTGCTATCCTTTATTATTATTTGTTGAGAAAATTCAAAAATGGATATTGGCTACTCCCTTTTAAAAAAAAGATAATAATTTAAGTTTTCTAATAAAAAAGGCTTGAAAACCTGATTTCCAGAATTTTTGATCTTGAAATTATTTTACAGTTTTCTTGTAGAATTTAGCCATTATTTTTACCATTGACATTAAGGTTTTGAACCCAAATTTATTATATCTCTTCATCCACTATAATGAAGGAGACCAATTTATTTAAAAGTAGACACATTAGAAAGAACTGTGTTTTGTGCAATAGGGTCATCAGAAATTGTTATAAAAATCAGTAAAGAAGCACTAAAGAGGTAAATTCATGGAGACATCAGGAAATTTCACCATGGAAGTATTTCAGAAAGAATACCCAAAACCCAACACTAATGGTTTGAGAGATTTGTAGGAAATGACAGGGAGGAAACAAAAGATAATTGTAGAGACAATATTGTTCAGATATGAATACAACGGGCTTTGAAAACCAGATTGCTACTGGAAATGAGAAAACTGCTGAGGCTTTTAATAACAAGACATTGTTTGGATATGTATAGACTGTATTATACCGTCATGCTGGAAAAGCATTAGAACCTACATGTCTCTGTTGCTGGTAGTAACATTGAGTGTTTTCCTTCCTGGCATCACTTCTTTACACCTGCCATCCTCCACAACTTGTGCTGTTTTATGTTTTGGTGTCAGTATTTAATGAACTGTTCATTGACCTCTTGTGTTAAAAAGAATATAAGGTGGAGAAGATAATTGAAGTGATTAGTGCCTTCTAGATATTCTTAGTCTAAAGAATCTCATGAAACTATTTTTTATGTGTTTAACAGGATACTTGTTCCAAAGGGGCTTCCAACTTTTCAATGACTCATATACCTTTTTAAATAATTCCACAAAAGTGAAAATTTAACCTTATGCTTTTAGCAGATGAAAGTGACATGAAATCAGTAACTATTTTAAAATATACCATATTTATTAAGCATGCCTTCAATCATTTAGATGAGACATTATTAGTCTCATTGTATTATATATCTTTACGTTTTGATACCCCTTACCTCAACTTACTTTGTTTCAGGTCTGAGTTAATATTGCAAAGTGTATATATTTTATTAATGATGTATTTCAATTCATCCGTAATGGAAAAGACCAACATTTATTTATATTTTTGTTTCTTCTGAATGTTCAGTTTAGACTTATTTTATACAGTCTCGGACATGTATTTTCTTGTTCCATGAACCTCTGTAAAGCATCAGATCTGGATTGCCAGTGCTGGGAGTGTCAAACACAGGTTGAAAATTTATTAATCTAAGAAAAGTGTTAGCATATAAATAGCTAAATTGTACAAGAATAAATGTCTAGTAATGATATGGATTTGACCAATCATGTGTAAGCTAACAGAAAGCATATACTTTGATAAAAAATCTAGGTCAGTAAGAAGTTTTCAAATATTAAACCTAATAAAATTAAATACTAATTAAAGTACATAGATCTGATGTGCAGCTGGTTGTGAAAATGGGTAGATTTACTAATTACTGTAACTCTTTTGATGAGCTGAATATTGAAAACGTCTCTAATTCCATGTTTCTTTTTGATGCACAGTAAACTGTGTCAACTGAATGCACTGTCGTTATAATTGCTTAGCCTAAATATTTATTTGCACTGACATTTATTCATCCATGAAATAAGTAGCAAGGCTGGGCATGCAGAGTGAGCTAGCAGGTGGCAGTCACAGCTATCCCTATAATCTCTGCTACATAGCCCTAGCATACCAATAAAACATTGGAAGAAAAATACATTTTACTCTTAAAATGTTGCTTAAAGCTATCATAGCTATCGAGTACTTATGACGTGCCAAGTGATTTACCTATGTTCTTTCTAATCTGTGTAGTTCTCTAAAGTATAAGGTATTATTGCCCCCATTTTGCACATGAGTAACTGAACTTCAGAGAATTTAAATAATTGACCAAACTCGTGCATAACTGAATTAAAATTTGAACTCAGGTTCATCTGATCGTAAAATCCATTTTCTTCCCAGCTGTGTAAGTTCTTCATCTAAAAACTTCAGTACTCAAAAAAACTTTGAATGTTTCACTTTCAAAATTTTTAAAAATACCCAACAAGTAATACATTAAAACACATCAGTGCATGTTACAAGCCACATTTGTAAACTTTTGATGCACTTTTAGACAAAGGTCAGTGATTTTTGCCTTCTCTCCGTACTCTGATGCTAGGATGTTGTGTCAACACAGATGAAATGTCCAAACTGTCAAGAGAACTGCCCCTCATTTGTGAGTCACATTTGTTGACCTTCATTTTAATGAATTTGTATCACCTCATTCAATCAGATAAGAATGGGTTTCCTACTGGGCGATGTGTCAGTAGACCTTTGAAGGAGGCACCTATGCAGATGCTAGCTCTGCCCTTCCGAGCATGACAACACAGTGAAGGTGAAAGAAACCCACAGGTAACATAGTGCTACTCTTCTCTCTGGTAACGGAGCCCGGACAGAACTCAAGTAACCTGCTTAATCCAGTGCCTTTTCCACTCTCCTAAGCAACTCAAAAATGTTACAGTAAGACTTTAAGAGGAGAAATCACTCGCTCTGAGAACACTTAATTTGATTCGTTATTTATTGTCAGAAACTTATTTTAAAGAGAGTTTTTCTATTATAAACAACCCGGATACTGATTTTTTTAGGCCTACATGTGGATTCCATGGGAAACATTTAAAAATGTATCACATCTCAAATATGGGAATTGGAGGCTGAGATAAAAAAAAAAAAATCAGGTAAAAGATATAAAATGCTTAGAAAATATTTCTAAAATTTAAGACTATGCAAGGTTTTATTAATTCTATTTGCTGTTTTGAAATTGCCTTTCCATTAAAGCTCTCTGAACACTTTGCATCGTAAAGTTTACAGGTTTCTATTCACTTTCTGGATTTCAAATTACAAGTAAAGTTTAGTATCTCCATGTAACAGATTTAGAAAATGACCAGTAGGATCCTTGCTGACATTCCTCAAGTTGTAAAGCCAAGCCTGGCTGGGTCTGGCAAACCAAACCCCAAAGTTCCTGATTCTCAGTTCAAATACTCAAACTGTTGAATGCAGGTATGTTCTGAAATCCATCAGTAGTGTCCATTTAAAGCAACTTTCCATTTATGAAGAGAGCCAAGTTTCAGCATTTAAATGGTTCCAGCACATGTCCTGTGGGGTTTTGGTTCAGGGAGGAATCCCAAATCAGTTGCCCTTGACTGGCAAATGTTATCAGGCCTGTGCCTCCTCAGTTTTCTGACCGCTGCTCACCTGCTGGCCATAGAACAAGGTCACACACGCCAGTAACCCTGGCCTCTGCAGAGGACCAAGTCCTGTCAGTGTCCCTGGGACAGCTTATCCCTTCCGTAGCCCTGTGGTTTTTCACAATTTCGAAGAAGCAAAAAGATTGGGACTACTCTGCTAACCAACTTAATAACAACCTTACCTTCTCCAATGTGATAGTCATTAAATACAACTTTTTCACTTCAAAACCCCTTTTATATTCTCTTTTTTTTCTAGTAAAAAACATTTAATCAACTCTTCTAAACACAGGAAAATAGAATCCTCTGAAGAGGAAGAGTATGAGTTTGTACCAGAAGAGAAAATAATTCATTTATTTGCCTTACCTCTTAAAGAGATACACTGACTAACAAGAATATAAATAAACCTATGAATAAATATATGTTCACGGATATTTATATATATTTTTTAAAAACTCTGGAAAAGAAAGTGTTTTTTCTTTCAGCACAAAAAGCATGTGATTGAAACTCAGTACAGCCATTGATATGGTAGGTATAAGAAAATGAAATAGAGACCACAAAAGAACACTTTAGGTAAAAGACTGCAAAACAATGAGCTTGGTGTTATGTTCTATGTATTTATTTATTCTCAGAACATGCCAGTAAAGAAAATAAAGGGAAACTGTCATTCCCTACCTTTGAAGTTACAGGTGCAAAGAGAATATGGGATAAAAATGTTCACGGATGGATTGTACTATGTAAGTTATTAGCCCTCTCAGGATACGTGACGTTGGAAATAATGTGTGGAAATAATCTTCTAGTCTTACAGAGACTAATGTAGAGTGAAGAAGGGCAAAGGCTCCTTTAAGGTTGTGAATGAATTACTAATAGTTGCTATTGACAGTATTTGCAACCAAACATTAAATGCCTAGAATTTATCCCTCCTCTGATGCACAAGGCTTCTAGGTTAAAAGTTGCCTTCTGCTTTGTTTTTTAGCCAATACCAAAACTCTATTAAATTCTTGATTGTGTGATAAAAATCTACGTCTGTTCTTTCAGTTAAGTTTTTGCAAAATGAGCCATTTCTTCTTTGCTGTAAGATATTTTTACAACAATGTCTTGCTGTTTAAGAAGGTTTCCTATTATCAGGGTTACACCACTTGTTTGTTTACATATTCGAGGCTTAATGTTTCCTTGTGTACAAAAGAAGGACTTAAAATATGTTTGACTTTAGACATTGAGTCTGTATAATCAAAGGTGAAGACAGAACTCAGAGTGGTGTGATATGTTTGCTGATTCAATGATCTATTTTGTACCTTTCAAGAAATAAATTGTCCCAGTGTGCAAATTGGGAGAATTTTATTCCATTGCAATACACTAAACTCACTTATGAAGTCACTAGAAATCCTTCAGTTCTCTAGGACATGCCTAAGCTATTGTTTACTAAAATCAAGTGGTCTGAAAACACTGATGCAGCTTCTAAAAGTACCCAGTTCTAGGCAGTGATGTTCACTCTACACAAATTTGACTCATTAAAAATAATGCTTAAAAATATTCCTGGGGTATCATCAAAATAGATTTCATTTCCACATGCATGTAGTACTAGATAAATCTTAGTGCTCTTCCTTTATAGGAACTTACATCAAACAGCATTAATGCCAGTCAAGCAAAGAGTAGACTAAAAGTTATTTTGTAAGAATTATACTTGCAAATTCAAAGTAACAGCTCACCTTTCTACAGATTAAAAATGGAACAACAGAAGTGTGAAGGAGTTGCTGAGCTACTCCTCGGTGAGAGCTAGTCCAGGAAATTTCAAAATATCTGTCCAAGACCCATGGGTACAGGTACAAGGGAGAGTATTTATCATAGATAACCTAGGGCAGAGCTCCTGTGCTCTACAACTCCACAGGGACACCTCTTCTGACAAACATGCTTCCTGGAGCACAGCTCCACAAACCACTCCCCACAAAGTTGAGCAACTCAGAGGCCTGACTCTAAAGCAATGTTTTCAGCCTTTTGGTACTTCTTCCTTCCTACAGTAAGAAATTAACTTGCATTATAATCCACTAGATATATGTTTTTAATTTATAACAAAAGTTTCCAAAAATAAAACAATTATATGTGATGCACTCTGATCTTTTTGATCCCATGCTATCTTATCCTGTCTTATTCTATTTCTTTCTTTTTTTTTTTTTTCTCTAAGACAGTCATGGCCCACTGAAATGATTTTATCACCTACTAACATGACCTAGCACTCATATATATAAATTAGCAGAAACAGTTTGCACAAAATAGTGCCCTAGATATACAATGTATTCTTTTGTTTTTCTATTTCATTTATCAAAATATACTGGTTGGGGCACACTAAGTTGGTTTTGCAGCCCCAAATAGGTCTAAACTGTCTTAGAATATTCATGAGGTAATTAACTCAACAAATATTTATTGAGCACCTAGTATGTGCTAAGCACTGTTTTAGCACTGCAGATAAAGTAGTATACAATGGAAGGACACAAAGTTAACTGTATTTATAACTTAGAAACTCAGTTTACTCTGCTCATTAAACAAAATAAGGAGATAAAACTTCTGAATGGAATATTGAAACATTTTAAGTGTTACTCTACACTCATATTCAGAGAGCAGAAATCCCACCAAGCAAGGGATTTAACCTCTTTTCTCAAAATTAGTTTCCTTACAATAAAAATTTTTATCATGTGATAAAAAGCATTTCTAAAAATAAACCAAAACTTTGTTACTTGAAACATCTCAAGCATTTTTGCATTTACTCCAACAGTTTAAGAGTAATTCTGTGTTAAGGAAACAAATGATCAGTTACACACACACACACACACACACACAAATTCACTTTTTTTTTTTTCTTTGCCTGACACCATTACCACCACAAGACTGATCTTGATACAGTCATGACTCAAACTTCATATTCTAGTATTCAAGCATCCTTTCCACTTCTTTTCTTCCTCCCCACCAGGTTGGCCCTGTTAAGGACAGAGAGCATTTCATTAGACACTGCCATTGATCCCTTACCCCCAATTCTTCTCTAAATGCTTTGGTTTGGGGTCCCCCTCCCTCCCTTCCTTTTACAGAGCAAATAGCCACCAGTCCCTAGGTCTTCCTGCCTACTTCTGCTAAAAGAATGCTAGGAATTTACATCAGGATCCAAAGCACAAAGATAGAAATTGATATATTTTTATAAAAACATATACAATGCAATTACTAAGGCTTGGGAAAATAATGTCTTGTTGGAAGATCTAGACTTTTCATACAAGTTATCTTTCTATTTATTTTTTAAATTAATCCTTTAAGTATAGAGGAAAAAATTTTACTATTTCCATAGGATTGAAAAGTGAATTATATTTTATTAGACTCACTAGGGCATGATGTTTCCTCTTGTTTCTACAAGCATTCATTTTTATTAAGGATTACCATTGACCTTGTTTGCATTTAAAGTACACTTGCCAAAGCAAATTATAAAGGTCAAATGGTGAAGGCATATCTTTTATATGAATCATCTCTTAGGCTCTTAAATTTTTATAGATAAAAATCAGTATTTGGGCATATTAACTTTGAAAAAATTTTCTAGCATAAAGTAGTGTTTATTCAAAATTGGGGATATAGATCAAATGGGTATAATGACATTTTAAAAGCCCTTTATTGGTCCATTTGGTATAAGTTTTATGCCATCTCTTGTGTGCATACAAAGACATGTACAATAATATTAATACTTAAGAGCCGACCATAGAAGAGTTTAGCATAATGTAAACAATGACTTTCCTTAAAGAATATTGGTGACAAGAGAAATAAATCTAAAGCGGTAGATATTACCTTTGTTCTAAAAAGCAAAAAAAAAAAAAAAATTAAATGAAGCAGAAAAAACATCTCAAGAATGAAACTAGTAATAATAGGAAAATATCCTTTAAAAACCTTTAAAAATTTTACTGGTGCTACTTCTGTGTGTACACGCACATATACATACACTCACACACGTCATAAATCATATGTGTATACAAAGAGTACTGTTTACATCTGGAAATCTACCCCACTGGGAAGGTTAACAGTGTCAATTCCTGATTGTCCCAGTTTATCTCAATCTCTGATTGGGTGTCTAGGCACATGACCTCACTCCAGGAAAGTTTATTTGGGTGACTTTTCAGTCTCATCTCCTACTTCATTAAAAGCAACAGAGACAATGAGAAAAAGAATTTGTGCCAGTTCATGGTGCTGCTGGCTGGTGTGAAATAATCTTTTTTTTTCAGTTAAAGGACTTCTCCAACTTACTAACTTGTTCCAGGCTCCAGATGCCATTTGGCTATTTAACTGTTTATTGTTTAGTGAATAGTTTGCTTTTTAAAAGAACTTAGTAACTGTCCCTTTCATTAGTTTAAGTACAAAACATCTTGGCTGGGAAAAAAAAAATTCATCTTTAAGAAAACATTTTTTTTCCATGTGCTTCCAGAGACCATATGGTTTTTATGCAGAACTGTGAAGTAGGTTTGCCAGAGAGTGCCTATTAAGCAGATTAAGCAGCTCAGAAATAAGCAATCTCCAATTTCACTCCAGATATAAAAATTCAGGGTCTTCTTTGGATGACCCCAAGCATTTCTGAGTGACTTTAAGAACTAACTCAGAATACTTTGGAATGTGCCTCTTCCTCTGTAAGGTGATTTTAACTCCCTGGACCACGTGAGAGTCTAAAGTAACTTGTCACCTTCCAACCATCTCCTTTCCTGTCCCTGACCTCCTGGCTTTGGACCAATACTGAAATCAGTTTTTACTTTATCCACAAATGGATGGTATCCTCTCCCTTACTTCCCATACACACATGCCACACACACAGCATCAAAAGCTCTGATTTCTAGACGTTGAATGCCGGTTTTATGTTCTTAATAGATTCATTGAACCAACATTTTTGGAATGTCAACCATGTGTTAGAGACCATGTTAGGTCTCAGAAATAAGAAGTGATCCTTGCCTTTAATGGTTTAGAAAGATAATTTCAAATTTCTGTGCTGCTTGTCTAAGGCAATAGGTTTAACCATGGTGGGAGGGGAGGTGTGTGTGGAAAAGCAGCATACAATATTTTTGGTCAGTTTCTTTGTTTTCAGGATATGTACCTCCATGTACTTTATTATCCTCCATGCACTTCATTATCGCCTTCTCTTTTTTTCTAATGACCTTGTTTCTATCTCCTTTTCCAGTTTCAAATCCCAGATCAAATGTTACCATTGCTTAGTTTACCCTCACACCTTTAGTTTTCCAATTGTCCCTTTGTTGTATATCCGTCAAATCTCTTAGCATATTGCATTATAGTTACACTAGCTCTGTGAACAGAGCGTTAACATTTCTGATTCATATAAGCTCCCAATAAATGTGTATCGAAAGAGGAAAAAGAAAGACAGGGAGATTTGTGTGTTTATCACTTTTCCTATACAATGAGTTCCTGCAGGAAAGGGCAGGGAGCTGTTTTTGTGGTTGTTTTATATCACCATTTCTATCCTTTTATTTAACAGAGCCTTCCTGCTCATTGTTGAAAGTTAGAGAAAATAAAAAATAGGGCTTGATCCACATATTACCCTTAAGAAGCTTGGGATGTCCACAACCTTCTTGTTTGTAGTATTTTCTTTATTGTCATTCCTCAAGAGCAACCATACTTTCTTTATTGTCATTCCTCAATACTTATATGAAGAACTTTTAGAATAATGTCCCCAAATGGCTCCTAAATGTAGATGTTTCTGTCTTAAAAAACAAGACAAAAATATTAATAATGGTAAACTCTAAGGAAACCCTACATCTATAATGCCTTGCTAGAGTATTTTGAAAATGTGCTCTGGTTGTGGTTAAAAGAACAGTGATCTGTACACTTAAATATGTCATTATTGGTTAGCAGACGGGAAAAAATGGCCACAGATAGCAATTACCAGTAAATAAGAGTTGTTATTGGCTTGTTTAAAAAGATGGTTTCAAAATGCAAATAAAGCACATTTTTTGCCACTTACAGAAATAGGAAGCTTTACGAAGCAATGAAATGCTTAAGGTGTTGACTGTTTTGTTACAAAGCTGAATTAACATTTAAAGGATTGTATACCATATGCCTCCTTCAGCATTTGATATGTTCTTACTCTACTCATTGTGCACATAGTCATTGTCTTGTGATAAAGGTTTATAAATATTTATATATTTTTAAACAGATTTTTTATAAATCTCATTCTTTAAATGAAACACTGAAAACTTAAAAAAAAGACAGACATGACAGCTGGGAAAAATTGCAAAGTCATGCAATATAGAGATATTCTATAAGGTGTGTTGGATATACTGATTTATACTTACTACTATTACTACATCACCACTACTAACCGCAGCTACTAATGTAAATAATAATGCTGACAATGATAACCCCGTTTATTTGTGTAGACTTTTAGACATTACAAGCCTGTCACTGACCTGTTTTTGATTCTCACAACAATCATGCCAGTTTTTCCTAAGGAAAATTCAAAGGTAGCAAAGTATCATATGCAGGAAGATGTTCATCCCTGTGTTATATACGATGATAAAAGTATAAATACCAAACTTTATCACAATAGGTCAACAAATATGAACAATCCATAGACTACAAGGTTAAAAATATTCATGCAAACGTCCATATACCAAAAAGGAAAAATTCTTGTGTTATTCCATTAGAAGAAAACAAGAAGCATATAAAATTTGTAGTACTATTACAACTATGGAAACATTTCTGCGTATATGTATTTATACAAGGTCTCAATGGTAACATGGTCAAATATAAAGTTTTTGATGGCATAGCACAGCAGTAAAGTGTTTGGATTATTTTAGATTTTCAGTAACACTAGTGTTGTTCATTATATCATATACATGTTACATAAGCCTGTAACAATAGTTGATGAATGCATATATTACATAATGCTTCTCTTTAGGGAAAGACCTTTTATGAAAACAATGATTGTAGGTTCCTTTTCAACAGAATGTGATTCTCACCCCATCCCTTGTGCAGCTGGATCACCAGGGGTGATTTCAAAGGATACTACTGCTCAAGCTGTACCCTAAGAGACGAGCTTTCAACTAGCCTGGGATAAGGCCCAGGCATTGTTTTTGTTTATTTGTTTGTTTGAAGTTCTCCAGGTAATTCTATTGTGCAGCTTGGATTGAGAACAACTAAAACGATTATAATAAGCAACTGAAATTTTATATTTTTAAATATTAAGTTCCTTGAATTTTCGTCTGAAGCGTAAGACTTTCAAGATTAAGAATGCTATTTGGGTGATGGCATTTGGTCTGATTTAAGGAATCCTAAGTACAGAGTATCTTTATGCTATCAGTGACAAAAAAAAATTAAATGATAAAACATAGTGTTGGTGAGAAATGAACACTGCCATACCCTGTTTATGAAAATGTAAGTTGAATGTGCATTGATCAACTTCACTGTAGGGCAGTGTGACAATATGTACTCAAAGCTTTAAAAATATGTAAACCCTTTTGTCCCTGGAATTCCACTTTTAAGAATTTATCCTTAGAAAATAACTGAGCATATTGGCAAAGATGAGTTAATAAGAATGTTTACCATAGTGTTGCTTACAACAGTAAAAGATTGTAAACAATCAGATATCCATGACTGTAGATTGATTAAATTTTGGTATATTCATACATGATAGTAGTAAAATGGCTCTAAAGTTAACACGACTTAACATGGAAGGATAGTCAAAACCTATCGATAAAAGAAAGAGGTTACAAAACAGCATGATTCCAGTTTTGTTAAAATATGTAATATGTGTATATATGTCTGCATATGTATATACATACAGGTGGGAAAAGCCTGCAGAACTACACATTAAAATATTAATAGTTATCTCCATAGGTATTTTTTATTTTGTTTTATACTCTCATGTATATTCTAGGGTTTTTTTTTTTCACTAAAAGGAAGGTAGTGTTATAAATAAAGACCAAAAACATTTTCTTAAATGAAAATATATTTTGAAAAATAAAGCCTTGTTATCTTTGTCTACCAGCTACAGCACAGATTGCCCTATCTTCATCACCTTGTCCACTTTGTGAAAAGCAAGCTATTTGACAGAATAGTTAGCTATTTCTTAATATTTTTTAATATTTCTAAACTTCTTCAATATACCTATTTTCAAAGTAGATGAGGAAGTATAGAGTTAAATTTAAGTGTTATTAAACAGTGCAAAATCATCTCTGATTACAATTAATCTGATTTAAATTCCCAAAGGTGGTGTGTAACAAATTAATTGAAATATACCTTAATGTATTTTTATGGGGTTGTCTTCTTTAACGTCCATAATTAATAAGTATTTTTTCTTCTTCTTCTTCTTCATTTTAGGCGGTTCAGGACCATCATCCTCCATAGCCATAGCTGGCACCAGCCACCCTGCCATCACAAAGACAACATCTGTTCTTCAAGACGGCGTCATAGTTACCACCGCAGCTGGAAACCCACTGCAGAGTCAGCTGCCTATTGGGAGTGATTTTCCTTATGTTGGCCAAGAGCACGCACTTCATTTTCCATCCAACAGCACTTCAAACAACCATCTTCCACACCCCTTGAACCCCAGCCTCCTCAGTTCTCTACCTATCTCTTTGCCAGTGAATCAACAGCATCTCCTAAACCAGAATCTATTAAATATCCTCCAGCCTTCAGCAGGAGAAGGCAAGTCTGAGATCAACCTCCACCCTTTAGGTTTTCTCAACCCGAATGTAAACGCTGCTTTAGCTTTTCTCTCCGGTGACATGGATGGGCAGGTATTGCAGCCTGTTCACTTTCAGCTCTTAGCAGCCCTGCTTCAGAACCAAGCCCAAGCAGCTGCCATGCTTCCCCTGCCATCTTTCAATCTGACCATCTCAGATCTTTTGCAACAGCAAAATACCCCTTTACCCTCATTAACACAGATGACAGCCCCACCAGACCATTTGCCAAGCAATCAGTCAGAGAACAGCCGAGCTGAGACCCTTTTAACCAGCCCCCTGGGGAACCCTTTACCGAGCTTTGCAGGCAGTGACACTACTTTTAACCCCCTGTTCCTCCCAGCTGTCACTGGGGCCTCAGGATTAATGGCCTTGAATCCCCAGCTGTTGGGAGGTGTCCTGAACTCAGCATCGGCCAACACCGCTAATCATCCAGAGGTTTCCATAGCAACTTCCTCCCAGGCAACCACTACCACAACCACTACATCATCAGCAGTGGCAGCACTGACTGTCTCAACACTTGGTGGGACAGCAGTGGTGTCAATGGCAGAAACATTGCTGAATATATCTAATAATGCTGGGAATACACCTGGTCCAGCTAAACTCAACAGTAACTCTGTGGTGCCACAGCTACTTAACCCTCTACTGGGGACAGGTCTGCTTGGTAAGTTAAATTTTTTCACAAATTTTTACAAAAGAAACGTTTTTCTAATTCTATTTTCTCCTTTTTAAAAACTCCATTTTGTCACACTATTTTTAAAAATGTTTTTGTTATGTCACAGCTTGCTTAAGGAACTAAATATAATAACACCCACACACACCCATGGTTATACAAACATGAAAATGACTTTTTCCTCTTCCCCTATTCTAGCAGTACTGAATAACATTTTAATCTGCTTTCTCTGATCTTCTAATTCTGATGCCACTTAAACTTAACCTACCTATCATTCTCTTAAGCCAAGTAGAGTCTTATTTTCCAAACAATAAAGCACAGGCCCATCATAAAAATAACTCTTATTTGAATTTTAGTTGGTGTGGCATCACAGGGTTAGTATGAGCAGCTGCACTGTGGATGGAAACTGTTTGAGGAAGTGTTTCTTCCAGGTGACCCCTACATAAACAAAAGTAAATGCTTATCCAGCAAAATAAGAAACAAGGCATAAAAACATCCAAAGATAAATTTTGCTCAAGTTCAAGGAAACAGACAGTCTCAATAGCTGCTGTTAGATTTCCTCAGCCAGTATAATTCCTTAGAACTTTGTGGCTTAAAAACAAAATCCTTCACGTATATTATTCTATCGCAAAAAAGTTAGAAAATAATGCAAGTATATCCAACTGACTGATGCAGATAGCTGTAATATTAAGTGCAGAGATCTATCCAGAAAGTCTGGAAAGAGGCACATACACATAACACTGTCAAAAGGGCATCTGCAGTACCTAAAAATTAATAATAATGTTTCCAGGTTTTATGGACACCTTTAGAATATAGTTTACTAATTTTATAGTTTAATAGTTGCTATAGTTTATTAGTTCTATTTGGTGTCAAAATCAATAGTTAAATAACCTAAAATACATCACAGGTTTACATATTTCAAGTTACAAGACAATTTCAATGGCATTGTCTTCAAGATAATTTCAATGTAATTTTAAAACAAGTTAATTTTGAATTATGAATATGAACTTAGTTGTTGACTAATCCCATCTGATTTAATAATATTCATTTTTAATGATTATGGCAATGAATTCTTTTGTATTATTAGCTTTCTTTACAGTTTTAATTTTAGGTGACCAACCTTTTACTTAAAAACAATATACATATTCCTTGGCCAAATCTGATTTTATTTGGTGGTATTTATTGATGACTGTGGCATGAGAACTAAATTTTGTTAACAAGGCCTGATCAGATCCACTCATTTTAATAATTTGCTCAGATACTTATGATTACTAAAACATTTTACGATTAATTTCCACCTTTAGTTTTAGGTGCTCTAACAAAAATAATATCAAGGAGTTTATAACACTGAAGCTCAATCTATAATGATTGGCTAATGGATAGAGCAAAAACTAAGTAGTGTCTCCAGGACATAAAGTAAAAAAACTAATTACGAAAGATAAAATTAATTAATAATAATACTCTCTGTTTACCACTTAGTAAGACATTGATGAGAAAAAGAGAAAAGAATGACCATGCCAAGTGCAGTTTTCAGTTTTTGTTTCAGGAATCCTCAGGTGCATAGATAGGCATAGGATCTCTGAAGAGTCACACTGACTTACATTTTATGTTTTTCAAACTATAGGTGACATGTCCTCAATAAACAATACATTGAATAACCATCAACTGACTCATCTGCAGTCGCTGTTAAACAACAATCAGATGTTTCCTCCAAATCAGCAGCCGCAGCAGCAACTTCTCCAGGGGTACCAGAACCTGCAAGCATTTCAAGGACAGCCCACAATTCCTTGCCCGGCTAACAGTAACCCTATGGCTTGTCTGTTTCAGAACTTTCAGGTACTCTCCTTCCCTGGGTTATTCAAATAGTAAACAATGTCTAGGTCTGTTAAAATACTTAACTGGGGGGAAGAGACAGAAAAAAGAGGTCGTGTGCCCTCTCACATCCACTTACTATTATTTCCCAAGAATGACTATTGTTAAACATTCCAGTCTTTTGTGTGAAGGTTATTTTATTTTGACTGAGGCCTCTCAGTGGTCCTTTTGGAGTGGACAGTAAAAACTGATCATATGATCCTCTTAAACCCTTTGGTGGTTTCCACTGCTCTCCTGACTGAAATCTACATCTTTAACATGGCAACTTGGCCTGACTCTCCAGTCCTGTCCTCACCACTCTCCCTGGCTTCAGCCACATAGCCTTCCTTTACCTTTACAAGCTGAATACATTTCTGATAGATTAAGGATCTAGATGGTAAGAATGACACTTAATAAATATAAAAAGAAAATACAGATTTTTTTTAATAATCTTGAGGCAGAGAAGTTTCTTTCAGTAAGTTACAAAATCAGGAGGTCAAAAAGAAAAGAAGTAATAAGGTTGAATACATAAAACTTTAAAATCTCCATATGATCAAGGGCATTTTAAACAAAGTTAAAGACAAGTGGCACCTGGCAGAAAATACTTGCATAATAATGGCAAGTAATCCACATTCATTACACAAAAAGAGCTCCTACGAATCAGGAAGAAAAAAGATAATTGATAATAGAAATAGAAATAGATAATAGAAAAATGAGCAATAGATATGAACAGAAAATGAAAAATAAATTATTAATGAACATATGAAAAGAGTAATCAGAGTTATACAAATTACAACACTCATGTGTCAATCAGATTGATTGATATTCCTTGCTGACTTTTAGAGATATTGTTGGTCTGATTGTATGCTGATACAGATTGTATGCTGATACAAATCGAGGTAACTTGACAGTTTATCAGGGTTTTTGTTTTAAGTTTCTTTTATTTATTTTGAGAGAGAGCCAACAGGGGAAGGGCAGAGAGAAAGGGAGAGAGAATCCCAACCAAGTAGGCTCAGTGCTGTCAGCACAGAGCCCAACCTGGGGCTTGAACCCACAAACCGTGAAATCATGACCTGAGCTGAAACCAAGAGTCAGTCAGTTAACCAACTGAGCCACCCAGGTGCCCCTATCAGGTTTTTAAATATACCTATCCTTGGGTATGCCTGGGTGGTTACCATCCCATATCCTTGGGATGCCCGGGTGGTTCAGTCAGTTAAGCGTTCAACTTTGGCTCAGGTCATGATCTTGTGGTTTGTGAGTGTGAGTCCTGCATTGAGCTCCCTGCTATCAGCACGGAGCCCACTTCAGATCCTCTGTCTCCCTCTTTCTCTCTCCCACTCCCACCCCCGCGCCCGTGCATGGTCTCTCTGTCTCAAAAATAAGCATTTTTCAAAAATAATGTAAAAAATAAATATACATACCCTATGACCCAGAAGTTCAACTTCTTTGTATCTATTTTAGAGAAATCTTCAAATGTGAACAAAAGGGCACATGCCAGAATGTTCATTACAATGTGATTTGTGGTGGCAAAAATTAGAAGCCACTTAAGTGTCTATCAGTAGGGAAATAATTAAATATATTATGGTATATCCATCTTTCTAGTACTTTAAAAGGTTTAGGTAGATTTATATAACTGATTTGAAAAGATCCACAAGATTGCAAGACTTCAATACTGTAGTATTATAGAACAATACTAAAGTACAAAACCATTTATGTGAAAGAAGGAAGGAAAGAAAGAAAATCAGCTATACACCTAAACACCTTAATGTATTAAAAATAAGTATCTGCAAGGATGCTCTCCAGCACTGATTACTTCTGAGAAAGGAAATGGGATCAGAGTGGGATGGGAAAGTCAGATTTGGGTGGGGAGTAGTGATAAAGAAAATTTTGTCTATTTTGACAATGAGAAAATGTTCATGTACATCTTGTGGAATAAAATAAATTTAGAAGGGAAGAGAAAGTGCTCAGCCATGTCACTGAGAATCTGAAACAAGCAGATAAAGCCTGAAGAGAATCCACTAGATTTAGGACAACACCAGTGATGGTGGAATTCAGTTTTGGTGGGGTGATGGGAGCACAAGACATTGCAGTGGGTGGAGGGATGAAAAGGTTAGGATTAAAGAGTATGGATTACTCTTTCAAAAACGTGACTAGGAAGAACATAAGAGAAACAGACGTAGGTTGAATGCAAACTTTTAGAATATGGAAGCTATGCACATGGTTGTATGCTAAAGGAAAAAGAAAAATAAAAATGAAAAGTAGAAAAGATTGAACATAAGGAAGACAAGGGATAACAGATGAGGTAAGATCCCTGAGGAGTGCCTTGGGATCCAGAGCATAAATGAAGGATTTACCTTCAGAGAGCAGAAGAGGGCTCCCTTACGCTGGGAAGCAGGGTAGGATTGGGGGCATAGATAGTTGCAGAGAAGTGTGTCCTGCCAGGGGGCAGAGAGTAGCAGAATATGAGAACTATGAGAATTCTTAACCTTATGAACTCCATTTTCTCTGTTAAGTAAGGCTATCAGCTAAGAATAGTGCTAGAGATGGTAAGCAGCCAGCTTCAAGAAGTGGATGAAGATTTGAATGGCTGTGAAGGAGAATGGTACCTAACTAGAGGGTCACTGGATTGATGAGAACAATAAATCCCTAGCTGCAGTTGAACGCCCTGAATTCCTAGACAGATACTCAGCAACCTCACTGTGGATACAGATAAGCAGGCAGTGAAAATGATCCCAGATTGAGATTTTATCTGGTAGGTGTAGACAGGGGAAGAATAACAAGAGAGTGGTTGATAAGCTGATGGATCCCAGGTTCTGGTTAATGGAAAAGGATGTGAAGACAAGAAGGGAGTGATCATTGAGGGGAAAAATTGATGTGTCAAGGGTCTGAAGCAGCAATTCTTAAGTGGGGTTGGTGAAATTAGAATAACCTGGGGACTTTTTCAAACTGCATCATCCTTCCTGTCCTGAACATGCATATTCTTACCTAGTGGGCATTCCCTCCCTTCATTTCTTCCCAATTAACAGTCACATCTATAGAGAGACATTGACACTGTTGACAGCAGAGGGGTGTCCCCCAGCCAGTAGCCAGGTAAGATTGAAGAATAGGTGTCACTGTTCTACCCGAAACCTTCAAAAATAGTGTCATATCAGAAACATTTTGTTGTTATGAAAAGAGTATGATATATATATATATATATATATATATATATATATATATATATGTAGAGAGAGAGAGAGAGACAGAGACAGAGGGAGCGAGCTTCGTTGTATTTCAGTAGAAATATAAGTGAGTGAGAAATCCTTTTCAAAATTTGGTTCCCTTTGTAATTCGAGCAGTGCTGGTGATGGACTTGTTTCTCTCTTTGAATTCCAAGTTGCAAAACCTGTAATGACAGGTAAATAGGTGGAGTCATCACCTGAAAACAGTTTGTGTCCAACCACCTCACCTGTAACTTTGCTAAAGAATGTTTGGTAATGATGATTTCTTCTAAAAAAAAAAAAATCTGTGAAATGATTTCAACCAAAGAAACGGGACCCAAATATGATCAGGACACAAGCTTTTGTAAACAGAGTGACTTTTTATTTCATGTTTGAGCCTTGCTCTTCCTTTATATTTCTTTCCTTGTTATGTTTGTTTGCATTTTGGCAAATCTTAAAAATATGGTCTTTCTCTTTGAGGTCTTTAAAGACTTTTCTCTCTCTCATTGCTTCCTGTCTGTTTCTTCAAGGTGAGAATGCAGGAAGATGCAGCTCTCCTAAACAAAAGAATAAGCACTCAGCCGGGGCTCACAGCTCTTCCTGAGAATCCAAACACCCCACTTCCACCTTTCCAAGATCCATCTTGTGAGTTGCAGCCAAGGATTGACTCATCTCTTGGTCAGCAGGTGAAGGACGGCCTCATCGTGGGCGGCCCAGGCGATGCTTCTGTGGATGCCATTTACAAAGCAGTGGTTGATGCAGCCAGCAAAGGAGTGCAGGCTGTCATCACCACTGCAGTCAACAGTACAACTCAGATCAGCCCCATTCCAGCTCTGAGTGCCATGAGTGCCTTCACTGCCTCGATTGGTGACCCATTAAGTCTCCCCAGTGCTGTCAGTGCAGTCATTCATGGACGAAACATGGGCAGTGTCGATCATGATGGTAGGCTGAGGAATGCAAGAGGGGCTCGGCTGCCCAGGAATCTGGACCATGGGAAGAACTCAAATGAAGGAGATGGGTTTGAATATTTCAAGTCAGCAAGTTGCCACACATCCAAAAAACAGTGGGATGGGGAGCAAAGCCCTGGAGGAGAGCGAAACAGGTGGAAGTGTGAGGAATTCTTAGATCATCCAGGCCATGTCCACAGTAGTCCTTGTCACGAAAGGTCCAACAATGTCTCCACACTGCCATTTCTGCCTGGGGAACAGCACCCGGTACTGTTACCACCAAGAAACTGTCAAGGGGATAAAATTCTGGAGGAAAATTTCAGGTATAATAACTACAAAAGAACTATGATGAGTTTTAAGGAGAGACTAGAGAACACTGTGGAAAGATGTGCACACATTAATGGGAACAGACCTCGACAGAATCGGGGCTTTGGAGAGCTGCTGGGCACCACAAGGCAAGACCTGGTCCTAGAGGAGCAATCTCCAAGCTCCTCAAATAGTTTGGAAAATTCTCTAGTCAAAGACTACATCCATTACAATGGAGACTTTAATGCCAAAAGCATTAATGGGTGTGTGCCTAGCCCTTCAGACGCTAAGAGCATTAGTAGTGAAGATGACCTAAGGAATCCAGATTCCCCTTCTTCAAATGAGTTGATACATTATAGGCCAAGGACGTTCAATGTTGGCGACTTGGTCTGGGGCCAAATCAAAGGACTCACTTCTTGGCCTGGAAAATTAGTAAGAGAAGACGACGTTCACAATTCATGTCAACAAAGCCCTGAGGAAGGGAAGGTATACCAATCTTTATCCATTGTCAAATACTAACCTTTGCTCAGATGTCAATTGTTATTTTATGTTATCATCACTTTGGATTCTTTGGATTTGAAATTAGGATTCTTCATGACTCATTGAGGTCTCACAAACTTCTGGAGCATAAAATGAAGAGGGGATGGTTATAGTCACCAAAATGTCCTATCAAGGGGTGAGTTGTGAAGCATTCGTAGATTCCACAAGGGCCTGTAACCTAGAAACCAGATTTCCAGAGTTTTGTTAATTCTGCCTTCCTTCCCTGCATTTATCTAACTCTTCATTCCATACCCAGAGGATGAAGGCAAGTAGCAATGACTGGGAAAAAAATCTGGTGACCTTTGGAGTCCACGGGTGTGGCAGAGGTAGGGCAACAGGAAGTGCTAGGGGACAGCGTCTCCTCCATGTGCTCACATGTGACACATACTGCTGAGGAGAGGGCCAAACCAGGGTGCAATTGCAGCCATTTCTGGAAGCCACAGGTAATGTCTGTGTTCAGAATGGTGTCTCCTTTCAGGAAAAGTTCTGGGCCTTTATAACATATGGAAATGTTTAACCCCACAGTCTGGTTCTACTTAACACAATCTGATCATATAAATTAAATGAAAACTTCTCCATGAAACTACCATTCAATTTAGAAGAAATTAGTAGGGGTCTTCTGGGTTTTACCCCCTCTCACAATGGTAGAATTTGCTCATGAGGCAAGAAATATGCAGAATGTTCAAAGCAGATAGAAAAATTTATATCTGACCAGGAGGAGATAATTATGCACATTCCCCACATGTAATGAAGAAACGTAATTTTTCATCTCCTTAGGAAATAAAAATTACTCTTACAAATATATATTATTCTCTTAAAGAGTATATTATATAAAGCTATTTTCAACTCTGCTCAAACTTCCACTGGCACTTAGGTTTAATGGCAGGAAACCAAAAACATTTTTGCCAGCACAATAAAAAGATTGTCTTTCTCCAAATGACCAGGAGGTCCTTAAACCCGTTGCTTATAATGCCTAATATATACTTGTCAGGATATGCTCTGGGCATAATGTTTCTACGTTTGATAAGAAAATGAATTCCATACTCCTGTTCACAAAACATTTTATTCTCTAATCTCTCTGAGACCAGACAAAACATTCTTTAGGTTGATAAACCTAAATATTTTTGACAGTTTATTCAAAAAGTAATTAGAAACAGCAAAACTGGGCTTTTATAATATAAATGGACTGCTACAAATTTAAAATGTAGACGCTGAACTGTTTTACAATCTCTGTGCAATGAAACCACATCTTTTTAGGTGCCATTTTACAAAAGGCTTAGCTAAAAAAAAGATTATGGCCTCCCTTTCCTGGAAACATTCTTCCTGTCCTAAATGCCTTGTCTAAATATCTCTTCATGTCCTCAGGAGAATAAAGGCATGTACTTTTAACACATTTCACATTAAACAATGGTCCTAATCTTCTGGTTAGTGTGTGTTTGCAAACTCCTGGGACTGAGTTGCTCACTAATGTTTGGGGAGATACACTTTTAAAAAAATCATTATCTAAGAGTCCAAGAAACATTTATTTTGCTGCATTTGAATAAGCACCTGGTTTTCTCTCACTATGTTTATTGTAAGTGTTTAAAATATCCAGATTCTTCTTCCTTATTATAGGCAATAGATGAATTGCTAACAGGGAGCATAACATTTCTGTCAATTCAAATGTCCTTCCCCACTGCCTGACATTGTAAATTGGCATTCTGACAACCTTAGTATGAAAACCTTGATATCATGATACGCTAAAAATATTTTTAGTGATTCACAAAAAATAATGTAAAGCATATATTTAGAGGTGCAAAATTGAAAACATATAATAAAATATTAATGATAACGCATGAAATATTTATCTATCATTAAAAAGTAAGGTATAACAGCCTTAGAAGCTCTAGGGCACATAACATTTTTAAAAATCTCTGGTCTTTTCAGGACCTACCTCACTTTTGCACATTAAAAAAAAACAAAACAAAGTGCTGTTTCACAAACACTGTTTTTTCTTCTATAGTTCACAAAACAAAGGAAGGGCTTCCTCATAGCTTATTTAATGATGCCCCCGAAAGCCAATGTTCTCAATGTATAAGACCAGGAAAGGCGAAATTTCAAACACAAGTCTGTCTGACTTCAAGCCAAATGGCCTTTCCTTGATGTCTTGATGATTCTGGTTCATCAAGAAAAAATTAAACTATGTTCAATATCTGTGTAAGACAAAGCATGATTCTATTTGAAAAGATTTCCAGTAAAACATTTTTAAAATGTGTACTCTTAGTCCGGTGAACAAACCAGTCATGATGTAAATTTTATTTACATAGAACCCCTTAGTCCTCAGCAATGCTGGACAAATAAAGTCTTGTACATTAATAATCAGATTTCTGCTTTTAAAAAGATAAGCAATGCATTAGGTTTCCTTCTATATACTGTAGCAAAGGCTGACATTTTAATAAAGTCAAGAGAGAAAGATAGAGACTGACTACATAAACAATTTGTTTATTATAGGAAAATCTAATTGATTCCACCTTGCTAATGTGGAATGTTAGGACCACATCCCCTAGTGTTTATCTTTGTAGTATCTCAGAAGAAAAGGTTAGGTAACCAATTTTCTTACACGTTATCATTTTAAACCTTCTTAGCTCCTCAGTTTTTCATACTATTTCCATGTCCACCAAAGTAAATTAATCCAAGATTCTGTCAGATCCCTCCAGATAAAGTGTATGTTAACTCAAGTGTTAGAATAGATTTATTATCTTATCTCTCCCCACCCCCACATCCCACAAACCTATCATTTATTTTCTGTTGCAGTCTTTGTTCTCAGCAAACCACTTCAAATTCTTTTCAGAAGCAAGCAAAGTAAAAAGAAAAAAAATTATGGTAATTAAGCTGGGCACCAATCTTGTTTTCAGGTTGTGTGGGTCCTCTCTGGACCAACAGATCAATGCTGTGACTGGAGCACTGATGTCTGCCTAGGGCTGAGATGTCCATGTTGTCCTTAAGTTGATACCTTAGCCAACTGTCATAGTAAATGACCTGGTCAGTTTATGGTCTTAGAAAGGCATTTTTAATCTTTGGTGGGATATTAAATGTAACAATTACTAATAATGCATTAGAACTGTTCAGCACTTTTTGAGATTGCTTCCTAAGAGGTTTTATTTCAAAACATCAAGTACTCTATAAACATAGTCTACAGAGAACTAGAGAGAAAGCAGAGTGTGGCAGAAAGAGGTATAGGCTTTGGGCATTCTCACATGAGCTTAATCCCAGGGTCGTCAGTTTCCTAAATGATGCTGGGTAGCTGTATTAATCACCCAAGCTGCAATCTCCTCACCCCCCAAGTGGGAATATCAGTTCCTACTCAAAATAATGTCTTAAGAATTAAATGAGATACCATAAGTAGATTATCCAACACTCAAATGAGGCTCAGTAAAAATTAGCCTCCTTGCCCATTTTTTTTTCATCTCTTTGTTTGTGGTTTTTTTATTTTTGTTTTTGTTTTGTTGTTGTTGTTGTTGTTGTTTCATGTTAGACAACCTTATTAATTTGGATTTCACCACCGTGGAATTGTGGTAATTTGACTTTAGTTATTGTTTACCTATGCATTATCCATGAATAAAAGATTTACTAACCAGGTTGAGGGTGAGAGGATTATAATATATATGTTTAATGGATGAAATAGTTTATAACCATTTGTTAATCAAGTTCAGCACATCGTATACAGATTGGCATATCGGATTACAAGTTGTTATTAACTGTTCATTTCAAGCATGAGTTCTACTTGGAAGCATTTTAAAGCTTGAAAGTCCCTCCCAACAGTGTTGCTAAAAACTACCAACTCAGACTTTCTTCCTTTACCTTCCTACCCCACCCCCACATATACAACAATTTTAATTAGTAGAGATTTTTAACAGTCCATGGAAAGTTGGACCGAATCGCCCCTGCAGAATACTGCCCCAATACTGAAGCTATGTGACAACACTGGAGAATATCCTGTGCCTGGTATTACACCACTCAGAAAGTAGCATTCATCTCCTTACCCTCTGCTACATTCTTTCCTTCAGTTACCAGTTTGTAATGAAGTATGGCCTGAAAGATATTTATACTTTTTCTAAATAAATGATGCAAGTTTCTCTCTGAACCACAAATCCTTTACAGTTTAAGGTTCAGTGGCCAAGAATAAGCCCTCAGTGCTGGGCTCCAGTACATCATCATAGCCGGAGAGGCGCACTGCCAGATCTTGGCACAGTATTAGGGAATTCTTGGAAAGGGAAGTGGCTTCGGCTGGCATTACACCTCTCCACCTCCACCATGATGTACAGGCATTTTGAGTCTATGAAACGGGGGTGGGGGAAATGGGTGTCTTTATATACTTGTTTCAGTCATTATTTAAAAATGGGAAAAGTGCTCCTGTTTTCTAAACTATATTTTGAAATTATCATCTGCCATCTCTGATCTTACATTAACTAGCCTACAAGTATTGTCTGTCAAAGTAATAATCAAATAATAAAATTCCTTTTTTAGTACATAAATTTTACTCTTCTTGAACATTTCCCGTTGGTCTTCATGTCATTGCTCTTACATTCAATGTGTAGTCTGCCTTGAGCCAAATTTAGGATAGGATTTATTTCTAGATTGGCACCATAATGTTTCTTTTCAATGGAACATTGGTTGTTGGTGGACAGGTAGAGACACCTCCTGATTACCCAGAAAAGTTCTACATTTCAGTGCCACACTACATGACCAAATAAAGGCATGTTTTTAATAGCAGTGGGCAGGGTTCTGTCTTCAGAATTACACTTTGCCTTTTTTCACATGATTATATTTGGCAGGTAGAGATAAAAATAATTCTCTGAATAGTCATTCAAATGACACAAAACTCATCATTTATTATTAAAACTCATAACTAAACTTATTTGAGGAAATACACTTTCTGTATGTCAGGTGGCTATCTCTCACACACACACACACACACACACACACACACACATTTTGACAGTGTGAAACATAAAGACAGCTTACCGTCGCATTTTGGGAATGTATAGCTTAAGTTTGAGTTTTCTTGCGATGTTTAAACGTTTTACTTTGAAGAACCAGCTTCCTGTGCTTGATGATCAGAATTAGCTATTTGTATTCTTTAGTACTATTATTCTCGTTGAAAGTGTTCTTTGTGTATTACCTTTGCCTTATATATTTTCTTAACTACAGTTGGAAATGAGTCCTTGTCTCTGCACCCAGTCACCAACCACAGTATTTGGGCTGCGTTGTGGCTGGTGGGGTGGCAGGACCATCAACACTCTGTAGCAACAGAATCTCCTTGAAAAGGGAGGAAAATAGTTTTGGGAAAGTTCTGTGCAAGATAAAATCCAGGCTAACAAAGTCAGTGCCTGGTCAAAATTTGGAGGATAATAAAAATGAAGAAATAGAGAAGACCAAAAATGTGAATATTAGCAAAAAGACTAAGCAAAGTAAAAGCCCGGGTGAGACTGTAAACATCACTGAAGTGAATTGTGGGATTTTGTAACCTTTTTTCCCTAAACAAGGTTAAAGAGGGAAAGGAGGCCTAGTTCCATTTGCAGATAGCTGAGACCCACACAGTGTCCTCGAGCTTGTCAGGACAGTGTTCATAGAGTTAGTCTGAGGCCAGTGCGTGTTTCTGTGATGTGAACTTTTAAACAGTCCTGCTTTAGAAATATGAGCTTACGCAAACCATTTAATTCCATTTATGTGTGGCAGATCAACGTGAAATTTGTTGTACATTTAGAATAGATTTATTCTAGTCCTGTAGTATACTTTTCCACTACTTAAAAACACTGCTTCCAAAGTGAAGAAGAAAGGAAACACACATGCACACACACACACACGCACACACACAACCTCAGATAATGCTACTGGCAAAAATTGTTCATGTGTATTTGGTTAGTTCATTTGGAAGAACAATGGGATTCGCTTTAGGGATTTTTCCACGAGTACGATTGATGGAAAATTAGATTCATCCTTCTGTCACAGGTGAGTCAACTCTTTACTCCAAAATATTTCTTTATCATTATTTCCCATTCTTTAAAAAAAAAATACTGAAATATCGCCCTTAGGTTAGCAGGACTTTTTCAGGTTGAAGATATTTTTTAATATTTACTGTTTAATAAATGTTTGACAATAATGAACCTGATAAATGCCTCATATTTGCTTGTTGCTTCAGAGCTGTATTTCCCAGGCTTCAGCCAAAGTTGCATGCTACCTGTATGACCACTTAGCTAGAAACTTTATTCAAATTCACTTACTCCTTTATTTATTTATTCAACAAATGCTTTTTGGACTCCTATTATGAACTAGGCACCAGTCAAGCCACTTTTTAAATAACTCCTTCAGTCTTAGTCTAAGATATAATATGTGTGAAATCACAGATATAATGTTCTTTGTATTTTTCTAATGTAAACATATGAATATATAACTACTAAAAGTGTTTAAAGGTTGGTCCTGTTTCACGTGACACCAGTGACACTTTGGTGTTTTTAAAGCACCGTTGTCTTCATTATCTTTTTGGATTCTCTCAATGACCCATAAAGATGCACAACCATCCCCATTTTACAGGCCAGGGAGCTGACACTCAGCAAAGTGGCGTTCCTAAGAACACACATGACAGGCAGTTAAGCCAGGCACCCTGTCTGGTCTCCTAAACTAAGCTTGGTACTCTGTGCACAATACCATTCCCCAATAACAGGAGCTGAGGACATTGTAAAACTTGGATGGAGATGTAAGGAATGAAGAGCGGGTTTGAGTTCAGCTGTCCTGTCTGTCTTAGGAAATCTGGAATGTGGCTTGTACTCTGTCCTTTGACCTTTGTGGAACAGCTTTGCCTCAGCGCTAAGTAGGAGCCAAGTAAATCACCAAGAAATGCAATCCCATTACCAGGTTTCAAGCTTGCAGGAAATTTTGACATTGTGTCCACCTAACTGGCTCTATTCAAAAGTGATCTAAGGGGCTCCTGGGTGGCTCAGTTGTTTAAGCGTCCGACTTCAGCTCAGGTTATAATCTCACAGTTTGTGAGTTTGAGCCCCACATTGGGCTCTGTGCTGCCTGCTTTAGATTCTCTGTCTCCCTCTCTCTCTGCTCCTCCCCCATTCATGCTCTCTGTCTTTCAAAAATGAATAAACGTAAAAAAAAAAAAAAGTGATCTAAGATCTTTGATCCAGGTTCTAACATATACCCCACCTCACTTTCAGAGGGTCAGTTTGGCTCCCTTAAAGGTTTGTGTCTCCCTCTGTTGTAGATTTAAGTTACCTCTACGATACACTACATGCTACCATGTTGACCCCAAATCAAACTTAATTAAATTACCAAATTTTAATGTGTGCCTCATGAACAAAAACAGCAACCGAGATTCAGATTTGTTCAGAAAAGTCTGAAACTTCCTCCCTATAAGAGTATATGGGTATGTTTCTGGGTATATTTCCAACCATACTGAACAAACAGGCTATAGAACTATTTGTGTTGAAGAATTGTGATGTCTAAAGAATATGAATGAGTGAAAGGAGGATTTTAGGAGTCAAAAAATATATTTATACATGAGGTAATATGTGAACTATAAATACATATAAAATCTGGTAATTTTTTCTAAGTCTCAACTGACATCTGTGAAGAGAGTTATTCAATGTTGGTCATTACTATTCACTTCATCCTTATTTGAGTAAGAATATGGGGCAGATTATGAGGAAAGATACATTATAAAGTCCTCCCTTGATTTCTCACCAAGATAAGAATTAAATAATTTATGGAACTTCTGACTTATGACTATACAGGAACATAAGGTTATAATTACAGATCAAAGTATTAAGTGTCTTGAATTACTGGCTCCTTCAGTGTAAGTTTTATAAAAATATTTGTGTGTTTTTCCTTTTTAATGTTGCATTTATGTATTTGATTTCTCAGTATTTTCCTCATTTACAAGTTAGCTAAGTAATTTATGAGGGAGTATTCATTAAATCATTAAATATGATTTCGATTTGACTAGAAACTGAATTTATTTTGTTCTCCGATACCATCTTAGGGGACAGCGGTATCTTTAAACAGTTTCTTGAATATTGCATAAGTGTATGAATAATTCCCTACAAACAATGTACGCTCCTCATATATTTCTCGATCCAGTAGAGTACTAAAATTCTGAAACAAAATAAACCAAACATTTACCTCTGGATATGTATGATCTTGTCAAATCAGAAATAAACAGTGATGTGTATCTTATTTATATTTAGTTTTGGAAAGCACCATCATTGCTTTCTGTGTCAAGGTCATTGAATCCTTTATAAATAATATAGTTCATCATGGAGTACCTTACAGCCTTACAGGCAATTTAAATGGGGGAAAAAAAATCACAGAAGAGTATTAGTTCAGCAAAATTACCAGAAAATTATCCAAGCATAAAAAATTTTAAAAGATAAATTTAGGCAGTGTTATCTAAATTTTTGTAAAAATGTAATTGATTTAAATTAATTTGATCTATTTTTTTGGTATATCTGTGGTGGGGGAGTGGGTGTTTAAATGACTGTATACTTCAATGTATATTGGAGTTGGTATGGTGGAGAGAGGTTGAGTGCTTTGGAGTCATATCTGAGTTTCAATGCTGGCTATGCTACTTAAATTCACTGAGTCCCATGTGTAAAACAACAAAAATAATACTAGTTTGCAGTATTACCATATTAAATGATAGAACAGTACCTTTCCTGTAATAAACACACAAGAAATGTTTTTATTACCCCTTATTCTTTATTTAACTAAAAATAAAAACTGAGGTTTAAAAAATAGTTTTAACTTAACTTTGAGGAACTAAGACCAAGGGGGTAGGTCTTCATGTTGGTGTCTTGCTTTATTTCACTGTGAATCCCCTTTCTGTTGCTTTGCATCATTCCCTTCTGAGATCTTTCACTACACCGACTTGTGTCTAATACGAGTTTATGTTACAAGAGAGCTTCCTTCCTATTACCAAAGGAGGTTATTTAAATATCTGTGGAATTAGCTATAGATTACATAAATTAATGTGTGAAATATCTTTCCTATGCTCTTCATGTGAGTAAATACAAAATGAAGCCTCTTTTCTAACATGAAATGTGAAAATGTATCCAGGCACCTTTCCTTTCCTTTCCTTTCCTTTCCTTTCCTTTCCTTTCCTTTCCTTTCCTTTCCTTTCCTTTCCTTTCCTTTCCTTTCCTTTCCTTTCCTTTTTTATTTCAACAAGACACTTTCCTTCATGGCTCCTGTGAAGTGCTGTTAGAACAAAATTGTCTCCTTTTCTAGCATCCAAGAAATTGGGTGTCCCCCATGAAGTTGTGTGTATTTGCATCCTTTAGGACAAAATACAAAATTGTGAAGAGGAAAGTGTCTTCGTTATATGTTTTCCTCACTGAATAGTTAGAAATGCCTGTTTTCAAACTTGAGAGAGGAAACCCTTTGTTACCCATTACTGTGTGCTCAATTTGAAGGGGTCAAAGAAAAATTACTTAATAATGATATTCATGACTCAGGAAGATTTCAAGAGAAAAGTTAATAATCATTTCCTTGCTCCTTAGTATTTATTGTCTTACCCATGAGGCGTTTTGACAACTTCTTGAATTTTTATATAAAAGTAGCATAGGGGCGGTGGGGCTAAGAGATGGCTGAGAAGACTTGCCTTGAAGCTGTGTTTACACAGCAAGCAACACTGTTTTTACTTAAGTTGGTTTTTTTTTTAAGATTGACAAAAAATAACAATGTTTTTCTAAAGGTCTTTTTATTCACAAGTTACATACAAGTTTTCTTATTTAGTAACTTTTTCTTGGTGGGGGGTGGCTTCAAGAACCGTGACAGCGATTACTGGGGGCAAATGGCAAAGCCTGCACCTCCCCACCCCCACCAACACCCCAGCCACCATTGGTGGCCGCACTGTGAAGAAGTAGCAAGCTTCACACAGGCTGACAGGGATGAAGCAAGAAGGGAGAGGACACGCCCACAAGGTGTAGCCACACCTTTTCCCACAGCAGTAAGGACTAAGGTGGCCCACCTCCCACTCAAATTGTGGCCTCTGCAGAACCCAACATGTCCTAAGTAATAATAGCCGCTCTGTGCTTGGCTGTGTTCAACATTACTTGCTGCATTTTAATCATCACAGCCATAGTAGCAGGAAGGTAGGTATCGTTGCCTTCATTTTAAAGAGGAGGAAACTGAGCTCAGAACATTTGAGTGTTTTATTCACGCTAGAAACCGAGGAGGTCAGATTCAAACTTCCGTCTGCCAGCTCCAAAGGCCGCCCCCATGGCTCCTGTTCCCCTTCTGCTGGAATAACAGATTTGCAGTAGCTGGGCCGCCCCCCTTCACTCACCACCGCTCTGTCCCCCTTCTCCTGGAGTACAGATTTGCAGTAGCTGGGTATCAGGCAGTAGGGGAAGCAAACCATCTCTGATTTATATGATTTTGTGAATTGAAGGTTATTTAAATTCCCGATTTTGTTCTTAAAACATTCTTTACAAACTGTTGACAATTGGAAAGCCAACCAATCTTTCATTTCCATTGATGTTACAGCCTGGAGCCACACAATCAGCCCCAGCTTGAGCAAGGACAGGACACCTGACAGGGCAGTGAAAGTTAAGCTTCCCTCCCCACAGCAGGAAAGTAAAAAACGGTGTTAACAATTGCGGGTCTGGGTAATATGGTTTGGTCTTCATGCCTTCACTCAGGTGGAGCCCGAGAAGTTGAAGACACTAACAGAAGGTTTAGAAGCCTACAGCCGAGCCCGGAAAAGGAACAGAAAGTAAGCACCAATTTTACTTTATTTTATTTATTTTTTTGCCATTTCTTTCTCAAGTATATAATTTACTGGGTTTTATTCATAGGGACAAGAAAATCTCACTAATTTTGTCCATCTTAGGGCCTCCCTAAGTGTAGTTTAATGGTTATCGCCCAAGAGGATCATTATAGACAAGCCAAATTAGTTAGCTATTACAGAAAATATTTTCTTTTCTTAACAATTTGTACTGTGTGTGGGATGTCCCTCTTCATCATCTCTTTCCTCACTCCCTCCATATCCATCCCTCTCGTTTACTGGGAAAGAAACACTCTCAATGTTTGCCAATTAAGTAGTTTCTAAAAGTATAGCAAGGGGTGCCTGGCTGGCTCAGTCAGAGAGCATGCAACTCTTGATCTCACGGTCATGAGTTCAAACCCCACACCGGGTGTAGAGATTACTAATAAATAAATAAATACATACAAACATACATAAATATATTTTTAATTTTTAAAAATTTAAAAAATTAAAAAATAAAAGTATAGTAAAAGTCGTCCCTTCAGGGGCGCCTGGGTGGCTCAGTCAATTAAGCGGCCAACTTCGGCTCAGATCATGATCTCGCGGTCCGTGAGTTCTAGCCCCGCGTCGGGCTCTGTGCTGACAGCTCAGAGCCTGGAGCCTGCTGCAGATTCTGTGTCTCCCTCTCTGACCCTCCCCAGTTCATGCTCTGTCTCTCCCTGTCTCAAAAATAAATAAACGTTAAAAAAAAAATTAAAAAAAAAAAAGTCTGTCCCTTCAGGAGGAGGGCTGAGGAGATATCCCCAATTTTACACAAGTAAGTAATTTCATCCAATTAACTATTAGTCAAAGTGATGGTAAATAATTCTTTTTTCTTGGGGCAGGAGTAATAGGTTTTCTTTGGAATTATAACAAGAAGTTGTACTTTGGGATGTTATTATTCAAATATTTCTAGTATGTTCTGGGTAAATGTTGTAAGGACAAGTAGATAATGTTTGAAACACAGTTTCCCTGTCATACAATGTAGTTTTATGTATCATAATTATTATTTCATCTTAAGGTAGAGAACTACAAATGTGCTTCTGTACATGCACATGAAAAGTTATTTTAAAAATACATATAATGGGGGCGCCTGGGTGGCTCAGTCCGTTGAGCCTCCTACTTTGCCTCAAGTCATGATCTCATGGTTTGTGAGTTCGAGCCCTGCATGGGGCTCACTGCTGTCAGTGTCCAGAGCCTGCTTTGGATCCTCTGTCCCCCTCTCTCTCTGCCCCTCCACTGCTCATTCTCTCTCTCTCTTTCAGAAATAAACATTTAAAAATATATACATATAATTGACATACCTGCTCAATTACTACAATTTTCACATTATCGAACATCTAAGAATTATGAGATCAGAATGATTAATAGTGTGTCTTATGTACATAATGATATCAATAGTATCTATTAAAGAGCACTCTTTCTTTTAGTGGTATCTTTAATAATTCTTGCCAGAGGTAAAAATTTTAAAATTCAACAACTCTTGGGGAGACTCTTCATCTCAATAGAAAGTCTCACAAAAAGATGGCATCCACAATAAGCAAACTCCCCCTTTTGTCCAGGAGTTCTTTGGAAGGTAGTGAGGGTTGTGGTGATGATCAAGTGAATAGCCAGGTTTGCTGTAGATCTGATAAGGAATACAGTGAGGCAAGTCCCCTCTGCTCTGACTGAAGTACTACTTGCTATGCAGAGCTTTGTAGTAGGATAAGGCCCATAGAATTAATACAAGGTCTGGAGAAAAGGAGGGAAATTGCAAATTACCTAAATCACAAACTTGCAATGGGCTACTTGCTATGGAGTATTCAATAGTACTTGTTTATTTGACGTAAAAGATCTCTCAAATCTTTCCTCTAGTGAGATATGCCATTAGCTGAATTATGTGCAAAATATCCAATTGACTGATAACACAGAAATGAAATAACTCCTTAAAATATTTAAATATACTGCCCTGAGGGGCGCCTGGGTGGCTCAGTGGGTTAAGCTTCCCGACTTCGGCTCAGATCATGATCTCGTGGTTTGTCAGTTCGCGCCCCACATTGGGCTCTGTGCTGACAGCTCGGAGCCTGGAGCCTGCTTCGGATTCTGTCTCCCTCTTTCTCTGCCCCTCCCCCACTCACACTCTGATTCTCTCAAAAAATAAATAAGCATTAAAATTTTTTTAATATATATTTATAAATATACTGCCTTGAAATGAATTTCATTTTCCCCATAAATTTGGTGTTAATCAATTTTGAAAGGTAATGAGGAATAAATAGCAATTTTAAATTGTTTTTCTTCAAAGCTAGTTTACAAGTTGTGGTGAATTTGCATGGGTCCTAAGTGGCATTATCTACATAAACTCATGAAACCATAAACTTAGAATATGGATTGGAGAGGTAAAAGAAGAAAATCTAAGGCAAACTTTAGTAAAAACAGCTTTATTTATTATGCTATTGTCTATTCAGACCAACTTGCCTTATAAATGCCCATTAGAATACTTTACATTTTGCATATAGTATTTAAACTCGATTATTTTATTCTCCCAATCACAAGATGGGCCAGAATAACTATGCCTATTTATGAATGAAGACACTTTAACCCAAATAACCTTAATAATTAGTTGAAGGTCACATAAGTGATGAATGGTGTATTGAACCCAATCATGTGTTTATTCATTTACTTAATCATTTAGTTATTGCCCTAGTTAAGGAGACTAATTGAGCAAAAACCTGTGTTGGGCCCAGTGCTACAGCCCCTGGAGCTCATGTTTAGCAAAGGAGGGAGATCCAGAAGCCATTAAAATGTTAAAATTGCAATGACAGCAATATGTATAGTGTATTTGGGGATCATAGAAAGTGGCATTAAACTCAGGTAAAGGAAGACTTTCTAGAGGAAATATCTGAGCCAGGTCTGGCACAATACATATGTATTAGCCAGACAAAGAAAACAAAGACCAAGATGGGGTGGGGTGGGATGATGTTTAGATGAGATGAGCAGTTGGATTTGGGGGGACTATAAAGCCTCAGACAGGAAATTGTAAAAGACGCGGCCAAAGGTATAAGCAGCAATCAGATCATGAAAAGGTTAGTAAGGGCCAGTGGGATCCTTTATCTTATTGGAAGTGCCTGATGGGACAGCTAGATGGATTTTCACTTTAGATATGTCTGTACGGAGGATAAATTTTAGGGGAGCCATATTGGAAACAGGGACATTGTTTAGGATGCCATGGCAGCAGTCAAGGGAGAATGAGGGCTCAAACCAGAACAGGAGTGATGAGAATGGAGGAGAAGGAATGTGGTCAAGAAATATTTAGGAGGGAAAATTCACAAAACATCATGGTGATTGGTTGGCATATGGAGAGCAAGCAATCAAGGACAACTTTCAGGGTTTCAGCTGGGGTGACCTGGTGGGTGGTGGAGACACTGAAATGGCATTTAGTACAGGGGGGCTGTTGAGTGCATGTGGGGTGCCTGTGGACTATGTTGAACCCATGTCTGACAATGGAAAGAAGTGATATTTGACTACGTAAAAATGGCTGTGATCACACAGAGATCCTTTGGCCAATTTGAACAGTGGGTTAAGGATTGAACCTCTTGGGCATTTGAATGTTTACTAGAGATAATGAAGCAGATGGGAATAATCAAAAAGGAGGAAGAGAATAGGGGATCAGGGGAGCAGGGTGTTAGAAACCAAAGGCTAAAAGCTTCCAGAATGATAAACAGAAGTCCAGTAAGACAAGAACTGAAAAATCTCCATGAAACTGGGCAATTTGGAGGCTATTGGCAACCTTGGGGAAAACCATTTCCAATAAAGTGGCAGGTGTAAAAACAAAGTGGCCATGGGTTGAAGAGTAAATGAGAAGGGAGTAGAGAGAGTTGATATAAATTAGTTTGGTCTTCTTTCTACCCGTAATATAAAATTTTCCTGAAAAATAACTGGAAGAATTTTTAAATGGCAATGATGTGACTGCTTTTTGTAGACAAAGGAAAAGGAGGGAGAAAGTGAGTGAAAAAGGAAGGTGGCATTTGAATAAGATGATTTAGAGACTGGTTTTGGGCCTGAGTTCATATCCTATTTCCATCACTTCATAGCTGTGTGCCCTTGCATATGTTGCTTAACCTCTCTGAGCCTAAATTCTTCATTTCTAAAATGGGCATAGAGGGGCACCTGGGTGGCTCAGTCGATTGAACATCCAACTTCGGCTCAGATCATGATCACACAGTTCATGGGTTCAAGCCCTGCATCAGGCTCTGTGCTGACAGCTCAGAGCAGAGCCTAGAGCCTGCTTCAGATTCTGTCTCCCTCTCTCTCTGCCCCTCCCCTGCTCACACAGTGCCTCTCTCTCTCAAAAATAAATAAACATTAAAATTTTTTTAATAAAATGGACATATTAATATCTACCTCTTAGCATTGTTATAATATAGATCATATAAACACAGTACTTGGCACATGGTAAGTATTGAGTAAACAGCTATTTTTATTATAAAGATACAGGTGAAGCAAATGAAATTATGAGATATTTTTGCCAGTGGAAACATTCTACCACCATATTAGATGTTTAGAATTCTATGTAATCATTTTAATTTTTAATATTCTACAACCAAACTGTATAATAAATATCTTTAAACATATATGCTTATTACAGCCTAATCACAGAAGAAATATTAACATATTTATTGAAAACATTACTCAGGGTCATTTTATACTTGAAAGAGGAAATAGCTTCATTAAAGAAAAAAATTTCATAGCTTTTAGATTTGCTATGATTTCCATTGAAATAAGGATCAAATCTTCTACCTATACTTACACATAAATTTAAAATCTGGTAACCTGATTTTTGTGGAGTTCAAAAGTGATAAAGTGATAAAATACATCCTATTTCCACTTTAAGATCAAGAAATTATAGTTATGTAAATTCCTTAAATTCTTCATACTTTCTCTGCAGATTAAGTTTCAGAATCTACGATTCTTGATGTCTAGGTCTTACCCAAATTTGTTCCATTCTACATGAAGCAAGTTGCTTAAATTCTAAACTGACAGTGTAGAGCGACATGTGGTTCCTCATTTCCCTCATTTCTTATACCATTCACAGATGTGTACCTGCCTTTTTCCTTGATTAGTGAAGATAAGGATAATGTGTGACAATATAGGCAGTGAAAAATGGAAGTGGCAATTATCTCCATTAATAACTAGAAATGTCATTATATGAACATCTATTGCTTAATCAAGTAGGTTTTAGAGTGTCCATTAGTAAAAATGTTTATTATTAAATGTCAGCAGGAAATAGAAAATAGTGGATGAAACTCCACAGGGAGGCCCTCTGTACTGGAAGACTGAATTTTGACTAATTATTCATTTCATAAACTCATGGAAATTTTTCTTCCTCTTTTAAGTGCATTCTTCCCTGACCTGACCAGTTAGTGTAAAAATTAGTCTGCAGCTTTAACACCTGGGAGAGTCTCCCTTTACCTCTTGAACCTCATGATGCATTCAAGTAATTTCATGCCCCACCTCTCTGTATTTATTCTCTCTTCCACAAGTAGTCAATTCTCCCTCTGTTAACTACTTAAGTTTGTTAAAGGAAAAATAAATTTAGCTTAAGTTAATATAAACTCTTTATAAACGTTTTAAATATCTTGTTGAAGAAAGAGATCACAAAGTCCTAAATTCTCTCTTTTTTTAAAGTTTATTCATTTATTTTAAGAGAGAGAGAGAGAGACAGGGTGTGTGTGTGCGCACGCACAAGTGGAGAAAGGGCAGAAAGAGAGGGAGAAAGAGAGAATCGCAAGCAGGCTCGATGCTCAGTGCAGTGCCCAATGCAGGGCTTGATTCCATGAACTGTGAGATCATGACCTGAGCCAAAATCAGGAGTCAGATGCTTAACTGACTGAGCCACCCAGGCGACCCCTAAATTCTATCTTTTTGTTCAGCAAGTAATGTTGAATTATTTTTGTACCCTAATGGTGATGTTATTGCAACTTTTCATAGGGAAACTTTTTTCATGACTCTTTGAATTTATTACTTTTAAAAACTGTAGTTAAATATCCATGTTCTTCATTGACAAATTAGAATCGGTTTCACCAGTTCTCCCTATAAAGTCATAAAGTATAGCATAGAAACAGTTGTCATATGCTGATTTCATAGGCTTGCTGTAAAGATTAAATGAGATAATGTATGTAAAGATTTAACACAACTCTTGGCAAATAGACAATTTTCAATAAATAGTAACAATTCTTGTTATTAAGGTAAAAGTGAAAGAACCAAAATTCTCTAATGGTTTTCTATTGAAATGTTTTACCTTCATTTTAGACATTTAGAATTTTAGGTAGTCAAATATAAACACATAAGATATTATAATAAAAATCCATAACAAATATCCTTTGAAATGTATATTCATACTTTTAAGTACAAAAGAAATAGGACAAATCTATGTAACATGTTACACAAGGTGTAATAGTGTTAGGCAACTAGGCAATGTATGATACTGTCAAGACCTTTGCCAAACAGCCCACAAATGGAATCCCAATCCAACCCCAGCCAAGCTTACATGACCCCATGGAATCCTGGCATTTGATTTCCACCCCCCCCCCCCCCGCCCAGTCACCCAGAATCAGGCTTGGCAAACTCCTCACTGGGAAAGCAACTCAGACCAACTCCTTGAGATGCCCATGGTCCCTTAAAATTGGAATAGGTAGGTAAATAAAAGACAGTGTATGAATAGATTATATCAACTTAAACAGTGCCCGAAAACAGTGATAAGGGAGAAGGAGACAAGTTGCAGAAGGGCATGTATACCATACCACCCTTGATGGACACCTTTGTGTGTATATTAAACACACACACACACACACACACACACATAAAAGACAGCACTACGTACCATTCATGGATATATCGTATAAAGTATAAAAACATACTATAAAGAAACACAACATAGTTGCCTTTGGGGAGAAGAGGAGGAGAGAATGAGACTAGGAATTGGTAACAAATGGGAATTTCAGCTTTTTTTTTAATAAAAAAGAAAGGAAATAATAATTTATTATCAGTTTATTTTCAGAAGTGGATTTGTTAGAGGTTAACTTATTCTATGCACTTTTCTGCATTGTTTATATTTCTAAAAATAAATAGGAAGAATGTGAAAGCTAGAGGCTAGCCTACAGGCTGGCAAAAGGTAAGGGGTTGCTGTTGTATTGCCCACATAATTTAGTTAAAACCAATACATTAATCTTTTTTTCCAGTTAAACTGATTCAAGTTCATATATGTATATCCCAGAATATACAGACGTCGTGTTAGCTTTGGACAGATTTTTTATTTAGGAAGTATGTGGAACATCCGTGATATGCCCAGCAGTATACTCCTCAGGGTATACGCAGAAACTAAATGTACGAATTGTCTAGTCCCTGCGTATGAGGGTAAAACCTGGTGGGGGCTGTGGTAAACCAAAAGGCCTCATGTAAAGGCATTCCACTAAAGTTCAAATATGTTTTTAAACACGACGTGAGCCAAACTAAATGGAACTATGAGCCAAATTCTTCCCCAACTGCAAATTTCCAATCTCCGTGTACGTGCCGAGGTGAGACTTAACTCTTGGAAAACCATGCTGACAGCCTGCAGCTTTATCTCTGCAGCTTTTCTAGTAATTGTTGTGACAAGATAAATGAAATGAATCAGCTTAGTACTCAGAATAATTGGTAACTATTTATATGCATAAAAAAGAATAAAGTAAGTTAGTTAGAATAGACAAAGGGTACATAATTACAGAGGTAGATGGTGTGGATTTGCCTGGTTTTAAGTAGTTCGTTGCACAGCTTCCTATAGTTTGAATATACTGTTTTGTGTTATTCAGGCTGCACATGTGTGTAATGCTAGGCCGAGTAGAGAGAAAAAGTCAGATGAGCGATAGACACTCTGAGACAGCCATTCTTTATCTGTTCAAATAGTTAAGTCACTTTGGTTTTGCAGAAAAGGTGGTGGGCCCAGGAGGGAGCCTTAGGTGTGATAGATTGTTAAACTGTTTCCCACCCAGAATTTGTGCAGGCACCAGGATTTCAGCCTTCACTTGCTCAACTCAGAAGCCGGGATACGGCAGTGAGGGCAGAGGGAGCTCCCTAGTGGCCAGAGTCTGCAGTTCAGCCCCTCCGCCCTCCCCCTGGCCACGCAGCCTGGCTGCCTGAGAAAGAGACAGGCTAGAACAGGCAGTGCAGGGCAGGCTGGAATCCTGGACGACAGGCTGCGTCTGTGGGAAAAGAGACCCACGGCCCAGTTTTCTTGCAAAATCATCCGACTGTGGAAGAAGCATGTGGAAAGGGAAAGAATCCATTGTCCCCTATCATGTGCTCCGTTTTTTCGTAATTCTGCGACTTTATTATTAGTATTAAGTGGTGAGAATCCAGGGATGTTTGTCATCTGACTTTTTCAAATGTAAATATAAATTGACTTTCTAGGGTGGAATTGGTGCTTCTGTTTTCTGATTAGGGGATTAAATTGAGACTTTGTTTCCTTAATTTGTTAATCTGGTGTGTTGTTTTCATTAATTCCAGAAGTGGAAAGCTAAATAACCATTTAGAAGCTGCTATTCATGAGGCCATGAGTGAACTGGACAAAATGTCTGGGACTGTAAGTTAATTTATTTTTCCATTATACTATGTTTCTTTGAAAATAAATTATATTACACTTTTTGGTAAAGCGTCTTCAATATTGACAAGCAACTCACGTAGCAATACTAAATTACTAGGCTCCAAAAAAGACTGATATCAGAAAAGATTCAAAGTAATTTAAGAAAAAATAACCTAGTAGTATTAGCTGTGTCTTTTTTCTGAGATAACTTTTGTTTTTCCCACATAACATTCCTTCTAAACGTAAGCAGCAAAAAATAAAGTTCAAACCACAGCTTTATGCATTTAACTCTCTGCACAGCAGTAGCCATTACTGTTGCCTAAATATTCAATAATACAAATTTCTCTTTGTCCATAGAACCAAAAAAAAGGGGGAGAGGGATATTGAACAATAGGGTCAAGATCAAGAGTGTATCGACCTCTCATTTCCTTTCTATTGTTACCTAAAAAGTAAAATATTTGGCACAAAGTCCTATTGTTAAATTACTGAACATAGTAACCTCTGGTTTTCAAGAAGTTGTGTCTGTTCTTTCTTTACATTTTTACTTAACTGTTCACATAATAGTATCGAATGTGAGAAGTTTCATCATTGTTCTCTAACTCAAACATCGGTGAGTGTAAACACTCAAAATATAATTTTGGTAATTTCTTTTAAAAAATGTGAATTATCCAAGGCTATTCAGCAATGAAAGCTAATTTACTTTCACTCAACACTTTGTGTTAAAGTCACCTGGACCCCAACAACCCATTCAGTGGCTACTTATTGACAGATATAAGTTATAGACTCATAGAATGTTGGGGTTGGTATGGGCTTTAGAGATGTTGTGATCTAACCCATCGTTTTGCAGATGGATGAATTAAGGCCCTGAGAAGTTAAACTTCTTGACAGAATGTAGGAAAGTTCAGAAGCAGGGATCATGAAGTCCAACACCTTCCAAGGCCAGGCAAATACACTAAGTAAAGCAGGTCAGGTGTGAGAAAAAACAGCAATTCAAGTGGATTGAAAAATGCCAACTAGAGGTCAGGGAGGCTACCTTAGAGGCTCAGCACAATAGAGACTGTTGCTTACTTCGGTCTGGTGCCGGTTGGGGAAGGGCTTTCCACACACAGTCATTCAGAGGCCCAGGTTCTTCTTTCTGTTTCTAGTGTCCCCCATTCCTCAGGGCCTCCGAGTGCTCCTTCATATCATTTGCATGCAGCCCAGCAGGTGAGAGAAGTGTGTATGCACAGGGGTGCCAGGATAGGCTCCTCACTTCTGCTGTTTTCCACTGGACTGACCCCCTCATCTGGCTTTCTTAAGGCAAATGGACTAGGAAATGCATTCTACAATGTGCCCATTCAGGAAGAAGAGAAAATGGGTTCAGTGAGCCTCTTGCTGGTCTTTGCTGCAGGACATTTGGCCTTTGTGGCCAGCAGGCAGTGAGGAGTGATGGGATTGGGGCAACCTGGAGCCCATGCTCTCTCCAGAAGGAACTCCTTCTTCCATACTCCAGCAGGTCCAAACCTATGGGAAATTATGCCAGAATTGCCAGCTCCTCCAATTTTTCATAAGGTGCTAAGTCTAGAAGTGAAATTCCAACTTTTTTCATGTTGACAACTGTCTTTGTAAACAGTGAAACATCATATAGCTGTTAAACAAAATACCTTTTCAGGCCATATTTGGTTCACAGATTACCAAGACTTGTTTGCAGCCTTGGATAAAGGCTTCTTTCCTCAATTATAACAAGTTTTCAGTTATCATTCTTCGCCAGAAACTAGTGGTTTTTAAAAAATGTATATGGACAGGTTAGGAGGAAGAGGCAGTGTGACAAACTTATAAATGTTACTTTTAAAATTTAAGTTCTTAAAACAGCTTTTTGCATTTGCCTTCGAATAGCATTGGCCTTCGTTGTTATCTTAACATTATTTTAAAACAATTAAGCCAACTTGTAGTGGATCTTGAGAGCTGATTGGGAACATCTCCTAATTATGAATTCTGTGACATTATGTTGGTAACTTTGAAATTGGCTGTGGTACAAGTACGTACACCATGGAAATTGGCATATCCTACACTCGGCTTGTGTCCCTCCACAGGGTACTGGTTGTTAAACATTAGCTACACCACGGCCTTGGGACCATCCTGCCTTTCCTGGGTCTAGGCTTGCCCTCTCCTGTCAGTAACCACATACATTGCGGGGCACCTGATCACCTCCCTAGCACCTGTTCTCTGCCCCTCCAAACCATACCTGCTGTCCGATACCTGGTAACCATACTCTGCCATGCTCCATGCCTGCTCAATCTGATACACAGCCCTAACTGCTACAGTTTCTGCATTTAGTATACAGAGATGAGTTCATCAGTTACATTTTCCAGACTATACAAGCTCAGATCTGCCAACAGATGGTAGTGATCTTCTATTTTTCACTCTGATTGTTCTCTTAAATAAACTTCCATGGGCTGAGCTGAGTGCATATTCTTACCATCTCTGACCCTTCTTAGTAGTTGTAAAATAAGTCGGGTGATGAAGTAAAGAAGAAAACATGTTTGGTATGTATTTTTCTGCTTTTCTAGACTCTGCTGAAGTTGGCGATCTAGGGATCCCTAACAAAAAGGGCTTTATTTTTGTCTTAAATGCACAGCAGAGGTAGCAACTGCACACGTCATTTCCCACACGTGATGTTCTCTGGTTCCTCCCTTGCGTTCCAGTGTTACAGGTTTGCTCTGCTTATCTGTTCCTAGGACTCCTCATTCCCTGTAGTGACTATGGACACACTAAGATCTGAGATCTTGGTAAAAATTTTAAATGGCTCAGGAGATCAGTGATTGGAAATGAAAGGTGGAATCTCTTTCCTCCCCTGTTTCTTTGTCAGAAATCGAATGGTGCTTGTACTTTCAACCTTTGTTGTTATTTTTTCCCCACCTCTTTATTTCCAGGTTCACCAAATCCCACAGGGAGACAGACAAATGAGACCCCCCAAACCCAAGAGGAGGAAGATCTCCAGATAACAGGGACTACTCCACCAATGCGCAGTGTTTATTAAAGGAACGTGCACAGATATTATCTCTATATAGGTATTGATATAGCCACTGTTATATCAGTATTTATACTATGGCAGATAGCTACCACCACCACAGGGTGCTAAAAGAAACAGTGATATGATATTTTTTTTTGATGAGGAAGGATAATGAATGCTGGAAAACCAATCAAAATCCCTGAATGATGAGAGTAATAAATGGTCAAGAGATTACTGAGAAACTTTTTCTATAATACTAAAATTGTGATTATAAGAAATGTCCACATGTTTCTGAAGAATTTTCAATGTTGTATATAGAAAATGCAGAATTTCATGGCGATATCAGAAATGTAAATATTGTACAATATTGTCATGTACAAGCGTACCTAATGCACACTTTATCTTTTATTGTACAAAGAAATAGTGTACAAAATTCTTTGGTTTCTATGGAGTACACCTACCAGAGACTACCAGTGTAAAGTGATAAATAAAAATACAACCTAAATGCTTTTCTATGATAATGTAAAAGATGCTGTTTTTGTATTTAACAGCAGAGAAAAGGCATGACAATGTATTACCTGAATTATGACATACATTGCACACCACCGAGTGTCCATTTCTATTGTCTGTTTGGAATGAACCTTATCCGGAAGCACTGGACCCGATTTCGGGTGCCTAGGAAATCAAAACCTTGCAGATTCCTAATGGGATGAGGGCTCACAGGTCTAAATTAAGAATTCAGAAACTGCAACCATTTGTTGCATATTTTTTTTACCTAAGTTTTAAAGTAGAATAGGTTTTATAAAAAAAAAAAATCTTAGATGGAATATTTTACTCAGTCATTTCTGTAGTTAATGTTTGATAGCCACCTCTTGACTCAGATAGCTTAGGCCGCACCACCATGGATGCTCAGAGTTGAATTTTTTTGGCAAACAATACCGGACAAGATAAAACTCTGTTTCCACACCTGGAGGCAAAAGCCCCCCTTCAAAACCATTATCAGAGGTAAGGTTGATTATAAGTCAGTTTTCTTGTAGTGGCAAAAAAAAAAAAAAAAAAAAAAATACCAATCATCACAGCAAGTGTCATAGCCATTCATCAGTATTACTCAAACCAGAAGTGAAGGTGGCTTACAAAATTATTAGCAATGGTAATTTTTTATCAGTATTATGTAACATATCAGATTTATTTTATTTAAAGAATTATTTATACCATTAACAGATTCTTATATATATTAATGTGGCTGAAATGTGCAGGTTAAATCTATTAACCAAATTATTTATATTATATTAAGTAAGAAAAAAAATGTGAAACAAATGTAGAGAGAAAATACTACATTACAAGTATACAAACCTAAAACTGTGAGCCATTGTAAAGTACAAGGTTATTAATAAGAAATGTAGCACAACATGATTTTCCGTCTTTTTTCACGATTTTTGTGGTGGTGGTATAACCCTGTCTCCCACGCACTTGAGAGAAGTTTCAGGCCTCCAGCCTGACTTCAGCTGATGGATTGTCAAAAGAAGGGATCCATTATCCCTTTATTCTTAGAATCACCAGCCCCCACCCCTAAACCCATGAACCCCTAGAGAGCGCTCGCTGCCTTGTCCCCTAGCCTGGGGCTCACTCAACAGCTTCATGCTCCAGTTACCAGGAGCCCTTCAATAGCAGGCTCTGGACCCCCAGATGCCCACCACCTCCACTATCCCTCCTCTCTCATCCACCCCGCATACTCCTCACTCCCATGATGTAGCAGAGTTCCAGTAACTCAGGAAAAAGGAGACCAAGGTCATTCTTCCAGTTGGTTTCTTGGGGCCACAGCACAGAGCACTCCACCAGGGCTCACTTTTGATAGCAACAGCTCTTAGTTCTTCCCCCCAGGGTCTCCTGGGTCTCCTGTGTCTCACTGTACTTTCACTCCCACCCTCACCCCTACCCCCATGCCTGATGGAATACAACTGGCACCCAGGCTTCATGGCCTGGAGGCAGGAAACCTTCCTTGTAGGGGTAGGTCCATTTTGTCTTTCATGTAACAGTGGGATTGCCTGCCGGTCCTTCGCGCAGTCGCCCTAAGTAATCTTTTGTGTAGTTCAGTTGACACATCTTTGCGTGTTTGCTATGTTTAAACCATAAATGTCCTTTGTTGTCCCCCCACCGATCTGCTTTTCTACTGTTCTGTCTACATGGTTGTTTTTATTCCCAGATAGATGCATATGCGTGTTTGTGCATGGCGTGTGTCTGCGTATATGTGGGTGTGGATGTGTGTGTTGATACGTAGAAGTTTTTTTAGCCTTTCCTGTCTTTAGAACGAGTTTGTGTCCACCTGGCCTTCTTTTAGATATTTTAAGCTAATTAGATGTGTGGTTCCCCACCAATGTATACTTTACATCTGTAGACCATGTAAAGTATGTTTGTGCCCATGATTTCACTGGTTGCTTATGGCTTTGATGTGGCTGCTAGGTGTTGTTGTTCCAGTCCACATGGGGTTTTCCCCCCTCTCTTTTACAGTTATATGGTTTCGTGTAAGCAGTTAATGTAAATATTGTTAGCATTACAGGTCATGCAGTGCTGTAACATTTTTTTAAATGTTGCACCTACTTTACAATTAAAAACTTGGTCACTCATACTTGAATTTTGCCCATAGAGCCATTTCTTTCTCTTTGTATTGAAGCCAATTCATTTTTTAAAAATGAAGGCTAGCCTTTATACATTAGTAAATTTTTTATTTCCTAAAGTAAACTTTTTTCTCCCCCCAACAAATCTGACAATTGAAACAATGAAAATTTTTTTTGCTCCTTTAAAGAACATAATACCCCTCTTGGAAAAGAAAATCTCATTTTATTTTGTGTCCCTTAACAGTCTTAGGAAGCACAACAAGAATAAACTACATCTTTAAGTAGTTTTTAAAGATTATTTCAAGCGAATGAAAATTAACTGAGCAGCTCTTGTTTGATTTGTCTCATTTGTAGCATTAAAAGTAATCAGGGTTTTTATTTATTTAAAGGAATATTTTTGGTTTGTAGTTTTCAGTCTCCTTGTGAATGTAAATGCTTTAATAGCATTCATCCCTTGTGATATCATGGGCCACTTTTACTCTTGTAGTTGGACCCTGACTTTGAGTTATTGGCAATGTCTCTTTTTCAAGTAAACCCCACCTTCATTTTTGAACATAACACTGCAGAATTGTGGGAACAGCAGAGAGCTGCTATTTTGCTTTCTGTAAGTTTTATGAAGATTCCCAACTGACTTATTCCATGAGGTAATTCTTTTTTCATTTCAGACCAGGGTAACACATTGTGATTAACTCCGGTAATCTTCTCTGCAGTTTGCAATGTTCCCTTGTAAGTCACAAGTGGTTTTGCATTGAGATTTTAAAATCTAAGATGCTTCAGATGTTGGTGACATTACTCTTTCTGAAAAGGAAGCCAATATTCTAGACCTTACCGAAAATATGATACCTTGTTTACTTTCCCCATTGATGCCCAAATGGTGTTTAATACAAGTCTCAAGACTTTTCAATGTAGCCTATAAAATGAGCTGTGCGTTACTTGATTCATTTGGGGGCTATGAAAAAAATAATATCAACAGCCAGAACTGTAATATTGAATTAATTTATCTTTTCTTTCATTCACTCTATCACATTTGCATTAGCCAAAGAGATAAGAACATTAGTAATTCATACGTGTAAACAACCCAGAAGTGAATTTTAAATCCGTGAGCCAAAAAGCAATAAACAACTCAAGCATGGGAAATCCTGCTAACAGTGGGGGGTCTGATACAGAAAAAATATATAAAAAGCATTATCTTCAAATATGAAAGATTAATTTGTATCTACTGTAAATATGTAATATCAGCCTTATCTGCTTTTATACACACTGTGTGTGTACCTCAGCGACCTTTTATAAACCGGAAAGATGGTTGATTTAATAATTTGTTATGTAAATACAAAGTTGTCTATAAATTGGAAAATTTGATGCCAGATGGCTTCACAATATACAAATGTGTTTTGTAATATCATGCCTTTATGGATTAAGTATAAATACACTGGATTGTCTGTGTAGAAGAGTAGCAATTTACATTTCACCTGCATTTCAAGTGGATATTTTTGTCCAAGTGGTTATCTTCTTAGGACAAGAAAATGACCTGAACATTTTCAATGTGGAAAACAAATATGGTTTTGAAATCACCAAAACTCCTTTTCACACTCAAGTGTCTGTTCAATTCCATACTAAATGCCTTTTATTATATTTCTATAGGAGAGTCCTTGATCTGGGATTGGGACCTACCTAGGAAACCTCCCCAAACTGAATTATTCTGCTTTAGGAACAGGCTGTGCATCTTAATTTCTAAATCATAGGCAAGGGAAGAACCACAGCCTTCTTACCATTTTTTAACTTGTTCTTTTCTGCTTTGTTTCCACACATCTTGGAAAGCACTACACAGATAAACAGGGCCTAGTTCTCATGCACCAATGTGTCTACAAAGGGACGCCTCAATGCAGGGCTTCCCAACCCTGGCACTACTGGCATTTTGGGTGAGATCATTCTTTGTCCTGGGGCCTGTCCTGTGCATTGTAGGATGTTTGGCAGCTGCCCGTGCCTCTACCGACTAGATGCCAGTACCATCCCTTCCAAATTGTGACAATCAAAAATGATGCTAGACGTTGCCAAATGTCTCCTGGGGTGGGGGTGGGGAATGGAGAGTGGGCGTAGGGGACAAAGTGAGACTTGAAAACCACTGTCTTAACAGAATCAGTTAGGGGACATATGTCTGTGTGAAATATTGGCATGTTCTGCCTGCTGTAATCAACAGGAAACTGATTCCTAGATCAAAATCCAAAACAAAATCCATGCCAAAGTAGTGCTTCTCAATCCATCAATAAGGAAGTGAATATATTAGCTTCAGCCTCATGTTGAGCACATTTGGCGTTTGTGATCATAAGACCCAAGACAATCATGTTTTGAGAACTCCCATGTTGGGCTTAGGAGAGTTATCTAAATACCATGATTCAGTTTACAAGAAGGCTAATAGCCCGCTTTGGATGTGTGTATGGAGCTTCAGGTAATAGAAGGCTGATAGTGTAGCTGCCTGCCTTGGGTCAAGATGAGGAATTTGGCTAAGGAGACCATGCCATGTATACATTTTAACAGCTCTCTATAGCAGTCTGGTTCAAGTATCAGTAGTTTTTGTGCGATCCTCCTCTTAGTTCTGATGGAAGCAGTTCCGTAGATCTTGCAGATATCACTGATACATTTATTCATTTGATAAATATTCTTGGGTTCCTCTCTATGCCATACCCAGTAGGCAGCAGTAGGCATACAATAGTGAATAAGACAGACCCCATTCTTTGCCCCCACAGAGCAACCCAAGGAGATGGCCAGTGGAACACGTAAGTACAATAAAGGGTGATAAGGGCTGGTCTGGGAAGCACATGGCAGGCCCCTGACCTAGGTTAGTGAGGATGAGGGAAAGATGAATAGGAATGGGGCAAAGAAGACGTGTGTGGCCTGGAGGAGGGTAAAGGAGTGTGTTGGGGCACAGAGAATGGCACGCTTAAGGCTGGAGGCTGGCGGAAGTGTGAGAGAACAGCTGAGGAGTAGCGTGCATGAGGCAGTCGAAAAGAGAAGTGGGGTGAAGCCCTAAGGGGGATCTGGACAAGTATTCCCCAGACTGCACTTTAGCATGGCGGTGGTGGGGAGTACTGCAGGGTTTTAAGGTGGGGCGTGATATGATCAAGGTCTGTGTTTTAGAAAGACTATTCCAACAGCTGTGGGAAGAACAGGCATTTGGAGTGAGACGACACTGAGGAGCATAGATCTCGTCTGGAGTACAGCATTTTCGAAAAACACTTAATCCTCAAAAAGCGAAAAACATCCTGGGCCCACCATAACTCTTCATGCCACATTTGTTGAGCAAAGCCCCGTCCCAGTCTTGAGGTAGCATCAATCCCTTATTTCCTTCACACAAATTAGTGCTGTGCTGGCAGACCAATAATGTTTCTATTTTGATGATCAGAGGCCACAGAAGTTTAGAACCCCAAAGCATTACCGTGTTAAGAAATGTTAGAAAGTGAGGCCTGCTAACCAGAATGCACAGGTAAGTGTAGGTCAGGTACAGACCTTCGGCATGCCTACTTCCTCCCACACAGCTCCACCGGGAAACAGGAAGCTGCAGAAGAGCTCACGAGACGCCAGAGGTGCCAGGTAAGCACCAAGGGTTGTCAAAGCCCAGGAAAGCAGGACTACAGGGCGTCAGGGACCCAGGACAACGCCATCTGGCTACAGGGGCATCTACCCCACAGCAGGGGAGACCGCAGGGGTCTTTCATCATCCATCCCAGGTCATTATTAGGTACATGCCCTTCAAAGTATCCCCAACCACTATTATCACCTCCTACATTCAATGAACATTGAACATAAGGGCTTTAAAAGCTAATTATCGGTAAAAAAAAAAAAAAAAGCTATAACAACAACAACAGAGGCAGTGCAATGACAGGCATTCAATCCTATGATCCAGAGGCCAGCAAATAGGCCTTCCCTCTATAACAGGTCCTGTATACAGGAAACGGACCCTTGACAGGGAGGCAGCCCATTATAAAGTTGATAAACTGGGTCCCGGAGACAGATCATCTCCAGTCAAATCTAGACTGTGCCAGTAACAGTTGTTTAACTTTGGGCAAGTTATTTAACCTATCTATGCTTAGATTCACCTGTAAAAGGAGAACACTTCCCTCATGGGGTTAAGGATTGAATGAGATAATGCAGATAAAGTTCTTAGCGCCTGTCACGTAACAGGTCCTCAGAGAACGTGTATTGTTAAGCTGCAGTATGAAAGATTTAGATCAGGAAAGGGAGCTTCCTGCCAGTGAAGTGTCACAGGTAAGGAGGAGTTGTGTCTCTCCAGAAAGGCTTTAAAGGTAGGAAAGTGCTATTTACCTGTCCAAGGCAGTTCTGGCCCAAGCAAACTGCATCATGGAAGCCTTTTCTGGCTCTCCTATCCAGCCCTGAGCTTCTGGATCTTCTACCTATGGTGTTTCTTAGATTAATTCTACTTCCCATAATGCCACATGCAGAAATGAATCAATAAAATGGTTCTAATAAACTAGGCGGGAAAATGACTTCTCTAAGAAGATAACTACATTCACTGACTGTGGCAACCATGGTAGAAACAGAACTTCTAGCTTTCAGCCTCAGAGTGAAGTCAGAACGAGTTCTTTGAGTAAGTAGCTCAAGGTATGAGAAGTTTAAACAATTTCAAATCAGTCAGATCAGGACTACAGAGCTTAGTACAGAGAAGAGTATATTTGACTTAAGAGACTGAAATTTGGGGTCCCAGTTCTTACCGCTGACTGACTCCATGATTTAGGACAAATCACTAAAAAGATCCTGGGTCTAGACTCCTAGGATGCGAAACCAGTTATTCAGTGGCTGTGTGACTTCAGGCAAATTACCTTCTTGGTGCCTTAGTTTCATCATCTGAAAACTAAGGGATAATAGAATCATCAATGTGCTAGAGGATTAAATAAATCAATCTATGTGAAGCACTTAGAAGAGTGTCAGGCATAGAGTAAATGCTATGCAAGTCTAGATGTTGTCATTATTATTACTTCTAATAGTAGGGGCTGAGCCTCAGTTCCTTCATCCACAGATGGAAATGACATAGCTTTTATTTGTCTTAAAGAAAGATCCAGTCTTCTGTGGGATGATCACTTTAGAGGATCCTACTGTTTACATTTAACCATTTATTTCTTTTCCCTGATTTAAACAAGGATGCTCTTGAGAGGAGTAAGACTGTGAACCAAGCAAGAATCAGGAATTTCCTAAAAAAAAAATTGAGACTTATGGAGGGTGGGAGGAAAGTGTTCATAACTCTCCTAGGGTTAGCTATACTCAGAGGACTAATATGAAAATGAGAAGAGATAATACACTGAGACATGCTTTCAAAAAGGGAGAGGAAAGAACAAATAATCTGAAGTGATAGTATCTTCAAGTGTCATTAAGAATTATTATTTATTTTTAAATTGGAAGTTTATGTCTAAATACTGAACCTAGACTTTTTAGACTGAATTCTTAGTCACATCTTGCTGAAAGAGGGGGCAAAATTTGTTAAACACTGATGGAGGGAGTCGATTTTAGCTGAGCACTTAGGTCCCAGGGGCAGAGCCTCTTTGGGGTTTCCCGTCTGTTCAGTATCCTGGGCTGCTGTAGAACAACACACGTGGGAAAGCATCTGGGGGACTAGTCGCCAGGAGATTTGGTCCCTGGACTGTGACTGAATCCTCCCCAGAACATAGTTTTTCCTGCCAAGTTAATCTTAAGCAGCTTTTGTGGTCAGAGAACATATCCTTAGGAAATCTTCTGTGACCTTTTACAGGCTCTATCCCCCTTTCCCAATCAAATAGAGATCATCTAGGATCAATAAGTTCCTTCAAATTTCAAAACAAGCATGGAGGTCAGGGGCCTGTGATTTCAGGCTGAGTCTCACTCTTCTGGTTTAGTTGGCAAAGAATGGGGAAGCAGACACTCACAGGAGCTGGAAAAGAAAGCGTTTAAGAATTGGCGCGAAGTGCACTGGCTTGCTATGGATAAGCTGCCTGTCTGAGCAAGAGTCACCAAAGGCGAGAGAGACCCTTCCCTCCCTTTTCTGATTGTTTTCCAGCTCTTCCCAAATGTCCAAGGCGATCGTGGAGCAGGTGGGGCATCCTGGGAGGAGAGAAAGTGTGTGCATTGTGATTCTGTGCTTCACAAGGCAATCAGGTCAGCCAAAAGAGATCAGACCATGCTGACTGCCATCATGAGGAGGCATAGCTCTCTGAGTGAAGAACAAAATCAACAAGAGGTGTGGTTTCTCCCTCAAAGAATGGATTTCCTTGTTGTGAAGCAGTGATTGCCAAACTTTGAGGACTAACTATATACAAGTGTGTGTGTGTGTGTGTGTGTGTGTGTGTTGTGTGTACTACTGCAATAATTATAGATGTGCGTTATGAAACACACAAAATACAAATTAAGAAAGACTGAGATTAACTGAACAGAAATAAGAGTTTTTCTTTTTTCCCCTCTCTCATCCCAGTGGATTATCTTGTACTGTGCCTGAGGTGTGTGTATCCACATTCGGAGATTGCTTTAAGTGACGAAATACAGGGAGGCCAGAATATGTTGCTTCAGTGAGCAAAGGCAGTGATAGCACTGAGCGATCAAAGGGAGTTGCGGGAGGGGGACCCAGTTTTTCTTATTCAACTTTCTGTGCTCAGTTCTACTTAAATGGTAAGGGAAAGAAAGCATTCCTGGAAATCTGATAAATAACATGGAATCCATGTTTTATGTTAGGTTATATGAATAACCTCAATCTCTCTATAAGTTCAAAGTGTCTATTAATTATGTCTGTTTGGATGTGAGACAGAGTCACTGTCAGATTCTATCACCTGCTCAGGAGAGTTGCCAACCCTGACTGCAGGCCCATCACTGCCCATGCCACTCTTGGTAGGAGAGGCCACACCCATGCTCACAAACCTAGTCAGGCACCCTCACTGTGCACATGCACATGTACTCCATGCGTCCCCAGTCTCAGGAAAGTTCTGGAACTTTCTTGACAAGTAGCCAAATTGCGTAGTTCCAGGCATCTCATTCATTAAGTCATGATATTGTGGAAAAAGAGCTGAACTGGGTTCTAGGCGCAGCTCAGCTGTGTGACCTTGGACAAGTGCCTTAACTTCTTCCAATGTGAGCTTTCTCATCTGTCCCTAGGGGAACTGGAATTATACTTCCTGCCCCACAGGATTACTATGAAGTTCAAATGAACATACTTATGAAGGTGCTTTGCGAAAAGCAAAATGTGCAAATACAAAGGTATTCAGATTCATGTATTAAGGTCTTTTCAAGGCATAAAGACAAACTTGTCCTAGAAATCTTGGAATTAACTATCCTGCAGAATATTCTCTTAAGGAACCCAGCTCAGAGGGAAATTGGCTCATGGTAGATTTCTCATCTGAACTCAGAGCCCTAGAAGCTTTATAAGTAACCCTAAAGAATAAACCAAGTGGACAATGATGACTTCTAAATATTTAGGTACATTTCCATGCTTCCAGATAATGCCAAGATTTCCAAGAGGTGTAATTTTTTTGTTCATTCATTCATTCCGCAAATATTTACAGAGCGTCTTATCTCTGAGAGAAAGTTAAAAAAGCCCCTCCTTCAAGGGCTCCCATTCCAGTGAGTGAGGAAGTTGTATAAACAATCATTGTAGTACACTGGCAAGAGTCACTGCAAGGTGTGAATTACAAACAGCTTTGGAATATTGGGAGACTTAAATATTGGGGAATCAGGTTAAGTGACTTAGGGAAGAGTAGGAATTCAGGCATTGCTAGCAGGGGTAAAGAATATTACAAGAGAAGGAATAAAGTGAAAGACTAGGGGCTGGGTGGAGGATAGGAAGGGGTAGAGAACAACATGATTTTCTGAGAACTGTGAGGGACTCAGTAAGTCTTGAGTTGATTTCCAGGAAGGAGAGCGGGAGATGATAAGCCTGGAAAGTAAGGAGAGGCCAGCTAGCTCATGGTGGAAGTGGGGTGCTGGCAGGTCTTCTAGGCCAGCAGAACATGGAAAGCCATTTGAAATATTTTAAGTCAGATGAGCAACAATCATTTATCTATACACGTATCAACAAATATTTCTATTTATTGTGCACTTCACATATGTCAGCACTACTGTAGGATACAATGGTAAATGTGACTCCCATGTTCCAACCCTCATAGAATGTATAGCCTAGGGTCAAAGACAGACACCAAAAGATTATTAAACTGTAATGAGTGTTATGATGACCATAGGGTTCTATGCCACCATTTAATGTTGTTTTAGAAAGGTCACTCTGATCAGAGAAGAGGTTGGATCATTCTTCCTATCCTCCTGGAAAAGTGCCAACAGTTCAAGTTCACTCCATTGACCTCAGGGTAAAAACCCAGCTGCTCTCTGAGATACTCAGTCAAGATATCATTGACCTCAGGGTGCCTGGGTGCCTGAATCAGTAGAGCAGTTGAGTGTCCAGCTCCTGATTTCAGCTCAGATCATGATCTCATGATCCCAGGGTCATGGGATCCAGCTCAGCATTGAGCTCTGCACTGAGCATGAAGCCTGTTTAAGATATTCTCTCTCTCCCTCTGCCCTTCTCTCCTTCTCTCTTAAAAAGAGAGAGAGAGAGAGAGAGAGAGAGAGAGAGATTATTGACCTCCAAAATTAAGGCATAGGGAATAGCTAGGTTAAGGTCAACAACTTAATACGATTGTATTTAGAACCCAGAGCCATAAGGTTGGAATCAAAAGTCTTATACTGTGGTCTCAGCTCTGCTCCTGTTTATCCATGTGACTTTGAGCAAATCACACCATTCACTGGGCTTACTAATTTCAAGTAAATAATAGATTTATTCTCAGATTAATGTTCTTTATTAAAAAAAAAAAGATTTCATTTTTAAGTAATTTCTACACCCAACGTAGGGCTTGAACTCACAACCCCCAGATCAAGAGTTGCATGTGCTCCTGACTGAACCAGACAGGCGCCCCCCCAAATTAATGTTCTAAGATTCAATGGCAACCCTGCTAGGGCCTTCTGGGTTAATCTTTGTCAGATATACCTACTCATGGACTGACAATGAAGAGACAATTTCTTGAAGTACTTTTTTTTAATTTAAATTTAATTTTATTTTTATATTTTAATTTAAGTTTTTATTTTGAAGCACTTTCTCCATGTAACTCACCCCCCTCCAACACAGTCCTTCACTTCACACTGTCCTTTTTGTTGGACTGAATCAAATCAAACAGATGGGGCAACAAGGAACAATCCCACTGATGTGTGCATGTTGTCCTTAGACCTCACAGCAGGCTATTAGCTCCCTCCAACTGGATTTTGCCTTTCTCTTTTTTTACTACAAAAGATTATATGAGGCACAGCTCCTCATTAGGCAAGAAGCTAATGCTTTCTCCAGGACCAGAATAGGAAGCTACATGGGATGAGCTTTGATGGGCACCAAAACTTATACCAGCCCGTCTCAATGTCTGAAATTTCCATGACCAAGATTAACAAATCCCTGTGAGATCAGACAAATGACCTGACAGCCTGACAATTGTATCAAGAATGGCAGGGAAGATGGGGGTGGGGTGTCCCAGTATCACATTCTGTCATTCCAGGTGACAAAATGGTAGTGTGCTTGTCAACATGCCTAAAAATGATGCCATTTACGTGATGACATGTAATTCATATGTTGTTCTGCATCTACGAAACTCCTTTTTTCCAAGGTAGGAGAAAAGAACAAAGAACATAAATGGCACCTCCTGTCAAGATTCACCACCACTATGTACACGTCACCTGTGTGTGCCTACCCCAACCTCAGCTGGGTGGCTATCATTCGACATCTTGGTAGTAGTCAGTGATGCCTGAGGGCTCATGATGAAGGCTTCCCCTCCACATGTCCAGTGGCTGATTGATGCAGGCTGTCAGCCAGGACCTTGACAAGGACTGTTGGCCAGAACACTTACACTTGACTTCTCTGTGTGGTCTAGGCTTCCTCACAGCATTGTGTCCGGCTTCTAAGAGCAAATACTCCAAGACACAGAGAAAGAGCCATGTGGAAGCTGTATTGCCTTTTCTAATCTAACCTCTGAAGTCACATGTCATTGCTTCTACCCAATCTAATTGGTTAGAAGCAAGGCCCTTAAGCCAGCCTGTATTCTAGAAAAGGGAAATTTGACTGCCATTTTTTAAAAAAAGAAATATTCTCATTTTTTAAAAATGTACATTTATTTATGAGAGAGACAGTGCAAGCGGGGGGAGGGGCAGAGAGATAGGGGAGAACAGAGGATCTGAAGTGGGCTCTGTGCTGACAGCAGAGAGCCTGATGCAGGGATTGAACTCACAAACCATGAGATCATGACCTGAGCCAAAGTCAGACACTTAACTGACTGAGGATCCAGGTGCCCCTTGATTGCCTTTCTTGATGGAGTGAAAAAAAATTTGTAGACACATTTAAAACCACCACGTAAGTTTTGAACAAAACATGTGGTTGGAACATATTCTTCTTGCTCTGTAAGTATTGCTAAGATAAAATAATTGCTAATGTTTTCGGAGCACTTGCCATGTGCCAGGAACAATGCTAAGCACGCTACATGGTGTGACAGTTAGATGACAAACTATCCCATATTCTACAGGACACGTACTGTTATTTACCCATTTCATCAATCTGGAATCTAAAACTTGAAGACCTTAGATAATTTGTCCATGTTACCCAGGTAGAAAGTGGCAGTCCCAGGACAGGAGCCCAGGCAGGCTTGTCCATTAATAAGCCAAACTGTCAACATTTCCTCAGGCTCTCTTTTGCATGTATGAGTTTCAGGTGCATGAAATAGATTTTTCAAAGTTAATAAGTGGATGTATAACTGTATCCAACCTCACACACAAAATATGCTTGTACAGTTCCTAACAATAAGGAGAAAATATCTTCCTGGTAGCTGTTATTGGAAGGTTTTTGGAGGGAGGAGGTTGGATTTGAAGGAAAGATGCTAGGATAACCCCTTTGTGGGGTAACAGGTGTCTCCCTAGCTAGGTTTCAGGGCAGGAAGGACCTTCTTTTTTTTAATGTTTATTTATTTTTGAGAGAGTGCAAGTGGGGGAGAGACAGAGAGAAGGATGGAGACAGAAGATCCAGAAGTGACTCTGAACTGACAGCAGTGAGACCGATGCGGGGCTCAAACCCACAAACCGTGAGATCATGACCTAAGCCAAAGTCGACGCTCAACCAACTGAGCCACCCAGATGCCCCAGGAGGGAGCTTCTTGAAGGGAGAGGTATTGAGGGTTGTGGAAGAATGGTGAAGAAATAGGCAATTTCCAGATCTTCCAACCCACCCCTTTTTCCATAAGACAATCAGAAGGAGATTTTAGGAGCAGAGACATCTAAAAGAGATTTCTTTCCTGCAGAGGGATTTGTAAGATGCTATGTGCTGTGTAACATGAACTCCCCCCAGGCCTCCAACATTTTTATGTGAAATTACAAAAATTCATGGTGGGTGTGTATAGTTCAATTTATTTACTTATGTTTTTTTTAATTTTTTTTTTAACATTTATTTATTTTTGAGACAGAGACAGAGCATGAACAGGGGAGGGTCAGAGAGAGGGAGACACAGAATCTGAAACAGGCTCCAGGCTCTGAGCTGTCAGCACAGAGCCCGACACGGGGCTCGAACTCACAGCCCTTACGGACCGTGAGATCATGACCTGAGCTGAAGTCGGCCGCCTAACCGACTGAGCCACCCAGGCGCCCCAGTTCAATTTATTTTTATAGCTAGTTTAGAGGGTGAGTTTTGTATCATGAATTGCTCAAAATTAGCCTATGCTAATAAAGCGGGGGGCACTAGCCTCTGGGTTCTTAAATCATGCCCTATAACAAGTAGTTCGTGTCCTTGACAAAGTGATGGAACTCATTAACTAGTTTCAGTCCCACTAGGAGCCTGTTCATCCTTCCCAGTAATTGGCATCAAGCCCAATCTGTTCCAGGAAGAATGAATTTCCTCACTGAGCATATGCTTACTGAGTGTCTATGGCACTTGTCATACCCAGATATGAACAAACCTCAGTAAGACTAAATTCTGGATTGAGGGGCTGTTCACCTTGTTTTGCCTACTTTGGTTACCAGGAATCTACGTGGAAGGTAGGTCTCATTTGGTCCAGATATGTAATAATTCTGCAATGAGTATGAAACCAACTCCAAGTACCCACTGAGACTAACCCAACACTCTGTGGTGAGAATCAAATAAATTTTTTCTTTATGCTTACACCAAAGAGCCTCCAGGATTGTCTTTGGCTCCCTTTCATTAGGGAAGTGGCAATAACTCTTAATCTGTCTAGCTTGAAGGCACAGCTCAGGTCTGATCTAGGCCAACTTTGGGTTTCCTGTGTTGTTCTTGTCCACTGTCGTCTGCTGCCTCTTGCCACAGATTCTTGGTGATAAGCCTCAACATTTACACCAAACATAGCCATTGAACACTTAGGTGTCAATTGTTTTCTTCAAAATGCTTCCGTTTCCTCCATCAAGCTCTGAAAAATGGCCCTGGGATGGTAGGTTCCGTAGCTTCCTATCACTACCACCTACACACTCTGATGGTGGTTGTGCTTTCCCTGTGGAGATGACTACACATTTACAGCACCAAAAGGAGCAAGGGCTTTATGACCCTTCTCATGGGAGGTATTACTTATATTCTGATTGGAGTCATAACTTAAAATGGATCCCTCATTTTGTAGAAATGTGGATACCATGACCCCTCCTATGCAATACCGTTAAGCCTCTCTCTGTCAAGGTTCCCTTAAACAGTACTGTTTAATCATTTTGTAGAATACTGTATCATTTCCCCTAATTGTCTACAACCTCTTTCTATAAAAGGACTTCATTTTTAAATACTTGTGATGTCTTTCTACCTCTCCACCCTGCTGACAATCAGACTTGACTGTGGACTAGTTTTGGCCAGTGAATTGTGAGTAGAAGTGACAGAGCCTGTTCCAAAAAGAAGCCTCAAGAGTCACTGTGTGTTTCTGTCATGTTTCTTGCTGTTTTCTGTATCCACAAATTTATATTTTAGATGAGGAGTATTCTTTCACTCTCAATCCCCCAGAAGATGAGACATGTAGAATGAAGCTGGATGGAGCTCAGCAGAGCTGTAGCTGACCCGCAAGAGCCATGAAATAAAGAGCATGAGCAAGAAATAAACCTTTGTTGGTTTCAGGCACTAGGATTTTGGGGTGTCACTACAGCTTAACCTAGCATAAGCTGACTAAAACACTCATAATGTAAGTTACATGCTTACTGTGAGGAAGCCTTTGTGGAATATGAAGTTGTACAAGATAGTGTCTGCCTTCTAGAAGCTTACAATCTAAGACAAGATTAGATGCCCAAGCATCCGTTAAAGTAGCAGAAGTGGCTAAGCTGATGAGTGAGGCTGGAGGACCATAAGGCTGGTTAGCAGCCTGAAAAGTGAGAGGGGAAAATTTCACAGAGGAGGTGATTGGGAGGTTCAATGATGCAGGCACTTCAAGGAGAAAAAGGGCTGAGCAAGGTCTTCAAGGAATTACTTCTGGGTGAGTGGGTAGAGCAGGCGGTCCGATGCAAAGGGCTAAGGAGGTAGAGAGGATGCAAAGCCATCATAAAAGATTACTCTTTCAACATGTGTGGTGAGAGAAACCATAGTCATGGGGGAAGTCAAAGATTGCATCAGCTTCACAGAGTGATGCCGCAAGCAGAGTTGGGGATTGCTGCCCTTCCTACACACCCTTCTCTTAGAGCCTGCCCCTGCCCAGTGGGCCTTCTGAGGGAGAGGGCATTGGTTAGCTCCATGCTCCCAGCCTCAGATGATTCCACTGAGGTGGGCACCTGATGTGAGGAGGGCTGATCTAAGCTGCCAATGACCTTTCACTTGAATGATTAGGCTCAACAGGATGACTGGGGACAGTCACATTCCTTCTCATAGGAGCCCCAAACTAAGAGGTACAGATGAAGCATGCTCCATGGGAATGGACCCTTGACCTGAAAACCAAAGGAAAATAAAGTGGATATTTTCAGGTCACGTACATATCCAAGTCATGAGGGCCCACAGAGAGTGGCTGGGAAAGAAAGAACAAGAGAACAACAGATACAAGGAGAAAATTGGAGAAGCCATGAGTAAGAGACAATAATGAAGCCATGGTGCTTCATATATGCCAAGCACTGTACTAAGTCCTTTACATTGATAGTACCTCATTTATTTCTCCAAAAATCCCTGGATATGGGTGCTGTGATTATCCTCATTGTACAGACGAGGAACCCAAGACACAAAGAAGTGGTGCCCAAGATGACCCACAATAAAGCCATGATGTAAACTAAGTAGGCTGACTCCTGACTCCCTACTTTTAGCTACCATGCATTACTGCCCTTTGAAAGGGACATGAGAGGCACTTCCTGCAGCCCTTGGGAGTCAACACTTCCTAAGCTCAGGCAGTTTTGTTTTATTGGATATCCTGAGATCATATGAGCCATCCAGAATGGGTTTCAGCTCCCGGCAACCAAAATAACCCAAACCAAACCAGATGGGGAGATTTGGGCTTTCCAAATGAAAGAAAGAGGGGTGTCCATGTAGCAGACCTATAAGGAAGCACAGGGGGATGGGATTAAGGGCAAGGGAGAGACTTTTTCTCTCCCATAGCCAGAACCATATGGCTTAGTTTTACCATCAGGCACCCACAGTGCCATATGGTAGCCAGTTAACTAACCAAACAAGACTGACACATAATTCAGGCTGTACCTTTCTGGTAGCTGTTATGGGAAGGTTTTTGGAGGGAGGAGGTTGGATTTGAGGGAAAGATGCTGGGATAAACCCTTTGTGGGGTAACAGGTGCCTCCGTAGCTAGGTTTCAGGGAAGGAGGGAGCTTCTTTTTTTTTTTTTTTTTTAACGTTTATTTATTTTTGAGAGAGCGCAACACAACACAAGGGGTGAGGTTGGGCTCACATGCTTCCTCCTTTCTGAGTCTTGGTTTCTCTGTCAATAAGATGGGAATGATGATTTTAAAAAAATGGAGAGAATCTGACTTATCAAGACTTTGGGGAGACTAGGAAGGTGCAGATCAGCACAATGGGGCTGCCCCCTGTGGCTGCCAGACCTGACATTTTGGGTCAGGTTTTCCAGAGATAGTCTCTGAGATGGAGGTGTGAGTGCAGGAAGCTTATCAGAGAGTGTGCTCGGTATCAACACCTGTGAGGACTGAGGGCATCTGGCTGAGCAGAGGGAGAAGTCACAGCAATGACAGCAGCCAGTTCCAGGGGGAACTTGAGCTCTTCAGAACTGTCCCCACAGCGATGGGCTGTGCCTTTGTACCCACCTCACCGAGAAGTCTTTGAGCTTGGGATGCTCTGTTAGTGAGGCAGCTCCCTTGAGTCAAGGGCAGTTCCTGGGAAGAGGCTCAGTTCTGAGACTTTCAGAAGCAACACCCCATGTGGATGGGGGAATGTGTGCCTTGGCCCTGAAAGGAAGGATCTGGGTAGCACATCACCACATCGTCTATGCACCAGAACTGAACCCCACTTCTCAGGGGCCAAATAGGGCAGGGGAGCATGGACTTTGGGAAAGGTAGGGGGGGCTGAGAGGAGACAGGAGGTGTTTGCAGAAGGTTGTTCCCTACTGGTATAATCTCACTCTGCCCCTGCCTGGAATCAGGAAAGTAAGTGACCAGGGAAAATGCTACGTGAGTCTGGATGTGTGTGGGAACCATAAAGGGGCAAACTCCTGCTCCAGTCTGAGGCCAAGAAGTCACAGTGAGAAGTCAGAAGCTGGAGAAAATAAGGCAAGGAAATTGCAAGGAGGCCATGCAATTAGAGTCTGAGCCAGGTTTAACCTAAATTTCAAAGGGCAGCCAGGTCCCACGTGGGTCACATCAGACAAGGGCACGTTTCCTAGCGCCCAGCTGAGTTTTGAGGATTTCAGATCTCCATGAGCAAAACAGGAGGAAGCAGCTCTCTGTGGGCCATGGGTTCCCAGCCCATCGTTGGCTGTTGAAAAAGTCAGTGAGAGTTGTACTGGGCCTGAGTCAGGTGACGCTTGACACGATGTGTGAGAGGGTAAGCCTCTGCCCCACGCATTCTTGCTGCCGGATTCAGGGGACTATTACAACTGATCAGATCCCCCAGAATTCATATGCTGAAGCCTTAATGCCCAGGGTGATGGGCACATACGACCTTTAATGAGGTCACAAGGGTGGGGCCCTAATCCAACGGTACTGGTGTCCATATAAGAAGACACCACAGGAGTGCGTGCCCAGACAGAAGGCCACATGAGGACACAGCGAGCACACGGCCATCTGCAAGCCCAGAAGAGAGGCTTCAGGTGACACCAAACCTGCCAGCACCTTGGTCGTGGACTTTCAGCCTCCAGAACTGTGAGAAAATTAATTTCTGTTATTTAAGCCCCCCAGCCTGCAGCTCAGGCAGACTGAGACCAGGAGGTAGCCAGCTAGGCGAGCAGCGGGCTGAGAAGGTTGGTGCCGGAAGCAAAGCCCATCTGTGTGTCCTCCTGTTTCTCCCTCTTCTCTTTCCTGCCTCACACAGTCCAATGCTGGAGGGACTGGTCAGTGGCCAGGGGACACCTGGAAGAGTGGCGTTTAGAGGCTACATGTAGACTCTGGATACACAAAGGTTGAACATGAGAAATCAGGGCCTTCCGGGTTGCTCTGCAAACGGACTTCCAGCCCAGTGTTCCCAGCTGCATACACTTAAGGAGGGAGGGGGAGGGGAAGCAGCCTCCTTCCTTTCTGGCAGCTTGCTTTGCTGGCTGGCTGGTTAGCCATAGCCAATGTCACTGACCTGAATTTGGCTTTCCAAAAAAAATTGTTTCACTATAATTCTTTTGGTTCCACTTTGGAACTTGGATAAAATATATGATCCCATTTACAAAAATATTCCAAATACCCAAATCAAAACTGAAAGCTAGGAAGGCGAGTTAACTTTCTGGGCCTCCTTATCTGAAAAACGAGGCAGTCACACTAGATTTGTGGTTGAAAACATTTTTTTTTCTTTAAACCACAAGAAGCCTGTCTTCAAAAGAAGTCTTGCCAGGAAGCAGAAACAAAGGAGGTACCTGTGAGCTGGGCTGCTCTGATCAAAAGGGGAGAAGTGAGTTCTAGAAACCTGCCCACCAAGGTGGGGCTTTACTAAGCAGGGTCTGAAACCCATTTGCTATCATCGCCTAAGCCAGTTGGTAGAGATGCAGCCGGTGATGGCCTCCTGCCTTCTCCCAACCTGCCTTTGTCCTTAAGAGGAGAACAAGGCCCAACATGTTCACTGAGGCCTCTCCTGGGGAGAAGATGGTAGGTGGGGTGGGCCCGTGTAGAATGGAGTGGGGGAAAGGTGAGAAGGTGTGGGGGTGCTGGAGGGGCCTGGCAGGTTCAGGGGAGGCAGGGAGGACGCACTATAGCGGGGCCCCACTGAGGCTGGCCCAGCCTGGCCTCTATAAGGAGTAAGTTCACCGGCTGATTGGTCCTCACCCTGCTGCCTCCCACAGTGGTCCAGATAAGGGAGAGAGGAAAGAGCAGTACGCATTTAAAGATCAGAAAGTATCTTTGCATCCTCTACCTCCTTTGCTAAACTGGCATCTCCTCCTTCATTCATTCCTGGCATTCTATCTCCTTAACCACACCCCACCTTCCCCACCCTGCAACCAGTGTTCTGGAGTAGTTGGGTGGGGATAGACCCGCCTCCCCCAAAAGTGAGTCAGGCTTCAAAATTATCTAGTTCTCAGGCTTTGCAATCCAAACTCTCATCACTGTAATTCTGGGCATTAAGAAAGTGTTTCCCAAAGTGTGGCTCACAGATCACCCTATCAGCAACACCTGAGGAGCTCATTTGCAAATTTCCTCGAAACACCCCAGAGCCCCAGGGTCATAATCCTTGAGGCGGGGTTCAAAACCTGGGTCTGTAACAAGCTGCCCAGCTCAGTGATGCACTTGACGTCTGAGGAAACTCTCTAGACTCTCTGGTTGTGCTGTGTGTGTGTGTGTGTAGACGTCTCTGCTATTCTGTAGCAGATCTCTTTCCCCTTGGGACCCTCTCTTTGGCAGCCTGAGTGGGATTTGTCTGCACTCTGGGAATGTGCCCATACGGGATGTTGTGCCTCCAGGCTCTCGTTGATATCCAGCTAAAAATGCAACTGTAGATTCACCCAAATTAAGATGAAAATATTTCCACCCTCAGTCGGTTAAGCGTCCGACTTCAGCTCAGGTCACGACCTCACGGTTCGTGGGTTCGAGCCCTGCGTCAGGCTCTGTGCTGACAGCTTGGAGCCTGGAGCCTGCTTCCTATTCTGTGTCTCCCTCTCTCTCTGCTCCTCCCCTGCTCACACACTGTCTCTCTCTCAAAAATAAAGATTAAAAAAAAAATTTTTTTTTAATATTTCCACCCTCATGCATTCCCTTGCCAATCAGCTGCCTCTCTCCATGACCTCTGGATGTCACTACAAGCCAGGTTTCTGTAGCTGCCCATGCTCTCAGAAAAGGGCTGTCCTTCCAGAAACCTCCAGCTGGAATGAAGGGGTATAATAAGCACTGCTCTGAGGGGCCCCGGAGCACCAGGCAGCAGGCCCTGCTTCCCCCAGACCCCAGGGCCCAGGAGTACTCTCACTCTCTGGTTCTGCCTCCCAGAACTGGGGGCTGGGATGGCCAGGGTTGTACTGCCATCCGGGCTTAAGGCAGGGCAGGGCTACCTTCAAATCCCATGGGGATACCCTAACTCAGCACCTCATCAGGCAAAAGAGGAATGAAGAATTATCTCTGCAGGTTTTCATGAAGTCAAAGACTCTCAATCTCCCATCCCCTTCCTAGACCCTAAAGGGAGCAGGAGACAGGGACAAATTACAGACTTTACAGTCCTGCTTTCCACTGGTCCTCTTACCAAGGAGCAGGGTAAGGAAGACACATATCCTTTGAGCACCAGGGCAGGGACTTGGTCTTCAGAGCATCTCACATGTTCATTTAACAAACATTTATTTAGTGCTGATCATTTGAGGCTCTCTCAGTAGTAATACTAATGGCGGAGATCACACGTGGGTTTCTACGGGCCAGGAGCAGGGCTAACACATCACACACATCATCATGCCAGAGTCCAAAATGTCCAAGGAGGCAGGAACTTCTCTTGCTCCAGGGGAATCTGCCCCTTAGATAAGTCCATACAGAGTGGACTGGCAGAGCTGGGAAGGAGCCCTGGTCACAGGACCACACCTGTGGATGGTCCTGTGTCACAGGTAAGGAAATGAGGCTCAGAGGGACAGGAATGGCTGGTTCTTAGTCTTGGTTCAGTCTCGAAACATTGCTAAAAATGCCAACTCCTTAGGGAAACTTCTTCAGCAGGCAGCTGCAATGTGTTTGTTTGTTTGTTTGTTTGTTTGTTGGCATGTGCATACATGTACTATATTATACACTGTACCATGTAACACATTAATAATATCAGTGAAACATACATTGAATTACAAAATTAAAAATACAGACGAGTAGGCATTCTAATATTTCTTATGCACCCTGGCCTAAGCCTTTTAATCACATCAGGTACATGTCTCTGATTCCTTAACTGTTCTGGTGGTTACTGTGAGGATGAAAAGGGAGAAATACTTTGAAATTAAAATGACTAATAAGTGCAAATTAATCTAAATAATAAGCATAATTTATTCCTATAGGATATCTTGATTGAGCCCCTGTGCATGTCAGGACTTGTGCTGGGTACAGTGGGGAGGTCACAGAGAGTCCCAGCAAAAGCTTGTCCACAAAGAGGCAATTGCTAAGGAGACAGGAGATATAAATACCATTGCCTCGAGTGCAGATGGAGCAACCAGGATGGCTAAAACACTAGGTTCTATAAGACTTCTGGGAAAGAGATGCAACCTTCCCCGTACAACCACTAGTAATATGCTTAATCCTTATTCTCCTAAGAGTTCACAATACTTATTAAATACACTGTAACAAGAACACAAGCTATACCGTAAAGGGCTGAAAGTAAGACAATGTGTCAATTGTCATAATCGATAATGTCTGATCAGTTCAGATGGGTGAGTCCATCATGTCTGCATGAGGCAAAGTACTAAACCTGTGGAGGAAACACAAGCCAATCCAGGCAATCCATGTGTCTGTGTGTTGTGACAACATAGTTGGAAATAAACTTAGGAAGGTGGGGTCCAAATGGATTAAACCAATGATGCTGAGCGAAAACGGAGGTGTAAATATGTGGTGAGTCAGTTGGCTAGAATGGTAAATGTGGGGACCAAGGAGGTGCATCAAACACATGTGGGCCCTCTTCCCCTGGAAGTTCCCCTTCATGAAATGTTCCCCAGCCAGAAGCATGTGGTAAGCCGTTATTGTTTTCTTGGCCCTAGAGAGAGTCCAGGGAAAGAGAGAATAAGTGGATGATTCCATGGTCGTACTTGGGAAAGGGCTCCAAGCACACACCTACTAGTGATGGCCTCATTGTCATCTCTGCATCCAGAGGACAAATGGTCAGTAGTGCTATCAAGGAAAAGGGCTGGAGAACGGAGGCAGGAAATCATACCAGCTGGTCTGGAGGAAGTTGTATTAGTTCACTAAGGCTACTGTAACCAAGTACCACAGACTGGGTAGCTTAAACAACAGAAATTTATTTTCTCATTATTATGGAGGCTAGAAGTCCTAGATCAATGGTCAGCAAGGCTCCTTCCTTCTGAGGACTCTCTCCTTGCCTTGCAGATGGCGGTCTCCTCCCTATGTCCTCACACGGTCTTCCCTTGGTACATGTTTGTGTCCTAATCTTTTCTTATAAGGACATCAGTGATACTGGATTAGGACCCAACCTAATGTCCTCGTTTTAACTAGATTACCTCTTCCAAGACCCTATCTCCAAATATAGTCATATTTATGGTACTGGGGTTAGGAGATTAACATACGTATTTTGGAAGAAGACATAATTCAGCCTATAACAGAAGTGTTTTTTTAACTTTGTTAAAATGAAGCATTGAGAGAAAAAAAGAACTAACTAGCTCACTGTGTGAAATGTCATAAAGGCTTCACTGAGACCTGGTGTGAATGACAAAAAGACTGGCCCAACTTAGCCAGTTTGGGCCAGGACCTCAGGAGTGACCAGCTTCTGCCAAAAGTCTTCTCTACAGCCAGATGATGCTATAAACTGAATATCTGTGTTCCCCTCAAATTTGCATGTTGAAATCCTAACCCTCAATGTGATGGCATTAGGAAGTATGGCATCTGGGAGGTGATTAGTTATGAGGGTAGAGCCCTTGCGAACGTGATAACTGTTTTTATAAGAAGAGATTCAGGAGTTTGCTCTTTCTCTCTGTTCTCCAGCATGTGAGGATATGAGAAGAAAGCCATCTGCAAACCAGGAAGAGGGCTCTCATCAGAACAGAAGCTGCCAGGACCTTGATCTTGGACTTACAGCTTCCAGAACTGTGTGAAGTAAGTTTTGTTATTTAAACCACCCCATCTATGGTAATTTGTTACAGCAGCCTGAGCTAAGACAGATGGCGAGGATTCTAGGAGTGTGATGCCTCAACCACACATGTGAAAAGGAAGAATGTCCTTGATCACAGTTTTGGTCCTATTGCCCACTGGGGTGGAGATGCCTTGCATGCAGCCACTGTGTGGGCCCCACAAGGTCTGACCTCGAGGCAGAACTTCCAGGGGGCAGACCGTGATGTTTGCTCTTCTTCCCCAGGAACACGTCCCTAGATTCTTGTTGACCCACTGGCCTCGAGGCAAGTCCCCTTCTTTGGGATGTGGTGCCTCTGGGACGCTGTGTAGTCCAGTTTTGAGATCTCTGTCACTGCGGTGGCCTGAATCTCTGAGAGTCATGGAGAGGAAGCTCTTGCTGATAAGGCAGCGGGGGTTTCCTGGGTGCTGACGCCAGGAGCCATTTGTAATGCTGGTGGAAGCTCTGCACGGCTCTAATCTGGTTTATGCAAACCCAGTCATTTTGCAGCCCACAAGGAAGGCTAGGAGGAGGGATTTGCTTTGATCTATTATCAAAGAAGATTTTGCATTTACGTGGGAATGGCTAATACTAAAAATATTGCTGTTTGGGAGAAACAGCCAATCTATGTCCTAAATTCAGATATTTGAAATGATACTATAGCATCTTGGAACACCCAGCATTAAACAAACAAATGTGAAACTCCCTGTTTCATTCTTCAGATAAAGACCAAATGAAGAGAAGTACAAAGCATCCAAGCACTTGTGAAAGTTTCCCTCTTCTTCTCTAGTATTGGCATCTTCCATGACCTTGTGTTCCAATCTGGCCATAGCTGTTGAAAAGCAGAGGAATGCTTTCCCTAAAGGAAAAGCCTGGCATAAGGCTCTACACATGAGGGCTGGGGGGTTGGAACCATTGTTTCAGAAAGAACATTCTGCTGTAGCCCAAGGAAATGGGATTGGAGTCAGGAGACTGGGTCTGAATGCAAGTGCTGCCTCTCACCAGCTGTAAGAGATTAGTTTGAGCAGGTTCTTAACCTCCGAAGCATCTCCTGGACTTCTCCTTTATAGGATGGGAACAACCGTATTTGACCTTACTGCACCTCCTACCCCGCCCCCCCCCAATCCTCCTCGAGTTATGGGGCTTTTGTGAGAATCAAATGGAACAGTGTAGGTGAAGGTACTTGTAATGATAAAGCATCATACACCTTGCAGGAGACAATTTTGGGTTTTGTCACCCAACATCTTTTCCTCTCCTTCTAGTATCAGCATAATATAAACTAAATTTAACCCAGACTATAACCCATAACATAAATTTCCTCTGGACAACCAATCTGATCCAACTATTAATCCTTGGGCTACAGGTGTACTTGACCCTGGATAGTCCCAGAAGCTGGGGGTGTGGCTCCTTGCATAGGAAAGCCTTGCACCCTCCCACTCTCCTCCTTTCAAACCATCCTCCAGTGTGTTATCCATATTGTAGCAGTTATACAGCTAAAAACCACCTTTCTATACTTTTCTACAGGCAATGATAGGAATGCAAATTATTACCCAAAATTTTCCATTCAAACTGTATTTGGAAGAGATAATTTCTCTGTGACGTTCACATTTTCTTTTCTATTTTATTTAAAAACAATTTTTTAAACATTTATTTATTTTTGAGACAGAGAGAGACAGAGTATGAATGGGGGGAGGGCCAGAGAGAGGGGGAGACACAGAATCCGAAGCAAGCTCCAGGCTCTGAGCTGTCAGCACAGAGCCCGACGCGGGACTTGAACTCACGGAGTGCGAGATCATGACCTGAGCCGAAGTCGGCCACTTAACCAACTGAGCCACCCAGGCGTCCCATGATGTTCACATTTTCTGTAGGCATGCATGCTTATGGACACTTTCCATGAAGCAGTGGTTCCACATCTGGTCAATTGTGTCTTGGGTTTCAGAAGCAGTTTGGAGGCAATGTCACAAATCCTGGTACCAGGCCTGAATAAAGCTGGCAAGTTCCTTTCCTTGCTGATCCACAGTGAAAACGTGATGGTCAGAGTAGATGAAGTGAAGTCCATAATTAAATTCCCAGTTGAAGATGGTGTGGCATCTGGCAGTGGCTATCGGCCATGTGAAGATGACAGAGGATGAGCTTGGGCACAACATCCACTTAGCTGTCAATTTCCTGGTACCATTGCTCAAGAAGAATTGGCAGAACATCCAGGCTTTATACATCAAGAGCACCACGGGCAAGTCCCAGAGCCTGTACTAAGGCACAACTTAATAAACCCTAGTGCTACCATTAAAAAAATCTATCTATCTATCTATCTATCTATCTATCATCTATCTATCTCACTCCTTCAGACCATCCACCAATTTTGTAAGAACTCAGTACTGGAATGAAATCCCTCTCTGCTTTAAATATCTAGAGTGGCTTCTGTATTCTGAGTGAATTCTGTCTGGTACAGAAGAGATAGATACTTGAGACCCCGTGTGAACCAAGGAGAGACATATCACAGAATTTCATTCCAAAAGTTGATAAATAGAGGCTAACTTTCCAATGGAGTTGGAGGTTATGAGGCCAGAGCAGCTGGCAGCCATCTTGCCTTCACAAAAGAGCTTGTGTGAGAAAAGTACCAATTAGGGGGCCAAGCCAAGAGATAAGAGAAGCCTGATCTTGACACCATTTAGGTAATTGAATCAAGTAATATTTTGTGCCAAACCTTTCCCTGGACTTTCCAGTTATATGAGCCAATACATTCCTCCTTCTCTCTGAGACAGCTGGAGTTGAGCTAGTCTATCATTTGACCAAAACGTAACTTATTTGGCATAATGATGACCACAGGAGAGAAATAACAGAGCAGCAGTGGTCAGATTGCTATAGATCACATATTCTCAATCAGTGGTCTGCATCCTACAAGTGAACAGGTCTGGGCCTGGGCCTTCTAGGTCACATGAGGGACACGTGAACAATTGGAAAATTCTCCCAGGTGAGCTGGTTCCCACGTGTACCCCTGGTGAACATGGCTACTATGGATCAACTCACAAGGAAGGGAGAACAAAACAGTGGCCATTTCTTGAGAATACTGGAATGTTTGAATCTTAGTTTCAAGCATTATTTTTTTTACTTAATTTTTATTTTCTCCTTTTAGGGTTAAAAAAACAGTATTATAACCACCAGATGAGAATACTATCAACTGAAATATTTCAGCCCAGCTTGTGTAAGCTGAAGCAGCTGGGCCATTTTTTAAAAAATTATAATAAATAAGTGAATACATAATCAATCCCTCGAGTGCCAGCTCTCTATTCTGTTCGCTCCCAGAGCTGTGATTTTTCATCTTTATTCTGTGCCCCCAGAAAGAAAAGCAACATAGGGAAAAATGTTGACAGACTGTTCTCTGTGACATCAACCAACAGAAAAAGCTAAATTGTTGATGCTCATTCCAGAAGGCATTTCTACTGTGGCTTTTGGTGGGTGCAGATTTAGAATAACCCTTCCTTTTCTGGATTAAATATTAACTATTTAATACAAAAAGCCACCTGAGAAGAAAACCCAAATGTTTCGATGTCTGCAATGTGTGTCTGCAATGTGTGCAAAACACAACAGCGGCAGAAATAGGCCTATGGAGTGTAGTTAACAAGCACAGAACTAAATATTGATCAAGCATTTCTCAAGTGCCCGGCCAGGTCTCCTGCAGCCAAAGATGAGCCCAACATGCTCCATTGGTTCAAGAAATTTACTGTCTACAGAGGAACAGACTTGGTGAAAAAACATAATCACTTGATGGAGGATTTCATCTTTGGAATCAAACAAAACTTATTCAAAGACACATCTGAAGCATAAGCTGAGTGATCAAACCAGCTGACTCTGAGGTCTGACTCTTAGGATGGCTCTGAAGTCAGTTCCCAAAGATGATTACTGCAAATATCACGAGCATCCTAGAATGTGTGCATTAACTCCAAAAGTACCACTTTGAAGGGGCAAATTCATTTCACATATAAGTTCCACTTTGTGGGGGTTTTTTTGTGGGTTTTTTTTTTTTTTTTGGTTTTTGTTTTTAGGAACATATACAGGCAAAAGAAATCCCATGATTAAATGCTTGACAGAATTCTTCCCTAAACAGAATTTCTTCAAGATGTCCCTGGATTCGAATACTTATTAGGCCACATAAGCATTAACATTCAGTTATACTGGCCCATTGCCTGTGCCTTGGCATCCCCTGTAAGGCTCCCGCTGGGTATTGCTGGAGACTTGTCTATGTGAAAGAACAATCTCTGCTCTCAGGCCCTTCTGCCTGGCCCCTCACTGCTGACCGCTGCCCCCAAAGCCACTCATGGCCATTTTGGCCAGGATATCTGGAAGCAGTGCCTTCCTCCTTGAGCTCCTGGACACCCTGCAGACATAGGGAGATAGACCTTTATCCCAATCCTGCCTTGTATTTTGTCCTCAGGACCCGAGTCTTGGAAGCTCCCACTGCAAGCAGGTCACTGACCTGCCTGTAGCTTCTTTCCAATCCCAGCCCCTCTACTACAAAGCAGGAGTCCTAGACAGCACACCATCCAGCTCCACTCCCTCCCCACCAGGGTCTGAACTGAAGTCCACATCACCTCCTCTCTTTCTGCACACTGACCCCTGAGGAGCTGGCTACCAGCCTGTGGCTCTGCCAGACAACACATTCCCATTAGGTTCAGCTACTTCTAAAATAAAGATCAGGCAAAAGTCTGAAGAAGTGAGATTTCCTCCTAACACTTCTCTTGATTTCTGACAGAGCTGACTTGAGGTCAAAGCTTACAGTGAGTTAACAGAATGGGTTCTGGGCAGGAGGCTGCCACTCTCCATTGAAAGGGTGGGGACGGTGTCTGCAATTGACTGTACAATTGAGACACCTCACAGACTCCAGGGGGCAGGGACGTCCAACAACTCACAAGGCCAAGGAAAAGAAAGGTGTCACAGATACTGTTCACAGGGGTTTCTTTTAGGGAGTTACAGTGTGGGGAATGCTCACATTCTGCTTTGTAATGGCTGTAATGTTTTCATGCTTTTTAAAAAGTCTCTATTTTAAACGGTTATGGGGAGAATGAAACAAGTTTCAGATGTGCGTGGTCAGTGCATTCTCCTTCTCCCAGTGACCTCCCAGAACTGTACATTTTATTTGCATAGCTGAAGAATACATTATTTTTATATTAAACAAGCAGGACTATATTACAGATTAAGATACATAAATTCACATGACCTTTTTTTAAAAAGATTTTATTTTTAAGTGATCTCTACACCCAATGTGGGGCTTGAACTCACAACCCCGAGATCAAGAGTCTCATCCTCTACCAGCTGAGCCAGCCAGGTACCCCTAATTCACATGAATTTTTAAAATAGAACAAGGGACTTAAAGGAATTTTCATCTCTGGTGCTCCGAGGCACACATTCACTCTTGTTAGGGACACTAGAGCAGAAAAGTTTGAGAAGTGGACCCTGGGGAGGCCCCAAATCTCCCTCACTGAGGACTGATGGAGTCAGCTCATGTGTTGGAAAAAACACTCTGAAGGAAGCATGGTGAGTCAGAAGGGAATGGAAGTTAGGTTCTTGAGCTCAACCCCTGGGTAATAATTATACAAGTTGCCTCTTGAATCTAGAGCGTACTGTGTATTAGGGCATCCACATACATTTCAAGACCCATGTTTTCATAGGACACTGAGCCTCAAGAAGTGAAGAGCTAGCTCTCAGTTGCATGGCCTGAATTCAAGCCTAGGCCTACTGAATATCATCACCCCTGCACCTTTTGAAAATTGTCCCCATGCTTCCCATCTTCTGGCCTTCTCCATCTCCATCCAATATGGCAGGCTTTCAGAGTCCCTGAGGCCAGGCCCACTTATAGGAAGCCATGATGCCTTAGCCAGCTGACTGGGTCTGGGAACCTGCCACTGGGCTCCCTTGACTTTCAACTAAACCCATTCCCTGAACAGAATGGTCTCAGCCATTCCACATCTAACTCCAGGATAAAGTGACTCCATGATTTTCCCAGAGGAATTCTTGGCGATGAATTTCTAGTGGTTGTGGCTGGCTGTGAAGAAAAGAGGGTGTCTACCGGCACAGAGTGAAGATGAGGCTTACGTAATCCTGAAAAGGGAAGCCCAACAGCCTAGTGTGGAGGAAGAAGAGTGCACTCTCCCCACCCCATCACATCTCCTTTCAGGAAGTTGAACTACTTGAGTGTCCAAGGGAAAGGAACCAGCAGTTCCCACCCATGGCACCTCCCGACATCCCCACCCCCTGGACACCATACCTGTGGCTTCTCTTGCTAGACCTCTGCCTGTAGTCCAGGAGAGAGCATTGACCTGGGGACTTGAAAGCCTTCTGCTTATTGCCGAAGCAGCAGGGGAGGACAAGGACACTCTCCTCCCTGGTGTGTGCTGTCACTGAACAGGAAATGGCTCCGGCTTTTCTTCCTCTCAGCCTTTGCTTTCTGTTTCAAGTCTGTAGTCTGTATCTCTGAGTCACACAAAACACTTTAGAGCAAACAATAAGAAACAAGTGTGCTTGGAAGGGGAATGTCTTGAATTCTAATGAGCCATTTGCTCTGTAAGGCAACAACATTGTTTTTCGGTTCCAAATTGGACTCTGATCTGTCTACATCTGTTTCTTTCCATACTCTGTCCTCTAGAGCAGGAACTTGGTAGGTGTGAAGCTCCATGAATGCAAGAGGCTGAACAGGGTTTGGAGGAATCATTGGGGCCACACTTTTGGGAGGCTTCAACTGTGATTGCACCTGCTAGGTAACCAACCAATATTTACTTACACTGTGTCCACAGTGTCGGTTATGTGCCAGATGATGGAGTATAAAGCAATGTGGACAAAATCTCTACTCTTTGAGCTTAAAATCTAATGGGGAAGAGAGATGTTAAGCAAAATTTCCAATGACATTGAATGTTATGAAAGAGAAAGGCAAGATACTGTGGGTGCAAGTAAAGAGTATGTAGCTTGGCTGGGGGTAAGAGGTCTTCTCCCCAAGAAAGTGACATTTAAGGTAAGACCTAAAGGAGTTGCCTGTGTGCAAATGATGAGGAAGGATGGAGTACAGACAGCTCCAACCTAGGGGATCAGCATATGTGGAAAGTTCTGAGGTGAGAGAATGTCCTCGTGTCTGGAGTGAAGAGAACAGGGAGGGAGACCCTGGTTGCCAGTGGAATGCAACTGACAGGTTCCAGGAAAGGAAAACACACCATCAGATTTGCATTTTTTAAAATGTTTATTTATTTTTGAGAGAGACAGAGACAGAATGCGAGTGGGTTGGGGCAGAGAGAGAGGGAGGCACAGAATCTGAAGCAGGCTCCAGGCTCCGAGCTGTCGGCACCGAGCCTGACGCGGGGCTCAAACTCACAAGCTGTGAGATCATGACCTGAGCTGAAGTCGGAAGCTCAACCAACTGAGCCACCCAGGTCCCCCATCAGACTTGCATTTTTAAAGGATCACTCTGGCTGTGGTGAGAAGAATGGAGTTGGAAAGAGGCAGGAATCCATTCAGGGAGGTAGTTGTGCCCCTTTGGTCAGTTGTTGGGTGAGAGATGGTGGTGATTTGCACTGGGGCTGTGGCAGAGAAAGTGGAACCAATAAGAGACTGAGTGAGGAGTAACAGGATGAAAACATTCAACACCATCTCCCACTGGAAACTGAGGAGACACTTTCTGCTTTATAAATAACCTCGGGCTTCATTCAAGGGTGCTGTCCACTGGATTTCAATCCACTTGAGAAGGAGGCAAGAACACTTAGACAAGGAGAAGATCACAATTCCATCTCTAATGTATGGGGAAAACCAGAGCCCTCCACTGGCTGCACACCCTCTCCCGTCACCCTCTTCTGCTAATGGCTCTTCTCGGCATCCCATAACAAGAAAAGTAGATTTGCATAATATCTGTGAGGAATGTCTGCCAAGAAATGGGTGTCATCATATTTGAAAGGCAATCCACAGCAGCAAGGACTGGGCACAACTCTCCTAATGGTGACCCTTGATCTTGTTTATGCAGCTTTAGGTTACTGTCATTCAAAGCAAGATGGCCAGACATCAGGAAGAACTATCTGGGCTGAAAATGGTACAGAGTATAACAATGTCTCCACCTTCTGAAAGATCCCTCCTACCACCACCCTTCTTTTTCTCTTTCATTGACTGCTTCCTGCATCCCAAATGGTGGTAGCCGTACTGTGGGGGGAATCCCTCCCTTTAGTTTGGTCCCCATTCCACCACTGTCAAGGCAAGTATTCACTGAGATTGGGTCTGTTAAGGTTCTCTTGCTTATAAATACTCTTGGTTGTAAAAAAATATAAAATAAAATAAAATGAAATGAAATAAAATAAAATAAAATAAAATAAAATAAAATAAAATAAAAAGAACATTTATTATATTGTATAATGAGGAGTCCAGAGAGAGGGTGGACTTCAAGCTTATCGGATCCAGAAGTTCAGTGGACTTATCAGGGACTCTGGATTTTTTCATCTCTCTGCTCTGCTGTTCGGCATGTTCGGTCTTCCTGGGGCTGGTTTCCTCTAGGATACAGCATGGCTGCTGGACATTTGAGGTCACCTGCTTCTTTCCAACAGGAGAAAAGTGTTTTCAGTGATCCTATAGGAGTAGGGAGAAACCTCTCAGAAGTCCTAGCAAAGCTCTCCTTCAGTCCTCATCCTCTCAGAAGCACTCACTAGTGAGAAGGTTGGCCTCACTCTTATCTGCTGAGACTAATTAGGGCTGGAGGTTGGGTTGGGGTCACCTTACCTTGGGTCACAGGGGCTGTGTGGAAGAGTGAGTGCCTGGATGGAATTGGGTTTTTGTTTTTTGTTTTTAAGAAAGAGCCAGGGAACAAGAGATGTTGGGTCAGCAGCTACCAGGGTCTACCATAAGCTCTGACTGGGATGGGCACTACAGGGGCTGTAGGAAAAGAGAATTGTAAGTTTTGAAAAAACATTTCATTATGGAAATTTCATTACATATAAAAAGTAGACAAAACGGTGCAACCAACCCCCACATACACATTGCCAAACCTTGACGATGAGCAACTCCCGGCCTTTTTAATCTATTTTCCTACCTGCTTTCCTGCTTCACTTCGTGATAAAGCAAATCCCAGACATTGTATCATTTCATCCAAAATTATTCTAGCATGTATCTTTAAAAGACAAGAACACTTTTGTTTTTTTTTCAATTTTAATTGCAGTATAGTTGACCTATAATATTAAATTAGTTTCAGGTGTATACTCTAGTGATTCAACAATTGCATATATTACAAAATGCTCACCACAATAAGTATATTACAATATTATTGACTGTATTCCCTATACTGTACTTTTTATACCATGACTTCTTTATTTTATAACAGGAAGTTTGTACCTCTTAACTCCCTTCACCCATTTCATCCATTCCCCCAATGCCTTCCCTTAGGCAGCCACCACTTTGTTTTCCATATTTGAGTCTGCCTCTCTGCTTTTTATTGTTGTTGCTATTTGTTAATTTGTTTTGTTTTTTAAAATCCACATATATGTGATATCATGTCATAGTTGTCTTTCTCTGGCTTATTTCACTTAGCATGATGTCCTCTTGGTCCATCCATATTAAAGGGCACTCTTCAAAATCAAACCATGACATTAATTTAAAAATAATTAATTAACAGTCATTCCTTAATATTATCAAATTATCTAAGCAGTGTTTAAATTTCTAAACATTTTAAATTGTCTTACAGGTGACAAATTTCTGTTCATAGTTTGTTCAAAAGTAAATTCTTAGAGATCAGCCCTTAACTTAACTTACTTCTTAACTTACCAGATAAGGAGAGTGAGATGTGGAAGAGTTGAAATAACTTCTTACCCCAGGGCCCTCAGATTTTATTTTATTTTATTTATTGATGATTCTAACCTGCTTCATTTCATGATGTATTTGAGGCAGGTGGTTACATACTGGGAGACTCCACAATTCATTCATTAATTTAACAAATACTGCTTCAGCATCAGCTATGTACAAAGCACTCAGTGAGGCTGGTGCAAGCACATGGATCTATAATCAGAAGACTTGAGCTTTGACTGACTTCTAGGGCTTCTATCTACAACATCAGGCAAGTCTCCTCATTCACCGCCATAGTGCCTGAAATCTCCAGAGGGGCACTCTTTGGGATTAGGGAGTTGTATTAGGAGGCCCTTCCAAATACTCACCATATTATTTTTGTGGACAGTTGTTCTTTTGAGTTGCCCTCATGGAACACTCTTCCTATTTTGGAAGAATCCTAAAATAGGAGAAAGGGCTATACTTTCTACTACAGAAACTGAATTTATGGGTGGTCTTTCCCCACCTCGAGAAAACTGGAGAGACACAGGACTTTGAGCTCCAACCAAATGCTACAGGCCAGGACCAAAGGCCCAGGCCAGTTGGAGATGATCCACAGGTAGTACAGCCAGGTCAAATCCAAGGGAACAGTGCCAAGCAGCCAGAACCACCAGGGTGATAACCAAGAAGACATTCCCAAGAGTCACTTCTGCTCAGCTGTGCTTCCCATAGCAGCTGATTTTTTCCTTCTGCCCATGCTCTGCCTGACCTTTCAGTAAATGACTCCTACCTAAGTGCCTAGAGTCACTTGCTCTGGGCAAGCAAAATCTCTAAGAGAGTCAGTTGATAACGATCACCCATTAATAATATGTTGGGGCTTTTACATTGTTCTGATTGCCTTATCAAATTAAAGATTTGCCAACTATTAGGAACAAATGGAACACAGGATAGGGCTATTTTGAGGGACACTTCCGGGGGTGGGGGGAGGACACAAGAGGTTCAGACCCACCATGAGGACCTGGAAGTCTAGTATGTTAGCCCAGGATGCTGGGTGACTGGAGGCTGTGGGGGAACTGCCACCTCCTTCCTAAATCTGAGTAGTGACCCTGAAGAAGATCAGTGTTCCACAAAGATCTGTGCTTTGTATAGCCTCTGTCTGGAAGGAGGTGATAAATGGTTCCTTATAACCCCACATGGAGGAATCTGCTCCTCCCACCCCATTCATTCATTCTCAGCCAGAACTATAGCCAAGTGCCCTTGGAGGAGAGATGGACAGGGTGACATTGGGGAGTCTAGCTGGCTGCTAGGGGTGGTGTTCTTCCTGTGTGGAGATTGCTGGGAGGACCTGGGGGTGCCACTTCCTGCTGCGGGTTGGGGCTGGCGGCATCCAGCCAGGCCCTGGGCTCTGCTCCTTCAGGCATTTCTGCCAGTCCCCTAGCTGAGGTGTCTATCAGCCCCGGGTTGGGGCCACAGCTCAGGGGAACTGGCTCAAAATGCTATGACCCTGGGTTTCTCTCGTGTGCTCTTCCACCTTTTAAACCAAGATGAAGCAGGATTATCAACTCACTGGACAGAATACTCACTGCCCTTCTAGCTTCATGCAGGAAGTTGATTAATGAACTCCAAGATAATTACTTGCAAGGACGAGATTTCTTACATTGCGTCTGTGGTTTCCTGTCCTTCAGAACGTTCTTCCTGCCCTCCCTTCCTATGCCTCTCACTGCCTGTGTGTCTTTCTGGGCTCAGGTGCTTCCTCCTTCCCTTGAACTCCTCTCTCCTTATTCTTTTAGTTTTATTTTATTATTTTATTTTATTTTATTTTTTAATATGGAATTTCTTGTCAAATCAGTTTCCATACAACACCCAGTGCTCATCCCAACAGGTGCCCTCTCAATGCCCATCACCCACTTTCCCCTCCCTCCCACCCCCCATCAACCCTCAGTTTATTCTCAGTTTTTAAGAGTCTCTTATGGTTTGGCTCCCTCCCTCTCTAACTTTTTTTTTCTTCCCCTCCCCCATGGTTTTCTGTTAAGTTTCTCAGGATCCACATATGCGTGAAAACATATGGTATCTGTCTTTCTCTGTATGACTTATTTCACTTAGCATAACACTCTCCAGTTCCATCCACGTTGCTACAAAAGGCCAGATTTCATTCTTTCTCATTGCCAAGTAGTATTTCCTCTCTTCTTATTCTTGCTCTACTTCCTCTCCCCTTCATGCTGCTCCACAAGACTTATTTTCTTCCTAACCCTTGTGTTAGGAGTGTGTGCCCTTGTGTTCGTGAGTGTTTGCTTTCTGAAAATATTTCCACTTTCAAAGGAGTTTTGTGGTCATCTCTGACTCTCTCTCCTATTAGATTTCCAGCTGTGAAGGGACATCTTTCTTTGGCCCTGTTTCTTCCAATCCAATGCTGTTATGGTTGGATTGTGTCCCCCTAAAAAAGATATGTTGAAGTCCTGATTCCCAGTACCTCAAAATGTTATTTGGAAATATATCACCATTATAATGTGTTAAGATAAGGTTCTAGCAAAGTAGGGTGGGCCCTACCTATAAGGAGCCTATACAACATGACTGGTGCCCTTATAAGAAGACAACCATGTAAAGACACAGAAATGTGGGGATAACACTGTGTGATAACAAAGGCAGGGACTGGGGTTATGTAGCAAACTACAGGCTAAGTAACACCACAGATTGCCAGCACCCTCCAGAAGCGAAGAAGAGGCAAGGAAGTATTCCCCTACGTGTTCAGAGGGAGCATCATCTTGCCAACATCTTTATTTGGGGCTTCTGGCTTCCAGAATGGTGAGATGATACATTTCTGTTGTTCTAAGCTAACCAGTTTGTAGCACTTTGTTTTGGGAGCCCTAGGAAATGAACACAAAGACCATCAGGAAGACCCCAGGAACTTCTAAATGTTTTTTCTACCACCAACCCTGAGCTTTACCAGGTTCCCAGTTCCTATTTGGAAATCTCCTTGTTGCTGATAAGGGTGATGTTTCCATAAGTGAAAGAGCTCTTTATATGTTTGAATTCTGTGACACATGAAATCTGAGGTGGTTTGTTGACTCCCACTGTCCAAATGTTTCCTCTACATTCTTACAGGTGTTTTCTGTGAGTACCTGAGGACAGGGTCTGTTTTGTTCACTGACACAAAGTAGGCTCTCCATAAACCTTTGTTGAATAAAGACCTGAACCAGGACCTTTCCACCCCTGCCCACATGGAGGGGCTAAAGCTCCTTTGCAGGGGACAGGAAGGTGGCAGGGCTAGGAGCAGTGACTACCGTGGTCAAATGGCAGGGAATAAAAGGTTATTTTTTATTTGTCTGAGGAATTCAAGTAAGAGATACAGCAAAGGCAGGGCCTACCTTGGTTTTCTATCTTGTGGTCTCAAGTTGTCTATTGCCTGAGGGTTTCCCAAGCATTGACTCTCAGAGTGATCCCACCTGATAGATAGAGCCCACCCAGGTGCTTGCCACTCAGCACTCCAGCATGGAATCCCCAAAGGCCACCTTGCCCACCAAAGGATCTATTTGACTCCAGAATAGAACAGGGAGGCTGAGGGCAGGAGGAGCTGTGGACCCACAGGTTGCATGCTGAGAGGCCAAAGTGTTTCTCTCAAGTTCTGGCCCTGGGTGCTGCACAGGCAACAGAGCTCCATCCATGGATGGAGCCCCTACTTGTGCAGGGCCTGGTGCCAGACATGCCAGTAAGGGGGGAGAGGGAAACCAAGATAAATAAGCCAAAGTCTGTGCTCTGAAGAAGATGAAGGCCTACCTTGTTAGGAAGCTAAGACTTGTTCATACAAATGCATTAGCAACTCCAGGGCAGAAATAGGTGCCGTGGAATTGGGCAGCATGGAAGGGCTGTCGGAGCTCAGAGAGAAAAGGTGTCAGCATTGGCAAAGGGAGAGAATGCCTGGTGGGTGTCAGAACTAAGAATGCCCTTGCTTGCAACTAGACCTTAGCAGAAGAAGAGTGGAAGGGTAATCACAGGGGTGAAGTGTGAGCAGAATCGCGAGTTTAGGCACGAAGACATGTTTAAAAGACAGGCCCTGACCATGTGTGATCAGAGAGTGCACAAGCCAACTAATAATTCCAGGGCAGACACTCTAGTGTGGATGGTACTTGGGCTTCTGACTCAGGAACAGATGAGCCCTGATGCTGAGAGAGATGCAGAAGGGCTGCGTTCCAAGTTACAAAGGGAAACACCAGCCTTTTTTTCTACTTGGATAAATAGCATCCTGATAGTTTGGTAATGAGTACTTCAAATAAAATACAGTGACAGAGGTAATAAAGCATCAGTCAGGTTATTAAAAATGGCAGGAAGCAGTCTATTGGTAATGTTGGACCAGAAGTACGATTCCCTGGGGAGCTCATGTCACTTGCTCTCTGGTTGGTTTGTACTTGTGTCTTCCCTGGAGTCTGCAGGGTGAGATGGGCTAGTTAGGTAGTTGGCCAAGGGGGAGCCTTGCTGAGCCTGCCTCCGCACACCTTCCCACGTGGTCTTTGGGAAATGGACAACGTAAGCTTAATGATGGGGCTGCGCTATGGCAAGAGAAAACAGCATGTGCATTTTCTTGTGACAATGTTAATATGGAATCCATTTCCAAGAAGAGATGAGCATCCACAACCAACATTAACATGATGGAATAAATGGAGACAGGTCTTACAAGCTATTAAGCCAAATATGTTCACCGTAGGCAATTGCTTTTCTTTATAATGACACTTACAGGTAAATTGGTTAACATGCAGTATAGTTAGTAATTGATGTTTTACACATCACCCCGAAGCAGAAAATTAGAGGCAATACATTGCTGACTTAAACTTCTTCCACTGAAGATCATCAAGATGGCACCCCTCTTGGCAAATGAAGTACCTTCACTTTCTCAGACTTATCTGTCTTCATTTTCAACTCAAATTGTTCAGCTACTGTGTGTCTGGGACCCTCTGCCACCCCCCAAGGAGGACTCCATTCCTCTCATCTGATCATTAGGTGTTTAATCACCGATACTCCTCCCACTGCCGCAGTCTCAGGGCCCTCATGTGTGAGGAAGTAAGCCAAACATGTCTATCTTCCTAGTCATCCGTATCATTTATGGCTCTGCAAGTAGATAGAGAAGGGTCTACTTTAAGTGGAGAGTGGGGTGCCCTTGAAGGACTTATATGCTAACCCCTGTCTGAAAGATGGGGACAGGCTGCTTAGCCCAGGGCATGGCAAGGAGCAGCAATTGCTAAGTACCTGCTACCTTTCTGAGACAACCAAAAATAGTAAAGAAGTGAGGGCATACAGGAGAGACATGCCATATACAGATGCAGACTCACAAAATTCAACTACAGATTGCTGGGCCAAGAATGAAGAGCAGGGGAAGGTTTTTAAATGGCCATATAAGTGCTCAGGGCTTCTGCCCTTGAGTTCACACAATGCTCATCTGCCCTGGTGTGAGGAAGGCCTGAGAACAGAGCTCTGTTCTGCCCCCAGGGTCTCAGCTCCTTCCAGCCTCTCATGGTGTCAGCACCCTACATGCTTAGTGTGATTCCTGGGTTCAAAGAAATATATGTTTCACACAATATAATTCTTAGGTGTAAGCCAACTACACATCTAGTATCTGACCAAAGAAACATTGATCTATCCTTCTTTGGCCAGAAGGAAAAAATGGTTTCCATACTGGACATTTTGAGAGATGATGTATTGGTCTCCAGTATGGCACATAAACACCACCCTGTGAGCTGTATTCAGAGGCTGACTTCAGAGACTTTTTAGGGGAATTTTGACTATGTGAGGTTTTTATCTTATGAGCAATCTCCTGCTGTCAGATAAACAGCTCTGTGGGGAGGCCACTCTAATCAGACCTCAGTTAGACTACTGTCCACTTTGTTGCACCGGGTCAGCCCCTCTCAGCCCTTTTGCCCCTATTCTAGTGAACTATGATTGTCCAATTTCATCTTTAATCTATATTCCATCTGAAGTAATTAGATGGAGAGGGAAGGGGGAAGCAGTGGTGAGGAAGGAAGTATGAACAGAATCAACTGGTAAGAAGAAACTCACTCTGCCCTTGCCCATTGTTCCCAAGTCCGGGAAGCCCTGTGCATGGCCCTTTCCTCTTGGAAAAGGCTTAACAATTCCACACAAGGAAAGCAAGCTCTTATGGAAGAACCTGAGGCAATCGTTCCACCTTAGTAACAAACAAGCCTTGGACAGCAGGCCAGGGCTGTGGCAGTGACGCTGACAGTGCCATCCCATCTCAGCTTCAGGGGCACCTGGGACCTGTCCTCATCTTTACTCCAGCAGGCACCTGGGTGTCAAGCCCAGCTTCCATCTTCCTATGGCAGGGAAGTACACCTGGGTTCAAACCAGGGTTCAAGTACACCTGAGGGTCTACTCTAAAGGGGATAAATGTCCATGAATGATCTAAAGAGTTTTGCTTTCAGAATCTTTACTTCCAAATACAGATTTCTGAAACTGTCTCACAAAAGTTCCCATGTCCCCCTCACTCATGATAATCTCACCACGGAGCTTTGCTCTAGGGTATGAAAACCTCAAGCCCCCCCAAAAAGTGGGGAGGAATTGATATATTGCTTTCTGGAGAGGCTCTTTAATGATTCATCAAGGCATCTTTGCCTCTTAGGGCTTCCTGTCTTTCCCTGTCTTGCATGTATTTCCGTTAAGGCTGAAGCATGGCCCACATTGAAATACTCTAAATTTAGAACAACTAAAGCAGGATAGGTTAGTGGTGCTAAATTTTTTACACAATTTCTCTCAGATTCAATCTGCATGATTCAGTAATTAAACCTATCTTATCAAACCATCTCATGAAATATTTATTCTAATTATAGTTAGTTCTCATCTTACGGAATGTTGAATCTTTTGTAACTCCTAACAAAAATTAACTTTAAAAAAAATATGTATTTATTTATTTTGAGAGAGAGAGAGAGAGAGAGAGAGAGCATGTGAGCAGGGGAGGGGCAGAGAGAGAAGGAGAGAAAGAGTCCCAAGCAGGCTCTGGCACTGTTAGCACACAGCTGGATGTGGGGCTCAGTCCCACGGACTGGGAGATCATGACCCGAGTCAAAAATCAAGAGTCCCACAACGCTTAACAAATTGAGCCACGCAGGTGCCCCAAAAATAAATTTTTCAAATTAAAGGTAAATATTTAGATGGCAACTTTAATTTTTGCGGGGGTAATGTATTTCCTTAAAGTTACTTTAGGAAGCACGCGTGTAAAAGGGTTTGGAGACCACTGACCCAAGGCCTCTCAGGCTCCCCTACCCTCATCCCACTTGTGTAAGCACCTCCCACTTTCTTGAGCTATACTATTCAATATGTAGCCACTTGACTCATGTGGTGAGGACTCCAAATGTGGCTAGTGTGAGTAAGGAATTAACTTTTTGTCTAGTTTAATTTTAATTTTAATAACCACATGTGGCTAGTGGCTATTATATTGGACAGTACAGACATAGAATATTTCCATCATCACAGCAAGTTCTGTTGAACAGCACTGGTCTAGAGTATCCTAGACATTGTCAGACCTTTAGAGACAGATGCAATTCTAGGCAAAGCTGTGATATGGTGAATAATATTTAATTTTTTAAAAAGTTCAGGCACATGACACAAAATTCAAAAGATACAAAATGGCTTATAGGACAAAGTTAATTTCTTTCCTACTTCTTTCCCTAGTCACCCAGTTTTCTCCCCTTACCAATTTCTTGCTATTCCCTTCAAAGACATTTGACTCATATGCAAGTATAAATGTGTCTCTGTGGCAGTTTTAAATCATAGCCACATTTATTCGTTGCCATTCCTCCCATTGAAAGGTGAGGCTTACGTCCCTTCACTTTGACTCTGAGTGAACCTATGACTATATCAACTGATACAGTGTGGCGATACTATGTGATTTCCCAACCAATGTCCTAAAAGGCCATACAGCTTCCACCCAGTTTGCCAGAACACTCACTCTTAAAGTCCTGAGCTATGATGTGAGAAGTCCAGCTATTCTATGACCATCATGCTGGAGAGACTACATGCAAGTACACAGGTCAACATTCCCAGCTTTGTGTACTTTAGCCTTAACAACCCAGGTGCCAGACTCAAGAGTGAAGAAGCCATCTTGATTAGCTACCTGTGACTCATGAGAGGGATTTTATAATTTGATTAGAAAGTTTGGTTAAAGAAAGAAAGGAGTGATAGATACTTTACAAACTAAGCAATGAAAAAATGAGGTAATTAGTAACCCCAAGAAAAACAAAGTCGACCCATAAAAGAATAACATATTATAATGGTTCAGCTGTGAGTACTTAAGTGACCACAGTGCAAATATTGAACATTGACTTTACTAAAATTGGTGATATAGCTACACTGGGAGGATGGAAGGAGGGGAAATGTGTACAAGGGGGTTCAGGAAGACAATTGAAAGTGTCTAAAATTGAAGAAGCTAAAAATAGCTGCATTATTTAGAAGTACAGGTATAAATCACAGAAGAAACAGACAGGAGATACCAAAGCATGTGCATCCACCAGTGGGGACGATTCAGTAGAGATGGAGGCACTATGGAGGGTGACTGCATGAATGAGGGAAGGCCACCCTGAGCACCAGGGGACTGGTGGCCCTTTAATGGGAACAGACGTATCTGACTAGAGGGAAGAAGAGGCCAACAAGTGCACTTGGGTAGATTTCAGGGACAATGGGGAGATGAGGGAGTTCTCATGTGACAGCTTCTCTTTTCTCAATGAAATATGAGAAGGCTTCATCAGTTGAGTAAGAAGCAGGAAGGGACATGGGAGTTTTAAAGATAAAAAGGTATGGGGGGGCCTGGATGGCTCAGTCGGTTAAGCATCTGACTTCAGCTCAGGTCATGATCTCACCGTTCGTGAGTTCGAGCCCCACATCAGGCTCTGTGCTGACTGCTCAGAGTCTAGAGCCTGCTTCAGATTCTGTGTCTCCCTCTCTCTCTGCCCCTCCCACGCTCACACCCTGTCTCTCTCTTTCTCTTTCTCCCTTTCTCTCAAAAGTAAATAAACATTAAAAAAAATCTTTTAAAGATAAAAAAGGCATTAAAATATGAATGCTGGTTTACCAGAAAACACAGTAATGTTACCTAGCAGTTATGTACACTCCTTTGAGGTCTGTGATCATGAACATAAAGTGAAAACAGTCTGCTTACAGGGCAGACATGGTTTTCCATAGCAATTTTAAATTACTTGAGTGTAAGTATAGAGAAATAGATGATTGGATCCATTTGGTGTTTTGTAGGGTTCTATCCTAGAAGACAAGGGGATCAGACAGATGAGAGGTTTTGATGGGAGGGTTCACAGTGATGGACTTTATGTTGGAGAAGAAGATTGAACACAAGAGGTGACTGATGGAGAGCAAAAAGTGTTGGAGTCAACGGAAAGGAGATCTCAACAGAGTTGAAGAATTATTTCAGTGAGCGCTTGAACAAGTGCATTGAAGGAGAGGAAGCTGGGGAAGATGGTGGGCATAGGGGCTTGCAGAGGCATGAAGTTCTGGTGGTGACAAGGTTCAGATTATGACCTTGAGGTGGAATGAAGAAAAGGCCATTAGAGATGAAAAGATCAAGGAAACAGAGAACCCAGGGTGCTGGAATGGACATGAGTGTAGTTAACCTCACTGAGGTTGACAAAAGAGGGCTGTGTAGACAGGAAGACTGAGAGGCAGGGCCTGTAGCCCTCGGTGAACAGGGACATGATCTAGTGATAGAATCAGGCAGGAGGACCTTCTACCAGGCAGGGGCTGTGTAAGAGGGAATAAGAGTTATGGTCTGGGAACAACAATGGAGAACAAGCAGACACCTGCATTTACCACCTCCTGGCCTTTAAGGTTGTGTGCTCCAAGAGATCAAACAGGCTCTCTCAGAAAAAACTGCAGAAGTACAGTGTCCTTGGGACCAGCCTGGCTCTAACCAAGCCAAGAAGTGGCAAAGAAGGCAGTCATGGGCTGAGGATGTGTAAGAATTGTAGATCCAAGAATGAGGGGTGGGGAGATTCCAGAAGACACAGTGGAAATGTTTGGGAAGACATGGAGGGGAAGGGTAGGAAATTGGGTCAAATCAGGTGGTGATTATACTGTAGATCTGAAATTAATATTACACCATATATTAACTAACTGGAATTTAAATAAAAGCTTAAAAATCAAGTCAAAACAAAACCCAAATCAGGAGATGAGCAAGGCAGGAAAGGGATGCGAGTTCAGATGATAATGGATGACAGGAAAGGTCTGCTCCTCTTCCGGCAGTGACAGAGGAAAATGAAAATCAGATTTTGTCACTCCTCTACTTAGGATCCTCCAATGGCATTCCATCATACTTAGAATATAACTGAGCTCCTTACAAGACCCCACAGTTCTCAAAGTGTGGTCCCTGGACCAGCAGCATGAGGATCACCTGAAACCTGTTAGAGATGTGAATTCTTGGGCTGTGTCCCAGAGCTGCTGAGTCAGAAACTCTGGGGATGGGACTCAGCAATCTGTGTCTAACAAGCCCTCCTTGGCATGATTCAGATGCACACTAAGTTTGAGAACCACTGGTGCACATAATCTGGCCCTTCCCTACCTTCTGACCTCTGAGTTTCCTAATTTACCAAGCTTTAGACACCCTGGCCTTTTTTCTTGCTGTTCCCAAGCTCCTACTCTCCTCGTGGCCTTTGCTCTGGCTGTGCCATCTGCCTGGAATGTTTCTACCCCTAGTGGTACCCACTAGGACCACTCTCTGTGTCACAGTGCAGGTCTCTGTTCAGACAGACCCTCCCTGACCACTGCATCTTACCCCCAACTTCCCAGTCAGTTTCTAATCCATAATTGCTTATTTCTTTGAGCATTTACCACTTCCTGCAATCTTTCATTTTAAACTTGTCTGTGTCTATCTCTCCCTTAGAGTATAAACTGCATGAGGACTGGGAACTTTTCCGCTTTTTTTTTCTAACCACCATCTCCTCAATACCTAGAAGAGAGCCGGTTGTATCGTGTGGTGCTCAATAATTACTCGTTGAATGAATGAGAAATGATGGGATAAATCCTGATATTTTTTAGACTCTGATGTACAAGTGATAGAAATCACTTGGGGATTAGCTCAAATACAGAATCTGCTTCTCTGGTCTGGGGGAGGGGCACATTCTGCATTTTTAACAAATTCTCAGTATTTAGTTCAGAGAGATCACTTTGAGGAAGGATCTTAGAATGAGCTCTTGGGTTTGTCTCTTGTGGTCCCAAATATCCAGTGGTTTGGTGTCTTCCAGGCAACATCCTGAATATCCAGTTATATCTGTGATGATTCTATTTGAAACGTTTTCTGGCCAGGAATAATAGTGGTTTTCCTGAACCCGCTCCCCTTGGGGAGGAGAGGTGTTTGGGCTTTTTCCAAAGACTACAGAATAATGAAAAGATGCTTCCTAAGGGAGGCTACTGCTTTTAACGGAGCCAAGTGTTGCTGAGAACAAGTCAGTAAAAGCCAACTTCCAATTCTTCCAGATTAATGAAGAACTGAGTTTAGATAATTGCAATCTGTGGCTAACATGCTAACTACAAAGTAAGGAATTGCTTAAATTTATTTCCAATGAAATCATTTGCTAAGAAAGCCGACAAGAAGAGCTGAGGGTCCAGTGTGCCTTTGGCCTCTTCTCTTTCCTATTCACATGCTATAGGTGGCACTTAGCTAGGGAAATGGAAAAAGAAGGGAGTATAGGACTATGTGATCTAAAAACCCAGGTAAAAAAAAACACTGTAATTGAGCATCAGATAAGCATTTCTCAGAATATGTTGCTGAGACATGATAATTCGCATGCACTGAAGAGCTCTTTGATCAAAAAAAAAAGTTTGGAAAATGCTGGATTGCACAATCACAGATTAGGATTCCCAACTGCAGGAATCAGAGGCAGAGGCATCAATGTGCTCACCTATTTGTAACTCTCCAAGAGCTTTCAGTACCCAGAATTTTCTAAGGGTATCTTGTAGGACAAGATAAGGGTATCTTGTTCCATGGAGCAAAACTTGAGAAAGTTTATTGGCTGAGGTTGGCTTCTATTTAAGCATTCCTCAAAAGAGGAAGGCTAAGCTGAGATGAGAAATAGGACCTAGGAGAGAGGAAAAAGTAGGTGGTTTGTCTCACGGCCCCTCACTCAGCCTTCCACCTGCCAGGGATTTCCAATCTGAATCTCCTTCCTGTGCCAGACTTCCCAAACAACAGTCCCTTAATCTCTCTCTTCATCCTCTGTGTCCCATTCTCCCAGAGCTTTGTTGAAAAATTGAATCAGCCACTCTTGTGAATTAATTTGAACACCACTCCTAAGAGAACTAGAATTTTGAAAAGGATTCATGGAGCTATTCTACTTGACCCAAAGGAAAGGTTCTCTGGTGTATAATTAGATGCATAGCAGTGATTTTTTTTAAGGGTATTTATTTATTTTGAGAGAGACAGAGATGGTGTGAGCAGATGAGGAGCAGAGAGAGAGGGAGAGAGAGAGAATCTCAAGCAGACTCTGCACTGTCAGCACAGAGATGGGAGTAATTTTTGACTGAGGAATCCTCTACACTCACTGAGGGATTTCTACTTCTGGGTCCTGGAATTAAGGGGCAGGGGTGTCGGCTGCTGGAGAAATGGCTCCGTCTCTACCTGTGTTACTGTAAAGTTTGGTGGGCAGGCCCAGCACGCACTCCCCCAAGCCCCAAGTAGTTCTCTTCCAACTGGACCCTGGGAAAGATCTATAACAGTTCCAAGTAATACTTTATAAGCAGAACATAGTTTTTAGCATTTGGGGGTAAAGATCAGTTTTGTTCTCATACTTTATGTGATCTTTCTGAATCAAATTCCTTCCTATTTTTCTGCCTCTGAATTGCATTCATGTTGATTATAACAGTACATTTCTTACAAAGTATATAATCAAGAGCAGTACAGAAGGTGAACGGTGCAATTATTGCTAGATGAATAGTTTTGCATTTATTTTTCCATGATTTGGATGAAATACAACCTAGAAAAAATGTTTTTTTTTTTTAACCATCTAAGAGCACCTCAAGGAAAATGACCAGTGTCTGATTCTGATTTGATACCTCAGTGCTAAGTGCCTAGCATGTAGGTTTCATAGTTGTTTGCTGAATTGAATATCCAGTTGTGTTACACAGACTTTTGTGTTACCTTACCGTTATTATTTCAGGCCCTCTCCCTATTTAACATGGAGGTTGACTATAAATCTCTACACATTTTGCTTCCCTACCATTTGCCAACCACGTGTAAACACACTGAATACATGGTGAATTTTTTTTTTACAAGAGCTTCCAAGTTTTGAAAGTTTTTTAAAAAGGTGCTGGGATCTTTAAACCGTTAGAACAACCTTGCTTAAGGTAATATACAACCAATCGAATTCTCTATCCTTTGGTAGGCTTCCAGCCACTAATAACATAGCCCTAAATCAAAGCAAGCCATATAGAAATATGGCATTCCACATGACAGGAAGTCCAGAGCAAGACCACCTTCAGGGCTGGAGGATTCTTTGGCTCCCTCGCTGATAGCCACAGCAGTTGTGGGCATTGTGCCCAGACAGGCCAAAGTCCAGAGGAAGGAGGGGGTTAGAAGGACCATCTCTTCCTGTGATTCTCTCACAGGAGTAAGGAACTGCCTAGAAGCCCCCAGGTTACCCTCTGATTTGGCCAAAGTTAGGAAGGAAGAAGGGGAAATGGGTGCTTTTAGGCAACTAACAGTGTTCACCAAGCTCCCATCACATTGGCTCACAGCTCCACTGACTCTTTAACACTCTACATAGATCTGCTATCATTGAAGGAAACGGTTATTGTCCCCTCTGTTCATAAAAGCAACGCAGGCTGCTTATAGAAAATTTGGAAAGTGTAGAAAAATATAAAGAAGATAAACGCTCCTCACAGTACTACAATAACAGAGATAAGCAGTGTGAACGTGTCAGTGGATTTCCAGTGTGTACGTGTGTGTGTATTCAGCAAAGCAAGTGGAATCTGTGTCCACTATTTGTAGTACTCGCTTCTTTTCACTTGCAAGCGTATCAAGAGAATTTCCCCATACACATAAGTATTCTCAAAGAATAGTCTGATTTTAGTGGCTAGTTGGCGTGTATGTATATATAATTATACATTATGGGTATACGGCTATCCTACACTTCCCCAGGCCTTCAGGTTTTGAAATCACCTGACCTCGCTGCTGCCCTGGCCTCTGGAGAGGTAAATCTGTCAGCTGTGACAGTGTCTGGTCTCCTCATGACCTGCCGCAGCAGCTCAAATCTAGCCCAGCCCCCAGACCTGCCTTCCTCTCCAATGCACCAGGAACTGGGACCTAGGCTGGGGCTGCACTGACCCCTCAGTTTTGAGTTTCATTGTCTTCCTTTCTCTCTTCAGCCCCTGCCTTACCCTGAAGTGCTCCCCTGGAGACTCTCAAGTGCCCACATTGCCTCCCTGATTGAGGAAGGTGACCCCTCCTAGGTCACCCCTTACCTGAATGCATAATGAACTTGGAGCCTCCCTGTTTTTCTTTACACTCTCCCCTCCCTAGGTGTACTTTGCAGAAGGTCCCAAACAGGCTTCTTTTAGTAAGGTGCCCTCAGCTTAAGATTACTCCCTCCCCGGGTTTTTGCAACCATCAGAGAATAGTTTCGGGAATTTGAGGGAGAGGCAAGATCCATGTCTCCCTGCTCTGGTGAAGTCCTAGGCTCTTTAGGCTGAGACCTGTCTCAAAGATCATTCCTTGAGTTTAGAGAAAGACCTTGTGCCTGAGGCCTGTCTGGCAGGTCTGAGAGGCCCAGAGGTGGGGATGACCTCCCTGCTTTCGCCCCTGGCAATCCCAGCCTCTTTCTCCCACCCTGTGTGGAGACGCCCCAGGCCATGGTGCTGCCTCCACTGTAGATTAGCAGCACTTGCTGTGTCCCCAAACCTGTCCACAGCCACCAAGTGAAGAGCTCAGGTTTCAGAGCCATTCTTCTCAGAAAGTCTGAACAAACTCAGGACGGCACAGCTGGGAGTCATTAACCAGGAATCAAAGGGCAGCATCAAGGGGAGGCAGGGCCTCAACACAGCCTCCAGGAGTTGATGAATCAGCCTCAAGGCAGAGTTAAGGGGCCCCAGCTGAATGTCAACAAATGCCCTGAGCAGTGAGCGTAGGGTCCCAGACTCTCCATCTTCAGGACAGGGTGGCTGAAGGGGCCCTCAGGGACGGGCTAGCTTGCCCTGACACCTCTTCTTATCCTTAGGCACTTGTCTTTCTACTGGTGTCGAGTCCATTACCTTGGCTTAGAAATTCACCAGGTCTCTCAAGAGGTCAGGAGAAAGCTGACCTTGTGACAGACTCCGAGCAAAACCAGGGCTGGTAGGGACGACCCAGTCAGAATCAAAGCTCCAGGCCAACGGCCAAGCTGCACATTTCATTTCCCAGGGTTTATTTGTGGGCCTGTAAAGAATTCAGCTGACACACAAGGCTTCAGTTAAGCCTATTTGTATTCTTAAGAAAAATAAGTGATTCTTAACTGAAGTTTCTTTGCTGCTGGCCTGGAGGGCTATCATAGTTCGAGCTCCTCTCAGGAATCGCCCCACTAGAGGCCTCCCCCTGAGGCAGGGCTCTCCCCTGTGGCTGCCTCTCTTCCACCCCTCTCCAGCACCCTCTTCTTGCTCCCCTATCCAAGTGTCTTTCCAGCAAACCCTTTCAGGAGCCTCCCCCTTCCTGACTCAAGATGAGTCTTGTTCTTTTCCCAGAGCCCGGCCTTAGTGGAGACACTGATAGTCCCTTTTCTCCTTGCCAGGGCTCCTTGAAGCCCCTTAAGTTCTGGAAGGGGTCCCAGCAGCTGTGAGCAGCTCCTCAGTGCCCCTGGAGAGGGAGAACCTGGGAGGGCTAAGAATGTGCTGTTACAGACCAGACTTCCTGCCTCAGGTGCCCTCTGACCTTCAGTAATTACAGCTTCGGAAGTGGTTGGCTCTCCATCCAGAAAATGGAGATAATGAGCCCCAACTTCTTGGGGCTATTGAAGGTTTAATTGATTCATGGTGGTGAAGTGGTTGGTGATTCTGGCCCAGAATTCAACCAAAGCTGCTCTGTCAACAAGGTAAGGGGGCCGGAAGCAGCCCATGAGGAAGCAGCTTGGAGCCGGCGAGCTGGCTGGCCGTCTGCATTCCTCAGCCCCGAGTTCCCCTTTGCCCCCAGATTCATCAAACTGGTCCTAAGGGTTCTGTTCGCAGAATCCTCTGTCTGGCCAGGGTGGTCTATTACTGGGCCTCTCATCTTGCCCCTCCCCCCACCTGGAAGGCCCTCCCCACATTTCCCTGCCTAGTTAATTGGAGTCATGCCCCGTTGAAATCCCACCTTGTGCGCAGTCTGTTTATACCGTAAGCCCTACTTGATTCCTTTTCTGTGAGGTCCTATAGACCAGTGCTTCTCCAACGCTAATATGTGTCGAGTCTTGTTGAAAATGCCGATTCTGATACAGGCGGGGTTGGTGCGGGGCCGGAGATCATGCGTTTTACTGAACGCTTAAGTGGCACTGACGCTGCTGGTCTGAGTAGTGTTCTCTGAAGGCCAGGCCACGAATCCTATGCCCCGTATCAGTGCTTTCCAAATTTCTTTCTAATACACAGGCCTTTTGTTTTTTTCCCCGAATGAGATCAGTATTCATTCATTAATTCAATTGTACAAGTTCAAACTTAATATTTACTTTTATTTTATTTTTCTTTTTATTTAAAAAAATTATATTTTTAATGTTTCTTTTTGAGAGAGAGAGGGAGGGGTGGGGCAGAGAGAAAGGGAGACACAGAATCTGAAGTAGGCTCCAGGCTCTGACAGTCCCGATGAGGGGCTCTAACCCACGAACTGTGAGATCATGGCCTGAGCCAAAGCCAAAGTTGGATACTTAACCACCTGAGCCACCCATGAGCCCCATACTTTTGTTTTATTTTTTAAAATGTTTATTCATTTCTGAGAGGGGTGGGTGGGACAGAGGATCTGTAGGGCTCAAACTCATGAACTGCAAGATCATGACCTGAGCAGAGGTCAGACGCTCAACCAACTGAGCCACCTACATGCCCCATTAACATTTACTTTCAAAGCCAATCACTTGGGCTGTTTGATAAATACAAAAATATGAAATTGAGTGTTGTGGATGACTGCTTGTCTTGTGTCAGCCTCAGCTTCCAAATTTATTTCTGTATTTTATTGAGAAAATCCTGACAGATACATAGTCACAAATGGGTACATTTTCAAAAACAATAATTATCTGGAAACTGTAGGATGTTCCTCATAGCAGGTAATGTTAAGACATTGTTCTCCTTCACACTCACCGTGTAGGGAAGATTTAGTCCAAGTCTCCACAAAAGCATTTAATTTGGTAGCACAAGTTTAATCCTTTGGTGAGTACAATGCATTAAAATTTCGTATGTAATTTTCAGCATAGCTATTGTTTTATTGCTATTTTAAAATAAAGTGTAATTTAAAAAATGAAATTCAAATCAAGTAATCATATTAACTTGGAGCAGCCTTCTCAACCTTGGCATTACAGCCACACCGGGCTGAGAATTCTTTGTTGTGGGGGCTGTCTTGTGCCTTGTGGGATGTGGAGCAGCATCCCTGCCCTCTACCCACGAGAGATCAGCAGCACCGCCCCCAAAGATGGAAGAATATAGCAAGTCTCCAGACATTACCAAATGTCTGGGGCAAAATCATTCCACTCGTTGAGAACCATTGCTCTAGAGGCACTAGAATCTGGGGAATCTCCTTTGAAAACGAATGGTTGAAAGCCTCCAATTAGCACTTAGCCTGTGTGCCCCACAGCCCCCTATAGCAACTCTTTACAAGATGGTAAACCTCTTGTGAGCAGGACCATGGGTGAAGTTTCAGCAAACACCCTGTGAACAGTGACTTGCTCAGGGGCGATGCTCAGCAGCTCAGTTGGCATAAAGACTAGCTAACTTGCTTCATGGATTGATAGAGATGCCAGCATCTGCCCTGGATGCCTCATGTAGACATTTGGAGAGAAATCTGAGATAATGGATGTGAACATGTTTTGAAAGCATGAACATGTAAACATAAGGTGTTAATAAAATTGCCAAAGTTCATTTGTTCACCTACATTTCTTAGCCTGTCTTCCCCCACCCAGAAATATGAACGGTGAAAAATTCTTACTTTTTCTGTCCTGAAATTTTCTTTATCCTTCTCGAGTGGTATCAGCTCTATCATTTATTAACGGTGAGGCTTTTAGTGCCTTACTTAACCCCTTTGAATCTCAATGTGTTCGTCACTAACTAGACATGATAATATTCATTTTATAGGACTGTTTTGAGGATCAATGAAGTAATATATGCAAAGTGCCTAACACCCAAAGAAGTCACAAAGGAAGCACTTAGTAAATATTAGTTACTCTGTTTTTGGAGTGTCTTTAAATATTCCCTCTCTAAAGAAGAGAAGAGGTGGCAATGATCATAAAAAACCGCAAATAGACTGAACGTCTTGTCCATTTAGCCTAGAAAAGGCATCTTCCACTAATTCCACTCTTTCTGCTCATATGTATACACATTGCCCTCCCCACCCAGCCTGTCCTCACCGCCCTGCATCATACGGGATGTTTTCTTTCCACTTGCACATACTGCCTCCTAAACCACCGCCATCCCCTCAATCACCCAAGCCAGAAACCAGGGTATCATCCCTTCTCTTAATGGTAATTTCTCCAAGTTCCACTGGCAAAGTTCCAGAGGGTAAATTGCCCCATCCCCTGGAGTCCTGCAGCAGCTCGGACCTTCATCAGTCCTTCTTGCACTATTGCAGGATGCCTCTAATATTGTTCCCACTGTCTGTCACAGCCTCTTTGAAACCATTCTCCACTGTGTTCTAAGATGGCATTCCCCTACTCAACATCCTTCAGTGACTTCTCACAGCTCAGAAAAATCAAGTCCAAGTACCCAGGCAAGACCCACCATGTCCCTCCTGGCCCCAGCTCTCAGCCTCACCTCCCTGTGCTTGCACTTTACCCTCAGGTAAAATTTGTCGCTGAGACATTCCAAGCTGTTCTTCATATTCGGACTTTTAGACACATTCTTCCTCCTGCTTGATAGGCCTCTCCCCTTCCTGCTTATCTACCTGGGAAGTCTTCTTCATCCCTTGGTGGTAGCCACACAAGGCATTTTTTAAACATCAGTGGCAATCAGTGGCATGGAATGTAGTCAAATGACAGTGCTTCCTGCCCTTTTCCCCAGCATTCCTGAACATATGAAATACTGGATCATGGTATCCTAAGTACACCAAGAAATGTAATCAACAGAAGATTCTGTATATCCTACACCACCTCATATAAAAACAATGCAAAGTGCATGGACTGACTTCCCTGGGTGCCCCACCATATCTCCCCCACTGATGATGCTGCATTATCCCCAGTAGACAGCAAAACTGGGGGGTGTGTATCTTCCACACTTGTGGTCTCGCAGCTTCTCAGTTTTCTCAGAAATCATATAAATACTCTCCTTTTGATTCTTGTGAGAGCTTAGGCAATGCCTCTTCTTTGGAATGTCCAAGTCACCCCTTCTCCAGGGGAGAAGGCTCTCACCTGGGCCACAGCAGCCTGTGGGAGTCTCTGCCATCCTAACCCCCGGATGTACCTGCAGCTCTGCCCTTCCTTTCACTCTTCCAGCCCCGTCTCTTTTCTTCTCCTCTTCTCTCCCCATCTTTTGGGTTTTGTTTTTTCTCTACTTCTATATCTGTCTGGCCAGATGAAAAGACTCTTGTCACAGGAAGGGTAAAAGCAGATACACGAAAACTGTTGGGGCACCTGGGTGGCAGCTCAGAGCCTGGAGCCTGCTTCCGATTCTGTGTCTCCCTCTCTCTCTGCCCCTCCCCCACACGCTCTCTCTCTCTGCCTCTCAAAAATAAAGAAAAGTAATAATTTTAATTGTCTACTAGCCAACGTTTATTGAGCACTTAATACATGCCAGACACTATGCTAAGAGCTTCACTTATGTTAACTCACCCAATCCTCACGATAAACCTGTGAGTCAGGAACTTTTATTTTCTCCAGTTTTATAGATGAGGAAACTCTGACAAGAGAGGTTAAATCACTTACCCAAGGCCCCACAGCTAGCAAGCAGCGGAGGCAGAATTTGACCTCCAGGGTCCATACTGCCATATTCCTACCTGTGAATAGTGCAACAGCTTTGAGAGCTGTACTTTAACATCTCACTCAGCTGTCTACTCTACAGGGCTTCTTGACCACCTCACTTTTAAAGGGAAAAAAAAAGAGAAAAAAGAAAAAGGATAATGTACTTCTTCCTCTATGCTGTCTCTCTGTACAGCCTTTTATCACTGCATGTGCCATACCTCAATGGCAAGACTTCAGAACTGTGCCTTCTCAGCAGTCTTCCTATTCTGGATTAGCACACAGGATCACTTCTCAGCCTTTTGGCTAAGATCAAGTGTGGAATAGCCAACAGGAGTTGGTTAAGGTGAAGAGATTTTTCTAGAAGCAGCCTAATTACAAAGTGACCTTTGGCAACTCGTTCCACCACAGCCATGGTGTTGTTTCATCTCTTTCGTAGGCCAGCTGACTGAAGCCACAGGACTGAAAGACATGGCAGGACCTGCAGATGGTGGAAAGGCTTCTGATGGAAGGACACAGAACATGAGGTAAAAGCACAGAGAAATGTTTGAGAAAAAAATCCATGCCCCTGAGGGACCACAGTTCCCTTTGTTTTCCTTTTGAACCAGAAACCTTCCTGAGCCCAAGGGTGAGCATAATATTAGACTGTGGCCATCCTCAGGGTTAAAAATTTTGTTAAGTTAACACAAATTAAAAGCTCTCTAGAGTGTAGAAAATGTCCCCTGTGGGGCCAATGTTGCCCAGACCTGGGCGTGAGCTGGTGAGAGCAGCATGGGCGTTGGTGAACACACTGCCTTATTGCACCACCCAGAGTGCTGTGCATGTGGGGTTTCTCAGCATCACCACATCCTGGCTTTCTTTGTGCTAACAGGTACAAAGTGGATCTTCCATAGGGCTAGCCTGATAAAAGAAGGCTCCTGGGCCTTCTGGAAACATCCTCACCCCAGCTTTTGGGACAAGAGTTGGAGAATGATAGCAGGGAAAGGAAGGAAGGTCAAGGCTGGGGACCCCACAGAGGGAGAGTAAGAGGCAGGGGGCAGGGCAGGGCTCTACTCTTCCTGTGCTTGTTCCTGTAACTATGTATTCCAGATGTAGAGTAGTCTGCTGGAGCAAAAGCGCACCTGATAGCTCTGTCTTTGTGAGAGAGAAGAGGAGAGTCAGCTTATTAGGAAATTGACTGTGGCCAATGAAATGCTGCATCAATGCATCTTGTGGTAAACTGACGCTTTCATGACCTGAACATTCTCAGGTGGTATGGATAGCTTCCGTCCTACAAAGCAGTCCTTCCCTATGACAGGCAGCAGAGACAGACTGAAGTAAATACCTCCAGCCATCCCTTTCCACTTGCCAGTTGGCATTCATAGCACCTTCCCTTCTGCCTGAGAGAATCATAATACAAACTAAGTGGCAGTCTCCTTTCCTTGTTTCCTTGGGCCTGGAGGGTGGGCATCAGAGAAGGCACTGGAACAGGGAAGAAGGTAGAGTATGCTAGCAGCCAGCAGTCTTTGAACCTACCTGTTAAATGAGCCTGTTCTCTCCAGTCCCCTTTGTAGGATTGTGTGACCACAGGGAAGAAGCAGAGGCAACTGTTTATTTACCAATTTTTCATCCTTCTACTTGCCATTTGTGCCGGCTCTGACACTGACCTTAAGACATGGAGACTTCTAATAATATAATACAAATAAATTTAAAAAAAAAATGAAGACTTCTACATTTGGGACTGCGGAAAATCTGACAAAAATATATACAGCCAAATTCTCACTTTGTGCTGGGCCCCCAAACCACAAGGGCGATCTTCTGAATCATTCATTGTCTCTCCAACTTTGTTTCTGGTCTGCTCTAATTTTTTTTTTTTTGATGACTAATAGACTTTAAGGACACATTTTTAAAAGTTGAAGAGAATTGAAGTGTGATGAAATGGTTTTGAGGTTGATAAAGCTTCTTTTTTGGATAAAACTTTCTTTTACCGTAGGTTGCTAAAAATGTATTTTAAAAGAAAAATGTTAAGCCACATCCTGTTTGGGAAATATCCCTTAGTTTCTCTTCTAGGAGACATTTAAGAACAGAGTAGAAGAAGCACTTTTATTTTCATTTCTGGCAGTAGTCAGCTCTTTTGCTGATTGCTTAACAGGAGGCCTCTCAAGGATGTCAGGAAAGGCAGAATAACCAGCACAAAAGAGCAATGAGACAGGTCCTCTGGCTTCAGGCTCTGGAGAACCACTGAGAGAAAAAGGGAAATGTCTGAGCCTGTAGAACTCCTGGCTTCACTCCTGCTGCTGCTGTTGCTCTGCAGAGCCAACCAGGAGCCAAGGATGCAAGGGGGTATCTCTGAGATTTCCCTGTCATCTTTCTGCACCCCCCACCCTCAGCTTCCCTTTTGTGGGTATTCACAAAGCGGAGGTGGAATCAGCTTCTAAAATGTCCAATCACCAATATTATGAGTTGGGTTTCCTAGGAAACAGACTTGAGGTGGAGATTTGTGTGCAGGTGGATTGTTGGAATGTACTCTCCAGAAAAACACTGTAGGGGAATGGGGGAAACAGGGTGACAGAGAAGTTGCATTGTGATGCAGTCACAACAGAGGCTTCAGCTCTGAAGCTGGGGTGGCCCTCCAGAGATGTGTCTCAAATTGAGTCAAGATGGCCTTCCAGACCCTCATGTCCATCAGATCCTGGCTGACCAGCAAGGGGCATAACTGTAACTGGGGGTGAGATCCCTGCCTTCAGCTAAGGGCAATTCTTGGGGAGAGACTCAACTGAAAGCCAAGCCTCTGGCAAACAACACTCCTAGAGCAGCTGATACAGTGTGTGCCTCAGCCTCAGCCCTGAAGGGGGAATTCTAGCCAGTGCACTACAGTCCACCCCTTGTGCATTAAGATCTGCTTTTTAGTATAAGAAACATATCTCATTCGAAACATGTTCCCCAGGATTCTTCATTTCTCTAGGGAAACTTAAAATAAGGTTAGTAACACAAATTACAGCCCCCACAGCTAAAGCTGATCTTGAGACAACTGGTCCTCATTGTCTGCTACCCGTTCTCAATTTTCCTCAGCCTCAGCTAGTACCTATCCTAGTCTAGGTGACTATCCTCTTGGGGAGAATGAGGATTCTCAACTCTAAGCTCTCTGAGTCTGTGGTTGCCATGTCCTTCTTTAGCCAGACTTGCTGCACTTGTTGATTTACCATTGTAATTGGTGGGAGGACTATCAAGAGATATCTAGTGGATGACTGGGTGTCAAACATAATCTACCCTGCCACTTTGTGTGAAAGTAGTCCTCCCTGATCAAGGCTAATCACCCCTGCCAAGAGAGTAATGCCTCTGCTTGCTGCTGGTCTATCTACTCATGGAGCCCAAAGTGAACAAGCAACAGTCATAGCTTAACACTGAATAAGATTTTTTTGTGACTCCCAGCGCAAGGGTTTCTCCCTCTGGGAACCAGGACCTCTAAACAGGCACACAGAGAGTTGTAGGAGCTATAAACATAAAATTCCCAAGTGAATCACTGGGAGTGATGGTGAGCACAGCCTTCTTTCCCACCCCTTCCCCTGCCCCTTGACTCCTGGACCCATGGATTCTACCTACTGAAGACACAATCCTTCACAATGGTCATTGTCTTAAGGTGCATCCTGCATCCTAGAAGATGGTATTTACAAGGCAACCCGGCATTAAGTCATCCCCATTATTTGATCAGGTTGACAACTTTTGGGTGGAGTGGTGGGTAAGAGGATCAATGCATCCCCTGATAGGCTCACAGCATGCCTCCCTGGCTATAATGTGAGTCCCTTGATCCTTTGTGATATTCTGCAGGATTCTCTTAGTGGATGAATCATTGAAAGGATAGTGGATGGATAGTGATGTTGTAAAGATAAATCAAAATCTGTAATCTGTGACCATTCTAGTCAAGGGAAATCACTGACCCTTGAAGGATGGAAGGAGTCCAATGTAACCATCTCACCACTGATTGGTTGGCTGGTCCCCATGAGTGATGGTGCTTTACTAGGAACTCAGTGTTGTTCCTGTTGGGGTAGTTGGACATTCAACAGTGGCAGTAGCTAGACCAGCCATGGTGCGTAGTAGTATAGATTACGAATTACTAATTAGTAATGTATTATTGTTGTTAAATAATCAGCTTTTGCATTTATTTATATTAGTTTTATTGTTTTCAGTTTATTAATTTCTCTTTGTATTTTTATTAATTTCTTCTTGTTGATTTGCTTTAGTGTTTTGTTATTTTATTATGGTGGTTGTTCTTTTTCTGACTTTCCCTACCCACCCTCTTTAAAAATCAGTGTGTCTTTTGAATGGCTTGTCACAGAAAGCTTTGGGGGCAGGTGTTGGCCAAAAGCTACAGTCTGCTGCCCAAAAGGCTCATAATGACTTCCCCTCTTTCCTTCACCTCCTAAGGTGTGTAGTCATTTTTGGCTACATGTCTTTATCTTACTCAAATTCAGGGGCACCAAACAGTTTGTCAGGAAGGCATCAAGTTTCCCTGCTAGGACAAGAGGCCTGTTGTGCTTTTTGTGATTTGTGTGAATCACAGGAATCCCAGGAAGGAGTTTTTCCAATGTATTCTTGAAACTGCCCTTGGCCTAGAAGGAAAGTAATTGAAAACATAGTATTGGACCTTAGGGTCCAAAGATTAGCTTCTTATGGACATCGACAAATGGACAGGGGCAGGTCCAGATTGTCCCAAATGTACTTCAAGTCTCTGCAGTTCAGCTGGGGAAGGCTTTCCTTTAATCTGCCTAAGCTTCAATTCCCTGTTCTATCAAATGTCCTTGCTGGGTTGTCGTGTGTATTAAATGAAATGCCAAGTACGGAGTTTGGCACCTAGTACCTGCTCAATAAAGGTTTATTGTTATATGGATGTTATAGTTGTCATGGGCTCTCTACACTGTGCACAAGCCATCCTGAGGGCAGGCAGTCCTCTAAGTCACTCCATTATCCTCCTAACATTGATTATACATACTACTCTATAAATGCTTGTAGGGGCTAACTGAATAATTTCTCTCTCTCTCTTTTTTTAAGTGTATTTGTTTTGAGAGCTAGAGGGAGGGAGAAGGGGGGGAGGGGCAGAAAGAGAAAGAGAAAGAGAAAGAGAAAGAGAAAGAGAAAGAGAAAGAGAAAGAGAATCCCAAGCAGGTTCCAGCCTGGAGCCCAATACAGGGCTCAATCTCATGAACTGTGAGATCATGACCTGAGCTGAAATCAAGAGTCAGACACTTAGCCAATTGAGCCACCCAGGTGCCCCCTGAATGATTTCTACTGGGGAAATCTGGTGTCCCTGGAATTTATAATACAGCCTGTGTGTGGTGCAGTTAGCTGGTATCTTACCCAAACACACCCCATATGGCCACACTTAATGAAGCTGCTGTTAATGGAGATTCCCATCTCAGTCCTGTTTGGCCTAGACAGCCCACATAGGTTTGTTTACAAGGCAAAAGGTGTGCCAGAGGCACAGATGCCAGATGTTTTGTTTTGTTTTGTCTTTTAAGTAGACTCCATGTCCAGCAAAGAGCCCAATGCAGGGCTTGAACTCACAACACTGAGCTCAAGACCTGAGCTGAGATCAAGAGTCAGATTGTTAACCAACTAAGCCACCCAGGCGCCCCCAGTTTTATTTTTAATTGCTAAAACTTTGAAGTAACTAAGACGTCCTTCAGTAGGTGAATGGATAAACTGTGGTTCATCCAGACAATGAAGTATTATTCAGTGCTGAAAAGAAATGAGGTATCAAGCTATTGAAAGGCATGGAGGGCATGTAAATACAGTGAGAGAAGCCAAACTGAAAAGGCCACATGCAGTACGATTCCAACTTATGACATTCTGGAAAAGGCCAAACTATGCAGACTGTAAAAAGATCAGTGGTTTCCAAGGGTTAGTGGGGAGGGAAGAATGGATAGGCAGAGCACAAAGAATTTCTTTTAGGGCAGTGAAACTATTCTGTATGATACTACAATGGTAGATATACTTCATTATGCATTTTTGTCCAATCCATAGAACCTACACCAAGCACAGACCCTGCTGAAAACTTGGACTTTAGGTGATGATGATGTGACAATGTGGTTTCATCTGTTAAAACAAATGTGCCACTATGGTGCAGGATGAACATAGTAGGGGAGGTTGCCCATGTGTGGGGGCAGGGCATATATAAGAACTTTCTATACTTTCTGTTCCGTTTTTCTATGAACCTAAAATTACTCTAAAAATATACATTCTATTTTTTAAAAAGCGAGCCAGATGAATGAGTGATGAATTTATGTGATGGGGATCCTGTGTGGACCCAGTGATAGGCAGTGCATCCAGGGAGTAAGCAGAAAAAATGAAAGTCTTTATAATGGGCCTATCTTCCCCAATCTTTTCTTGAAACGAATCAACTCAGAAAAAACTTTTAAAGGTTATAGCCATTGTTTTTAATCATTCAAAATGAAAATAGTTCCTTTTGGGACACCTGGCTGACTCAGTCAGGGCCATGAGTTCAAGGCCTATGTTGGGGGTAGAGTTTACTTTTTACAAATGAAAAATAGAGCGCCTGGGTGGCTCAGTTGGTTAAGTGTCTACCTCTTAGTTTAGGCTCAGGTCATGATCTCACAGTTGGTGAATTCAAGCCCCACATCGGGCTCTGTGCTGACAGCTCAGAGCTTGCTTAGGATTCTCTCTCTCCCTCTTTCTCTGTCCCTCCCCTGCTCACTCACTCTCTCACTCTCTCTCAAACTAAACTTTAGGGGTGCCTGGGTGGCTCAGTCAGTTAAGCTCCAGACTTCAGCTCAGGTCATGATCTCACAGTTCATGGGTTGAAGTCCCATGTCAGGCTCTGTGCTGACAGCTCAGAGCCTAGAGCCTGCTTGTTTCTGTGTCCCCCCTCTCTCTCTGCCCCTCCCCCACTCATTCTCTCTCTCTCTCTCTCTCTCTCTCAAAAATAAATAAACATTAAAAAATTTTAATAAACTTAAAAAATTAAAAATAAAAAGTACTCCCTTTCTCCAAAAAAAAAAGAGCTCTTTTTGACTCTGATAAGTAAAAAAGCATATTCCTATAACCAAGATTACCTATTTTACTGAAAAAGATGTCACTAAGAAAATTGGCACTAACTGTATTTTTAAAAAAAATTTTGTTAAGTTTATTTATTTATTTGAGAGAGAGAGAGAGAGAGAGAGAGCACAAGCAGGGAAGGGGCAGAGAGAGAGGGAGACATAGAATCCGATGCAGCCTCCAGGCTCCACAGCATCCCCATATGACATAGTGAGATCATGACATGAGCTGAAAGCTGAAGTTGGATGCTTAACCGACTGAGCCACCCAGGTAGCCCTTTACTTTTTAAGTTTGATTATGTGATCATGTTTAGAAAGTAGCAGCATGGAGGCAGGAATTTAGTGTTTCAAGCTGAAGTCAGAGAATTGGCTCCCCAAGCTCAGTGGATCACGGTTAGCTCGGTCAGCCTGCCATTGTGCTAGCCACTGTTGTGTTTTCACACAACCTGGGGAAGCCAAATACAAGTTCCCCGTAGGGAGTTATCGATGGGTTGTGAGAAGCTACCGGGAACCAAAGTGGTTAAAGTGGTATCTTGTGAAGACTAATAATGTCAGTTGTGACAAGAATAGATTCAATCGGGAAAGAACAGAGGCAAGAGAAATCTGTTACATGATGTTATCACAACAGATGGGAGATGACGAGGACCCAAAGTCCAGTGTGAGCCATAGCATGCAGGAAAGGAGTATGAGATGTAAAGATAGGTGAAAAGTCAAGACAATGGAGGAGAAGCTGGGCGCTGGTGTAAGTATATGGCCTTCTCCCTTGGGAGGTGTGGTGTAAGGCCTAAAAGGAAGGCTCAGTATTACGTGCTGCCCTATCAATTGGTAAAATCATGAAAGTATCAAATGGCCTATCTGCAAGTTCCCCTCCCCAACTCTGCTCCCACAGGTAAGATTCTCTTGCCAGCAACCCTCATTATCAAGGGGACCAGGCACAGTTCCTGCTTATCCCTGAGAAGTGGGTTCCACTTCCCTACTAGCCCATGGAACATTTCAAACAGACCAATCACCTCTTTCCATGGGAGCCAGGGGTCATTCCCCCATTTGACACCACAAAGCCTGCTTCCCAAAGCCCTGATTCCTGGTCTGCTCTGTTCTCAAGCACAGCCCACATGTGGCCCTGCAAGGCATGCAGTGTCCTGTCTGTCTTCCCTGGGTGGTGAGTATATGAGGCTCTGGGTATATTTGTGTTGGGTATCCCCCATTCAGTCATCCCCAGAACCCTAGGCAAGAATCCTCCCCAAACAGTGGGGCAAATAAGAAGTGATTAAAATAGGAGGCAATACAGGGGCGCCTGGGTGGCTCAGTCAGTTAAGCGTCTGACTTTGGCTCAGGTCATGATCTCACGGATCATGAGTTTGAGTCCTGTGTCAGGCTCTGTGCTGACAGTTCAGAACCTGGAGCCTGCTTGGGATTCTGTGTCTCCCTCTCTCTCTGCTCCTCCCTCACTCATGCTTTGTCTCTCTCTGTCTCTTAAACATGAATAAACCTTAAAAAAAAAAATAGGAGGCAATACAAGCAGGGTGAGGCAGAGTCCAGTTCCATACATAGACACGGAGAATTTCAAAGCTGGATAAACCTGTCTCACCCTGTAAATAAGGAAACAGATCTAGAGGCCAAGGTTTCTGCCTCTCCATACCTTTTCCATACCTTCCCAAGAGAATTTGAAAGGTGAGTGTAGAGGAGATACATAAAGATAAATATCATTAAACAACTATATGAGAAAGTATAGCAGTTTTAAATGATGTTATCTTCCTCCAGAGTGGATCTACTTTTGCTTCTGGAAGGCAGTTACAACAGATAGGGCCATTCACCTGAATCTAGACTTGGACTGATCTGAACTGAATTGGGCTGCAGTGTTGCTGACAACAGCACTATTTCCCATTCCCCCTTACTCCCTGGGGCAGCCCTTCAGGGATCACAACTGCGAGCCTGAAGCATTGACCTAGGCCCCTTCTCTTTGATGAGCCCACAGCCCCAGTTTTTATTTCCTCAACCTTATGAGACTGCTCAGCTTCTCTGTTTCTTAGCCAAACCTTTTTAAAAAAAAAATTCTTCTTAGAGTTCTAAGAACATTTGTTTTGAGGGGGAGGGGTTTTCCCCAGCTTTACTGTTATAGAATTGATTAGCTATCCCTCTCCGATCGACTGTATCCTCAGCTCTCAGCCCCATCCCTCCTATGAGTCAGCAAGTACCTGAATCAGAGAAGGAGCCCCATGCTGGCTCTCCTCTCAGTGTACTTCCTTTCTCTCCAGGACTGTGCCTCTAATTTCTGCCTGCTGTGGTAACTCTGTGACTTCAAACAGATGGATCTTTTTAAAAATCCAGCTGTTCTAGACGCATCTGGGTGGCTTAGTCAGTGAAACACTTGACTCTTGGTTTCAGCTCAGGCCATCATCTCATGGTTCATGAGTTCGAGCCCCTCTTGGTTTTGGCTTATGTCTTGATCTCACAGTTCCTAAGTTCAAGCCCTGCATCAGGTCCTTCCTGGCAGTGCAGAGCCTGCTTGGGATTCTCTCTCCTTCCCTCTCTCTCTGCTCCCCCTCAAAATAAATAAATAAACCTAAGAACAAAAACCCAGCTATTCTAGTTGTGTTTAGTGGAGTTGGTCTCATACAAGTTGACTGTTTAGCCAGAGTGGAAATCCAGTTAATAAGGCATTTAATTATCTACTATCTACTCAGTGGAGCTTCAGTCCATAAAAGAGGAATAAAAGACATATTCCCCATCTCTCCTTCATGTGGGGAGAGAGGACAGTATATGGAACAGTTACAGCACTCTACAGAACGAGAACACCATTAGGAGAGGAGATGCTTGAGTTGAGCTGTAGTCATCAGAGAAAGTCTTTTTTGTTCCTCAACTCCCACACCAGAACAATCATAAAGTTTCCCTGTCAATCTGTGAACATGCATGTGCAGGTGGATGTGTTTCTGTGCAATTTTAGGAGGGACTGAGTCTGGATCGGGAGTGTGAGACCAGGAATGTTGTCTCAGCCCTGCTCTGGCCAGCCTGGCACCTCAGAATGAGAGGGGCTCCTCAGACAAGATCTGCACAGAGGCCTGCTTGGGCTCTAAGGAGCTACTTTACTTTTTCTGCTATTGTCTCTCACTTTCTTGTCCATTCCTTTCCTGCCTTTGAATCAAAACTATAATGAAATCTTTCTGTTGAAATAGGCGGGAGAATTTGCTTCCAAATGACCCGCCCAGGCAAAACCATTGTAATTCTGTGTCATCTCAACGCAATAGTCATCCATGAGGCAGGACTATTTTCCTGACTTAGCAAGTTTAAAAGTAAACAGAAAGGTTAAATCACAGAGGTATTAAGAGGCATTTACTTCAAAATGATCACCCTTTCCTCCATACCCAGGTTAAGCCCTTTGCCACAATTTCTCAGTCAAAAGGTACTTTACCTCTTTCATTTCTTCTTAGTCTTTCTGATTCCCCTCGTAACCAATCACTTTCTGGAAAGTCTAATACCCATATGTACTGGGAGATGATTTTCAATAAGTTTTCCTAGTCTCTGTGACTCAGTTAGCTTACAAGTTTCCCTGAGGCAAAAGTACCTCTTATTTTTGTTGATGTCAAAGCATCAGAAGAACACAAAGATTGCAAATGGTTTAGTTGTGAGCAAAATGCTAGCTTTTCTGTTAGAAAAATCAAAACAGAACTATCTGGACCACCACTTGGCTTTGCAGCTTTGTTCTCCTAGGCCTGAAAGATGGCCAAGGGGTATGCTGTCTCCAGAAGGAAGAGGTCTACAGGAAACATCATGGGCGCTGGGAAAACAAACAAAACCCTGCAGGATTTTCTGGATGGCCACGTGGACTCTCCTATTTATTTTCATTTAAACACATCCACCCCCTGCTCCCCAGGTGTGGCATTTTCAGCTCATCCCACTGACCTCTTTACTCACTGATAAGCCTGTTGCTGATCTCTGGTTCAGTGAAGGTCTTTCCCTGTGGTAATGGCTGAGAGGGACAAAGGTTCACAGCAGGAAGGCTCAGCAGTTCTGCTATTTGAGAAGGAGAGCCAGCTAAGCTGCTTCTTTGGCTTTCCGCACAGCAGCAGGTAGTAGCTTAAGCCAGAGAGACTTCTGAGGAGGGTCAGATGGGTTTCAGCTTGGAAGAAGGAGTGGGCAGTGGGGAGAGATGAGGAGGGACAGGAACAAGGAAGTGCAGAGTATGAATGAGGTTTTGTTCTCCTATAGGGAAGATGGGCAGGTTATTTAAAATCAAGTCACTATTTTCACACTCTCCAGTAATGACTATTTCCTTTGAAGGATGATACCAAGTGAGACCAATGTCATGCGGTCAAAAGGTAGAATTAAGGTGGGAATAACTGTCCATTGTCTAGTCAAGTCTGCTGTTGAGGAAGCAAGGCATAGCCCAGTCCAGCCATACACAATACAGAAAAGTAACCCCCTATTAAGGGTTCAGTTGCGGTCTCCCCCAAATGTGAAGTCCTAATCTCCAGTCCCTCAGAATGTAACCTTATTTGGTAATAGGATTTTTATAGAGGTAATCAAGTTAAAATGAGGCCATTAGGATGGGCTCTATATGATTGTGTCCTTATAAAAAGAGGAAATTTGGAAATAGACACACATACAAGATGCCAGAGATTGGGGTGATGCTTCTATGAGCCAAAGGAACACCAAAAATTGCCAGCAAAACACCAGAAACTAGAAGAGAGACATGAAACAGATTTGACACAGCCCTTAGAAGCAACCAGTTCTGCCAGCATCTTGATCTAGAATCTCTAGCCCCCAGAACTATGACACAATAGCGTTCAGTTGTTTAAGCTACCCAGTTCGTGGTACTTTGTTACAGTAGGTCTGGCAAACTGTTATATCCGTTCTGGTGTCCAACTCAAATTGTCAGGCATATTTCCCTTGGTGATTGCAATCATCTCCTTTTAGTACAGAGACAGAGAAATTGAAGGAAAGTGAAATGAAAAAAAAAAAAAAAAGATCAAACTATAGACAATGTGGTTAGTATTTTATAAACAAAATCCCAGGAAGGATTTGCTAAGAAAATGGAGACAGTATGACTGGCACCTTATGTAATTTTCTTCATCGTAACTATTCCCTAGTGTTAAATATTAGTAGGAGGAAAGGGGAAAGTTGGTTTGGTAAACAGTTGAAAGTTTTGGAGATGCTGGAACAAGTAAGAGTAAGTGACAAGAGGAAGGAGTAAAGAAATGTGGCAGAAGATAAGTTGATAAAGAGGCAGGTGAATAAATCCACAGGTGAAATGGGATGAACTGTAATAACAAGTAATCTTCAAGGAAAGAGATCTTTGGATCTATGTATTTTTATATGGTATTCAATATAGATACATATTTATATTCTACCTCATACTTTGTTACAATAGGTCTAGCAAACTATTATATCCACTCTGGTGTCCAACTTGAATTGTCAGGCATATTTCCCTTGGTGATTGCAATCGTCCCCTTTTAGTACAGAAACAGAGAAATTGAAGGAAAGTGAAATGAAAAAAAAAAAAGATCAAACTATAGACAATGTGGTTAGTATTTCATAAACAAAATCCCAGGAAAGATTTGCTAGGAAAATGGAGACAGTATGACTGGCACCTTATGTAATTTTCTTCATCGTAACTATTCCCTAGTGTTAAATATTAGTAGGGGGAAAAGGGAACGTTGGTTTGGTAAACAGTTGAAAGTTTTGGAGATGCTGGAACAGTAAGAGTAAGTGACAAGAGGAAAGAGTAAAGAAATGTGGCAGAAGATAAGTTCATAAAGAGGCAGGTGATAAATCTGCAGGTGAAATGGGATGAACTGTAATAACAAGCAATTTTGAAGGAAAGAGATCTTTGGATCTACATATTTTTATATGGTATTCAATATAGATACATATTTATTTTCTACCTCATTCTAGAAATCAGGTGTATTTTTTAAGTTTATTTATTTATTTTGAGAGAGAGAGAGAGAATGTGAGCAGGGGAGGGGAAGAGAGAGAGGAAGAAAGAGGATCCCAAGTAGGCTCCAGTGCAGAGCCTTACGTGGGGCTGGAACTCACAAGCTGAGAGATCATGACCTGAGCCGAAATCAAGAGTCAGATGCTTAAGTGACTGAGCCACCCAGGCACCCTGTATTTTTAAATGCATCAAGAACACAGGGTGAAGTTTTGGGTAAGAGTATTTGTGGGAGATGGACTAAGCAAGGAGGCAAGAGCTACAAAGAGGTTGTTTAATTTGTTCATAGAATCTTCCTACGATTGTACCACACAGAAGTGAACACTCTTTGTGCCAATGTCCTCATTTCCTTTCCAGATGGTATCATGGAACAGATATGTGTATAGTCAGGGCTCCCAGAGTTCTGACAAATTCCTTCTGTCCTTGTGCGTATCCCCCGTGGTTGCTCTTTGCAGTCCAAGAAACAGTGTATTCTTCCATTTGAGATAGTATCTTCCCAGGTGAGACACTTGGAAACTCTAATTATATTTGCAATGACTAATGCTGCAGCATGTGACCTCCTCCTAGAATATCCTACATAGAGCCTCACACAGCAGCAGATACGTAGATTAGTGTCAAATAGTGGATAGTTGTTTATCATACTGGTATTTGGGGGAGAGACTAATATCCACCAAAGGAGCTGACAATGTTCGAACGTGTCCTTTATAGCATTATGAGTTTCATGAAACAATTCAATTCTCAATGTATCCAAATCTCTGCAATAAAATGTTATAATGTAGTGGGATGCTCCTATGGGAACAACACAACGTGATACATCTTACCTAGTATGTACTAAGACAGCAAGATATATTACATAGATTCTGGCATCACAAATGGTTCAAAGGACTCTTTCAAAGAAGGTGACATTTAAACATATCTTACAGACCATGTACATGCATAATATCCCTTGATCTTATGAATCTCCTTCAATGCTTGAGAGCTCAGTCCCACCGTAGTTAGTCATATCAAAGAGGGAAGAATTTGTAAAAGGACAAATGTTTGACTCCAAGTAAGAAAGGAAAAGAGATACTCCCACAGCAGAATTCATTTACTAGCTACCAGAGTCAATGGAACTCTTTCTTCACCAGTGGTGCTAATGTCCTGTCTAATCCCCGCACTGAAGCACTCCCTACTTGATCTCCCTGCCTGATCACAACTTGAGTCTTGCAGTGAGGAGCCTCAGGTGAAGCAGGGGAGGGTCCAAGAGAAGGACGAGGGCTCTCAAGTCCAACTGTGGCAAAGAACTCATGCTATTCATTTGCTGCTGAGGACATAGGCAATAGAAGTTCCATAGAGCTGGAAACAGTAGAGCCAGCAGTTTCTGTCTTCCTTGTTTCAAGGAAGTAATGTGGTACTATGTCCCCTCATCATCATTCCTTCATTAACTGAAGCTTTTTTTTTTTTTCCATTTAATAAACATGTGTTAAGGGGTTCCTGGGTGGCTCAGTCAGTTAAGCATCTGACTTCAGCTCAGGTCATGATCATGCCGTTCATGAGTTTGAGCCCCGCCTCAGGCTCTCTGCTGTCAGCAAAGAGTCTGCTTTGGTCCTCTGTCTCCTTCTCTCTCTTCCCCTGCCCTCCCCTCAAAAGTAAATATTAAAAATAAGTAAAAATTAAATTAAAAAACATATGTTAAGTGCTTGAGTATGGCTTCAAGAAGCTTTCCAATCATCAATGTTGAGATCTTTAACACACATTTACTTTTTGTACACTGTGATAAGTACTGGAGATAAAATACTTGGCCCATTTTCCCAAGAGGCTTTAAAAAAGAAAAGTTGTATCTATTATTTACACTGAAATCTCAATAAATTTACCACTCTGATTTACATATGGATGGTATTACAATATTGTAATACACATGTTTCAAAGCAGTGGTTCTTGACCTCGGCCCACAGGCAGATCATCTAGAGAGTTTAAAAAAAAATGCTGGAGTACTCAGCCCCACTTCAATGAATTGTATCAGAATGTCTGGGAATGGGGTCCATATCATTCTTTTATACTGTATACTTTTAAAGACTCCAGCTGATTCTACTCTACAACCAGCTCTGAGAACCATTACATTAGAATTTCTGCCTGAGGCACTTCGAGTCTGAACAATACCTGGCACATACTAGCCCACCCATAATATCTCTTATTCTAATATTTTGTTCACCTTTTTTTCTTACCAGGCTCCCAGCAGACTAACTGACACAGAATAGGGACACAATAAGTGGCTATTCCTTTTCACTCTTCCTTCTTGCTAGAAAGTTCCTGGAGAAAAGTAAAGCACAGTAGTATTTAGGATTTGAAATGTGCTTGCCAAAATGTCCATACTGAGGGAAATATAAGCTTAAATAAATGATTGTACTCTTATTCATATGAATATATCAGTTTTCATTATCATATGTAATTACATGAGATAATAGTCAAACAATATTTTATCACTGCTGAGAGGCTCATTGGGAAAACTTTTGAATATGTTGATGAAATATGGCACAGAAATATAACATTGACAGTATTATAACCTGGTATATTTTAGGTTCAGAATGGAAACCTAGGAATAAAGAATTTGAATATACTAAAAACTAAACAATTTTCATTTATTTCTAAATATTAGAGTATAGCTCACTTAAAAAGAATCAGTGTAGCCTCTGGCTATTTGTTTTCTGATTGGCTCATTTCATTTGGCCTTCTTAATAAACACTTTCTGCTTAGTCACTAAAATGTTTTAAATGCTTTTGATTTAATTCTGTTGATGGGATGGCAGAAAACGTGCTATCAAATGGCCTTTGGCAAAAATCCAGTTTCCAAAGAGGCTGAGAGGGGAAGGAGGCCTTCTAAGCCATTACCCATGAGGGGAAATTATTTTCATTCATTCACTCAACAAATACTTATTGAGTATTTGTCTAAAGGAATGAAGGAAGGATTAGGGACCCTATGATCAATGAAGGAGTCCTCTGGGGTAAAGCTTTCCAGAGAAAATGTTTTCTCGTAGAAATGCCTGTGCCTTTCCCAAGTGGAAAAATAACATTTTCTTTTTCATGTGAATAGATTTCTTTTATATGGATCTTTATCACTTTAGGTGTTCTCACTGAGGCTTGCAAGCAATGGAGGATGGATGGGTTCTGGACCAGTAAGTGCAGGGGAGTGAGATGGCGGGGTGGTCAGAAGAAAGAAGAAAATGAGGGCTATTTGAATCTTATTCTTAGCCTCAGTCAGCTGAAAGACCACAAGTTATGGCTTGGGGTTTTGATTTTAGTTTAACTGATGTTTATTTCCCCCTTAATAAAATAAATGTTTGCTTCCTAAGTCTACTGTGTAATGTGGTGTCCCTCAACGACAGTAGAGGGGAAACACATGAATATGATATATTTCATCTGTCAGGGACCTCAGGCTTTTCCTTGCTACCTGGCTTGGGATAGGTCATTGAAGGACCATTTTCAGATAAGCAGTAGCTAAGGTGGGCTTGGGTGGCTTTAGAGCAGCCCTTCTCCAACTTACTATGCATATGAATCATCCTGGATCAGGAAAAATGCAGATTCCAGTTCAGCAGGACTGCAGTTATGACCTGAGAACCTGTATTTCTAACAAGTCCTCGGCCATGCCAATGTCCACCAAACATACCATGAGCAGGAAGGGCTTAGAGGACCTCTGGCAATAAAAGAAAGAGTTTGTTTAATTACTAAAATCTTTTCCCTTCCAAGAGGCTTTCCCAGACTATTCAAAACAAAACTATTTTATCTTCTGGACAAAATCCTCCCTCAGATTACTTGAAACAAAGGTCACATCTGAAATCCTTCATGTGTGTTTCTGGGTATCAAGAGATCTGATGTTTTTGCCAATATAAAGCTTCGGGGACTCCAACACAACTATCCTTACTTAAAAGCCATATAAATAGTGAATAGGGCCTATTTTTGCGTTGAAAAATGTATATGATTGTATCTCTTCTTCTTTTTGTTCATGTCAGTCTTGACCCTTAGATTATAAACTTTGGGGGATAGACTGTGTCCCTCTTAGAACCATAGAAACTACCAAACACAGGAACAGGAAGACACCTAGGAATCAGCTAGTTCAGGCTTGTCCAGCCATGGTACAGGTACCACTGCGGGATAAGTGAGATGAGTTTAGATGGAACAGGAACAGCCATTTTATAATTTTGTTATAGTTGTATATATTTCTTACTATGTTTTAGAGAAAGCTATAACTAGCATATCTTGCCCAGGATTTCATAGATATTATTGTGAGGAGAAAGATACATTTACAGCAATTCAAAGTGAATTGCTGTAAAGACAAATATTATATGAACATCATTACTGTAGCACACGTATATAGCAAAAATTGTGAGAGTTTTACGCAGATAACTAAGGTTTGGGGAACAGTGTTTAACCTACCACTAGAACTCATAACTGAGGAAACTGAAGATCAGATAGTATCGCTATGTCTCAGAGAATTTAAGACATCAGGAATCATAGGATATGCCCTAATTTCAAAGGCCTAAAATGTGGGGAAATTTAAAGAATAAATGCAATATGGAAGGTCTTGCTCAAAGTCAAACATCTATCACCGAGTGTTTCACAGGTTATACTCTCTTCTAAGAGCATTTCAGATTTAATAGCCATTAAAGTTTTGACCTAAAGGAATAACATTCTCATGGTGGAATTTCAGGTATTTCCTGTGGCAGTTAAGTAGGTGAAATAGTTTCAGGTAGGAGCCCTGGTATGGTGCCCTGAAACCATCCTTGTAGAAGATGACCTATTCTCCATCAATGTCCTTCACCCAGAGACCAAAAGGAACACATCTGTAGATGAATAAGTTGGGTCTATTACTTGTTTCAGTGAAGGAGAACTGTGGGGATATCTTAGCAAGAGATATTAGAAAGGACTTATGAATAAGATTTGGCTTGCATTGTTTGATTTTGAGGAGGGTCAAGGAAGTGGAGCCTTGCTCTGGATTGGGTGCTGTGTGAAAGCAAAGGTAATTCTGTGACTTGACATTTTAATAAGTCTTATCTAAAAGGTGAGAGAAATGGACATAAGCTAAAACTGGGGTTGGTAAGGAAGTGGCACTCACTCCTCACAGCCAGGGAAGGAGGATGTTGGGCCGTCTTTGTGGTCTGGGCAACATTCATGTTTAGGCCACGTTCAGACATAATCACAGAGTATTCTGCTTTCTCTTCATCCTTCATGGTCAGAGAATGGCCTTGTCTGCTTTTAGGGTTCTGTGAAATTGTTTATGTTCAACAAAAGAACGAGACCTAGCTGTCAGTGCCACATCAAATCCTGGATTTCGAGGCTGCTTTTCTTCTCACATCTTCCTGTGTAGCTCTTTCCTGAGCCACTTTCTCCCTTTCCAGACAAAATGCCAGATACAAATTGTCAGCAAGTTAAGAGTTTTGTGTTATGTTAACAAACTTAAGGTCCAATCTTGGACTCTGTGATGGCACATGTCTTTGTTTAACTCTGAAAGAAATTGCCCTGCTATTTTATGTCTTTGGGAGAATGTCATCTTCAGCCGTCCATGACAATCAATACTCCACTTCAGCCAAGGTAGTAGTGCATGTGCTCCTTCCTCAGTTAATCCTTCTCTAGTCATCACACACACACACACACACACACACACACACACATATATATATATATATATATATATATATATATATATATATATATGACAAAGAATAATTGCCATATGGAGAATTCCCTGGGATGTCTGTGCTTGGTCAATAGCATTTATTGATGGTGGCAGAAAGAGAAAAGCATCTTGGGAAACAGAACTCTCCCCTGGCCTGTGATACTAATGGCCACTGCCTCCCCAAGGCTACAGTCACTATCAAGTAGGGGTAAGTAAAAGAAGATCAAGGTAGATTTGTGGCTGCCAGGAGCTGGAGGATGAGGATTTGTTTTGGGGTGATGAAAATATTCTAGAATTTGGTTGTGGTGATGGGTAAAAACACTGAAAACTACTGAATAGTACACTTTAAAGGGTGAACTTTATGGTATGTGAATTATATTTCAATTTAAAAAAAAAAGCTAAAGGAAGTGAGAAGAGTGGTCAGATAATACTTCAGAGAGACTTCTCTTATTGACCAGTGTTAGATTTGCTTTGTATTTTTTGTCCCCTAAACTGTGGAGCTTTCAAGGTGGTCAGAAATCTGATGTTTGATATGATCAGGTCACTCAGTAACAGAGTTGCTATTAGTAGTCATAACTTTTGTTTCTAAATGAAGGCAGCTAGGTGAGTTGGTAACGGTGGTTAACCCAGTCCCCACAACACTATAGAAATGTAAACTTTCTCTTTGGAATAGTTTCAGCTGACCCAGGGTAGGTGGGAATATTCTGCACTTGCAACAGGAAGCTTCATTTTTGAGAAGTCAATTGTGTTTTCAGAGAGAATTTATAGTTGTCTTTTTAAATATTTTGTCACCAGTTCCAACAAAAGCCTAAATCAGAAGCACTTATACCAGTAGTTTTTAAGAGGATTTCTCTAAAAGCTAAAACCCAATTAAGAGTAGAAATGATAGGGGAGCCTGGGTGGCTCAGTTGGTTAAGCATCTGACTTCAGCTCAGGTCACGATCTCATGATTCATGAGTTCAAGCCCCATGTTGGGCTGTCTGCCCTCAGCACAGAGCCCACTTTGGATCCTCTGTCCCCCTCTCTCTCTACCCCTCCCCTGCTCAAGTTCTCTCTCTCTCTCGCACTCTCAAAAATAAATGAAACGTTAGAAAAAATTGAGAATTTTAAAAGTATTACAGGGTACCTGGGTGGCTCAGGTGGTTAAGCTTCCAACCAACCTTGGTTTTGGCTCATGTCATAATCTCACAGTTCATGAATTCGAGCCCTTCATCAGTGCAGAGACTGCTTGGGATTCTCTCTCCTCTCTCTCTGCCCCTCTTCCCCTTCTTGTCTACCTTCTTTCCACCCCACCCTATGCTGTTTCCTTTTCAAGGTTTTCCTTTTCAGGGTTTACCTGTGAGAGCTGCTCTTGTCTCACAGTTGGGAGCTTTGGTACCCTGAGAGAACTGATGCAAAAATGGCCAGCTATGGAGCATAACCATGGCAGAAAAGAATGACAGACCAAAGATTTGGTGCCAAGTAGGAAGCCCAGTCCAGCAGAGTCCAGGCTGAAACTGGGGGGTAGGGGGTAGGAGAGAGTTGATAGCTTTAAAGCCTAAAACCTAGTGCAGTGGCTGCACGTTATGAAAGCCAAGTCTTGAATGCTGCTAACTGGCTATCAAAGTCTAGGTTGTGATGGGGGGGAGCACTGGACCCCCGGGGTGCTCTGCTTCACTATGGGTGCTCACAGGGCAAGCACCTCCACTGCATGGGTAATATGCAGACTTCAGCCTGAAATTCTGGAGCCCAACCTAGTTTGTGGGCTAGATGGCTCTATCAGTATTACTCAGCTTCAAGATGATGGTTTTAACCACCCACTTCACAAGGAGACTCAAAGTTTGAGGAAACCTTAAAAAATCAGCGAGTCTAACTATTTTTCAAGTGGGGCAGAATGAGTCTTACAGAGATTAGTGTTTGCCCAGTGGATCAGTTGGAATTAGAATCCAATTCTCTTGACTTATCCCAGAGCTCTTTGCAATTACAGCACATCACAAATTTATCTTTAATGAAAAAACCACCTTTCCCCTTCCTAAAAAGCACCAACAGCATGCAGAGTCCACAGTGAGCAAGAGAGGCTGGGGACTGAACCAGAATTTTGTCAAATAGTTGCCTTTTATAAACTTCTCCCCCAACTCCCTCTCTCTGAGGCTGGGATCGCCAGAAGATGACTCTGTGACTGGGATTCATATGACCCCAACTGTTAAAAAGTACTCCAGGACAGAGAAGGGAGAGAAACCACATGAGAGAGAGTGATTCTGGCTAAATCTGAAGGGGGAGAGCTTCTGCCTGATCCCACAGGACACCCTGGAATGACAGTGACCCTTCACAGTTTTGTCCTCATGATTTGAGGTGAGATAATTAGCATTCCATGCCCTTGCATTTTGGCCAAGGGCCTGCTTGCAAGAGCTGAAGCACCTGGGTACCTCCAGCTCTTGCACAGGTAGGCAAACCTGCTCTCCAGAAGCACAAGGGCAAGTGTCTGCAGAAATCTGCAGGAGCAGGCCACCAGAACCCACAGATTCCAGAGGAGGGCCACAGAAAACGGGACAGGGGATCCCAGGAGATATGGAGAGCAGAAGCAAGTGTCCACTGCAACCCCTAAATTACCATAGTTTCCCTATTTCTTCTACAAATTAAACAGATGAACAGACCAAAAAAAAAGATCATAAAAATGGCTCCTCTAGATCAGGGTCAGTAACCTTTTTCCATAAAGATAGTAAATATTTTAGGCTTTATGGGCCATAAAGTCTGCTCAACTCTGGGCAAAAGCAGCTGCAGATGATACATAAACAGGTTTGGTTTCGTGCCAATAATACCTGATAGACACTGAAATTCAATTGTCACATGTCATGAAATATTCTTCTGATTTCTTTCCCAAACATTTAAAAATGCAAAAGTCATACTGAGCTAGCCGTTCATACAAACAATAGGCAGTGAGTTGGATGTTGCCAACTTCTATTCTAGATCAATGGCTTTCAACCTCTTTTGACCATGACTGTAAGAAAGGTATTTAATATTATATTATAATCTACAAATACAGGAACTTAAGTTTCAGTTTCTTGGGTTTTCTGTGAATAAACTGATTTTATCCTACTTGGTTTTATTTTTAAATGCTGCCACAATCCACTGAACTGTTATACACACACACACACACACACACATTTATATATACATTTATAGGTGCTCACACACAAACACAGTGTAACACAGTGTTACATAAGTGTCCAACTGAATTGTTTCTTCAATTTACCAATGGGTCACACCACCTCCAGTCTGAAAAACTCTGCTCTAGATCAATCAAAGCCTGTGCTCTAGGGGGTACTGATAGCACAGTCACAGTGGCTGTTTTGCATTCATCAGCACTGACATTAACTGGAATCTGCCAGTAAATAACATAAAGACCAAAAAGAGATGCTATCACAAACCTGTCAAGGGCAGCGGGACAGCATCACCTGCCTCAACCTGCCTGGCACCAGGTGTTTCAGGAAATTTCACATGGTTCCTGTCTTTCTTGATGTAGGAAGCATTAATTTCATTTGAACTGAGCAGAATTCAGAGCAAAGAGAAAATTTAAAGCTACTGCAAGCCACAGCTCAAAACCTCAACTTGTCAGGTTTGAAGGAGACTCTGGACCACCGGCATTTAGAGCTATGTTTGTCACGCATGGAGATGTATGAGGACTGTGACAATGTCAAATAGCGACCTAGCGTAACTCAGCCACATATTGAAGATAGATCACACCTTGGCTTCCAAAAAACAAGAACAAAAACAACAACAACAACAACAACAACACAAAAACACAAAACAGTTCACTGTGCTTGGAGGGCTGGGTCCGGAAAACAAGGACTAGGTGAAACTTGACTTTGTCATTTCCCATTGTCCATTTGTCTCTTATCACTCTCCTCTGGCCTTCCTGTCTTGCCTTCCTATCTAGATTTCTTCAAAGGTGGGATGAGAGAGGTGGGAGGCAGAAACTTGATATCCAATTAAACGGGTTATTCCTGGAGCACCTGGGTGACTCAGTCGATCGAGCATCCAACTCTTGATTTTGGCTCAGGTCATGATCCCAGGGTCATGAGGTCGAGCCCCATGTCAGGCTCCACACATGGAATCTGCTTGGGATTCTCTCTCTCCCTCTCTCTCTGCCCCTCCCATGCTCACGCTCGCTCTCTCGCTCGCTCTCTTTCTCTCTCAAAAAAAAAAAAAAAGGTTATTCCTATTCCTATTTTCAACATTCTCCTCCTCACTTCCTATTTCCTCTAATGCAAGTGGATAATTGGGATCCTTGCAACTCTTTCACTCTCCAGCTCCAGTTCAGTTCAGTTTAGAAAACACCTATTGTGCACTTTGCCTAAGCTGGAGCCTGGGGACAGCAGTTAATGAAATAGGAACCTGCTCTTAAGGTACACAGAATAGCTCTAGGCCCCCAGTTCAATGAGGTGAGATGCGCAGAAGTTCTTTGTTAGCCATGAAGTTATTGATAATCATGGTAATGTTAGCAATTAATCATTCCCCAAGGGCACAGCTATTCTCTGTATAGCAGGATTATGATCCCCCAGCAGGAGCCCCTTATTTCCAAAGCTCCAGCTCTTTTCTCTTTAGGTAGAAAAAGATAAAAAGAACTGTAAGTAAATGTATGGGAGGGGGAAAAAAAAACATGAACTGATGATAAGGACATAGAAAGCAACACTCAAAAAAAAGAAAACAGCACTTTAGGATAACCTAGATGGCAGATTCTAAAAAATTTTATTTTCTCCTCTAAAATGATGTCTTTAAAATACCTTAGGTGCTCCTGGGTGGCTCTGTTGGTTAAGTGTTGGACTGTTGATAAACCTACCTTATTGTTCTAGCAATAGCATAATATTTTATTGTATGGCTATACAATTAAATGTTTTTTTTTTATCTTAACAAGGCTACAGCTATCATCTTTAAGCATTTGTTCATATATGTATCTGTGTGTGTGTGTGTGTGTGTGTGTGTGTGTGTATGCAAATATAAGCATAGGATAAATTCTTGGAAGTGAAGTTATTTATTCAGAGTATGAACACAATATGCCAATTACGCTTCCTTCAAAAGGATATAACAGTTTCTCTACAAGCATGAAACACTGTGTATGGTATAGATTTTTAAGTCTTTGCCAATCCAATGATGGGAAAATGAATCCTGACTGTTATTTTAATTCACATATTCAACATTGTTGTGAGTTTGATCATCTATTCCCAAGTTTATTAGCCACTTGCTTTGTTTCTTTTTTTTTTTTTTTTAATTTTTTTTTCAACGTTTTTTATTTATTTTTGGGACAGAGAGAGACAAAGCATGAACGGGGGAGGGGCAGAGAGAGGGGGAGACACAGAATCGGAAACAGGCTCCAGGCTCCCAGCTGTCAGCACAGAGCCCGACGCGGGGCTCGAACTCACGGACCGCGAGATCGTGACCTGGCTGAAGTCGGCCGCTTAACCGACTGCGCCACCCAGGCGCCCCTCTTTTTTTTTTTTTTTTGAGATATAATTCACATACCGTACAATTCAGCATTTTAAAGTATACAATTGAGTGGTTTTTAGTACATTCACAAGTTTGTACAACCACCACTTCTACCTAGTTCCAAGACATTTTTATCACCCCCCCCAAAAAACCCCATACCCATTAGCAGTCATGCCCATTTCCCTTGCCCCAGTCCCAGCAGAAGCCTCTTGCTTCCTAAGTCCCAGCCCAATAATCACCAATTTACTTCCTGTCTCTGGACATTTCCTATAAATGGAATCAAGTAATATATGACTTTTTGTGACTGAATTCTTTCACTTATAATAATGTTTTCAAGATCCATCCATGTTGTAGCATGGGTCATTACTTCATTTTATGGCTGAATAATACTCCACTATGTGGATAGACCACATTTTGTTTATCTATTCACCAATTGATGGACATTTGGGTTGTTTGATTTTTTGCATATTGTAAATATTATTTTTTTTTATTTTATAGAGAGAGCATGCAAATGGGGGAAAGGGGCAAAGGGAGAGAGAGAGAATCTCAAGCAGGATCCATGCTCAGAGTGGAGCCTGATGCGGGATTCAATCCCATAACCCTGGGATCATGACCTGAGCTGAAATCAAGAGTCACGCTCAACCGACTGAGCCACCCAGGTGCCCAGTGAATATCATTGTTATAAACATTCCTGCACAAGTTTTTGTATGATGTGTATTTCCAATTCTCTTAAGTATATGCTTAGAAAAAGAATTGCTGTGTTACATTGGAATGCAATGTTTTAACTATTTTAGAAACTGCCAAACTATGTCTCATGATGGTTGTACCATTTGCATTTCCATCAGCAATATATGAGAGTTCCAGTTCTATATATCTTTACCAGTATTTATTTTCCTTTCTAAAATCAATGAAAACTATTGTAGGGCATATGAAGTCATACCTCATCATGGTTTTGATTTGCATATCCCTAATGACTACTGAGGTTTAAATAGATTTTCATGTGGTTTTTGACCATTTGCATACCTTCTTTGAAGAAATACCTATTCAAATCCTTTTGCCCATTTTTAAATTTATTTATTTGCCCATTAAAAAAGTGTTTAAATTTTGGGGCCTGGGGTGGCTCAGTCAATTAAGTGTCTGACTTTTGATTTTGGATTAGGTCATGATCTCATCCTTCTTGGGATTGAACCCCATATCAGGCTCTGTGCTGACAGCATGGAGCCTGCTTGGGATTCTCTCTCTCCTTCTCTCTCTGTCCCTCCCCAGCTCATGTGCATGTGCACTCTCTCTCAAAAATAAATAAACTTAAAAAAAAGTAAGTAATAAAAAGTGTTTAACTTTTAATTATTGGGTTGTAAGTGTTCTTTATATATTCTGAATAATAGTCCCTTACCAGAAATATGATTTACAAATATTTTCTTCTCATCTGTGACTTTTCTCTTCATTTTCTTGATAGTGTCTTTTGGATGCACAGAGGTTTTTAATTTTGAAAACCCTATTTATTTTTTCTTTGGTTGTGGTGCTTTGGGCATTATATCGAAGAAACCCAGCTTTGCCCAGTCCAAGTTCACAATGATTTATACTTATGTTTTCTCCTAAGAGTTTTACAGTTTTAGCTCTTACACTTTGAGAACTTTGATCCACTTGGAGTTAACATTTAAATATGTTATGAGGTATGGATCCAAATTCATTTTTCCATATGTCAATATCCATTTGTCCCAGCATCCACTTTCCTTTTTTTTTTTTTTTAAATTTGTTTTTAACGTTTTATTTATTTTTGAGACAGAGAGAGACAGAGCATGAACGGGGGAGGGGCAGAGAAAGAGGGAGACACAGAATCGGAAGCAGGCTCCAGGCTCTGAGCCATCAGCCCAGAGCCCGACGCGGGGCTCGAACTCACGGACCACGAGATCGTGACCTGGCTGAAGTCGGACGCTTAACCGACTGCACCACCCAGGCGCCCCCCACTTTCCCTTTTTTAACCCTACAAATTTTCTATTCATATATTTCCCAATTATTTTTATTATTATTTTTATTGTATTCTTATTTTTTTAGTAGATTCTCAAGGGACTTCTATACAGTAAGGAAATTAGTCCCTTGCTATATGAATTATAAGTATTCTTTCTCAATTTATGATTATCTGTTAAATTTACTTATGGTAGGTAGGTTGGTTGGTTGTTCTCTTTTCACATTTCTGAGCTTTTTAGCCATGTAGGTATTTTAAATTTTTGGTCATCAAGTTTATTAGTGTCTGCCCTATGGCTTCTGGTTCCCACGTCAAGCTTTCTGTTATGGCATCTCTTCTGAAGTGGTAGCAAAGCATTGAAGGGATAGAGATCAACATCAGGAAATGTCTGTGGTAACTGAAACCAGGTGCATAAGTGAGTTGTCTGGAAGAGGGTATGCAGAAATAGACAAAAGGAGGCCCAAGTACTGTGCTTTTGGGAACATCCAAAGCAGAGATTGAAGGAGAAGATGAGAAAGCAAAGAAAATCCAGAAGAAATAGATGAGTGTGGAGGAGGGGAAAAGAGGCGACGTGGGTCACTAACAAACAGAGGCAAAAGTCGCAAGCAGGGAGTTATGGAGAGTGCCAGCTACAGCAGGAGTTCTGGAAGTGCAGCTTCCTGGGCTGTGGGACATCAGACTGCCAGGTACACAGCACAGGTGTGCAGGGAGAAGGAGGAGACCGCTCGTTTAGCAAGTATGGCAGTAGAAAGAAAGAGAAAATTAGAGGGGGACCAACAGCTCCAACAAAGGTTTATTTCCTTTCTAAAAACAGAAAATTAGGGAAATCTTGCCATGATTTAACATTAAGAACCAGGAGACTTTTGCTGATAAGGGTAAGGATTTATTTAGGAGGCTTAGTTAATTCCCATGTTGCTGCCATTTTATATCCTAAGAAATTTTGAAAGTTCTATGAGTAGAAGCTAGAAGGGAGGAAAGCCAAGCATTTAAGTGAGTTAACATAGGGGCAGTGCTTGCGTTCATTTTGGTCTCTGGGAAGCAGACACTGAGATGAAATTAGGAGTGCAAAAGATTATCGGGTGTAATGCCCATAAAAGATAGAAAGGAAGAGGAGGAAAGATTGGGTAGGCAAAGCCTTCAGACTATGATGCAGATCTGACAGCACCTCTGCCAACACAGTGGGGAACTCTGGGGCCAGACTGCCCATCAGAAGAGTCCTGAGCTAAGCAGAAATGGCGGGGCCCTAAACAGTATGTCAGATAGTCATGAGTGCAAAGGATATGGGGATGGGTAGAGGATACATGGGGTTACACATTTATATAGAGGCAAAGAGGTGAGTGTGGAGCTTTGGGCAGGACTGGGAGGAAGGGATGGGAAGGTTGTAGAATAGTCGTAGTTGATGACATCCAACAGGACTGGGGTGGGGAGGAAACACCATATAGAGTCACTGTAAGAATTTGGCTTTTATATGAGTAAAATGAGAAAAAAAATGCAGGGCTTTGAGCAGAGGAGTGATATTATCTGATTAATGTCTTATAAGGATCATGGATGTGCCATTAAGAAGAGACTGAGGGGCACCTGGGTGGCTCAGTCAGTTAAGGGTCTGACTCTTGGTTTTGGCTCAGGTCATGATCTCATGGTTCTGTGAGATCTGCATTGGGCTCTGTGCTGACAGTGGAGCTTGCTTGGGATTCTCTCTTTCCCTGTCTCTCTGCCAGCCCTCAAATAAGTAAATAAACAAAAGAGAAGGAGGAGGAGGAGGAGGGAGGAGGAGGAGGGAGAAGGAGGAGGAGGGGGAGGAGGAGGAGGAGAAGGGAAGAGGATGAGGAGGAGGAGGAAGGAGAGGGAGGAGGAGGAGGAGGGAGAAGGAGGAGGAGGAGGAGGAGGAGGAGGAGAAGGAGGAGGAGGAGGAGGAGACTGAGGTAGTGCAGGCATGGAAGCAGAAAGATGATGATCCAGGGAGGTGGCAGTGGAGATGGTGAGAAATGGTCAGATTCTTGATGTATCCTAAGTGGAGCCAAAAAGAGTTTATGATGAATTAGATGTGGAATGTAAGAATAAAAAAGCATCAAGGATAAAGCTCTGTGTAATAGTTCTCTATTACTCTGTAACGAATTACTCCAAAACTTATAGACCTGTGAGATAATAGATGGGTGTTGTTTCAAGCTGTTAAATTTGTGGTGATTTCTTATGGCAGCCACAGAAAATGAATAAACCTTCACAAGAAGCTTGCTCTATCTTTGAATGGCACCCATCGTAAGGAAATATTTCCTTATTTGTTGCACTAAGATCCGTCACTGTGTTTCTTCCGCCATTACATCTAATTTTACTTCTTGGAGCCATGTAGACAGCCCATCCTCTATTCGAAGACAACCCTTCTGAGCCTCCCCTTCTTTGAACCAAAGATTCCCTGTGTATTCTCCTCTCTGGTTACTTTTCTCAATTGTGTTTTATTTAGGCCCCTGGATTTATACTCTAGAGACATGGGAATTTACTGTAACAACAATGTTTGAAAGGCCTTTGTAAATTCAGAGTATCTTATTCTTCCATTATAAAGGAGAAATTTTCCGTCTTTATCACCAAAGATAAACATTATTTTATGGATCATTGACCATCCTATTGTCCATAGTAGGAGAGCATCATTTAGAATGACCTGGAATTGAGGAAAATGAAGTAGAAAATTGTCGGGAAGATTTTAGAAGTAGGAACTTGCATGAACATTATAGACTGTGATACTTCATTAGGATTAAAGTTCGATACTTAGGTAGTTAACAGAAATTTCCCCAAGTGAGGTAAGCTCAGTAAAAATCAGCAGCATCTGGGAATGAAAATGTTGAATTTCATCTGTCCATCTGGGCCTCTGAAGGAAAGAAGTTTCCTTCCTTGGTTCTTAAGAGTTGAAAAACAGAGGTAACCTAGTAAGGGGAACAACATCTGAATGATTAACTATTGCATTAAAAGGTCACTTTGAAGATACACTGGCGTGAAGGAATACTTTGAAAGTGACCAAGAAAAACTAGACTCGATACGTAGAAAGACTGGGTGATTGTCCTCTTTGCTTTCTATTGCAATTGAACAGTTTCCAGTTTCATGCATATATGAGCATTTTTCCTCAATTAAATGTTTACCTCTTTTGGAAGAATGGCTATATCTTATTATTTCTTTGGGTAAGATAAATAACAAGTACTTAGAAAATACTCAATTAATTGAACTGAATGAAATTGCCTGTTGACTGGCTGAGTAACAAATGAAGACATTGTTCTAACCAGAATACAGGATTTGGGGAGAAAGCTAGATTGACTCAGAAGAAACCATGTGTTTCTTATTCTTCCATCTTCCTTCTTAAATGACCCATTGCTCTGGGATGTTTTCCCAAGTGTGGTCCAAGGACTGATGTGTTAGGATTGTCTGGGGATGCTTATTAGAAGTGAAGAATTCTACATTGTACTGCCCAAGACCTACTGAGCCAGAATCTGAGAAGTAGAGTTACTTATGATTTTCTAAAATTGAGGTATAATTTATATACAATTAAATGCATATCTTTTAAGCGCACTGTTCAATGGGATTTGATAAATGTATACACCCCATGTAAACACCACCTCACTCAAGACTTCTGTCACCCTCCAGAAAGTTTCCTTAGGCCCCTTTCCAGTTACTCCCCCTCTGCCAGAAGCAATCACTATTCTCATTTCAATCACACCACATATACTCTCTCTTCTTCACTTCATGTTTCATTCATCCACATTGTTACATGTATCAGTAGTTAGTTTCTTTTCATTGCTAAGTATTATTCCATTGTAGACATGTGTTATAATTTGTTTATACATTCACCTGGATATCTCAGTTGTGTATTTCCTATACTGTGTAACAAGTTACTACACATGTAGCAGTTAAAAACAACACACACTTATTATCTCATAATCCCGTGGTTCAGGAGTCCTATCATGACTTACTTGGTTGGGTTCTGTGCTCAGAGTCTCACAAAACAGCAACTATGGTATCATCCAAACTACATTACTGTCTGGAGCTTGGGGGTCCTCTTCCAAACTCACATGGTTGTTGGCAGAATTCAGATCCTTGCAGCTGTAGGACTGAAGACATTGACGTCTTACTGGCTGTCAGCTGGAGACTGGCCGCCTGCTGCAGTTCCCAGCCACGTGGTCCTCTCGAGGGGCAGTTTACAACAAGGCTGTCTGCTTCTTCAAAGCCAGCAGGAGAGTCTTACTCTTCAATCTGCTAACACAGAATCTTATAAAACATAAGGAAAAATAAATAATAAGATATAATCCACGGGAGTGACATCTTGTCATCTTTGCCATATTAGAAGCACAAATTTCACCCAGTCTCAAGGTGAAGAGATTTATACAAGGCTGTGTGGATAATCGAGGTTACTTAGAGTGTATCCACTAAGGTTGTTTCTAGTTTTTAGCTATTATGAATATTAGTGCACAACTGAATATATGCTTTTACTTGTCTTAGGCAAATATCTAGAAGGGAAGTTGCTGGATCATAGTGTAGGCATATATATTTAACCTTATAAGAAAATGCCTAGCAGCTTTTCAAAATGGTTGTACTTTGCACCCCCATCAGCAATGTAATGAGAGTTCCAGCTGCTCCCCCTTTCCTTTTACTGATATTTGCTGCTGTCTGTGTCATTTGAGCCACTTTCTATTGGCTATCAAATTTGCATTTGAAAAAATGTTTCTTTATTTTGAGAGAGACAGAGAGAGGCAAAGCGGGGGAGGGTCAGAGAGAGGGAGAGAGAGAATCCAAAGCAGACTCCATGCTGTCAGCGCAGAACGTGGTGTAGATCTCATGGTTCGTAGGCTCATGACCTGAGCCAAAATCAAGAGTCAGACACTCAACTGACTGAGCCACTCAGGCATCCCTTAAATCTACATTTTTAGGGGCGCCTGGGTGGCTCAGTCGGTTGAGCGTCTGACTTCAGCTCAGGTCATGATCTCGTGGTTGATCAGTTCGAGGCCCATGTTGGGCTCTGTGCTGACAGCTCAGAGCCTGGAGCCTGCTTTGGATTCTGTGTCTCCCCCTCTCTCTGCTCCTTCCCTGCTCATGCTCTGTCTCTCTCTGTCTCAAAAAATAAACAAACATTAAAAAAATTTTTTAATCTACATTTTTAATGAGCTCTGTGGGTGATTCTTAACACATATTCAACCACTGCTCTCGATGTGAGTCATAGAGCACATGTCCAGGACTATTCAGTACAGGTTCCTCAGAAGTCAGTCCTCAGACCTTGGCTGATCAACTGAATCACAGGGAGCATTTGTTAAAAACAGATTCTGGGCCCTGCTCCAGACCTCCTGAATCAGCATCTCCAGGAGTATATTTCAGGAATCTGTATTATCCCCAAAACTTCTAGGTGATGCTTTGACATGTTGGGGCTAGAAACCACTTCCTTCACTGCTTGCAGACCTCAAAGTGCCTTTGGTGTGCTACTCACACAGAGAAAACTTCTATGAGGCAGATCTAGGACTCTGAGCTGGTGCCGTAGCACTCTCTGCTTCATGAATAAAATCTGCTAGCACATTCATGCGTTTGTTTGTTTCCCATGTATCTTCCTATGCTAATGACACAACTTCATGGGAGAAAAGAAGGTGGGGAATTGCAGTGCAGATGTTTGGCTTTACTAGCAAGGCTTACTTCTTCTTTTTTTTTTTAATTTTTTTTTAACGTTTATTTACTTTTGAGACAGAGAAAGACAGAGCATGAAAGGGGGAGGGTCAGAGAGAGGAACACATAGAATCCGAAGCAGGCTCCAGGCTCTGAGCTGTCAGCACAGAGCCCGACTTGGGGCTTGAACTCACGGACTGTGAGATCATGACCTGAGCTGAATTTGGATGCTCAACCGACTGAGACACCCAGGCGCTCCAAGACTTATTTCTTAGTTGAGAAAAATTTAACTCCAGGTACAACTCTATAATCTCAAGTAACAATCCCTTTCCATTTTTAGGAGGACATGAAGTTTCTTTAAGTAACTGTTTAAAAACATACCTGCCGAGCTGGTGCTATGTAGCAAGCACCGCCCAGGGCTGGTAAGTACTGGATGTGAGCCAGAGAGAAGACAGACACCAGAGGAGCGATTGCAATCCCAGTGCTAAATGCTCAGAGACAAAGTACAGGGCTCTCTGTGAGCACACAGCAGAGGCACCCAGTCTGAGCAAGGGGTCAAAAAGAGTCCTCCAGGCTTCTTATTCTCAAACCATCGTTTTTAAAAAACTGTGTTCATATGAATAAATGCAACTGAGCTCCTCTCTGACCAGCAGTCTTCCCCCTCAGGCCAGACCTAGGTAGTCATCTATGAGGGAGGACTGCTAGACATCTGCAAGCCACTAGAGTAGAGAGAGACAGGGGTGGGTGGCCAGATGCGCACTTGAATGCTGGTAGTGAACAGTTGACAAAACGTAGACCAGGATTTAGGAGACCCCTATCTATGCTGCCAACTGGTGTCTTTGAGATTGACATACCTCCGCTTCTTCCACAGAAAAAAATATATATAATTAAATGGTGTCTCAACAACCTGTATATAGAAGGTGTCTGAAAAGTCCAGGTATATAGGATAAACCTATTTTAAAATAGTGTGCTACTGCATTTCTAAATGAGATGCTTAATATCTTTTTTTCTTCAACCTCCAGATACCTTCTCAGGTAAAATTCTTCTAGATTTCAGTGCACTACAGAGCGTTTGAAAAAGTCTGGAAACAGGGAAAATAAGTACTTACTGTACTTTTCCAGGTGAGGAATTGGCCTCATTCTTTACCTTTGGAGGTTCTTTATCTGAAAAGGTATCTGGAGATTGAAAAAAAAACAAACAAAACAAAAAGAACAGATTGAGCACATTTTGAAAAATATAACTGATATGCTGTTTAAAAGTAATCTGTGCTGTGTTGCCCAACATTTCAAACACCTTGTACATTGCTGCATGGAATTCTCAAAACAAGTGAGAACCTGAGGTCAGAGGTTATACAGCTTGCCCAACCTCTCCCTGTGGCTCAGTGGCAGAGCCAGGAGTTAAAGCTCACCTAGCTGAGGCACAAGCTCCCGAGCTTTCTCCTTCAGGGCATCACCCTGGAGCTCTGACCCCCCACATGGGGTTGTTGAGAGAGCCCAGCACTTTCCTGACACCTTGCAGCTTTACTCTATTAAGTCACATCTATTAAGGCCCATCTCTTAACAGTGTGGGCTTCAGGAACCTTTCCGACACACAGTGAATGCTATGGATCCTCCCACCAGACAACTGGAATTTGCATTCAATGTCAAGGCACATGCAAAACCTCTGAGGCTCATCCATGGACTCCTTTGAGGATCATGGGCCCAGGTAAAGAACCACTCCTTTTGTCAGAAAATCTCTTAAAGACAAAGATAGAGGTCTCTGTTTTCCTACTTCCATCTAACTACAGGGTGGGTATGCCGTAGAGCCATGGAAATGTTTGCTCTTACGTGAAAGTGCAGTAGAAACTGTTGGAGGGTGTGTAAGGAGTCCGTGAAGCAGAAGAAGAGAAAACCTTTTCCAGTAACAATCATGTTATGGAGTAAAGTTTCAAGAAATGATTCCCTTCCCTTCAACAGAGTCTACATAATTATAAGGCACAGCCACAAGGCTGTAGCTGTTGGTCATCCACTTCCCATCTGCATTGCTGCCACAGCCAGTGTGCCCCCAAATGTGTGCCCATGCAGGCGCTGTAATTGTTACTGTCCCTTGGGGAGGCATACCGGAGATCAGCGACATGAGCATATACGTTTCTCCCACCGGCTACCCAGAAGGCTGAAAAGCTTTATTTCCCACCTGCTGTGCGAGGAGACACCAACCCTCTTTGAAATGCTACTCTAATTTTTATTTATTGCTGAGAGTCAGAAAGCCCACAGAAAGCTCTGGTCTTTAATTTGCCAGAAAAAATGTATAATATTAAACCGACCTTCAAATCTCAGTGGATATAGAATGTTTCACTCCCCCTAAACTCAGAAAATATGTTGAGAATGAACCCATATCTCTCAGATTTCCCATCTGAGTGCCTCTTGTCCCCATCTCCCTCCTGCTATTGCCCCAGCACCCCTGCCATGCTGTACACACCCCATCCTGATGGCTTTATTGTCCCTCTGGTGAGCATTTCTCTCAAACAAAAACAAGAGAGGCACTCAGCTCACACAGACACCTTCCATCTTTGCATGAGGAGCCAATTCACTAATGAATGCCTCCCTCAGGCTTCACGGATAATGAAGGTAAACGCAGGATTGGGGACCGAGAAGAGAATTACCGATCCTTTGGGCACACGTATCTTAATGAAGTGAGAATGAGCCGGCAACCAGCCCAATCCTTGGAAAGTTATATCCAAGCTGCATTGTTTACATCTTTAATAAAAATATTCTGTGTGGTCTTGTACCAGATCAAGTTGACAGCTGCCCACAGGAGGAGATTTCATGAGACACAAGGAATGCATTCATTCATTCATGCAATAAACATTTTGAAGTACTTATTATGGACTAGGTATTGAGCAAAGTGTGTGGATGCCGTGAGCTCGTGGTCTCATGGAGACGCGTGTGAGCATCTGTACTGGAGGGGAATCCAGGGGCTTGGAAGCAGGAAGGAGGAGCATGGCTCGCAGGCAAGGCGACTGCGACTGGGCCACAGGTTGAAGCTCTACAGGAATTAGGCTGAACACATCGCGGAGGGGTGTTGTGAAGGACCCTTATACAGGAGGACCTGCAAAAGGGCAGAATGTGTGAAGATCCAGAGGAAGTGGTGTGCTGGAGCCTGCTTATACCTATTGGAAGAGGGAACTCTGTGCCTCTTTTCCCAATTCCACATTCAGTGACATGGCATTGATAACCTGAAATGAGTCGAGGTGGGAGTATCCACATCACAGAAAGTGGCAAACACTACTGACCAGGGCTTCTTGCCCTTAAAGAGCCAGCTGACAAATACTTGCCAACACTAAGGACCCTTGATCCTAAATACTTGCCAGAGGTGATGAAGAGCATGGTAATCTAGGGGAAACTGCCTGAGGGTCAGTATGTCTGCCTTACTAATGAGATTGGTTAGTTGTGACAGGTGTGGCTGAGCAGGTCATCAGGAATTAGGTCATGGAATGCCTCAACATCACACAAAAGAGTTTGAGAGTGATGCGGTCCTGCCAAGATATTTGGGTGGACATCTACTATTTATACTTGCTGAGCATCTATTTCTCTTTCTTTTGGTAAAAGCAGCCCATGATCTAATTGGGGGCAACAGGCTGGTTGATAGCGCATAGGGCGTGATGGCCCTTGAGAACCAAAGGAGTGAGTTCTGATCTTCCAAATGCTGGCCCCCTGTAACCTCATGTCTGTCCTTGTATTTATTGGGTGGGAAATTTCAAGTCGAAGGTCTTGCAAGTTCAACCACAGCAGCGATAATCAAAATGTGGTCCTTGCACCAGTCATATCAGAATCACTCAGAGTGGTTGTGGACACTGATGAACCCTGGGCTCGACCCCAGAAATACTCAATCAGCATATCTGCAAAGAATCTGCATTTTCAACAAGAAACAAATGATTCTTGTGCACACTAAAGCTGGAGATCTAAAGTCTACAGAGGATTTTTTTTCTCTTACACACTCCATTTATTTATTCATTTATTTAACAAATATTTATTTGTGTCAGTCGCTATTCTAGGTGCTGGGAGTAAAGTAGTGAATAAGATCAGTCAAGTGCTTGCCTCAAGGAGCTTATATATAGCCTGGGGGAAGGGGCGAGAGAGGCAATGAATTCTTTTTTAAAAAGTAATGTAATTTGGTGGTGCCTGGGTGGCTCAGTCGGTTGAGCGTCCGACTTTGGCTCAGGTCATGATCTCACAGTTCATGAGTTCAAACCCCGTGTCAGGCTCTGTGTTGACAGCTCAGAGCCTGGAGCCTGCTTTGGATTCTGTGTCTCCCTCTCTCTCTCTGCCCCTCCTCTGCTTGCACTCTCTCTCAAAAATAAATAAATATTTTTAAAAACTTTAAAAACAATGTAAATTCAGATAATAAGAACTAAGGAGGAAATAAAGTGACAGGAGTTTGGAGTGTAAGTGGCTTATTGGTTCCTTTAGATTGGGTGGTCAAGGAAGGCTCCATGAGGAGGCAACAGTTCAACTGAGATGCACAATCTGTGGTATTTTTCCCTCTGAATTGTTATTCAGGATAAAACATACACACACACACACACACACACACACACACACTGTGGTATTTTTCCCTCTGAATTGTTATTCAGGATAAAACACACACACACACACACACACACACACATGAACTTTAGTTCAGTCAGACAAATCAAATGAAAAATTCCTTAATGTAAGTTTTAATTAAGAAGAGGGGCGCCTGGGTGGCACAGTCGGTTAAGCGTCCGACTTCAGCCAGGTCACGATCTCGCGGTCCGTGAGTTCGAGCCCCGCGTCAGGCTCTGGGCTGATGGCTCGGAGCCTGGAGCCTGTTTCCGATTCTGTGTCTCCCTCTCTCTCTGCCCCTCCCCCGTTCATGCTCTGTCTCTCTCTGTCCCAAAAATAAATAAAAAATGTTGAAAAAAAAAAATTTTTTTTTAAATAAAAAAAAAAAAAAAAGAAGATACTTCAACTGCACAGTCACATGTTTGTATTAGACACGTCAGTCATGGTACCCAACATCATTAATAAGACTATTAGCAATGCCCTAACAACGTCCTATTAGCTGCCTCATCTACACCCTCAAGCAAGAGAATGCCAAGACTGCTGTTTTTTTTAAGTTTATTTATTTATTCTGAGAGAGAGAGAGAAAGTGAGAGAGAGAAAGAGAGAGGACCAATGGGGGAGGGGCAGAAAGAGAGAGGGGGACAGAGGATCTGCACTGGCAGCACAAAGCCCTATGTGGGGCTATCGGATCATGACCCGAGCTGAAGTTGGACACTTAACCAACTGAGCCACCCAGGCGCCCCAAGATTGCTATTTTGAACCACATGATCCCATTCCTAGGTTACAACTGGCTATGCCCAAGGGCTAACAATCCTTAGGATATCCAGAAACATAGGAGAAGATGAACAGGGCCATCAACTTCTCTCCCAGAACCTGGAACGAGGAAACACTTGGTGACGGAAACAGGGGGCTGAAATGGTGCTTTGAGAGAAATGGGGAGGTAGGGCTGGATCCATACACAAGCAGAGATGTTAAAGGGAAACAAACTGTGAGCAAGATGAGGAAGCAAAAACTCTGAGAAAGCAAAAATAAGATGGTGGCTCAGCCCTAGATAGAGTGGCTGAATGGCGCACGAACAGCAGGTCACCTGTGTGCTGTGGGAGAATTTCCTCCTCTCCATCTCACTGTTCCAACTCCTGCTCTTCCTCCCACAAGGGGGGTTGGCTTCTCCTGGGTTCCCAAGAGCAACAGCAGAAGTACTGCTCCCCACACACATATTTTGAGGTAATTTGAGTGTGTCTCTGTCACTAAAACTATTTATAGTCTTATTTTGAATGATGTAATTGTAGCATGATGGTAGCTTAAACGCGGGCACACACACACACAACTTCCTGGATGTGAGGGAAGGGAGGTGTCTGTATTCTCACTCTCTCAGACATCGCTTCAGGAATACCACTCATACCCTCCAAAGAAAGGCCATGACTCTCGAGTGCCCCAGCACGCTCTCGCTTGCTTTTCTACAGAGGGACAGGCTTCTTTCACAGGTCTGTGACAGCTTTGAGAGATTTGAAGTTCATTGACCCCAAATAACAAGAACATTTAGCAGTTACTACCCGGCTTCCTGAAGTTGATTTTATTCTGATGAACTCTTATCAGTGAGAAGTTGTTCCCTAAAAATCATTTTTGAGAAGGCTTAAGTATTGGCTATCTCCCTAAAGAGAGAGAACCAGAATGTATAAATGGAAAATGCATCTGATGTCAGAGCCCATCACCAGTCCCTTTGACTAATATGAAAAAGAAATGTTTTGGAGCAGCTGAGATATTTAGCTCTGAAAATTAGCCAGTAAGGAGCCACTTGGATAATGTTGAATATTTTTTTTTCTACAAACCCCCCTTTGAAATAAACCAGACAGAGGTTCCTTTCACTTCCATGGGAGTTTTCAGCAAAAGGAGAAAGGAGGACTTTATAAGCCCGAAGCAGCCTGGGAGGCCATTCATAGACTTCCTAGCATTCTCTGCCATTTCCCAGTGTTGAAGGCCCTGAGTGTGGCTTCTCACTATCGCCATTGTCCCTCTTGGGTACTAGCCTGGCAGCTGAACTCCCCAAAGCTTATAGCCTTTGGGGTATGGGAAGACGTTGCCATCAGACACGATCACAGACCGTGTGGAAAAAGAGATGAGCCGGAACTGTGGCACTGGGGAGAAGAAGCACATAGGGCTATTTTCATACCGTCCTGAATCACACTTCCTGTCTCCCGTGCCCAGTGCTCCTACAGCGAGTCTGGAAAAAACCCTGCTGTGGGGGCACGCAGGGAAACCATCCGGACAGGCAGAGATTTCTCTAACTCTACATCCAGGCTGCTTCCAGGAGCAAGACCTCTATCACCTACTTCTTTGAAATGTCCTCCTCCCTGCTCCATTGCTGCTGGCATTCCACTGACTTGGCGGCAAGAATCCCCAGTCTTCGGTGGGGAGGAGGGTCATAAGCAGATTCTGACACCTGGCGAGTATACAATGTGCTAGTTCACTATTTCTCTCTAGAAAATCCTCATCCTCTTCAGGTTCTTCTTTTCTCACATGCATGATGACGTGTTCTTTTCAAATCTTGTTTGACAGGGTAATAGGTGTAGTTTTTAGCTCCACCCCCATCTCTAACACTCCCTTAAAACCTTTCATTTATTTGCCAGCTGTGAATGAATTTCCCAGAATTCCATTCTGGTAAGCATTTAAAATAACTCAGGATAAAATAATCCTCGAAAGATCTTAATGATATTGTGCCTAGAGGAATACCCTATGAGCAAGATCTCAAGAGGCACAAGTCCCTTTAAGGACTTCAAAGTGATATTCGTCTCTGCTTGATTCCTGAACAAATCCACACAGGTCCAAGGGGAAGTTCCAGACCTTTCAATTCCATACCTCCTTTCTCCTCACCGTCATAGGATCCCCTCTCACTCTGAGCCCTGTGCTCGTTGAGATTAGAGCCAGGATGGGCTTTATAAGTAGATATCAACTACACAATGTAATTTGGGGAAGTTTGAAAAGACAGCTGTTCTTATAATATATTACTCTCTCCATATTAGATTGGAATGCTTTTGGACACAAAGTAATGGAAAAAATGCAATTGTGGTTGACACCATTTTGTTTGTAAGAGACAGGTCCATGGTTCAATCAGTGGCTCAATGATGCTAACACAGAAATAGACATTCTCCACTCTTCCCCTCAGACATCTTCCGGGAGTTGACTTTCCTGCCTGCTTGCCTGTTGCCTTATAGTCACATGGCATCACATCCCCATACCAAAGTGACTGGATAAAGGACTCAAGAGCTTTCTTCTAATCAGGGTCTGTTTTTAAAAAAATTTTTTTAACATTTTATTTATTTTTGAGACAGAGAGAGAGAGAGAGCACGAACAGGGGAGGGTCAGAGAAAGAGGGAGACACAGAATCCGAAACAGGCTCCAGGCTCTGAGCTGTCAGCACAGAGCCCGACGCAGGGCTCAAACCCACAGACTGCGAGATCATGACCTGAGCCGAAGTCGGACGCTCAACTGACTGAGCCACCCAGGCGCCCCCAGGGTCTGTTTTTTAAAACCTGAGAAGTCCAGAGGCACCTGGGTGGCTCAGTCAGTTGGGCGTCCAGCTTCAGCTCAGGTCATGATCTCACAGTCTGTGAGTTTGAGCTCTGTGTTGGGTTCTGTGCTGCCAGTTCGGAGCCTGGAGCCTGCTTTGGATTCTGTGTCTCTCTCTCTCTGCCCCTCCCCTGCTCACACTCTGTCTCTCTCTCAAAATAAAAATTAAAAAAAAAAAAAAACATTAAAAAACTTTTTTAAAAATAAAATAAAATAAAACCTGAGAAGTCGGAATTCAGTTATATGCCCTCTGGTAAACCAATCATTATTGAAGGAGAATCACATTACCATGACTGACTAGAGCAATGGTGATCCATCTCTGGAGCTATAAATTAGCACTGGGGTCCACCCTGCCTGAGATCAAAGAATCTACTTCTATGAGGAGGGAAGAGAGGCAAGAGCAAGGAAAGCGATTGTTGGGATGGTAGCCAGCAGTGTCTACCATAACCATTAAATCTGTTCATGGCTGGGATCCCATTATTTTTCATTGGTGCTTTGACCTAACAGAGACTGTATATCAGTGAAAGAAAACGTGTTACATTTTCAAGACATGTATAACACAATACATATTTAGTTCATCCTATTTTTTTAGAATGATATTAAATAGAACATTGAAAACTACGAGAAAAACATATGAGCAGTAGTGGTGTGCTTATAAATCTTTAGCCACTGGCTGATGAGGAATGCTGCTGATTTATAGTTTGCTGATTTCCAGGGTATGAATACTCTCACCATGGTTGGTTTCAAGCTACCAATGGTTTAGCAACTGGCCAGCACATTTCCCCAAAATATAATAATGAGCTCTTGTGAACTCGTATAAATCAAGTTCAGCACATCACCAAATGAATCTACTCTATACTAATGTGCCCAAGCAATTGTGCTGTATACTCTTATCTGTTTGATATCACCTTTAATCTACTACTTATACCTTGTGAGGTAGATATTATCATCACATTTCACAGATGGGAAGCTTGGCATCAAAGAAGTTGAATCTTTTCCCAATTCTTCTGACTATAGGTACCAACAGGAGACCCATGGGAGCTTAAGGTTGAGAAAGCTCCAGATGCTGGCAATTTTACCCAAATAAATACTTATTACTAGAATTGTGTGCACTGCCGACTCTTAATGCCCTTGGAGTAGTAAAGACTACAAGTGAACTGAAAGTCACTGGAAGCCTTTATTCTTGTTTTGAAAAAAAGAAAAGAAAAATGTAACGATCTCATCAGAAACATTCAAAACAGAATACCTTCTGTTCTCGTTGCGAATGTTCTACATTTGAGAGAAAGGTTAGGTCCTTCTTGTTTTTTATGACATCAAAAAGAAATTTTCTAAAAGAGCTCACATTGGCATTCGTTTCTACTTTTAGCTTTGTACCGAGGAACAGCCTTGTGGCTCAAATGCATGGGCAGCTCTCAGAACTTGTGTATTTCCTTATAATAGAAAAATTCCCCAGCCTTTCTGTGAGCTACGAAAAGCTACTCACTTTTCCCTTTGCCTACCTCATTTGGTTGTAGTGAGGTGCAACTGTGGTAGTGTGAAATGTGAAAATACTCCATAACAGTAAATTGCTTTTGAAAAAAATGTAAGGCGCCATTGTTTTTGTTTCAACAAAAACCTTGGCTCAGGTTGAGATTTCTCCAGTCAATGAGCCTTCCCTCACAAGAAGAAAAATATTCTGACTCCCTTTCCCCTTCTCCTGGATGATTCTTATTTCATATTCTTTTCCCTTCTGCCTATTGACGTGAAAGGTTGGAAAATTCTCTTGATTCCAATTCATCAGTCAGGGTTCCCAGCAGGGTCCAAGTCATCCACTATGGAGGCAGGGACAGGAAGCAGCTGCTGTCACATTTCTGGGATTTCACTGCCATGTCCATCCCAGTGCTCTACCTCCACAGTCTTAAGGTAAGGCCAGCTGGTCAGTAACCTCTTCCAGTGTTTCTGGCTCACTGGCCTGGTGCTGGTGTGAGGTTTTGTTGCAAGCCTAATGTCCAGGGATGGCGTGAATTCTGCCCAGGAGAACTCTGCCTGCAGCATTCAGAGCCAGAAAGATGCCAAAAGGACAGAGAGCTTTGTTTTCCTTGACAACAAACTGTGTGATGTTCTCTGCCTCTCTCTCCCACTTCACCCAGATTCTACGTATTACCCTCTCCAAGATCCCTTCCCCTGTGGCCAGCCATGCCAACACAGGATCCCAGGTTGTTCAACATTACACAAAGGGTCTTAAGCGATGGGCTCCCCTGTTCTCTACCCTTGATTATGAACACAACCCATTTGCTCCCCTCAGAACAACTCTACAGCTGCAACATTCTGTACGGGAACAATTAAGCTCTTCATTGAAAAAAAACAAAGCCTACTCCCGCAAACAATTGTATTACTCTCAAAGTTGTCCTCTCCTGGATGTTATAGGCATTTATTAATTAGCCACTAAATACCCTGGAGATGGAGAAGATGCAGTGAGATTGGGCACAGGTGAGAACTCAAATCAGACTGGTAGGAAGCGACCGAAATTGTGCTAAAGGCAAATTCTGGTTACAAAATAAGACATCTCTGAATTCCTGTTGCCTTTTCCCTCAGAAGCAAACTCGTATCTTGGTGTGCTCTGAGAATTGGGAATTAGAAGAATCCGGCAAGACACAGTGACCTTTGAGATCATTCTTACGCACGTTGTATGCAAAGCAAAGCAGGTTTTAGAATGAGCGCCATCATAATGCGTTTGCATCCAAACGCATTGTAACAAAAATGTTTCTATAACTGAGTCTGCACTCTCCCACTTATTTTTCCTTTCATGGTTTTAGAGCCATTTTCCAGTTTCTGGCTTACACTGTTTTACAGGTGTGCTGTCTGGTCACATCATACTGGAAGATAATGCCACAACTTTGTAGAAGTCTTTCGGAAAATTTTATAGCAGATAAAATGATACAGCCACTCTCAAAGAGTGCTCTGTAGACTCCTGGGAGTGCACAAGCCCCTTTTGGGGGGATTAGAAAGGTCAAAACTATTTTCATTATAATACTAAGATGTTATTTGGCTTTGCTGCTCTGTTAACATCTGCGCTGATGATGAGTGGCAGTCAAACTAGCTGGTACCTTTGCACAAATCAAGATAGTAAGTAGCCCGGGGCAGAAAAGAAGAAAACACAAGAATAGAAAAGAAAAGAAAAAATGGATTCACACTAAAAAAAAAAAAAAAAAGAAAAGAAAAGAAAAGAAAAGAAAAAAGAAAAGGTAAGTTAAGGATTTCCTTGGTGGGGATCATAAAAATTATCAGTTTCACTTAATATTGATTCTTGAGTTCATGTCTCTTTAATATTCTAATACAATGGGAAACATGCATAAAGCACTGTCTTATGCTGAAGTACAACGTAGCTCAAAAAAAACAATTGTCTGATTACTTGAATTGCAAGCTGAACTACTACTTTTACATGGTTATTTTGTAGAACTTTTCTTGAAAATTAACAAAGTGGGCCTGACATTATAAAGGAAAATAACTGACAATATTATTGTCAATAATAAACTTCAAGCCCTCGAACAAAAATTACCAAAATAACTAATTTTGGAAAAATTGTGTCTGCCAATGTGAACTTGACAACGTCCCAATACTAAAGAATTTTCTGACAATAGCAGTAGTGATATTAATGGATATTTTTTTTTGATATTGCATAATAAAATGCATGAACATTTGGAAGATGTGCATAACTCAGTGAGCCACAACTTTTTAAGAGACCAAACAATATGATATTATAAAATCATGCATGGATCCAAAGTTCAAGATAAGGGAATATAACAAACATTTCATATTTCACATTGAATTCATCTTTTAGAAACTACCAATTGTTGAGTTTTGGAATAGTATCAAAGAATATCCATGGTTATCTGAAAAGGCTAATATAATACTTCTTCCTTTTCCAACCACATATCTGGGTGATGCTGGATTTTTTTCTCATATACTTCAACCAAAACAACCTAACAAAGAAATATTATTTTTAAGTGATGTCATAAAGTATGCCTTTAAAATGTCTCAGTTTTAATTTTCAGTATGGTAAATACTGATAGATATATAACCCTCGTTACAAAAGCACTTTAGAGATCCTCAGTACTTTTAAAAAATATAAAGGGTCTTAGGTCCAAAAAGTTTGAGAACACTTGGACTAAACGAGGCATGTTGGAATCTAATTAGAAAGCAATAAAGGTAATCTTGAACAGATGTGTTAGAATTTATGCAACCAATTGAGTTATTGCCTGTAGATTGCAGGTGGGTTGGGACCACCATCATTGGGTAACCATTAAAGAAGCCCTTTCTGCAGCTTCTATAGGACATGCACACACACTCCTACTACTTTATTTATTTATTTATTTATTTTCCAATTTTTTAAGTAAGCTTCATGCCTAGCATGGAGCCCAAGTGGGGCTTTAACTCACAACCCTGAGATCAAGACCTGAGCTGAGATCAGGAGTTGGACGTTTAACCAACTGAGCCACCCAGGTGACCCAGTCCTACTACATTATAATCACAAGGCATTTTGAATCAAAATCAGGCTACCTAATTGTGACAAACTTGTTCATTGCAAATTTGACCTCAAAAGACTTATCTATCTCTGAAAATAAAATCAACCTTCAAAGGCCGGATGTTTGCTGTCTCAGCAGTAAACAAACAGTAAAAAGCATTTGTCACAGTCTCAACAATTTAGGTAATAGATGGAATTTTGGAAGGTTCCAGGATGAAAAGAGTGCCAGAAGGAAGTCTAGTCATTTATTGCCTTATTTGAAAGATATTGACCGCTCTGGGTCAGTTGCTGGGCAGAGTGCTGGGGATATGGTGCTGAGCCCACAGACCCAATCCTATCTCATGCAGAGTAAGGTGGCACATTAGACAAGTAGACATGCAAAGGACTATCTATTGGGATAAATGCAACATAGGAGAAAAGAGACAGGAAGCACAGGAGACTATAGGCAGGGGAGACCATCTCTAGACTGGTGAGAAGGGAAGCTTCTCTGAGGAGGAAACATGGACCTGAAGGGTGAGAAAGAGCTCGTGTGCAGGATGAGGGAGGCTGTTCCAGACTGGATGGCACAGATCTGTGAAAGTATTGGATCATCTACTTTCTGGAGGGTTGGGAAAACTCTGGGCACATGTAGCACAGCAGCTGAGAGCATAGGATCAGAAGTCTGATGGTTTGGGTTTCAATCCCAGCTCTACTACTGGCTGGCTCTCTGACAGAGAATTTACTCAGTCTTTCTGTGTGGGCAAGGGGAAGATGTTTTATTGGAGTATAATTGACATGCAGCCTTTCTGTGTTTTGGTATTTTCATCTATAAAATAGGAAAGGTAGTATGCTCTTGCAGATTGGTATGTCCTGTGGATTTCATGAGATAATTCATGCAAAGTGGTAGGCTCATGGGGGGAAAAATCAATCGATAGTAGTGATGTAATATTGGTTTGCAGGAACTGAGGTAGTTGGTCCTGGCCAGGCTGAAGTATCCTAAGGGCAGTGCCATGGACTTGGTTTAGCATCAGACCCCAATGAATCCTTGTTATTATATAGAATAGTATGTATCTCGAGGCAAGCCAGTGTCAAGAATCCCAAAGAAGATTGGAAGAAATATGTTGGTGAGCGAAGCAGTTATCAAAACTCCTAATTCACATGCATGCTTAGGTCTAGAGCTTACAGAATGGGCTCATCAAAGGCACAGACAGGTGGAGGCTGGGGTTATGAACAGGAGAGAGTGCCAAGCAGTGAGCAGGACAGATGGGAGCATGGGCGACAAGCCCAGATCAGGACTCAAGAGATGGGGCAGGCATAAGCCAAGGCATGGTCTCAGACGGTAACTAGAATCATCCCTAGTAGGCTTCATTACCCTGAAAGGGGATCCAATAAGATCACAGTTATTAAACATTGGTGCCTATTAGTATGCTGAGCTAGGCTCCACTTACTTCATCCATGAACTTTTCAGATTGCCCTTGATGAAAATGCTCTCTCCTCCTGGAAAATGTGAGTGAGGGTAGAGGAGAGTTCACCTAGGCATCATGTTGAGGTTGGCAACTCTGAGTTCCCATGCTCTTTGTATTTTCCTTCTGGCTCTAGGGCCCCTGTCCAGATGGCCATCTGTTCTTTGCTTCTGCAGCCTACAGAAGGCTGGGATGATTTGGGGTCTTTATCTGAACAGCTTCCTATTCAAATAAAAAATTAGGAAGCAATTTAATCTTTACTTAGGTCTCTCAGAAAATTCCAAGGGGAGAGATCTAATGTTGCTCGACACACTAGCAAACATCCTAACATTCCTTTTCATCCACCTATTGCCCTAAGGTCCTTCCCCTCTCAACAGCTGCTTCTCTCCCCACCTCCCAGACTTCCTCAAAGTGCTATCATGGCTCTCCTCACTTCAGCCACTTCTACTCCCCTCATAGGGAAAGGCAAGAAGTCTCTATTGTATGGTCCCATTACATTCCTCCAGGAGAGAGGCAGAGGTAGATTAGGTTTTATCCAGTCTTTCACACAGCTGTGTTCAAGAATATAATGGGGTTTGGAAGCTGGTGTCAACATAGTTTTTAATCTGAGCCACTACATTGACTATGAAAATTATTAGGTCTCTGAGATAGTCGTGTAGGATTTCTCTGTGTTACTCTTTATTACTTTCAAGTGTGTATATATTCCATCTCCCAGTAAAAAAACTAGGTCACGAAATCAAAGCTATTTTACAAATCATTGATATTAAGTCCAAAATAATGTGATTGTCCACCCATTGGAAATGGTGTGTAATGACACCCTGTGCGGAACAGTTTCGCCTGCCCCTCCATGTCTTCACCCTTCTCCCCCCTGTCCTGGGCCCAAGGAGGCTTACCTTTGTGGACTGAGTTGGTAGGTAACCCTTGCCTACTTGATTGCCACCAATAAGGAACAACAACAGTTGAGGGGGAGAAAAAGTGACAGACAGAGAGAGAGAGAAAGGAAAAAAAAAGAGCAAGGTTAGGAAGTGATTCTTTTTTGCGCTCCCTCCCTGCCTGATCCCTGCAAGCTGGTTGTGTCCTCTTCTGTGGCCACAGCTCATTGCAGATGGCTCTTTCTATAGCTCTCTCTGTCTTCCTCTCTCTTCCTGTAACCACTCTCCCCTCCTATATTCCTTCAGGCCTAAAGGTGACAAGAGTGCCTCACTGTTAGACCCAGACATGGCACTAGCCTTTGATTTCCTAATACATCCTGTAAACAATTCCTTTATCAATCCATTTTTTTCCTGTCAAGACCCTGCCTCTAACACCACTCTATTAAACAGACAACAAACAAATCAAAGGAAAAAGTTTAGTGCAATAAAAAGATGAGAACAATTTAAGACCCCTTATTTGGAAAAGGTGCTGACAGCAGATAAGAGGATATAGTTTAGGGGCACCTGGGTGGCTCAGTCAGTTAAGCGTCTGACTTTGGCTCAGGTCATGATCTCATGGTTTGTGGGTTCAAGGCATGCGTCGGGCTCTGTGCTGACAGCTCAGAGCCTGCAGCCTGCTTCAGATTCTGTGTCCCCTCTCTCTCTCTGCCACCCCCTGCTCATGTTCTGTCTCTCTGCTTCAAAAATAAATGAATATTAAAAAAAATTTTTTTAACTGTCATTGTAAGAGCACTGAAGATGTTATGTTTAAAAAAGAGAGAAGATATAGTTTAGTACTTATTTTGTTTACGTCTTCCTGAAGGTCTGTTATTCATACATGAAAGGAAAGAAAAAAAATGTTTACTTTGCTTTTCATTTAGCCATGGATACAGAATGTATCAGAAGCTGGATGTGATGATGGTACACATGTTCCCCAAGCTTCTCCCTGACCTGGGTTCCCTTAAGGGCTATAGCTGCTGCCTGTTGCTTTCATGCAGGTGGAGGCCTGCTATCTGAACATGCGACTGTAAAGTCCTTCCTGTAGTCCATTACATGAGCCTTGGCCCTTTCTGGGCGTTAACCCAATGGCACAATACTTGCAATCCCTTCAATCCCCCCTAGTGTCTCATCTGAGACTTTCCTGCCACATAATTTCATAGCTGCTCTCCACTGTCTTTCAGTTATACAGAAAGAATATTATTTAAAAGCTTTCATACACTCGAATTGTGTTAATTCTTAGATACTTCTAGTCCGTGGTTCACACCTATATTTCCTCTGAACTTTTTTGAATTTTGTTGTTGAGGGCAGATATTACATCTTCCATCTCTGCAGCCCCATTCTCTTTTTTACAAGCCATTTGTTTATGGAGTGCCTAGTATGAACCAGATACCGTACAATAGTGAGCAAAACAGACCCAGTTTCCATTTTCATGAATCTTATAGCTCAACACGAAAATAATAAGCAAGGAAGCCTACTAATAAATGCGTAATTGCAAATCTTGATGTGTACTATGAAGGAATGGTGTACAATGTTTTAATATGTAATGGGTCATTTAAGCCACTTGGAGGGTCCAAGGAAGGCATCCTAGAGGTGGAGACACATTAGCTAAAATATGAAGGATAAGCAGGAATCAGTTATGTCAGTGAGTCTCAAGTAGGACTCATTTTGCCCCCTAGGGGACATCTGGCAATATCTGGAGACATTTTTGGTTGTCACAATTGGGGTAGGGGTACTGCTGGCACCTAGTGGGTAGAGGCAAGAGATGCTGCTAAATATCCAAAGATGCACTGGAAAACTCTCAAAACAAAAACTTATCTGGTCCAAACTGCCAATTGTAGCTATGTGGAGAAGCATGAACTAGGTAAATGTAAGCCAGAGAGAAAAATATATTCAAAGACCTATCTCATACCTAGCTTGGCGCAGAGAAGTCATCCAATATTGAAGTGAACTTCCAGTTTAAATTGTCTGGGATATCACCTCTATTTTTATCTTTTGTCTTTACTTCTGTTGGTTAAAATTCTCTTTTATAAAGCAGGGCTAGGAATGAATATGACAAAACCATTTGTCTCCAGAGTGTATGTGTAACTGAAAACTTGATTCAGGCAAGAGAGTGAAATATAGTCAATGGATTTGAAATTTTTTTTTTACTCAAAACTGCTTGAAAATAGAAAATGGCCTCTTCATCATGACTGGTAATATGATTTCCTAAAAGTGGACATTTGTCGTTGGAATCTCCATAGGATGACCTGGGTTGGGCTGAAATGGAAAATGTGATTTTTAGGAACTAAATGAAACGGGAGTTAGGAAAAAGAGTGAAACGTATCTAAGATTTGTAGAGTACTTTCTAAAGTCCAGGCCCATGGGTACATTATTCATTCATTTAGCAACTATTTATTGGGCTCAACTGCCTCAGGTATCTGGGCTTGAAAAAAATAAAATTAAGGTGACAGATGAGCAAACAGTGAAACAGTGATAATGTTCCGATAGACTTAATTTTGCATGAAGTACTGAGAGAAGGCCTGAATCAATGATGCTGGAGGTCAGGAGAGGATAGGAGGACTCTCCCCATCAGGGTGTCTTCACAGAGAAGGGATTGATAAATACGAACCTTGAGGGTAGAATATTAGAATACCAAGCAGAAACTCTAGGGAATAGAATGTAAACAAGCAAATTCTAAAAGAGCATGGCTGGCTTGAGGTACAGCAGATGTGTGGTATGACAGAAAAGATGTGCACATTGGGGGAGTGAGGGATGGGGAGGGGTGACAGAGGGTTAGGTCATGGAGGGCTCTGTGTCATGCTAAGGATGCAAAGGAAATGCACAAATGCATTTGCATGTTCAGAATGACCATTCTGGAAACACTGTGGAGACTGGATGGGAAGAAGGCAAGGCTGAGCAAGAGTGTCTAGTTAGGATACCACTGGAATTAGGATACCAGTAAGAGTTCAGGAAAAAGCATCTGGTCATGGAGAAATGGTGCCACAACTGAGAACATCCCATGAGTGTGCCACGGGAATGAACAGGCCACTGCACGTACAAGGAATTCAATTTATCTTTACTTTGAATGGCTTTAATTTTGCAAATAATCCATTGTTAATGACAACCTAAAAGCTAAATGTAAAATAAAACCAACTGAAATTTAGAGTCAATGACAACTAAACTTCTACTGCAGATCCTTTGAAATTTTGTGGCATACAAATATCTTCACCCTTAATTAACTTAGATTGTTTTCTGCTGTGTGAGGTAGGAATTCCTTTCAGTGTAAGTAGTGGACTCTGCGCCTTAGACCAGGATTGAATCCTATTCTCCAGGAATCCATGGAGTTGGGAGGAATGACCTAGTGAGTGGATGCCTGAGGGGGTGTGGTTTTGAGAACAGGAAATCCAAAATGGCGACCCCAACCTCCAGGCAAAAAGACAAGCCTGTCAGCCTATTGAAGAGGAAAACAGGGAAATCGGGAAGGCTGTACTTAAAACTTTGATCCTGTAGCAAGTTGATTTAATCACAAGAGTTACAGGTGTGAAACCTACACCAGTTATCAAATGTGTACATAGAGCTGCTGTACCAGATTATATTCCACTGTGTAAAAGAGATAACTAGACTTTCCCTGGGAAACAAGGGGAGCTTGTGGTAGAGAACCTCTGGGTGTGGCTCGTGCAAACCCCTAAGCCCTCCCTCATTGGGCCCCAACCTACCAGTAAAAACTGCTTACATTTGTATAGATTTTTGTGGTTTATATATCATTTTCACACATTTTGCTATATTTTATATCTACAATAACCTTGTAGATATTTTGCCATCTGCAACAACAAAAACTGAGGATGAGAGAAACTGAGTACATTGACCAAATAGCCATTAATAGGCAGGACCAAGATTGAAAGCTTTGCTGATGTTTCCTAGACCTTTTCACTCACCATGTTTCATTCTTCAGGTGCCTGATCCTGGAATGCATCCTATCCTTTTCTCCTTCATGTCTTTGCCACACATTTCTTTCTGCCAGGAATGCACTCCTTGCCCCTTTTCCACGTGCTCACGTATTTTTCAAAGCTCTGATAATATTTCCCCTTTAAACTTCCTCTGTCATAATGCCCAGCCAATCAGCCAGAAGTAATCTCTCCATGGTTGCTCTTCCCATAGACTTTTTGTGGGGTTTCTGTAAGATACCTAGCACTTCTTGTGTTTCACCATAGTTAACTGTGTACAGGCTTTGTCTGCTCTACCAAGCAGTAGGCACCTGGGGCAGATATTGTCTCATCTTTGAATCATCACAGCCTTTCCACTTAGTAGAAAGCCTTATTTAGTAAGAAAGTAGAGGGGTGCCTGGGTGGCTCAGTCGGTTGAGCGTCCGACTTCGGCTCAGGTCATAATCTCGTGGTCTGTGAGTTCGAGCCCCACGTTGGGCTCTGTGCTGACAGCTCAGAGCCTGGAGCCTGCTTCGGATTCTGTGTCTCCCTCTCTCTCTGCCCCTCCCCTGCTCATGCTCTGTCTATGTCTCTCTCAAAAATAAATAAACATTAAAAAAATTTAAAAAAAAGTAGACAGCAGAGTTTGCATTACTGAATATTTGAATGAATCAATGAAGTGAAAAAAGTAAAAGTCCCAAAGTATGATCTTTGGAAAATAAATTGTTTTCTAGTACTTCCTTCCCTCCCCCAAATCCCCTCTTTATTCCAGAGCTGAGAACAGAAACATACTCTAGAAAAGTTCAAAGATCCCCAGTCAGTGTACCTTCTGTTTAATTTTTATGGGTTGGAGGTGGGGGTCACCCAATTACTTACACAAAGTCAGCCAGGCACAGAGCATTCAACTTGGGTCAAGATATATGGTAAACCAGTTTTATAAGATGAAAAAGTTCTGAAGACCAGTTGCACAGCAATGTGATTGTACCAAACAATTAAAAATGGTTAAGATGATAAATTTTAAATTAAAAAACCACAATTGAAAATGAAAAATTGAAACAAAAAAATATAGAACTCTATGAAATCCAAGGAAATTTCAGGCTGTTGTTAATTTTTTAATTGATTTCTCTGTCTGGATAGATGGTAAAAGTTGGATACTAATGTTCTTATTAATGTGGTTAATTGAGTAAAAGGAGGTAATATGTGCCTTACAGATGCTGAATAGCTCTCTACTCAATAGCACTTAATTTATCAACAACACTAGGTACAGGATAGAAGAGGAAAGGTATATTTATGTCCTGTGAGGGATGGGTAGAAACATTTTAAGCTTTGTGACTTAGAATAAAATGCAAGGTGAGTGGTGCAAAGAACATGGGTCAGTAATATGGACTTTTATTTAATGCAGACTTTTTTAAAAAAATGTATTTAATATGGACTTTTTAAAAAGAAGTTTATGTATTTTGAGAGAGAGAGAGAGGTGGGGGAGAGGCAAAAAGAGAGGGAGAGAGAAAATCCCAAGCAGGCTCTGTGTTGGATCTCATGAACCGTGAGGTCATGACCTGAGCCAATATCAAGAGTTGGATGCTTAACTGACTGATCCAGCCAGTACCCCAATAATATGGACTTTTAAAGATTGTTATGGAATTAAATGGGGGGGGGGGCAATGGCTATGTCTTTCTTGCTCACCATTCCATGCTCAGCTCCTAGGTTAGGTATAGATGGGATTCAATAGTTATGTATGAAACGAACTAAAAGTGTCTAGTATAGTACCTGGTAAATGATATTGTTCCATAAGTGTTAGTCCTCCCTCTCCCTCCTCCCTCCCTGCTGCTCCCCATCTCTTCTTCTGGGGAATATTACCATAAAGGCTGATACTTTGTGTCCGAGAAGAAAGATTTTGTATCCTAACAACTCATATGAGTTAATTCTGTATTATATTCTTATCTCTTTTATAAGTGTTGAGAAAAAATTAAAAGTACTCTAAATATGAGTTGTGGTAATAATAAACCCACTCTTTGAATCTATTCAAATTGTTTAATTTTAAAAAAGCTTTCTAGTAGTTACTTTAAAAGATAACCATGATAAAAATATATCATTAATAATAAGGAAATTTAAGAAGCCAGTAGTTTAATTGAAAACATTATCCTCTTTTTAAGTTTGTATTTTACCACTCAGACTACCTTTGATTTTATTCTAACAAAAACAGTAGGAACTTTGGCAGCCATGTAAGTTTGACTCTAGATAAGATACTGCTAGTTTTAATTTTTTTTAAGGACAAAATAATCACTTCTTCTGATTGCTAAAAACATTGCTATAATTTACACCTAGCCTCATTTATCTTGAAGCATCATAGAAGAGGAATCATACTTCTTTTTATTCTGTATAGTTTTACATTTTACTTATTTTTGAGAGAGACAGAGAGAGAGAGAGAGAGAGAGTGTGTGTGCACAAGTGGGGGGAGGGGCAGAGAGAGAGGGAGACCAGAATCCGAAGCAGGCTCCAGGCTCTGAGCTGTCAGCACAGAGCCCGACGCGGGGCTGGAACCCACGAACCATGAGATCATGATCTGAGCTGAAGCCAGCTGGTTAACCGACTGCGCCCCACAGGCATCCCTGTATAGTTTTAGAACTAAATGAACATTACAGAGGCACCCTCACTTTACAGCAAGGACGATGAGACTGGAGAGGGTGCATGACTTATCCAAGGTCCCAGGTTAGCTAGTGTCAGGGCCAGATGTGGGTACCAGCTGCCTGTGTCCTGGATTGGGGCTTTTCAAACGATATTGCTTCACTCGTGTTCGATAAAAAGTCCACAGAAGAAATAAACAAAGCCAGACAACCAGTAAATAGGTGGAGAATGAGGGTGGAGGACAGAGGAAAGGGAACCACAAATACAGGAGCCTCATATACAAAGGCCACTGGTGAGAAATTCAGACAGTAGTTGCTCCAATCCCAGGCTTGCTATAAGTATTTTAAATGCAGCATCTTCTAGTAGGTAGAAGCAAATATGGACAATCGCAGGCTCAGTCCAAGATCTCTGCCTATCTTCTCCTGGCTCCTGGTGACCTCCCTCTATTAAGCATGACTGTAGAAAAGTAGGGGGCCATGATCTTTGTTCAACAATTAAAGGGGTGCGGGGGAGAGCAGCGAGACATTATATCATTTTGGAACAGGCCTGAGGCTTATGAAATTGGCAGTATTTTCTTTCTTCTCTTTTCCTCATGACCCTCCCACTAACCTCTCCAACCCTGTCCACACCTAGAGGAAAAAAAGAAAAAATTAAGGGAAAAGGATAGAGATAAGGCAAGAAAAGACAAGCAAACGGGGAGGAGACATAGGGACAGCAAAAGGAAAATGAAAATTAGAGAAAAGATGAGGAAGGAAAGAGAAGCAATGGGATGTAGCTATATAAAATACTCTGATGCAGAATCACCTGGCATATTTGTTAAATGTACATTTCTGGGCCACATTCCAGATCAGTCAAATTGGAATCTTTGGGAGTAGAATCATTTAAAAGCAAATGAAAAGCTTTTTGATAAAATAATTACTCTTCTTTTTGTTAATTTGATTTCAGATTTTGTTATTTTGATTTCAGATCTGCAAATTCATTTACTTCTTTAAAGCTTGCAAAAAAGAAGCATTCCATTTATTTGCCTAAAAAGCTTTTCTTTTTTTGTTCTGCACAACTGTTGATAACATTAATTTACACGAAGAAGTTGGTGTATTTTCACGTGTATCAAAGCAGCTCAGAGACACAAGCACCTTCCTTCAAAAGGATGTGCTGTAACAAAAGTAGCAGGATAATGTCAAAGGCCTCCTCTTCTGATGGAGGCACTGGTGGTGTGGGTGCAGGAAAATCCACACTCCACATAAGACAGTGTGCTCCTTGCCTTTTCCCTCAGGCCCGTTTTTCATGATGTTTTCTAAATTACAGATCTTTGGTTCATCATTCAGCTTTTGCTTATTAACACTTGGCTAAAGTCAGAATCTTGCCCACCATCTTAGCAGTCCCATTGGAAAGTCCTCTCACATGTTGTCTGCAAGGGCAAATCTATTTCCACTGGGTCCGTGGTCAACTCTCCATATAGCAGAAACTGCTGTGCTAAACAACCTTTGCAGGGTGTCTATTCTTGAGTGTATATTGCAGTTAGCTATTATATGACATACCCCCATCAGACTGTTTCTTCAGGGATAGTGAATGCAGTTCGAATACATGCAAATTGGCTTGGCGTATCAGTCATGGCCATGTTAGGAATCCATATTGAAAAGGTCCTGCTGTGTAGTGATCATGTTGTCTAACCATATTGAACGGTGCCTACTGGGTAAGTGATCATGTTGTGTATCCATATGTAGCTGGGCCTGCTGTGATAGTGATCACATTGTGTGTAATTGTGCAGCCACCCTGGGAATTTATTGCTATAGATCGGGCAACAGGGCACAGAAGTCAATAATTGTGCCTGCTTTGGGCTATTAGCTATACTATTTAGAGCAAGCATCAACTTTCAGGGTGGGAAACAAATCTTTAGTTTGCAGATGGAAATGAAGTTGACATTCTCAATTCTAAGTATCTTATGGCTATTCCCTCTTTTCTTACTATTTCATATTATTTCAAATTATTTCCAATTAGGACAAGGAATCTAAAAGTGATGAAATTTGTATAGACTAAGGCTATATAAAATTTAACAAATAAAATCAAGCTTGCATACTCTTTATCTTTTTCTTTTTTTTTTTTTTAATTTTTTTTTCAACGTTTTTTATTTATTTTTGGGACAGACAGAGACAGAGCATGAACGGGGGAGGGGCAGAGAGAGAGGGAGACACAGAATCGGAAACAGGCTCCAGGCTCTGAGCCATCAGCCCAGAGCCTGACGCGGGGCTCGAACTCACGGACCGCGAGATCGTGACCTGGCTGAAGTCGGACGCTTAACCGACTGCGCCACCCAGACGCCCCATTCTTTATCTTTTTCAAATAGAATGCTTTCAGAGCTGTTTGTAAAGTTGTAAAATTAATAAAGAATAGATATCTTGTCAGGCAACATAGCACTGAGAAGGACATTTGCTCTTTTTTGGCTGAACTCTTAACTGGAAATTTTTCTCATATCTCAAGAATCGGGAAAGGTTAGTAAAACCAAGGCTACCAGTCTTATGCTCTAATATTTTCCTCTAAATTAAATTGTATCAATGGGTAATAAAGAGGAGAGAAGGTCAGTAGGCAATGGCCCTGGCTTAATATGCACACCAACATACAAACATCCAGATCAATGTGATCCTCCAAGGTGGAGACTTGGATAAGTTTACAGTATTTGTGGAACTCTTCTTATGGAAAAGCCCACAGAGATAGTTTACAAATCCTGTAGGCACACCAGGATCACTACCTTCTTCCTCTGTGACCAAAAAACCCAAAACCAAACCAAACAAAAAACCCTCAAATGGTTCGCTCACTTTAGTCACCAGGTTTGACTTTAAGAGATGTCTAGCTTTTTATAAAGCTAAGGTGGATGTGTTGAAGGGCACACATTTGGGTGGATATGTTCTGACAGATTTGTTGGAAACAATCATACAAACATTATCTTCAAACATCACTTGTAAAATTTTTTGGAAGGCCTCCCACTATGTTATATTTTGAGTCCTGCTAATATCCTTTATGATCTCACTTGTGAACCCAGTAGCATTATTTTACAGATGAATATAAACTCAGAGACAAGCTAGCTCATGGATTATGATGGGGTTTTTCATAGGTAAGTAGCCCATTTGTTTGTGATTTTGAACGGGAGCTAACTATGTTGCTGTTCAGATGGAAACTTTAACTTCTAAAAATTAGCTTTAGAATGTTCTAAAATAAGAAGAGGGTGGAAGCAAGGGACAGAAGGAGGGAGGATGAGAGGTGGGCAGAAATAAGAAGAAAAAGTAGATCCTTCCCCTCAAATCTGGGTCTTAAGATCATGTGATTCATCTTATCATAATTATTGAACAGAACTCTTGGAAAATGGAAAATAAATTGGGATTTTCAGAGAGTCAGATTAGGTATTTAGATATAAGTGTGTCTATCCTTAATAAAGATCTTCTCTTTTTTAAGAATCTAATGTTACCTCTTTGGCAGGGCCCTATGGCTATAATGATTTGAATAATAGTTCCATTCCATGGGTGAAACCAAAATAGTGACAGGGAATGAGGTGTTATTGGGGGTGGGGCTGGGAGAAATGCTCTGTTTAGTTTAGCTCTAAATTAAAAAGGTCAAAGTAAACCATAAGCCAGAGTAGAAACTCAAGGTTTTGTCTTATATGTGCCACAGCTCTAATCTGAATCATCTCAAGCCATGTAAATAAAAAGGCAGAGGTGGGTGCCTGGGTGGCTCAGTTGGTTAGGGGTCTGACTTTGGCTTGGGTCATGATCTCACTACTAGTGAGTTTGAGCCCCCATCAGGCTCTGTGCTAACAGCTCGGAGCCTGGAGCTGCTTCAGATTCTGTCTCCATCTGTCTGCCCTTCCCCTGCTCATGCTCTGTCTCTCTCTCTCTCAAACATAAAAAATAAACATAAAAAAAAATTTTTTTAAAGGCAGAGGGAAGGGAGAAAAACACAGTAGTTTTAATGTTGATTAGGCCTATCAATTTGTCAAGCACCGTATTGGCCAATTTATATCATGTTATCTCACTTATCTCTCATCAGGAGCCTATGAGACAGGCACATTACATCCAGCTTGCAAATAAAGTCACAGAGGTTAAACAATATAGTAAGGGTCATAGAATACTAGAAACAAGCTTTGTCTCTCTCCAAAGCCCAAGTATGCTCCACTATCTGACTTTAATTCTTTAAATGATTTTTTAAACCATCTATGTGGAATTATAATCATTTAACCCTACAGAGGGGCTTTATGAAGTAAGAACTAAGGATTTCTCTTTACTACCATCTCTTTTCCTACAATCTCATTTCCCTCACTAGAGGGAATATTTTGGTGGAATATTCCAGACTCATCTCTATGCTTAAACCAGGTTTCACATGTTGTTTTCTTTGGGTAACCACTCTGGTACATTTTAAATAGCTGGAGCTATTGCATACATGGGTTAAACATACTATTTAGGCCATTTTATCCCAATGAAATAGAGAGGCAGTAGAAGAAAGGACCAAGACAGTCAGCAGGGCCTTGAAGTAGCAAGCCCTGGACCAAGGTAGAGTTGCCCCCAAGCTTAGTGAAAGACATCAGTGTGGGGCCTTCAAACCAACATCTGCTTCTGGAATCCCTTTGTTCATGGACTTCCACTAAGTTAACCTAAAATGACAGGTCTAGGTATTCTGTAGGCATGAGCCCGTGTACTAGCGAGGGGAAAGCCCAGTGATCCTGTGAAGGATTGCTGGAGTGGGTAAGCATGGAAGATGAGGGACTTAGTACAAAAGTATCCCCTGTATGGCACTGAGTTGAGAAACTGATGTCTTCATTTAAGAGAAGATACTCTGAAGCTTAGTTTCCTTCAAGACTAGCCTTGGCACAGCTGCTGGGCTACAAACGCTGCCTATGGTGAGTAGCAGAGATGGGGCTTCTCTGTAAGTAAAGGCACACTGATGTAAGCACTGGAAGCAGTCAGAGCTAGAAAACAAAGCTGGCTATTGCTACCCACTAGAGGACAGCCTTCATGTGGACATAGAGTGCAAGAACACCTCTTCTCTGCGTCCCACCAACCATACTATCTAACCTGAGACAGCAATGCACACCTTGTTTATGCAAAGGCACAATTACCTCTTGGCCCTGCCAGTGGATACACCCTTAGCTCACTGCAAGAGTAGGAGGGACAGCTTTCTATGCAGGCACTGGTCCTTGGTAAGCCTCTTTCTTTCTAAAAGAAGGTTAACTGCTATACTGCACAATGCAGTCATTTAAGGCATAGGGGTCTACCCTTAATTGGGCATTTAGAAGGGCCACATTTTAGGCAATTGTAATAGAGCACAGTTTTGAGCTCTCAGCCACACAGTTTATCAGGAGGCAGTGGAGAGAAAAACACTGTTCAGGGAGGATCGCTTGGAGGTCATGGAGTTCATTTACACTCTCAGATCTGCATGGGTGATCATAGAGTCCATTCATACTCCCAGACCTGCATGGGGTGGGGCTCATGGCATCAGACATCCTAATACCTGCAGAATTGTGCTGGATTGCATATGATGCCATTAGTTGATATGGAGAATCACTATAAGAAACAGCCCTGGGATGCTTCTTTTGTGTCTTCGGTAAGGATAGTGTTGAGGTGTCTGTCATACCACCTAGTTGCTCCATTTATGAACTCTCGGGTATTCTGGTTAGGACCGGGAACAAGCATAAAGCTCCTGAGCAATCATTTTATCTAATGGACATTGTGAACTGTGAAGCTGACAAGGTTTCCTATTTTCACATGACTAGGAAATTTCGTGTTACCAGGAAATTGAGAGCCTGAATGCTATCCTCACACATTTTAGCTACTCTCAAAAGCCACCTGAAATCCCTTCTAAAATAAGGTGAAGGGTGTGGGTGAACCAGTAAATATCTAGGTAATTGGTGTATTTTAGTTCAATGGTTTCTTTTCTTCCTCTGCCCAAATCACCTTTAATAGCTGATGAAAGACTAGCAGACCTGTTTTTTAACTTGGAGACTTAAAATTGCTTTCCCTTCTGGCTCCTAACAAGTCACTCTGGAGCTTAGGGGGCTCTCAGTATGCTAATACCAGAACCTTTTCTTAGGAAACAAGCCATTTCCTTCTTGGGAACAACAAAGATAAGATCAATAAGGCGTGGCTGTGACTAAATCAATTCACTAATTTTCTTTAATTCAGGACTCCAACTGCATACTTCATTCACAAATCTGTATTTATAAACATTAGTCCTTTGGTGGCAGGAGAGATTAAAAACATAGGTGAGGGGACCCACATTTACATGAGTAACACAAGGTTCCTGACAGGGAACTTCTCTCAGCTAACACTTTGGACCCCAGCTAGCTTGGCACTCTGGGTCTGCTTCAGTTGTCTGAGATGTGCCAGCCCACCAGCGAGACTAAACTGCCTTCACAAGGAGAGAGCAAGCACCTTCCAAGTTACCTTTCGGAGATGCTTGAGGAGAAAAAGTGCTGATACAACGGGCCAGGGAAGGCAACTGAGACGAATAGATGTTATAGAAGACCTAAACAGACAGGAGATGTGCACCTGGAGCCCCAAAGCCCCAGGCTCTTCAACTGCCTCCTGAAAATAATATGAAAGGTCCAGCCAGTCCCATAAATGTAATGGTGGTTTCAGCTGAATGGCAGCTATGCTGAATTTAGCGAAGTGTGGAATTTCTCGAGGGCAAGGTAGCTGAATTGGAAAGGATCCTATTTTACCACCCATGGCCTTGCTCCATCAATTGTGTTTCCCTGTTTCAAACTCAGCACTTTTTAAAAAATAAGGAGGATCATATTCATCACATCGATAGAACCTAGTTCCTCTCAGAAATCAAAAGTCCCGAAATTAAATCCATGGAGCTTGCTTACTGTTGGAACACAAATAGTTGTCTTAGTGGATTCATTAGCTTTGTCACAAGAACTTTACTAATTTCTGGTATCCCCATCAAAGAGCTCGAGTGGAGAGCAGCAATCTATTCCCTGTGTGCGGCATCGAGTGTGCTTTCTGGTCAGGGTGGGGCAAGAAATGGGATAGACCGTTTGTGTGATTCAAAACGGAGTGTCATGGACCCTCTGGAGTTGTTTGTTTTCAAATCTGTTTCCTCTAACCACACCTGTTTCATTTTTCCTTGACTAATAAAATAGCTTTTGCACTGATTATTTTTGAGTCTATCTGGATCCTTTGTGGAACTGGGAAGTAAATCATCAGCTTATACACAAGGTGGCACCCTGTGATTCCAACCAGGTCTGAGAGGAGCAATGCCGCTGAGTGAGCTACAGGCACAAATTTTTATTTAGCATCTTGTTTTCTCACTGTGGCGAATATAAAGGTGGAAGTAGATATTTGGCCTGTCACCTCTGAGTGCAGTCTCCACCCCTGTTGTCTCAAAGATTCAGTCAAAGGCACTGATTCCAGTTGATTGTAATGAGTGCAGACCCCACATTCAGATTACATATGGAAAACAACGAAGCTTTATTGGTACTGGGCTCATTCCTGGAACATAAGCGGAGGGGAGGGATGCAGTTCACATACCAACCCAATTAACTCTCAATTGGGTTTTCAGAAATAGGGAGCCAATTAGAAAGAACGTGACATTTACAAAACTCTGAAATAGTTGAATAGCAACTGTGTTTACTAGTTTTAAGGTTTCTTTCAAAAAGTAATTTGTTCATTATCTGGAAGCTGCCTGCCCTGATTGCAGTGCAGGGAAATGGAAATTGGAATATAATCCCAATACTTAACAGCTATTTGACCTTTATGCTAATCTAGGCTACATTTAGACAGTAGTTTTAAAACTATTTCTAATTCTTGGGTGTGTATATATTACACTTGCTTGGCTAAATGCATGCCATTTGGAATTGGTCCAAAGCATATTTGAAGTGGACTGATTAGAGAATAACTGTACTCAGTGCATTGTATGTGGAAATTAAAATAGGCTATTAGGCAGCACAATCATTTGAAACAAGTTTTGACAAAAAATTTTATAACAGGATCTACCTCAGAAGTTGGAAAGATATTTTCTGTTTTTAGCTCTAACAAGTATATAGGCATTTAACAAAGAGATTAGAAATAAACTTTATGAGGAGCTCCTGGGTGGTTGCGTGTCTGACTTCAGCTCAGGTCATGATCTCATGGTTTGTGGGTTGAAGGCATGCGTCGGGCTCTGTACTGACAGCTCAGAGCCTGGAGCCTCCTTCAGATTCTGTGCCCCTCTCTCGCTCTGCCCCTCCCTTGCTCATGCTCTCTCTCAAGAATAAATAAAACATTAAAACATTTTTAAAAAGAAACAAACTTTATGAAAAATAATATTTGTATTCAAATAAAAGTTACTTTCCAAATATGAAACAGAGGCGTTCTGATTTGGGCACTGAAGTGGAAGCCAAGAATACACAGGCTGTGTCTCACTCGAAAAGAATATTGTGTTTTCAACCTCAAACTATTTTATTACCAGCTCTATAGTCATTGACTACAGGGCAAGAAGAAAGTGAAGATTTGGGGAAGAAATCTGTTACATGGTCAATGAAAAAGAAGAATAAAACAATAACTACAGCAAAAATCTGTTACTGTAATAGAATTTCAGGTTTCAAAAGAATTTCTTTGAACTGCTTTAATTGTTTCTAAAATTCAGGGTAGGCCATAATAAGAGCAAATATTGTCAGCAATGGCTAGGTCAAATGACAGGCCAATAGGGTATGTGAACTCCAAGCTGGAATGGATCGGGGTCAGTATCAGTAAATTTCTTCAGGGAATATCAGTCTACATGTATATATTAGGGACCTGCTATATGTGAGGCACAGAACTAGAGATACAGTGATTAACGGGGCAGATGTTGTTCCTGCTCTCCTCAAGGCTACTGCATCTTTTAGGCTTTGGGTTATGACTGTATTAGACACTGGTTGGGAGGTCTCAGGACTTTGGAAGAGCAACTTTAGAATGTTGAATGATCAGTAAACTGAAGAGCTTCGATAGCAGGGTGGCACTGATGAGAAACAAGAGTTTTGGACTCAGGCTAGACCTGGATTTGAACCCAGTTATGTGAATAATTAGTGTTGAAACTCAGCAAATTATCTGTCTGAGCCTGTTTCCTTATTAGTAAAATTATAACATTTCTCCATAGGGTTATAATGAGAACAAAGTGGAATTCAATTAATTGAGATAATGTACTTTTTAAAGTACTACTGTAGTGCCTGGTATATAATAGATACTCAATATTTCCTTTCTCGAAAGAGAGTAACGGGGCACCTGGGTGGCTCAGACGGTTAAGCCTCTGACTCTTGATTTTGGCTCAGGTCATGATGTCAGGGTTCGTGGGATGGAGCCCCGCGTCAGACTCGGCGCTGATAGCACAGAGCCTGTTTGGGATTCTCTTTCTCCCTCTCTCTGCCTTCACTTGCACATGCACGTTCTCTCTCAAAATAAATATAAACTTAAAAGAAAATTTAAAAATGTTCTGCCTTGATAAACAGTTCTAAGCAGCAGTAAAATATAAATTTCATGAATGTTTTATGTTTCATTTGAGTTGTATTTCAGCTTCCATTATAAACAACATGTTCTAATTAGTTATTTTTCTAAGTATTTTTAAAATTATATAGACTTTTAAAAAAGGAAACTCAAAAAAAGTTGGCTCTTCCCTACTCGCACTCTTTTTGTCTCTCAAAATAAATAAACATTAAAAAAAGAGGAAGAGAATAACAATATATAGGGGGGAAAAGTTATCTTTTCTGAATCTGAGAAGTGCTAGGCACCCAGATAAAAACCCTGGATGACTCATTTCTTCAACCATGGCTCCCTCTACCCCCTTTTACACTTGAATCCAGTGTTGACCACTACCAATATCGTGTTCTTTTTTTTTTTTCCAACGTTTTTTTTTTTTATTTATTTTTGGGACAGAGAGAGACAGAGCATGAACGGGGGAGGGGCAGAGAGAGAGGGAGACACAGAATCGGAAACAGGCTCCAGGCTCCGAGCCATCAGCCCAGAGCCTGACGCGGGGCTCGAACTCACGGACCGCGAGATCGTGACCTGGCTGAAGTCGGACGCTTAACCGACTGCGCCACCCAGGCGCCCCAATAAGATCGTGTTCTTTGCAGAGAACTAGAACTGCTCCAGAGGGTAGTACCTCGAGCAGGACATGCCCATAAGCTTGAGAAAAGTACTGCTTACAAGAAGTGAGTCATAACGTCTCCATTGTTTCCAACAACAAAGTGGATGGAAAACACTTAACCCTTGCTAAATACTGCTTGAGGTCTTGCTGGGTCAAATGTGTTAGACTGTGCCACAAAGTCCATATCTACCATTTTGCCTCAAAGGGGAATGTGGTGAGAAATGAGAAGAGGAAGAAGAGGAAAAAGGAAGAGGGGAACAAGTAGATGAGGGGGAAATGATGGAGGAAGAATTTTGATGCCATATAGAAATGACTGTAGAAATCAATTTTTTCACTTCTAGTCTTCAGCCAACCACCTACTTTTCTCTGAGCTAGATAGAATATTTATCAGTTATTAGAAAATAGTAAAATGTGTTAGTCTTCCTAGGGATTTTGTAAGAAAGCTGTAATGCTTAAAAGACTAACCAAGGAACTCTTGGCTAACCAAGATTGATGTCAACAATAGTCTTAGTACTTACTTAATTTGTGTCAACTTCATTTCCCTTCCTCTTTAGAACATTCTCTACCCAGTTCAAGCTAAAGTAATGTCTCCTTTCTCTGCTCTCTTATAGCCATTGTTGCCTGTGCAACTCACTTGGCAACTAATCATGTCCTACTGCCTTGTGTCATCTCCTGTGTAAAGTATTTACACTTTTAATTTTTTTCCCATCATTTATATTACTTTTTGCCCAGTTCTTCAACTATTTACATCTCTTACTGTTACTCATCTTTCCAACCAACCTATCATCTAATTAACGTGAAAGATCTCTGAGGGTTGGAACTTTATTTCAAACTTCTTTGCGTCTTCCATAATACCCAGTATTTCACACACATCTGCCACTTCGGAAATGTGTGCTGCCTTGATTAACTTTCGTAAGTTTAACTCTTAAGAACTCTGTTTTTGAAATCAGAATAATATCTACCATCCACTAAACAACTCTAATTAAGTTTGGGTGACAGGTTCAAGGGCACTTGTTGCATTTGGCAGCCTCAAACATTAACCCTCACTGCTGCCATTAGCATCCTCCCCGCGAAGGATGAGCGAGGATGTATTACCACGGAGAGCTCTTTCGGGCAGGTACTGAATAGAGGATACAGGGTGGAGGGGCTGCTTGACCGTTTTCGGGGCGGGCGGGACTCCGCAGATCTGCGCCGCTCTGAGTGGGCAGACGGAGTGGACCTTTCGCACCTCACGGGGATGTGCGAATTAGCTGGCGTTCGGGGCGCGGTGGAGACAGCGCTAAGTACAGGCTCGCTGGTGGCTGTTGTGCACTGGTTGACATCTTCCTTTCCCGCTCACGGACTTCTGCAGACACGCGCTGCTTCGCGCGGCCGTGCTTTGCCCGGCGCTTTCCCTCGGGGCACTCTGCGAGCGGGGTGTCGGGGCCGCGGAGGCAGAGGTGCACGCTCGGGGGCGCGGGTTAACTTGCGCACCTGGCACCTGCCACACGGCGAGACGCGGACCAACGAGCCGAGGGCCACTCCCGCCCCCTCTCCCCTGAGCGGCCCGAGGCTGAGCACGCTCCCGCGGGCCGGCAGCGCCGCGGAGAGAGTGGGTGGGCAGGCGAGGGAGGGGAAGGGAGAGGAAGGAGGGAGGGAGGGAGAGGGCGAGGCGCGTCCCCGCGGCGGGGGCGCGCTCTCGCGCGGGCTGCCGGGATCGCTCGCCGCCGCTGTGGTAATGTCCGCCATGTTGGCCATGGCGCAGGGAGCGGATCGGGCGGGCGAGCGGCGGATCTAGTGTGTGGAAGCGGCCGCGGGCGGCGGGGGTCTGTTTTCGGGCGGGGTGGGCGCCCATGCTGTGGCCGGGGGCAGTGAGGAGGAGGAGGAGGAGCGGGCCGGCCGCGCTGCACTGAGGAAGGAGGTGGAGGAGGCGGCGGGAGTCCTCCCCCCCTCCCCGCCCGCCCCGCCGCCGCCGCCCGGGCTGTTCCTGTAAGGCGGGGAGACAATGAGTAAACTCTCCTTCCGAGCGCGGGCGCTGGACGCCGCCAAACCGCTGCCTATCTACCGCGGCAAGGACATGCCTGATCTCAACGACTGCGTCTCCATCAACCGGGCCGTGCCCCAGATGCCCACCGGGATGGAGAAGGAGGAGGAATCGGTAGGGACTCGAGTGTTTATTACCCCCCCTTCCCTCCTCCCCCCTCCCCTTTGTCAGTCGGGCCTCGCCATTCACAGAGCGCTTTACGCTCGCTGGAGGGCGCCGCTGCCGCTCCAACGCATGGGACCCTACGCCGGCGGAGTAGCGTAAACCCTCTCGGCCGGCGCAGCGCCCGCCCGCGGCCGCCATGTTGTTGCGTCCCAGTGTTGTGATTAGCTCGCAGCGCCGCTTACGCTGCCGTAAGGGGGCCTTGCCGTAAGCGGCGGCCGGGAATGGCGCAGGGGATGTTCTGGCCGCACTTGGCGTACGGCCTCTGTTTACCTTCCACTCCGAACCTTCCTCCGGCACGGGGTTAATTAATGGGCGAGGGATCTTTTGGCTAGGAAAGGTTTTCTCTTCCCACTTTCAAATTTAGTTTTGCATTGGGTTCTCGTTGAAATGACTTGTGGAAAGTAAAGCGCGTTCATAACAAACACCTTCCTCCTAGCAAGGTAATCCCGGCTCCCCGGCCGGCGGTGGTGCAGCGGGATGAGGCGGTGCAGCACTGCGGCGGGGGGAGGGCGGGAGCCGCGACTACCCAGCGGGGTGTAGCGGTAGAGAGCCGTTGACCGGCTAGCTCCGCGGCGGCGAGAGGGACGGCGCTGCCCACCTAGCCGGGACGGCACCGGTTCGGCACACAGCGTTAGAAAGCAAACAGGGATGTTCACCTACGAGCCACTGGCGCTGCCCTGTCCCCGCGCCGCGTCCCCGGGAATTGTCATCATAGAGGGTGGTCTTTTGGAAGTTGAGGATTTAATGCATCCAAATTGACGGTTGCATTTTTGAAAACACAACGGTTTCTGCAAATATTCTGCTTTTCTCCCTGATGGAATTTGGCATACTGTTGAATTTTGTCTGGCTTGACTGTGTTTATGACTCTGGAGTGGTGTTAACTTGCGTGCGAAGTTCATAGTAACTGCACCCTCAAGGATTTCTTCAATGAACCTGCGGTCCCGCCTTATTGTCAACCCTGGGTGTGCGTGGATTGGTTCTCTTGCTTCTGTGACTGTCAGAAGAAGGCTCGAGGTTTCTGTGATTGGTTTTCTCTTTTGACTATTAATATTGCAGGAAATGCTTTTATGCCTTTGATTGGCTGCTCCAGTTCTGACCTCATTATATTACCTGTTATTACTACTTTCTGCTGTGATTTAATCACATTTTTCTTTGGTCTTTGATTACTTGAAAGTCTTACACTTTCAGGAGAAAATGAATATGGCAACGGTATCGGGATGAGCATTAAGTATTCAGCTTTTCAAAAAATAAGATGAAAACCCAACATTTGCTGTAGATTTAGATCTAAGTCATATGAGAATATTCTTTTTGTTTTAAAAATGAAGTTTATTTCTAGCAGCTCAATTTTCCATGGGAACGATAATTAAAGTAAAGTTATAGTATGTACAAGAATTGAATTGGAGGGGCGCCTGGGTGGCTTGGTCGGTTAGGCATCCGACTTCGGCTCAGGTCATGATCTCACGGTCCGTGAGTTCGAGCCCCGCGTCGGGCTCTGTGCTGACAGCTCAGAGCCTGGAGCCTGTTTCAGATTCTGTGTCTCCCTCTCTCTCTGCTCCTCCCCTGTTCATGCTCTGTCTCTCTCTGTCTCAAAAATAAATAAACGTTAAAAAAAAAAATTAAAAAAAAAAAGAAAAAAAATTGAATTGGACTTTAAAAAACACAACTTTGTATTCCACAAAGTTAAATTTTTGTTAATATTATTGTATGGGATTTGACCCAAGAGGAGAAGTAGCTTATGAGTCTTCAAGTATCAGTAGTGATGTAATTACTTGGATCCAGTTATTTGGGTTTGAGAAGGACTAAAATCAAGAAGCTTGTTCTAGAATGAACAATTAACCTGAAAGATAAGTTACTTTTTGTGAACTGAGCAGCAATATACTTACAGCTTTTGGTCCTTAGTTTGCCACATATGTCTTGGTATTTTACCTGAATTTAGGAAGAAAACTTGCAGTTTAGTTATTTTTTTAATGATGTATTAAAAACAAATAATTTAACCCTTTCACTGTTAACTTTTTCAGTAACAGTTGTGATTTTCAATCTGGAGATTGGAAATCAGATTATATTGGATTATTTTCAGTAGTCTGCTTCAGTTGCCCACTTCCAGGGAAGAAGAAATCCAATTTATGGTGGAACTAGAGTTGAAACCCAGGACTTCTGACTCTTTGGTCCTTTCTGCCTCTTTAATGTTACAAGTGGTGGTACTTAAAATCAAAACAAAACTGAACAAACCCTGACAGTTAAGATTTATAACTATCTTTTGCTTCCCAGAATGTACAGTTGGGGTGTTCGTTTTTTCTTTCCTCTTTTTTAAATTAACGTGTAAGAAGACTTGTGCTTACATGAGTGACAGTTGATTCAGTTCTTCTGGTCCTGTTTACAGGACTTCTGTTATTAAGCAGAATTATTTGTTCATTTTAAAAAAATGTTCTGCCTTCGGCACCTGGGTGGCTCAGTCAGTTAAGCTTCCGCTTGATTTCGGCTCAGGTCATGATCTCATGGTTTGTGGGATCAAGCCCTAAGTCGGGCTCTGCTCTGACAGTTTCTCTCTCTCTCTCTCTCTCTCTCTCTCTCTCTCTCCCCTTTTCTCGCTCATGTGCACTCCCTCTCGAAATAAAATTAAACTGTTCTGCCTTGAAAAGCAGTTCTAAGCAGCAGTAAAATATAAATTTCATAAATGTTTTGTGTTTCATTTGAGTTGTATTTCTTTTTTTTTTTAATGTATGTTTATTTTGAGAGAGAGAGGGCATTCACGCAAGCAGGGGAGGCACAGAGAGAGGGAGACAGAATCTCAAGCAGGCTTATACTCACAAACATGAGATCATGACCTGAGCTGAAATCAGGAGTCAGACCCTTAACCGACTGAGCCACCCAGGCGCCCCTGAGTTGTATTTCAATTCAACTTCCATTACCAACATGTTCTAGTTACTTTTGTAAGTATTTTTTAAATTATATAGACTTGTAAAAAAAAATAACAACCTTGGGTTGTGGATTTATAATTGTTGCTTTGCATTTCTAAACTATCCACAATATGACTCCTTTCCTGCTTGATTGACAGAATCTTTTGACTTCACTTGAACCACCTTCATGAATCTTAACCTCCATTCTCACTCTGCCCCCACCCCGCCCCGGTAAAATTAAAAACTGTGACTTCAGCCAGGTCACGATCTCACGGTCCGTGAGTTCGAGCCCCGCGTCAGGCTCTGGGCTGATGGCTCGGAGCCTGGAGCCTGTTTCCGATTCTGTGTCTCCCTCTCTCTCTGCCCCTCCCCCGTTCATGCTCTGTCTCTCTCTGTCCCAAAAATAAATAAAAAACGTTGAAAAAAAAAAAAACTGTGTCTATTGGATTATTATTAGACTTTGTTTATATAGTCATTGACTCAGTTTTGACTTATATTTTGATAATATTTAGATGAGATAATCTAGGCATTCTTTGACATTGGTAGCACTCTCATCATTCTCTTAGCTCTTTCTTTTCTTTTGGACATGTAGGCATCTTCTTTTGTTCCCTTTCCTTATTTTCCTTGTCTTTTGCCTAAGGTCTGCCAGTAGGCATCCTCCTAAACTTGGTCTCTATAGTGCTCTATGTGACACTTGATTTAGGTCAAATACTGTTAACTTGTGTTTATTTAGAACCTAAATCAGAATGATCAGGTGGTCATCACAACACCCCTTGAGTGTTGTATATAGTTGATGTTTTTTGATAATACAGTACTGAACCATTTTTCGACTACTACTTGTGTCCCAGATACTATGTTAATAACTTTACATACGATTAGTTCATTTAATCCTTTTTAAAATTAACTTTTTTGAGTTATTTATATGCAATAAAATGTGCTCATTTAAAGCATAGAGTTTATGAGTTTTGACAAACATGTACACACAAGGAAATGCCACCACAATCAAGATAAAGCAACATTTCAAACACCCAAAAAATTCCCTTGTGCTCCTTTGCAAGTCAGTCCATCTACACCAGTAGTTCTAAGCAATTACTGATTTGTTTTCTTTCCCTATAGATTTTAGTATTGTTTTTTCTAGAATTACATTTAAATGGATTTCACATACTCTTTCATGTCAGGCTTCTTTTGCTCAGCATGATGCATTAACGATTCGTCCTTGTTACATGTATCAGTCCATTCCTTTTTATTACTGAACAGTATTCTAGTGAATTGTTGTAATATATTCATCCATCCATCTGGATATTTGAATTGCTTCCTGTTTTTGGTTTTCATTGAATCTTTGTAACAACAGCCTATGTAGTATTATTGTTTCTGTTTTATGGATGAAAAAACTGTGGGTCTCACTGTTAGTAACTGGCAGGGCTATAATTCATGCCCTTGGTTTTAATATCACAAAACCCATTCTTATAACCACTGTGATTCATGTTGACTTCTTACAGAATCCCAAATTAGCTTCTGAACTGTTAAGTTCATTACAGGTTTTGTAAACATTGTTTTACTTTTTGTAATTGGGGAACTTTGAAAGATGACATTGATTTGATTGGAATATTAAATTACTAACTAGGGGCACCTGGGTGACTCAGTCGGTTGAGTGTCCGACTTCAGCCCAGGTCATGATCTTGCAGTTCAAGAGTTTGAGCCCCGCATCGGGCTCTGTGCTGACAGCTCAGAGCCTGGAGCCTGCTTCGGATTCTGTACGTGTCTCTCTCTCTCTGCCCATCCCTCGGGCCTGTGTGTGTGTGTGTGTGTGTGTGTGTGTCTGTCTCAAGTAAATAAACATTAAAAACAATAAATTATTAAAACAAATAAGTAAATTGCTAACTGTAGTTTTTCATCACTTAATTGTGTATGATTTTTGCTTTTGGCTTTTCAGATTTTCTGTTTCTTTTTCCTTTTTTTCTTAGAAGTTTATTTACTTTGCTTCTCTGTAGTGGTACCATTATGTTTATCTGAATGTTTACGTTACCATAAGCATGTAAGAAATTTGTGGGAAACTATTATTTTTTATTGTTTAGATTTTATTCTAATAGAATATAATCTATGTAAGGACAAGGATCTTTGCATATTTTGTTCATTAATGTATTCCGAGTATCTGAAACTGTGCCTGGAACATAATATATGTTTGCTAAATGTTGGTTAAGTGTTGAATGAGCCTCTTTTTTTTTTCTTTCTATACTAAGATCTATGTTTTTATGAAACACTGTGTGTGCGTGCATGCGTGTGTGTGTAATTCATTAGCAGATTTTGGGAAATTATTCTTGGAATTCTTTTTGGTTTCTTACTTTGATACAACATGTACCTAAATACTAAATGTATATATTTTTTCCCTCTTGAGTCAGAGGCCCCTTTAAATACACAATTTTGAACACATAGGTATGGCTGCAATATTTTTATTTTGTGTTAATTACCCTTCTCATAGGTATATGTAGATTTGTATAAGATACCTTTTTGTATTAGAGTGAACCAAAATTTCTATGAAGCATATGATTCTGCTTATTTTCAGTTTTTAAAAATGTTTTATTTATTTTTGAGAGAGAGACCGAGTATGAGCAGGGGAAAGGCAGAAAGAGGGAGACACAGAATCTGAAGACAGCTCCAGGCTCTGAGCTGTCAGCACAGAGCCTGACGCGGGGCTCGAACTCTTGAACTGCGAGATCATGACCTGAGCTGAAGTCAGACGCTTAACTGACTAAACCACCCAGGTGTCCAATTCTGCTTATGTTTAAAGAAAAAGATCATGACTGATTTGAATTGCCATTTCTCCTTTTATGCTTTAGTTGCCTAATTTTGATATCCTCTTAATATTTTAAGCAACAGTGAGAGTAGGATATATTCAGTGTTTCTTACATTTCAGAGTTATTTTTGGCACTAATACATTTCATGTTTCATTATAGAGGAGTTCTAGAGAGGGTATAAAATAAAATTTCGTAAATTGATATTGTAAAAACACTGAGCATTTATTCTTTCAACAAAAGCATATACTAGCCAGTTATCATCTGAGTGCCAGGTGTTATCTAAATATGACATCAGGAAACTTTTGAAGGGGTAACCATGGATAAGGGTATTTGTAAGGCTGTGTGCTGGAGTGTTGCTAGGATTAAAATTAAAAGAAGAATATGATACAGAACTTGACTTCGGGAAATGTAAATGAGTCATTGAGGTCAAAAACATATCTGGAAAGTTAGCAGAAACTACCAGGTTAAGTTGACCTGACAAAGAGCATTAGAAATAGTTAAATTTTAGTATAGTTAAGAATTAGAGAAAACTGTTACTAGAATGTATAGAGGGATTGGAGAGAGATTTAACAAGTTGGACTTTCAGGTTTGATTGTATGGTGTGTGTTGAAGCAAATACTTGAATCCAGGAATGTTTATTTTTTTTATTAACAAATTTTTTTAAATGTTTTTATTTATTTTTGAGGGGAGAGAAACAGAGTGCGAACTGGGGAGGGGCAGAGAGGGAGGGAGACACAGAATCTGAAGCAGGCTCCAGGCTCCGAGCTGTCAGCACAGAGCCTGACGTGGGCTTGAACTCGTGAACCACAAGATCATGACTTGAGTGGAAGTTGGACGCTTAACCGACTGAGCTACCTGGGCACCCAGAATCCAGGAATGTTTACAGCAATTTCTGTGGATGTTAAGTAAAGTAAAGGAAGTTTCTTCCATTTTGCATGTATTTTATCTGCGCTTTTCAATCCATCATCCCCTGCTGATAGAGATTTCAGGAGGGTAGTACTGCATCATTTCTGAGCACGCCATTCTCTTAGCTCTTTCTCTTTGTTTTTTTTGGACTTACAGATGGCTTTTACTTCTTCTCCTTACTTTGTTCTGTGCTATATCTTCAACACTAGAAACTGTTTGTAACAAAGAAGGCACTTACTAAATATTTGGTGAATCAATGAATAGAAGTTGAGGTGGAGATACGGCTGCAAAAGGGGTACAATTATACCAGATGACAGATAGTTTCAAATGTTAACCCAGGGGTTTGTAGAATGGTGTAGAAAAAAGAGCACTGACTTGCAAGTGTGAAGTCTCTTTCTAGTTTTGTTTCTGTTCTTTAGTGGCCAAATGATCTGGGAAAGTTGCCTACCTTCTCTGAGTCTCAGGTCATTCATCACTACCATCACAGCTACCATTTATTGTGCGTTACTGAGTGTGTTGAGTACATGCCAGGCACTTTGTTAAACTCAGTAGGTGGTTTACGACTCATTATAACGACAGGTTGTATAGTAGGTGCTATTATGTCTTTTCTAGAAGACGAAGCAGGCTTTGGAGATTAAGTATCTTGCCGAAGTTCACTCCTACTTGGACTAGAACATAGTAAAGCCAGTATTTGAACTCAAATCCTGTGAGTGATTGAGTCTAGAGCTCTGACCTTTACCACTGTACTGCTTCATCTGTAAAATGAGTGGGTTGAGAACTAGATGATACCTAAAGTTTATTACATTTTCATTGTTCTGTCATTTATTATTCTATACTACCATGGAAGAGTCATTAAAAATTTTTGCCTCGGGGAATGATATGAAAGAAGCTTTAAGGTGAATGCCTTTTGTAAACACATTTCTTTTTTTTTTTTTAATTTTTTTATTTTATTTACTTTTTTTTGGTAAACACATTTCTTTAACACAAACTTTTAAGGAATGATTTATCTGTGGGGTAAGTTTAGATTTCATCAGTATCAGGTCTCTAAAAACGAGGCCTAAAAATGTTTAGCAGGTAGGATCATTAGGTTGATTTCAAGTAACAGAAACCAAATCTGGTTTCTTTAAGATTCCTAGGTGTTGCCTTGAAGACCCCAAAGAAGGCTTGAACGGTCAAGGCTTGAGAATGCCAGGAACCAGGGCAGCTATGGGCTTTTTAGCAGCAAGTGACATTAATATCACTAAACTCTAACAATTCCCAGTCATTTGAGAGGTAGTAGTATAGTGTTGTGGTGAAGTGCATATCTTCTTCTTTGAGCCAGACTGAATGGTTTTGAGTTCATCTATAAAATCTCATGGGTTGTTGAGAGCATGAATTGTGTGCTTGGGACAGTTTGTGGCATTCAGTAAGCAGTCAATAAATATTAGCTGTTATCATCATTGTTATGTTTCTTTTGTTTCAGAATCACAGATCCTGGTCATTATTGGTTTGGCTTGAATCAGGTATCTGTGTACCTATAAGTCTGACAGTCTGACAGAGGAGGTTAGTACACAAGTGCTGTTAGGGCTACTCTCCTGAGAATGAGGGTTTAGTCAGGAGCTGCCCTTTAGACATTTACTGCTGGTGTGTATGTAACATTATGACCAAAAGTTATGAAGTTAAATTGTTAATTAAATTGTTTTAATCCATAGTTTGATCCAAGGTGAATTTGGATACTTAGGGTATTTTTACAGACGTTAAGTTTGTAAGGTGTTTTAATGGGATAACGATATTTTACATATTTCACAATATAATGGTAGGATGTGTATTGCATTTTTTAAATGAAATTTAAATTAAGGACTATAAAAGAAGTCTCCAGAATCTTTTTAAAGAAAGCATACCCTTCATACTAATTTTCCAAATAGTAAGGGATGCATTTTGTGTGACCTCAAAGAAGTTATTTAACTTTCCTGGCCCTTAGTTTCCTCATTTGTGAAGTAGAATTGGATTGAGTGACCGTTAAAGTACCTTTGGGTCTAAAAATTACTTGCTTCTGTGAATCCACATGTCTGTCTACTAGGTATATTGTCCAGAATGTTAATTAGATGAAAAGAACTAACAAACGAAAGACTAAATATTAGGAAGATACTAGTAGTTAAGCTTTATTTAAAGAGTTAATTATTGTAATCCTGTTAATTTGGTTTAGAGTCCTTTTTTTGTGAGGTTCAGTTATATTTATCCACTATTTAATAACTGATTTTTCCTAGAGATCAGAAGAGAAGTCCCCTCTGTATGTTTTGGATATGATCAGTTACCTTTTCATGGAATTTTCTTTTACTGTCTCTTACTGTAAATGTCCTGAATTTTGGTATACTTTTAGCCCAGACAATTTGAGTTTTAAAATAAATTTTTTAGTATCTCGTGTTTCTCACTTGAGGGATGTATGTGTATGTATGGATATATGCATGAGAGAGTGATAGATACTTGTTTTCCCATTTAGACCAAATGCCTTAAGGAAGGTATAAAGTCTTTGTTTTACTCAGCAGAGGCTGGATTACCTATGCAGGTACTTACGTGGTAGAAAGTTTGTGATACAGGCATTGACCATAATACTGGCCACTGGGATTGGATTTGATTGTATTATTAAATGTACAGCTCTGCACCTTCATTTCATTTCAAGTACAGTTGAGGTAGAAAAACCAGTAATGGATGTGTAGGTGACACCTGGTAGGAATAAGCCATGAATGAGACCAATGTAGATAGCAGTAGGTCCATCATGATTATTTGATTTTATCTTAAAACTGATCCTTGCTGATATTTTGACTTGTTTACACTTGCATGAAATAGAACTTTGGGTTTGCCTAGTCTGTCATCCACCACTGTTTTTTTGTGGGATCAATAGTGGAGGAAGATGACAGCCACTTCCAGATTCTTCTTAGCACCATTTCCTTACATTTGTTTTTAGGTTTCTTTTTTCTTGCCAGCTAGTATCACCGTGCAGTCAGAAGAATGAAGAGTGAAAGAGTCAGCCTCTCTGCTAGTTCTCTAACTCATATCTTTACTTCCAGCTTTCTCACTTCCCTTTTTTGGGAGGAATGTGGGCAAAGGATAGGAGGTTGTTGGTTGGGGAGTTGACAAGCAGCCCTTATTTGTACTGTTAATTTGATGAAATTGGTACTTCAGAATTGTGCCTTAGGTTCCAGGCCTGGCCTCTGTCACTTTCCCTTTGGGCAAGATAAATTACTTCATCTCATTAAGCCACTTTGCTTCATCTGTTTAATGAGAAGTATCTTGAAAGGTAATCTTAAAGATTATCTTTTTGTGGACTTAAGTCAGTGCCTTATACAGGCAACTGCTTTTTTTTTTTATTATTAATAACAGTTTTCAGTTATATAGGCTAATAAATGTGAAGGAATATGGAAGAGTAAAATATACAGAGTATCTCCATACATTATTCTGTGGAATAGTTTCACATTTTTTTCTCCAGTCAATTAAATATATTTTTATAGTTGTCAGACATCAGCAGATTGATACGTATATTTTCCTCCTTCCATCTCTTCCTGGCAGAGCATTTTAACAATCAAAATGATTTAAAAAATTAAAGACTTTAAAAATTAGCAAAGAAACTAAATTTTCAGCTAATCCTCAGAGTAATATTTGACTCCTGAATAATTGATACTGTATTTGTTTTTAAAAGTGATTTCCTTTTTTTTCTTTTTCTTCTTCCTTTTTAAAATTTTTTAAAAATGTTTATTCATTTTTGAGAAAGAGAGAGAGAGAGGGGCAGGAAGGGTCAGAGAGAGAGGGAGACATAGAATCTGAAGCAGGCTCCATCCAGACTTTGAGTTGTCAGCACAGAGCCTGACGTGGGGCTCCAACTCCCGGACTGTGATCATGACCTGAGCCAAAGCTGGACACTTAACCAACAAAGCCACCCAGCACCCCCACTTCTTTATTTTTTTGATTGTTAGTTGGTCATGGGGAAAATAAATTTTAGTGATGAAAATCTGTTCAGTGGGTGGTATACATTAGAGAATCAAATGACAAGAGACATTCTAATATACCAATGAACTCTGGGATGAACACTTAAGTTTGGAACTTTGAAAAGCATGGTACCAAAGAGGTAATCTTGCCATTTGATCCTTGAGATATTTCTCAACTGGCATGGTTTTGGCATTCAGTTTTTTGGATGTATGGGACTGTCACAGGCATATCATGAAGTTTATTGATATCCTGCCTGCTAATTGTGATAACCCCGAAATGTTTTTTTCTCGATTTCCAAATGAGGGCTGTGGGATCTGATTTAAGAACCATTGTCCAAGGCTTCTTAACCTTTTGTGACTTGGGACTTTGACAGCTTGATAAAATTCCTGCTTTTCCCATCCCCTGCTGCAACCCCCAGTTTGTCCTCTGTATTTAAGAGTTTGTTTTTTTGGTTCATCTCTTTTTTTTTCTTTGTTCATTTGTTTTGTTTCTTAAATTCCACATATGAGTGAAATCATATAGTATTTGTCTTTGTCTGACTTACTTCACTTAGCATTTTACTTTCTAAATCTATCCATGGTGTTGCAAAAATGGCAAGATCTTACTCTTTTTATGGCCAACTAATATTCCATTATATGTGTGTGTGTGTGTGTGTGTGTGTGTGTGTGTGTACACATATACACACACCCTACATTTTGTTTATTCTTTCATCTATTGATGGACACTCAGGTTGCTTCTATATCTTGACTGTGGCTTATAAATAATGCTATAGTAAACATAGAAGTGCATGTATCTTTTTAGTAGTGGTTTTGTTTTCTTTGTTCCAGTTCTTTGTCCCAGTAGGGGAATTACTGAATCATATGGTAATTCTACTTTTAATTTTTTGAGGAATCTCCATACCGTTTCCAACCGTGGCTGCCCCAGTTTGCATTCCCACTAACAGAGCATATCGTTCCTTTTTTTCTCCCACATTCTCCCAGCATTTGTTTTTCCTTGTCTTTTTTGATCATAGCCATTCTGACAGGTGTAAGGTGGTTTTGATTGTGATCTCATTTGTTTTGATTTTGTCTCATTGTGGTTTTGATTGGCATTTCCCTGATGAATAGTGATGTTGAGCAGCTTTTCATGTGTTGGTTGGCCATTTGTAGGTCTTCTTTGGAAAAATGTCTATTGCACCAAAAAGAATATAATACCTGGGAGTAAATTTAACCATGTAGGTGAAAGACCTGTACTCTGGAAACTATAAAACAGTGATGAAGGAAATTGTGGAGGACACAAACAAATGGACGGATACTCCATACTCATGTATCGGGAGAACCAATATTGTTGGTTCTACAAAGCAATGTACAGACTTAATGCAATCTCTATCAAAATACCAATAGCATTTTTCACAGAAATAGAACAAATAATATGAACATTTGTATGGAACCACAAAAGACCTTGAATAGCCAAAGCAGTCTTGAGAAAGATGAACAAGGGTAGAGGCATCACAATCCCAGGCTTCAAGATATACTACAAAGCTGTAGTAATCAAAATGGTACTGTACTGGCTCAAAAAATACACACAGAGATCAATGGAATAGAATAGAGACCCTAGAAACAAACCTGTGCTTATATGGTCAATTAATCTATGACAAAGGAAGCAAGAATATACAGTGGGAAAACTGGATAGCTACGTGCCAAAGAATGAAACTGGAACACTTTCTTACACTGTACACAAAAACAAACTCAAGAGTGGATTAAGGACCTACACGTGAGACCTGAAACCGTGTAACTCCCAGAAGAAAACATAGGCAGTAATTTCTTTGACATGGGCCATAGAAACATTTTTCTAGATAGGTCTCCTGAGGCAAGGGAAACAAAAGCAAAAATAAACTATTGGGACTACACCAAAATAAAAAGCTTTTGTATAGCTCAGGAGACCATCAACAAAATGACAAGACTACCTACTGAATGGGAGAAGGTATTTGCAAATGATGTTATCTGATAAGGGGCTAGTACCCAAAATATATAAAGAGCGTATACAACTCAATACCAAAAAGAATCAAGTAAAAAATGGACAGAGAGCCTGAATCAGTATGGTTTTAAATGCATAAAATAGAATCACAGAAGCCAATTATATTGAAAGTTATCAAAATAATGTAAGTTTGTAATTTACATGCTTTAGTAATACATTAATGACAAGATTTAGAGTTGAATCTAATTATCTTAGTTTTAACGTTTATTTTTGAGGGAGGGAGGGAGAGAGAGAGAGAGAGGGAGAGAGGGACTGAGCGACTGAGCACGAGTGCGGGGGGGCAGAGAGAGAGAGGGAGACACAGAATTCGAAGCAGGCTCCAGGCTCCAAGCTGTCAGCAAAGAGCTGGACCGGGGCTCGAACTCCCGAACCATGAGATCTTGACCTGGTCTGAAGTCAGATGCTTAACTGACTGAGCCACCCAGGCACCCCTAATTATCTTTTTAAGTAGTGATAAGTATAAACAATATTTAAGTAGTGATAAGTATTAACAACCCAAGTAGTGATAAGTATAAACAATATTTGGACAAGTGCAACCACTGTAATAGGACAATGAAACGATCTGTGATTTCTGTTGTATTGCTAGTCCTAAATATTACTAGTACTGTTATTTTGCCTTTTGCCTACATTAGTAATTGAAGGAAATGTTAAATTTGATAGAAGTTAGTGGAATAAGAGAAATGATTGTTTTCTCACCCAAGTTTATGGCCCCTCAATTCTTTCTTTGGAAGTTTTGAAGGTCTTTGACCTGAGGTTTAGAATCCCTCAGAAGAATTTCTTTGGCCCAAATGGCAACCTTATTGCCATGTCATCCTTGTCCCAAATATATAGTTAGGCTAAAGATTTTATTTCTTATTACTGTAAAGGAGATGTTACTGTAAACAGAATATGTTATTTTTGTGTTTAAGATATTTTCTACATTTTTTAAGTTGGAAAATAATATACCCACGTGTTGTAAAGATAAAAATTTATACCACAAAATGATATATATGAAAAGTAAATGTCCTTCCTCCCCACATCCCAGACACTCTACAGAGGCAGCTGTTGTTGGCATCATGCATGTGTATCCTAGAAAACTGCTAAACAAATGCTTATTTCTTGTATTCATTTTGTAAGTAATATGTGACCTTAGGGTTAGTTTCTTAATCTAGAGTCATTCATTAAGTCAGGTAATTTTGATTTTAAATTTAAAAATCTCTGAGGAATTGAGAATTGGCAAATTGTAGCTTTCTAATTGGATTGTTGGGAGTTTAGATATAAAACCTTAATCTTTTATTCCCATGTTGCAGTTTGGCTGTCTGTAAGCCTTGCATTGTGCATAGGACTTTTGTTTATTTTTCTATATATAAAATAAGTATTTTAAAGTCCGATTAACTATTAAATGTCTTGTCAGTGAATTTTTTTTTTTTTTTTTTTTTTTTTACCAATTATTTATGGCCTTAAGTAGCAGTTTAGGTCAGAAGAGCAATAATAGGCTCCCCTTTTGAAGAAAGCCATCTTTTTTCGGGTTATCATATTGGTAAGCTGGATCTTTCACACAGACTGCACTCTTTCAAACTTTCATTGCAGTTGTTTGTATGTGTTCGTTCATTAAGTAGCTCCATGAATGCATGGACTGTCTGTATTACCTTTGTATCCATCATCTGGTGCAGTGAATGATGTATGGTCGCTGCTTACTAAATAGTTGCTGATGGAACGAGCAACGCCTGTTATGTACTTTAGGTTACAGAAAGGAATAGAGGTGGTACCTGTCTTCAAGCAGTTTGTAGTCCCAAAGAAAAGAGTTGTACATGGATGAATGCATATAAGGTTTAATGTGTTATGTAAAAAGTAAAAATTATATTGTAGAAATTTGTGTCACAAGGGACGTGATTTGAACAAGAGTATGTCTGAGTTCATGTAATAGCTAGTAGAAGATACCAAATTGGGGTGTCTGGGTGGCTCAGTCGGGTAAACATCCAACTCTTGGTTTCAGCTCAGGTCATGATCTCACTGTTGGTGGGGTTGAGCCCTGCACTGGGCTCTGTACTGTCAGCAGAGATTCTCTGCTGTCTCTCTGGGATTCTCTTTGTCTCTCAAATAATAAACTTAAAAAAAATACTACTGAATTATTTTTTACAAATGAGTTTTGAAGTTATTTCGTATGCCACGATGTCATGAGTTTTTTGTTTTTGTTTTTTTTCCTGGTACATGTCATTGCTTTTCATATTGGAAAGTGTGTGATGTCCTGGAGACTTGTTAGAGGGTTGAAAGAATTTTTGTGGTCTAGTGTAGAGTCACCTTTTAGGATAGGCAAACTTGTGTTAAGAGCATTTCCTGTTGTTTTTGTTTTTGTTTTTGTTTTGGTTTTAAGAGCAGTTCCTGTGTAAAGAGCTGTGGGAAAAGAAACTTTGTGATATGAAGGATGATCTGAAGAACTAGTGCTGCCTTATTTATTGTACAAGTAATGTAGAGATTTTATTTATTTTGCTTTAAAACACAGAGGACACTTTCCGTGGAGAAAGTACTTAGAAGATTTTCTGTACATTATAGGTGCTTCAGACAGCAGTAGTTCCCCTTCAACTTTATCTGAACTATCAGCTCAGCCATCTTACATTCATCAGGGCTTTCAAAATACCTCCAAAAGAAATACAGAAGGTTTAGGTCAGTGATTCTCAAACTTTGTCATGCATCAGAATCACTTGGAGGGCTTGTTAAAACACTGATTGCTGAGCTTCATTCTGACATTGTAGTTTTTAGTGGATCTGGAATGGGACCTAGGAATTCATATTTTTTAACAGGTTCCTGATGCTGCCTGTCCAGTGACCCCACTCTGAAAACTACCACTGTAGGAGGAAGAATAGCAGCTCCATCTTGACCACATAGCAGAAAAATCTGGGGTGCTTTTGTAAAGTACATGTGTTTACCTTAGACTTCCCAGCCAAATCACAGTTTATGAGTGATTCTGATTCTAGGTCGAAAAAATGGTTAGTTCTATATGCCCATGTCCCCTGCATGTCTGCCTTGCCATTTTACCATTCCAGTAAGGAGTATTTCTCTTATTCATTGGCTTTTGAACTCTTTTGATTGACTCAGTGTGTGTGTGTGTGTGTGTGTGTGTGTAGCTGAAATAAAACTGAAATAAAGTGTGTCTTGACATGCACACACACTACACACACAAATATACTGTTGGGTGTTTGTTTATGCAGTAGTTATGTTCTGTCAGGTTGCCACAAACAATGGATTAATGAATACTGAACCATTACTTCTAAAGGAAATACAGGGCTGGTTCACAGGAACCTCTCTGGTCACAACATTTTTATCAAACAAATCAATACAAATTCTTGTTTTATGCATGTTTGTGTTTTGAAGATACTTTATTTAACATATACTATTGATTCTTGGCATTGAACTCACAGCCAGCAGCACTGTAAGTCATGCCTGAATGAAACTTGTCTAACACAGTTTCTCTGTAAGTTACATCACAGCCATCTTGTGCTTAAGAACATTATAGCACTTCACTGCTGCATTTGGGGAGTCCATAAACAATGAAATCATCAAAAAACTATAAAAATGCAAAAAAGTGGCACTAAATAGAATGTTAGAAATACACTTATTTATAGTATAAGAGCTGAAAGAAGAGTGTCACCTCCTTTGACCTCAGCTGGGAACATATGACTGGGATGATTCGAAAGCCGCTTTGCACATTCTTCGAATGACTGTGAAAGTACTGCACATATTGATTTTGGGGATCACACATTTGTGTGAGGTGAATTTGCAAACACAGAATTTGTGAGTATTGAGGATTGGCTATACATATAGCCAATAGAAATAGCTATTTCCGTTTTGTTAAATGAGCTAGTTACTGATTTTATGATTGACTAGAGATTCAACCCATAGTTTGAAAAACACTGTTCTAATACAGCAACACATGTTACATATAACTTACTAGTTATGCAGTGTTAAGTAGTTAAGTGATATTAAGCTATGTATACACATGTGTATATATATACACACATATATACACATATATATACACACACACATATATATGTGTATATATATGCGTGTTTGTGTGTTTCCTTCATTTAGAGTATATAAGGTTTAATCTTGATAATGGGGAGCTGTGGTTTTGGAGGGTGCATCATCAGGTTTGTATTTGTAAAAGATCATTGTTGGTGGATGGGTTGTGGAGGGCAGCACATGGGTAGCAGTGATAGTGGTGGTGGCAGAACAGAGACTAAGCTAGTTATAAGGCCAAAGCACTGGAAATGTGATTTCTAGCTATGTATTTTCAGCAGATTTGTGACAGAGTAAAGACAATTGGGATGCTTTGTGGATTAAGGGATTTCAATTAAGTCTTAATTTTATATCAGGGATTCTTAATTGAAATTTCTGGTACCTAGATAGACTTAATGGGGTCTGTGAACTTACTGATTTTTCAAAATTATTTTATTTTAGAACAAAAGTGGGGGAGAGGGGCAGAGAGGGAGAGTGAGAATCCCAAGCAGGCTTCCTATGCAGGGCTCAATCCCATGACTCCAGGATCATGACCTGAGCTGAAATCAAGAGTCGGATGTTCGACTGAGCCACCCAGGCACCCCTTACTGATTTTTTTTTTTTAACCACAGTTTTATGTATGTCTCCTGATTACTCCTCTCATCATCAGGTTATTAATGAAGAAAATGACCTAGAGGAGGTTAAGAATTACAGTTTAGTAGATAGTACAGATTGCTTTTTTCATTGTTAATCCTTATTGTATATGAATCACAAAGTTATAAATTTTCTGAGAATTCTAAGGAGGTATATAAAAAGCTTTAGACTGGGGCACCTGGGTGGCTCAGTCAGTTAAGCGGCTGACTTCCGCTCAGGTGATGATCTCATGGTTCATGAGTTCGAGCCCCACATCTGTCCTGCTCTGTGCTGACAGCTCAGAGCCTGGAGCCTGCTTCGGTTTCTGTGTCTCCCCCTCTCTCTCTGCCCTTCCCCTGCTCTCTCTCTCTCTCTCTCAAAAATAAACATTAAAAAATTTAAAAAGCTTTAGACTGAGTTTGTGTTATTATGAAATGCAGAATTTTTACGTGGAAGCACGTTACTGAAGAAAGTAAATGTACTGAATGTAAAGAAGATTCTTTGAATCGTACTTTACAAAAGTAAAATTTAGATAATTGTTTGCCTGTATTGTAGTGAATTTGTGTTTAGAAAACAGTGGTGTAATTAAAATTTGCCTAATATGTTTTTTGTTTTTAGGGCATGATACAGCACAGGAAGATACCCATTCTATAGAGTGGTAATGCAGTACACATATCACTGGAAATGTGCTCAGCCACCTGAGCATGTCCGAAGTAGCTAATGTCTCTGTAAATTGGAAAAGCAAACCCCCAAAACATCCAGCTTGTTTTATCTGTTTTTGAAAATACCCACCTCTCCTTTGTAGCAGCATCATACATATATGCTTATATGTAAAACATTCAGAATATACCCATAAGTATAAAGAAGAAAATACAGATCTTGCAATCCTACCATTCTGAGATACCTACGTTTTTGACCTTTGTGGATGTACTTCCTTCCTTGCTTTTTTTCCCTCTGTATTTATGTATTTATAGGTATATAAGTATAGGGTGTGTGTGTGTGTGTGTGTGTTAAGAGAGAGATTTGCTTTTTAATCTCTTCCTTTCAGATTGAGAAATCTGTGGCCCAGCCTGAGTCATCTTGTCAATTATTGGATTAACCCTAGTTACTGTAGCCTGAGAAGTGGATGGTATAAGAGAATGGCAGTTTGCATTTTGATCATTGGTGTAAAGGGAGTTTGGGGAGGAAGGAACAGGGATTCCCCAAAACAAGGGATTAAGGCATAAATACAGTTGTTAAAAAAAATTCCTGTGGGATAGGCATTGATTCTGATTTGTTAAATACTATAAGTAGGTGGTGTTCCATTGTACATTTAATCAGTGTCCTCTTGATGGATATTGGTTGTTATGTAGCCAAAATTTTCATTTCTTAATGAAAGAATGCTTCTGGTTTTTTAATTAAAATTAAGGTCGTTTTGCCACCTCTCTCAAAATTTACCTCAAGATTTCTTCTAGAACCTGTCTGATTTGTTCTAGTACACATGGCTCTGTAGGTCCGTTTTTTCTTTTTTTTTTTCCATCTAAATGCATGTCCAGTTGTCCAAACACCATTTAAAAAAAAATCTTTTCTTCCTGGTTTGAGATGCCACTTTCATCATCTTTGAAATTTCTTAGCCATTTGGATTTATTTTTAAATTTTCTATTTTGTTTCATTGGGCAGAAGACTTTTTAAAACACGTGTTTTTGAAGATATACCATTGTAATATCAATCATTTCATTGTTTTATTTTTATATTTTTATCATTTAAAAAATACATGGTGAGGCTAGTTCTAACATTCTTAACTGCTTTCCTTTTCCGAGTTTTCCTTACTATTGTTGCTCGTTTATTTTTCCATATGACCTTTATAATTTTGTCTGACTTCAGAAAGAAAATGTTGGTGTTTTACTGGCACTTACCATACATTTGTAAATTAGCTTATAGATAATTGACATCTTTGTGATGTTGACTTTTTATCCAAGAACATGATTTGTCTCTTCATTTGTTAGAGTCTAGTTATATTTATTTTCAGGAGCATTCTTTTTCTGTTTGCTTTGTTTTTGGTTAAGCTTATTTCTCGGAATTTTATCTACTTGGTTGCTATTGTAAATGTTACCTTGTTTTCTATTATACTTTATAACTTGTTATTTGTATTTTTAAAAACTATTGATTTTTATATATTAATTTTATATCTTGTGACTTTAAGTTACCTGATTGTACTTACTTTTGCATGGGTTCTCTTGAGTTATTGAGCTATAAATACCATGTAACTTACTTACAGAGATAGTTTATTTCTGCTTTTCTAACTAGTGTGCTTCTCATTACCTTTCATTATTTAAAATTTCTGTTGGGGGGGCGCCTGGGTGGCTCAGTTGGTTAAGCATCCGACTTCGACTCAGGTCATGATCTCACGGTCCGTGAGTTCGAGCCCCGCGTCAGGCTCTTTGCTGACAGCTCAGAGCCTGGAGCCTGCTTCAGATTCTGTGTCTCCCTCTCTCTCTGGCCCTCCCCCGTTCATGCTTTCTCTCTGTCTCAAAAATAAATAAACGTTTAAAAAAAAAATTTCTGTTGGAAAATTATTTCCATTCCATATTGAATAGTAGTAAGGATAATGGGCATCTTTGTTTCTTACTTCAGTGTGACTGCTGGTAGTGTTTCTCCATTAAATAAGATGTAGATTATTCTAGACTGATTTATAGACGTAGAAAACAAAATAGGTATTTACTCGGGCACCTGGGTGGCTCAGTTGATTAAAGGTCGAATTTTGGCTCAGGTCGTGATCTCACAGTTTGTGAGTTCAAGCCCCGCGTCAGGCTCTTTGCTGACAGCTCAGAGCCTGGAGCCTGCTTCAGATTCTGTGTCTCCCTCTCTCTCTGTCCTCCCCCACCCCCTGCCTCTCAAACATAAATAAACATTAAAAAAAATATAGGTACTTAACAATAGAATATTATACATATGTATGTAATTTCATAAAAATAACATGTAAAACCTCCAGTGTTTCTACCATAAATGAGTCTTGAATATTTTCAAATGCCTTTTTGGAATTTGTGGAGATTTTCCCTTCAGATCTGTTCATTATTGATGAATTATAATATTGAATCATCCCCAGCATTTGTGGAATGAACACCATTTGGTGATGAGGTGTTATTCTTTTTAAAAATATTTTTAGTCTTAATACATTCTTCTCTGTAACAGGACTTACAGAGATTTGGCGTCTTGTTGGCCCAAAGTGGCCACTCGATAGCTTCTAAATTTATATCTAAGCAGAAATCTCTGGCTGAGAGTAGTGATTCACTCTCATTTCTAACTTCCCAGGAGATGTAATATGATTGACCTAATTCAGGTAAGGTATCTAGCCTGATTCAGTTGTGTTTGGGGTAAGGTGAGATGATTGACTACCTTGGTGGATAGCAACCCACTCCTGGGGAGACAATGGTAGTTGAGAGAGTGGACATTGGTGGGAGTGAGACTGACTTCTCAAAAGGTGTCTAACTATAATTTTGTATTTTGCAAAACCCTGTTTATATAGTTACATAGTTAGCAAAATTGCAGGTTTTACTGAAACAGACTAAGATTTCTTTTTTAAATTGTAGTCTATTATTGGATCACCACTGGCTTTCTTATCTACTCTACAGTACACGTTTTCAGTGGTTACTTGGAGTTAAGAAAGATCCTAAATGGCTGTCCCTCTGAGTCACCTTACACCACTACTGCCTACCCCACTGCAAGGGGGAAAGTTCTTAATCTTAGCATATGTGTAAAGGTGTATATACTCAGGTATATTTCTGAGGTACTCAGAAATACCTACCGAGTACAAAAAGACTCGCTGGAAATATCACTGAGACAAAAGACACATTCTATGTAACCAACAAGATGAAGGATCCTCCCTCTGATAACATATCTATATTCACAGGGAATGCCTATATTGTAGCTTCCCGAGACTTTGTCCGACATGTCTTAGAGAACCCCAAGTCCTGACAACTGATTGAATGGGTAAAAGACACCTATAGCCCCGATGAGCGTCTATGGGCCACGCTTCAGTGTGCACCATGGATGCCTGGCTCTATTCCCTACCACTCCAAGTTTCACGTCTCAGATATGGCAGCCATTGCCAGGCTGGTCAAGTGGCAGGGCCATGAGGGAAACATCAGTATGGGGGCACCTTATGCACCTTGCTCTGGAATCCACCAGCGGTCTATCTGTATTTACGGGACTGGAGACCTGCATTGGATTCTTCAAAACCATCACCTCTTGGCCAACAAGTTTGACCCAAAGGTGGAGGACAATGCTCTTCAGTGTTTAGAAGAGTACTTACGTCATAAGGCCATCTATGGGACTGAACTCTGAGATAAACTATAAGAGGATTGCTACCTGTGGGGCAAGAACATGTGGATACATACTTCAGATGGGCTGGGACAATGTGGGGTGGGAGACCAGGGCTCTGCAATCTGTGGCATCCCCAAGTTAGGGGGCTGCTATCAGAGTGTGGGTAAGTAGATCTGCCTTGCAACTTGCTGTCCTGGGTGAACACTCCTGGTGAGCATTCACCCACCCCACTCCTAAGAGCTCTCCCACTGACTTTGTCACAGAGTCAAAATAAGAAGCAGATATTTGGGGGAGTAAGGGAGGGAAGTGTGGCAGGGGACCCTGGATTTCAGTTGAGTGCTTGCTGTCTGCTTTTCTACTCTATGCTGGTTCTAATAAATTCTAGGCTTGGTAGTGGGGGCGGGGTGGGACTTTAATGAAAAGAGGGCCTTTTGTACTATTAACTTAAAAATAAATAGCTCTTTATTCAAAAAATATATATATATATTCAGTTCTGACATCTATTCCAGTGTGGGGGATCCCCCCCCCCCCCCCCCGCACACACACACCAAGCAATTCTCTGATATCAGCAGAGTGTCCTACAATTCAACTCAATTCTGACACTGTCTGGAGATAGCATTAGATCCTAAAGGTTAAGGGCTCAGTTCTACAAGACTGTTCCCCTCCCCCACTTTCAGATGCCAATCACGAGTTCAGGTAGTCGCCTGTGCATCTGACTGACTGGTTCTAGTATCCAACCACCCCCTCCTTAGGTTCAATTAATTTGCTAAAGTGGCTCACAGAACTCAGAGAAACGTTTTACTTGGTAGATGACTGGTTTATTAATAAAAGGATAAAACTCGGGAACAGTCAGGGAGAAGGCAATTTATAGGGCAACATATGGGGAAAGGGGCACGGGGTGTCCATACCCTCTTGGAATTTGCCACTCTTCCAGCCACCTCCATGTATCTATCAGCCTGTAAACTCTCTGAACCTAGTCCTTTTGGGGTTTTTTATGGAGGCTTCATTACATAGGCATAATTGATTAATTAACTATTGGTGATTGATCTACAATCTGTAGGCCATCTCCTCTCCCCAGAGATTAGGTTTGGGACTGAAAGTTCCAATTCTCTAATCACATGATTGGTTCTCTTGGCAACCAGCCACCATCCTTAGATGCTTTCCAAAAGTCACCTCATAACATAAACTATATATGCTTGAAAGGGATTTGTTAGGAATATCAAGTCACATTTATCACTTAGGAAATTCCAAGAGTTTTAGGAGTTCTGTGCCAGGAATTGGGACTCACATCGAATGTGTATTTCTTGTTATCACAGTATTACATGGGTTTTCAAAAGTTAGAATTTAATTATTTATGTATAGCAAATTTTCTGTTTGAAAGATGTCTTTCTAAAATAGATTTGTTGAGGTATATTGATGAATGAACAGCACATACTTAACATGTACAATTTGTTGACATTTATATACACCTGTAAAACCGTTATTACCACAGTTAAGATAATGAACATATTTACCATCTCTAAAAGTTGTTTCCTCATGCTCCTTTATAAGTCCTCTCTCCTTTTTTCGGGCAAACACTGATCTGCTGTCACTGTGGATTAGTGGTTTGCATTTTCTAGACTTTTATATAAATGGAGTCATTAAGCATATATTCTTTCTTGGTCTGGTTTCTTTCACTCAGCATGATTGTTTGAGATTCATACATATTATACCATGTATCAATAATTCATTCCTTTTTATTGCTGAGAGTAGTCTCTTTTATGGATATACCACAGTTTATCCACTCACCAGTTGAGCAAATAAAGCTGCTGTGAACATTTGTGTACATCTGTTTTCATTTGTTTTGGGTAAATACCTGGAGATTAAACGGCTTGATTATATAGTGGGTATATTAAAACTGTTTAATTTTTTTGAAAAGTTGTTAAACTGTTTTCCAGAGTGGTTATACCATAAAGATACCTTTTGTGAGATGCATAGTTTAGAACCTTGCTGTTCAGTTTCGTCTGTGGGTATGGCATTACTTGGGAGTTTTATTAAAATTGCTTGAATTTGAAGTCTCATTCTACACCTGTTGAATCAAAAATGTGCATTTTAAAAAGATCGCTAGGTGGTTCATATGCACATTAGAATTTGAGAAGCTTGGGTTTAGAGCAGTAGTTCTCAACCTTTTTTTTTTTTTTTTTTTTTTTTTTTCCCCCCTGTAACATCTGAGGGTTTTGATACATTTCTATGAAATTCTCAAATGGGTCCAGGAGATGGAGGATGGTTTTTTAAAATCTAACATAATATTGATGAATGCAGAGTATCCTGCCTCCCACACTCCCCTATGTGATTGCTTCCTTCATAGTGGCAGTAGAGTGTTTTTGTCTATTGCCCATTTCAGATTTGGTGGTTTCCGGAAGAATTGCTTTCCAAGCATTTTTCCAAGTATAGAGCTTTATAGTCTGGCACAGTTTTTTTGTGGGTGAGAGATACTTATTTTCTTTCTGTGTAATTTCTAGGGTGAATGAATCCATTTGCTAGCTTTTTTTTTTTTTTTTTAATGTTATTTTTCCTTTGCATAACCAGTGATCGAATTCTTGGTTGTTTTCACATATAGGTATCTTGAAATTTTCTGTAAGAGCTGTCTCTCTACTCTTAGTATTCAAGAAATGCAAAATTATACCGGAAATGACTTTGTTAATCAATAGATGAATTTGCTCAGTATCAAATAATGCTTTTTAAAACCCTGTGTCAGTGATTTATTTTTGCTTAGTTTTAAATTTTCTCTACTACTGCTCATTTCTGTTGTTGTTTGTGGATATTTAAGAGCAAGCCAGCCATTGATGTTATTATCACCTTCCTAAATTAGTGTTGATGTTGAAGGTCAGGGTCTTAATCAGCATCAGGAAATTCTCAATTTAAAACAAGGTTTCAAAAACCCAACAATTAGATAACAAAGATTAATCATTTGTTACTTTATGAAGTGGAACTAGTTGCTGTTATATAACTTCTAATTGACTTGTTTTCCAAAACTGGATTTGTAAGTCAGGTTCTAGAATTATAACGTGTATGATAAAATATGTCCATACAATAAGATTACTTTCACTTTTACATTTCTGCTTAAGGTATCAGTTACTCCAGCCATTAAAGTCCTCTTACCTTCTTTTCTTCTTCAAATCCCCACAGGCAGTTAAGATAGAGAAACTGAGGGTGATTCAGTTCTTATTCATTTAAAATTTAACACAGCTGTTTTTCAGAAGAGAAAAATCTTTACCCTGTTATTAAATTCTAAAAAGAATTTATTGCAAATGGGCACTTATCTGTTTAGTTGATAAATGTCTTTAAATCCACTTTTATAGAAAAAAACAGAAACCTTAGTAATGTGACTGTTTATTGATTTTTAGCTAAAGCTAATATATTTCTTTGGGAGGCAAAATTAATGAAATACATATAACTTTACTTACAAAAGCAGTATTTAGAATATTAGAGGAATGGATAGATAGCGTATTGAGAGTAGATATCCCTGTCTTCCTAATTTTAGGGGAGAAGCATTCAGTATTTCACTGAAGTACGATGTTGTGGGTTTTGTTTTTAGTAGATCTCCTTTATCAGATTGAAGAAATTCTCTTATATATTTTTAGTTTTCTGTGAAATTTTAGAAAGGATGTTGGATTTTGTAAATGCTTTTTCTGTGTATAGAAATGATCATGGCTTAAAAAAAATTAATAATAGTGAATTACACTGGTTTTGAAATCAATGTTGCATTCCTGGGATAAACCGTATTTGGTTATGTATTCTCCTTTTAAAATGTTGGATTCTGTTTGCCAAATTTTTGTTTGGGATGATTGTATCTGAAGGGATATTCATCTGTAGTTGTCTTCTCCTGAAATGTCTTTTTCTGGTTTTGGTATCGTAATACTGGCATCATAGAATGAGTTGGTAAGTATTCTTTCCACTTCTGTATGATGGAAAAATTTGTGTAGAGTTGCTGTTTCCTCCTCAAATATTTTGTAGAATTTGTCAGTGAAGCCATCTGTCCCTGGAATTTTCTTGTATGAAGGATTTTTAACTATAGCTCAGTTTCTGTAATAGAGGGTCATTCAAATTATCTGTTTCTTCCTGAGTGAACTTTGGCAAAAGTTTGTTTCTTTTAAGGAAATTGTCCTTTTCACTTATTGACAAGTTTACTGGTATGAAGTTCATAATACACTCTAGGGTGATGTTTCCTCTTATGTTCCTGATATTGGTAATTTGTGTCTTCCCACTTTCCCCCTCATCAGTCTCGCTAGAAGCTTATCAATTTTATTGATTTTGTTAAAGAATCAGCTTTTGGGTTCATTGGTTTTTCTCTGTTGATTTTGTTTTGTTTTATTGATTTCCACTTTAATCTTGATCATTTCCTTTCTTCTGCTTACTTGGGTCTAATATGCTCTTTTTCTAGTTTCTTAGGGTGGAAGCTAATGTTATTGATTTAAGACCTTTTTAATGTAAGTATTGAGTGCAATAAATTTTCTATTTTAGCAATATTTTGCAACCTTTTGTTTAAATTTGCGTTCACCTTAAGATACTTTGTAATTTTCCTTTTGATACCTCTGACCCTGGGGTTATTTAGAAATGTGTTATTTAGTTTCCAAATATTTAATGGTTTCACAGAGATTTTTCTGTTATGAATTTCTAACTTGATTGCATGGTGGTCTGAGGACATATGGCTTGAATTCTTATAAACTTTTTTGAAATATGTAATACACTTTTCAGAGTATGTTCTGTCTTGGTAAATGGTCCCTGTGAACATGAAAAGAAGGTGTATGCTGCCTTTGGATGGAGCATTGTGTAAAAGTCAGATCAAGTTAGGGGTGCCTGGGTGGCTCAGTCAGTTAAGCATCCGATTTTGGCTCAGGTCTTGATCTCACAGTTTGTGGGTTTCAGTCCCGCATCAGGCTCTGTGCTGACAGCTTAGAGTCTGGAGCCTGCTTTGGATTCTGTGTCTCCCTCTCTCTTTGCCTCTCCCCCACTAGTGTTCTGTCCCTTTCAAAAATAAAATAAACATTAAAAAAAATTTTTTTTTTAAGTTAGATCAAGTTAGCTAGTAGTGTTAAAGTCTACTACTATATCTTTGCTGATTTTCTGTCTACTTGTTTTATGTGTTATTGAAAATATGATATTAAAACCTCTGTAATTGTGAATTTGCCTTTTTACCCTTGAATTTATACTCGTTTTTGTTTAATGTATCTTGAAGCTTTGTTATTAGGTGCATAAATGAGTAGGGTTGTTATGTCCTCTTGACTGATGGATCTCTTTAAGCATAATGAAATAAACTTCTTGAGGTGCCTGGGTGGCTCAGTTGGTTAAATGTCTGACTTTGGTTCAGGTCCTGATCTCACAGTTCATGAGTTCTAGCCCCACATTGGGCTCTGTGCTGACAGCTCAGAACCTGGAGCCTGCTTTGGATTCTGTGTCTCCCTCTCTCTCTGCCCCTCCTCCACTTGTGTGTGCACTCTCTCAAAAATAAAAATAAATATTAAAAATATAAATTTCCTTTTTTTAGGGTTTTTTTTTTTTTTTGTAATTTCTGCACCCAATGTGGGGCTCAAACTCACAACCCCGAGATCAATATCCGCATGCTCTTTCTAACTGAGCCAGCCAGGTTCCCCAATGAAATAAACCTCTTAATCCTTGGTAGTTTGTTCTGAAATCTTTGTTGGATGCTAATACGGTCATATTAAATCTCTATGACTAAGCGTTAGCATGGTTTATCTTTTTCTTTTCTTTTTTTTTTTTTTTTTTTTTTTTACCTCTAACTTACTTAAAACTTTATATTCAAAGTGCATTGCTTATAGGCAGCTTATAATAGGGTCTTGTTTTTACCTAGTCTGACAGTCTCTTTTTTTAAGAAAGTGAATGTGTGCACGCACGAGTTGGGGAGAGGCAGAGGGAGAGAGAGAGAATCCCAAACAGGCTCCATGCCCGGTGTGCCTAGTGTGGAGCGTCCTGACTCGGGACTTGATCTCAGAACCACAAGATCATGACCTGAGCTGAAATCAAGAGTCGGTCACTCAACTGATTGAACCACACACGGGGGCCCCTAAAAGTGTAAAATCCTTATTAAAAAATCATGTTAAATGTAAATGATATTAACACCACTATTAAGACAGAGATTGTTGGGACCCCTGGGTGACTCAGTTGGTTAAGCCTCCCACCCTCAATTTCAGCTCAGGTCATGATCTCATGGTTCATGAGATTGAGCCTCGTGTCAGACTCTACGCTGACAGCAGGGCTCTACACTGGCAGCATGGAGCCTGCTTGGGATTCTCTCTGCCCCTCCCCAACGCGTGCATGCTCTCTCATTTTCTCTGTCTAAAAATAAACATAAAAAAAGATTTTACACTTTTTAAAAATAATGTTCCATATCTAGAGGCATGCATCTTAAATTTACTTATTTTGAGAGAGAGTGCGCATGTGTGAGCAGGGGAGGGGCAGAGAGGGAAGGAGAGAATCCCAAGCAGGATCCAAGCTCTCAGTGCAGAGCCCCACTGTGGCTCTATCTCCTGGACCATGAGATCATTACCTGAGCCAAAATCAAGAGTCCAATACTTAACCAACTGGCGCTGCCCAGGTGCCCCAGGATTTTATACTTTTAGAAGAACAGTTTAAGGTTCACAGCAAAATTGTGGGGCAGGTACAGAGATTTCTTATATATCTCCTGTCCTCATACATGCATAGCCTTCCCCATCATCAGTATTCTCCACCAGAGTGATAAACTTGTTACACTTAGTGAACCTACATTGACAAATCATAATCACTTGAAGTCCATAGTTTACATTAACATTCTGTGGGTTTGAACAAATAAATGTATGACATGTGTCTATCATAATGGTATACACAGAGTATTTTCAGTGCCATTGCCCCCAACCCTCCTCACCCACTGATGTTTTTACTGTTTACATTGCTTTATATTTCCAGAATAGCATTTAGTTGGAATCATATAGTAGGTAGCCTTTCAGTTTGACTTTTTTCACTTAGTAGTATACATTTAGGGTTTCTCTATGTCTTTTCATGGCTTGATAAGTCATTTCTTTTTAGCATTGATTAATATATTCTGTTGTCTGGATGTGCCACATTATACATTCACCAACTGAAGGGCATCTTGAGTCCTTTAAGTTTTGATAATTATGAATAAATATCTGTGGGCAGGTTTTTATGTGGTTACTAGTTTTCAGCTCGTTTTGTTTAAGTATCAAGGGCACAATAGCTGTGTTGTATGGTAAGAGCATTTTAATTTGGTGAGAAACTGCCAAACTCTTCCAAAGTGATTGTGTGTTTTTGCATTACCGCCAGTAATGAATGAGAGTTCCTGTTGCTCTGCATCCTTGCCAGCTTTTGATGTTGCCACTGTTCTGGATTTGAGCCATTGCAATAGTGGTGTAGTGGTATGTTTTAATTTAGTTTTCCCTGATATACAGTGTGGAGCATCTTTTCATATGCTTATTTGCTATGTGCATATCTTCTTTGGTGAAGTGTCTGTTAAGGTCCATGGCCCATTTTTCAATAAGCTTGCTTGTTTTCTTATTGTTAAGTTTTAAAGGCTCTTTGCATATTTTGGATAACAGCTCTTCATTAGATTTTTTTCTCACTCTGTGGCTTGGCTTTTCTTTCTTTTTTCTTTTTCTTTCTTTCTTTCTTTCTTTCTTTCTTTCTTTCTTTCTTTCTTTCTTTCTTTTTGACATTGAACAGTTTTTTTCCACGGAACAGAAGTTTTTAATTTTGATGAGGTCTAATCTATCAATTTGTTTCATGGATGGTGCCCTTAGTGTTGTATCTAAAAAGTCGTTGCTATGCCCGGCGTCATCTAGATTTTCTTCTGTGTTGCCTTATAGGAGTTTTAGAGTTTGCCATTTTACATTTAGATCTGTGATCCATTTTGTATTAATTTTGTAAAAGAGGTAAGATCTGTATCTGGTTTCATTATTTTGCATGTGGATGTCCAGTTTTTAAAGCACCATTTGTTGAAGACTTTTTTTTTAAATTTTTTAACTTTCATTCATTTTTGAGAAGCAGAAATAGAGCATGAGCAGGGGAGGGGCAGAGACAGAGGGAGACACAGAATCCAAAGCAGGCTCCAGGCTCTGAGCCTCAGCACAGAGCCCGATGTGGGGCTCGGACCTATGAACCGTGAGATCATGACCTGAGCCGGCTGGACGCTCAATCAACTGAGCCACCCAGGCGCCCCTGGAGACTTCTTAAATTGAGTTTTCTTCTCCATGAATCTAGAATATCTTATTTAGTTCTTTGATTTTGTTCCTCAGAATTTTGTAGTTTTTCCCTCATAGATACTTGTTAGATTTATATCTAAATCTTTCATTTTGGGAGATGCTAAGGTAAATGATCCTGTGTTTTTAATTTCAAATTCTACTTGTTCATTGCTGGTATATAGGAAAGTGATTTAGTTTTTGTATATTAACTTTGAGTCCTGCAACCTTGCTATAATCACTTACTAGTTTGAGGAAATGACAAAATACTTCATTTTCTACATGGATGTTCATAACATTTGCAAACAAAGTAGTTTTGTGTCTTCTTTCTCAATCTGTGTACCTTTTACTTCCTTTCTTGTCTTACTTCACTAACTAGAACTTCCAGTGTTGAAACAAAGTGATGAGAGGGGACGTTTTTCCTGTGTAAGTTATGTTAGTGGGACAGCTTCAAGTTTCTCACCATTAACTATGATGATGTTAGATGATAATTTGTAAATAGTCTTTGTCGAGTTGAGGAGGTTCCCCTCTATTCCTAGTTCACCGACATTTAATACGATTTTTGATATGGTTAGGTTTCACTCTGTCATCTTACTCTTTTCTGTGTTTTTTGTTTTTGGTAGGTTCTGTGCCCAAAGTGGAGCTTGAACTCACAAGCCCTAGATCAAGAGTCGCATGCTCTACGAAATGAGCTAGCTAGGCGCCTTTAAAAAATATAGAATGCTTTGTGATTTTGCATCTCATCCTTGCGCAGTTGTTCCAATTTAGTGTCTGTGCTGTGGAAGCAAACAGTGTTTTCTGTTTCTTCTCTTGTTTTCTTTTTCTCTTACTCTACCTTCCTCTAGATTATTTTTTCTGATTGCATTTTGTCTCTGCTTTTGGCTTATTTCCTATTTTTTTTGTTTTTTGTTTTACTTTAAGTGATTGCTTTAGAGACATGGTTGTCAGATGGGTCTCTCTTATTTCCCAGAGGACATTGGGTAATGTCCAGGAATATTTTTGGTTTTCACAGTGTGGGGAGGTTGCGATTTGTGTTCCCAACATCTCATGGGTAGAAGTCAGGGATACTGTTAAACATTCTCCAATGCAGAAGCCATCCTCCCACAACAGAGACTTGCCTTGCCTAGAATGTCGCTAGTGCCAAAATTGAGAAATTCTGATTTAGGGTTTATAATATACAGATGTTCCTTGACCTAAAATGAGTTAATTTCCCAGTAAACTCATTGTAAGCTGAAAATATTGTAAGTTGAAACGTATTTAATGCACCCAACCTTCACTTCATGGCTTAGCCTAACCTACTTTAAAAGTACTCAGGACACTTACTCTACAGTTGGGCAAAATCATCTAGCACATAATCTTTTATGATAAAGTTTTGAATATTTAATGTACTTTATAGAATACTGAAAGTGAGCAACACAGTGGATTTATGGGTACAGGATGGTTATAAATGTATGGATTGTTTGCCCTCATGATTGTGTGGTGGACTGGGAGCTGTAGCTCACTGCTACTGCTCAGCATCACAGGAATGTATTGTACCACATAGTGCTAGCCCAGGAAAAGATCAAGAGTAAAATTTTGAAGTATGGTTTATACTGAGTGCATATCATTTTCAAATCATTGTAAAGTGGAAAAATGGCAAGTTGAACCATCATAAAAATCGAGGACCATCTGTATATCTTTAGTTTATCACAGTCTACCTTCGTGTGATATGCTACTTATGTATAGTGTAAGAACCTTGAAATAGTGTATTTCCATTTCTCCCTGCTAAGACCTTACGCTGTCGTTTTCATACATTTCACACTTGTAATAAACCCTGTGGTACATACTTATTATTTTTATTTTAACAGCCAATTATTTTTCACATACTTGTAAATGATAAGAGAAAGATGTATGTATTTATCCTTGTAGTTATTATTACTCTTGCTTTTCATCTAGACTTCCATTAGGTATCATTTTCCTTCTTCCCAAAAGGACTTCTGTTAATATTTCTGGTAGTGCAGGTCTACTGGTGATGAATACTTAAGCTTTTGCATGTCTAAAAGTATTTTGTCCCCATTTTTGTATGTGGTAAAGCAAGTAAATTTATCCTTAACATTTTTATAAATATAAATTACAGTATTGTTAACTGTATGTGCATTTTTGTACAACAGATATCTAACATCACCTTTGTTTTTGAAAATATTTTTGCTGGATATTTAATTATAGCTTGACAGTTTTTTTGTCTAGTATTTAAAAATGGTGCTCTAGTCTTCTCACTTGCACTGTTTCTGATGAGAAATTTAATGTCATCCTTACTTCTTTCTTCTGTGTGTAGCATGTCTTTTTTCCAGGCTAGTTGATGGGAACAGGTGCTCTTCTTGGCCCTGAGTGACAGACAGTTTTTCCTCTAATCCTTTGGGATAGCTCTTTCTCCAGTGTCAGGTAGTTCACACACCTGTGCTGATGAGGACTATGTGGAATACTTCAGGGAATTCTGCAGATCTCCTAGGTTCACTCTCTGCAATTCTTTCCTTTTTGGTACTGTAGTCTTAGGTTCATCTTCTCAGACTCTTGTTTCTGTCTATGCATTTCCTGAAGTCTCTTAGGCTCTGTCTTAGTTCACTTTCATGGTCCATGGCATGGAAACTTTTCCAAAATAGTAAGCTGAGGCAATTGTAGGACCCCACTTGTTGTTTTACTTCTCTCAAGTATCATTGTCCTTCATTGCCTAATGTCCAGTGTCTGGAAAACCGTTGTTTCAACTCTCATCAGATTTTTTTGTCGCTTCAGGTAGAAGCGTGAATTCATTCCTTGTCACTTGATCTTTTTTTCTTTGCAATTTTTTTTATTATAATACATTTTAACATAATTCACATATTAAAGTGTGCATTCAGTGGTTTTTAATACATTCAGTGCTATACAGGGTCATAAATTCAGTGTTATACAATATGATAACTGTCTTGTTGCAGAACACTTCCATCACCCTAAGAAGAAATCTCATACCCATAGTCACTTTCCATCCTACTACCTTTACCACTCCCTGTCAACCACGAATACACTTTCTTTGTGGATTTACCTATATCTGGACATTTCCTGCAAATGGAATCATACAGTATGTGGCCCTTTGTATCTGATCATTTTCACTTATATAGTGTTTTAAAGGTCCGTGCATGTTGTATCATACGTCAGTACTTTTTTTTTATTGGCTGAATAATATTCCACTGTATGTATTTCACGTTTGTTGGAATGAAAGGCAGCTACTGAATCCTTTGAACAATTTTATATCTCCCATGTAATCCGTATATGGTTTCTCCAGGTGACTTTAATATGTTGCTAGGGCTGAGAATCAGATTTAGAAGGTACTAGAAGAGAATCAGGTTTAATTAGAATAGGATAAGGACTTATCTAGAGTCTTTTTTCCTTTTGTCTTCCTCTGTCTCTTCTTTCTTTGACTCTGACAGGGATACCAAATGAGTAGTTTTAAAGATTGACATGGGTTGCTTTTTGTAATACATATTACTTGAGTAAACTTCAGAAAATGTAGAGGAGAAAATAGATCACTTATAATTTCACTATTTAATACTTTTGAATCTTTTTTTTTTTTTTTTTTTTTTACTTTGGCACATTCCTTATTAGCTTTTAAAAAAATTCTACATTTATTCATGCTGTCATCTTATTCTGTTTACCTTACTATATTTTAGATTATCTTCAGTATGTGGTTTTGTTTCCTGCTTTTTCTACTTAATGCATAAATATTTTCAGATGTTATTATTTAAGACTCAAAGGACGATGTATTTAAAGCTTAGAAACATCTTCCCAAACTCTACTCCAGATCATACCAATTTACACTTTAACACATTCACTAGTACTCATTCTTAAAAGTGTCTGTTTTACTACAATTCACTAGCTTTGTAAATAATGCCTTGCCAGCATGTTTTGTTTACATTAAACTTTTGTTTCATCACAGGTTATTATTATTCCTCCTCCTCCTCCTCCTCCTGCAAACCCCTCTCCCTTTTTAAAGCCCAATGTGGGCCTTGAACTCACAACCCTGACATCAAGATTGGCATGCTCTACCGACTGAGCCAGTCAATTGCCCCTCTTCTTCATTTTAAAAATCACCTTTATTGAAGTGATTTACATACAGCATAAAGCATTTATTTTGTGTGTGGTTCTGTGTTTTAATAAACAAATATATCTGTGTAACCACCCTTCCAAAAAATAAGTAGAACATTTTCATTCCCTACAAAAGTCCCCATTGAGCCCTTTTGTAGTCCTGTCCTCCACCCCCATTTCAGTCAACTCCTGATCTGATTTTGATCACTATAGGTTAGTTTACTCTGTCCACAAACATCTTATACATGGAACCATAACAGTATATGGCTGTTTGTGTCTGGTTATTTCTCAGCATACTTTTGATATAATTCATTGTTGTGCCTATGGGTGTGTGTGTGTGTGTGTGTGTGTGTGTGTGTGTGATTAGTTTGACCCCTCCCCCCCTTTAACTGAGTAGTATTCCAATGAATGAATGTATTCATTTTGTCTATGTATCTGTTGATATACATTTGTATTGTTTCCAATTTTTGGTTGTTGTGAGCAAAATAGCAGTTAACATCCATGTGCAAGTTGTTTGTGAACATGTGTTTCACTTCTTGAGTACGTACTTAGCAGTAAGATGGTTGGGTCATGTGATAAGGGTATATTTATACTGTATAAGAAACTACCCAATAGTTTTCCTTAGGGGTGATATCATTTGACATTGCCACCAACAGTTGGTGTTGCCAGTTTCTTAATTTTAGTCATTTTGTGAGTGTGTAATCAAAACTTTCTATGGGTTTATTTTTCATTTTTCTGATACAAAGATGTTCATCTTTTCAAGTGCTTATTGGTTATTACTGTGCTTTGTGAAGTTTCTGTTTAAATCATGGACTCATTTTGTTAACAAAAAATTGGGTTGGTTTATTATTGAGATATAACTGTTCTTTATATATTCTGCATAGAAGGGCTCACATATGTATTGTGAATATTTTTCTCAGTCTGGCATGTCTTTTCATTTTCTTGTATTTTAAATGGCATAATTTTTGAATTTTTAGGAAGTCTAATTTGTCAGTTCTTTCATTTATAATCAATGCATTTTGTGTCCTAAGAAGTCTTTGCCAAAACCAGGGTTGCTAAAATTTTTCTTCTATATTTTCTTACAGATATAAGTTTAGGCTTTATATTTAGAGTCTGTGATCTATTTTGAGTTAATTTTTGTGTAAAGTATGAGTTAAGAGTATCGGCTCATTTTTCCCCCAAACTCATGTTCAAACCATTTGTTGAAAAGACTATCCTTACCCTCATTTAATTCCCCCATTGATTGACACCTTTGTCTCAAATTCATTATCTGTGTGTATGTGGGTCTATTTCTAGACTTTTCTGTTGTTTTATGTGCTCATATGCTAGTGATGTTGATTAATTTAGCTTTATAATTTAAAACTTATGATTTAGTAGTCAGATTGTGTATGTCTTTCACATTTATTCTTTTTCAGAGTTATTTTGGCTATTTTTCTTTTGCCTTTCTATATGAATTTTATAATCAACTTGTCCATTTCTGTTAAAAAAAGGGAACAAACGTGGTAGGGCTTTGATAGGGATTTATTAGAAATTTAAATAATTTAGGGGAAAATCTACCCAAGTAAAATTTTTTTGGAACAGCATTGAACCCTCCAATCCAGGAACATGTAATACTTACATTTATGTTGCTGTGTAAGTTTTACACATAATTTAAGTCTGTCTCTAAGCATTTAGTAGTTTTGATGCTGTTGTAAGTGGTATTGCTTTTTATTTACATTTTTCAGATACTGATATATGGAAATTTACTTGAGTGTTTAATATTGACTTGCAACTTTGTTAATTCATTTTTTAGCCCTAGGAGCCTTTGAGATACCCCAGGATTGTCTCCCTACATGAACCATATCATGTACAAATAATTTTACTTCTTTCCCAGTCTACATGTCTGTGTTTGTTTTTCTTCTCTCATTGTACTGACTAGAATCTTAGGTGAAATGTGGGCTACAAGTGGTGAGAACAGACTTCCTTGGCTTGAACTTGAACTTGAGGAAAGCATTCAGTCTTTGACCATTAAGTATGGTTATTAAGTATAGGTTTTCCATGGGTGCCTGCTTTTTATCAGGTTCGGGACATTTCCTTCTTTCAGGGAATTTTATGTTATGAATGAGTGTTGATAAAAGGGTTTTAATTGTCAAAATTTCTAAATTTTTTTTATCTTGTTCTTAAAATTCCACTGTTTCAAGGATTGTAGTTCTCTGATATGTTTTAATAACAACAGGAAACTTTTATCCCTTAGAATGTGCCATGAGCTCTTCTGAACACCTTTTAAACTTACATAACCATCACAACAGTCCTTTGAAGTATATGTTGTCAAAGCATTAAAGATGAATTTCAAATCATTGTTTTCCAAAGGAACCTAAATACCTTTGTTTCCCATTCTCTTCATTGTGGATGTATGGAATATTCATTTCTATTGAGGGAGGTTTATTTGTTGTTTCTCCTTGTGTACTATTTTGGTTTCTCCCCACATCCTTGTTGATTTTAATTATCTTTAGGGCATGTTGAACATTAATAAGGTTTTAAAACTTCAAAACCATACAAAGGGGTTTACTCAGAATTGTCTCTTTCCTTATCCCTTTTATACTCCATTCATAATACGCTAGTCTTTGTAATTCTTAACTGATAAATGATTACATTTATCGGTTCCTTGTGAACTTGAGGAGCATTAGGTGTAAAGTTTGATACATGGCTATAAGATCTGCCTTATTAAAGTTAGGTCGGTGCTTAGGTCCATGCTTATTCTTTGTCCATTTGACTTACCTTATGCTGGGAGTGGTGTGGTAAAGTTAGTTAATATTAGTACTGTGTTTTTATTTATTGGTCCTTACATATCCTGTAGCTTTTGCTTTATAAAATGGTTGCCGTGTCATTTGATGTATAGATATTCTTAAATCTGTATGGATATCCAAAATTTATAGATATAGACATTCATGAATGATATGTAGATATTAAAAACCCTTATTGTGAATTGTGGGTTTGGGTCATGCTTAATGCTCTTTGACTTGAACTCTACTTATCTAATAATGAGGATCTGTTTGTCTTTCTTACTGTTTTCCATTACTTGATAAACTTTCATTCATTCCTTTAATTTTGCTTTTTCCCCCAACCACTTTTTTTTTGGGGGGGGGATGTTGTACACAGCATCTAGTTGAGTCTTATTAAACAAGTAGAAAATTTTTTTGTTTTCATAGATAAGTCCATTCATATTTATTGATAGGACTGGATACATTTGGTCCCAACTCTTACTATAATATTTAACAGTTTTTTTGTATTGTGTTATAGTGCATGTTTCTCTACTCTTATCTAAAAGGATTATATTTTCTATTTGAGAAGGCTTTTTTTCCTTCTTTTTTTTTTTTAAATATTTATTTTTGAAAGAGAGAGTACAAGTGTGCGAGCGGGGGAGAGGCAGAGAGAGGGGGGGACAAAGGATCCGAAGTGGATCTGTGTGACAGCAGTGAGCCCGATGTAGGGTGTGAACTCATGAATCATGAGACCATGACCTGAACCGAAGTTGGACACTCAACTGATGAGCCACCCAGGCACTCCGTCCATCTGTTTTTAGTTGCATTATTTCCACTTTAGTGTGCAGATATTTGTACATTAGTCTTTCATCCTTTGACCATCTGTGCGAGGTGTGTGTGTGTATGTGTGTGTGTGTGTAAATAAAATTTTATTAGAGTTGCCTCTTGGTTGCCTCTTGTTGGATGAAGCCAAGATGAAGATGTATTATACTGTGGAGTATGTAGCCAGTAGTCATTTGTGGCTGTTGAGCACTTGAAATATGGCTAGTTCGAATTTAAATGTTCTATACGTGTAAAATGCACACTAGATTTTGGCATGGGAGAAAAAAACTTTGATGGCATGTTGAAACAATAATGTTATAGATGTGTAATTGGCTTAAAATGTATTATTAAAATTACTTTCATCTGTTTTTTACTCTTTTAAGTGTGGCTATTAGAAAATTTAAGTATATGGCTCACATGTGTGGCTTGCATTATATTTTTGTTTAACAGTGATATTCTAGTAGATTTGTCAAAAGTGCCCAATAGAATTCTTAAGTTTCTTCTGTTGCCTTGATACTTGAAGGACAACTTAGGTGGGTATAAAATCCTTGGTTCATATCTTTCATTGAGCTTTCTAAAAATGTTGCTTCATTGATGCTTTGCATTATGTTGTTTTTGAAGTGTGATTTTAGTCTGATTTTATTTTTTTGCCATTTGAGTTACTGTACTAACATTAATTTATAATAAGTATTATTTTTGTTACTATTATTGTTTATTTAGAGGCCTTGAGGATTTTTTCATTAGTTTTGAAATAGTTTTATTCAAATATATGTCAGGATTGGTTGTTGTTCTGGATTACTTTTGCCAGGTACTTAATAAGCTTTTTTTTTTTTTTTTTCAATGTTGTGGTGAAGAACTCATAACCTAAAGTTTACCATCTAAACCATATTTAAGTGTACAGTACTATGCACAGTGTTATGCAACAGGTATCAAGCACTTTTTCTTCTTGGAAAACTGCAACTGTACCCGTTGAACAACAGTTTATTTTTTCCTCTTCCTTCAGTCTCTAGCAACTACCATTCTACTTTCTATTTTTAAGAATTTGACTACTTTAGAGGTACCTGGCTGGCTCAGTCAGTAGAGCATGCAAGTCTTAATCTTGGGGTTGTGAGTTTGAGCCCCATGTTAGGTGTAGAGGTGTAGAGATTACTTTAAAAATGAGTCTTTTTAGGGGTGCCTGGGGAGCTGAATTTAAGTATCCAACTTCAGCTCAAGTCATATCTCACAGTTCATGATTTCAAGCCTTGCGTTGAGCTCTGTACTGAAAGCTCAGAGCCTGGAATCTGCTTTGGATTCTGTCTCTCTCTCTCTCTCTCTCTCTCCCTCTCTCTCCCCCCCTCCCCCCTTGCATGCTTGGTGTCTCTCTCTCTCTCCCAAAAATAAACATAAGAAGAATTTTTAGTAAAATAAAATCTTTAAAAAAAAGAATTTACTTTAGACCACACTTAAGTGAAATCATGCAATATTTGCCTTTTTGTGACCAGGACTGGCTTATTTCACTTAGCATAATGTCCTCAAGGTTCATCCATGTTATAGCATCTGTCAGAATTTCCTTCCTTTTAAAGCTAATGTTCTGTTATATGTGTACACCACATTTTGTTTTTCCATTCATCTGTTAGTAAACATTTGGGTTTCTTCCACCACTGGCTGTTGCATGTAATACTGCACTGAATGTGGATATGTAAATATCTCTTCTAAATCCTGTTTTCAGTTCTTTTGGATATATACCTGTAAGTGGGATTGCTGGATCTTATGGTAGTTCTTTTATTAAGTATTACAATCCATGAACATTTTTGAATAACTTTTAAGAGTTACTTTCCTAGCAACTTTCAAGGAGAGAATACAGTATTTTTAACTATAGTCACTATGCTGTACATTACATCCCCAGAATTTATTAAGATTGTAATTGGGAGTTTGTACCTTTTGACCACCTTTACTCATTTTTCCCACCTCCCCTTGTAGTACTTGTCTGATTCTGGTATGAGGGTAATACTAGCCTTGTTAAATGAATTTGGAAGTTTTTCCTCCTCAATTATTTGACAAGTGCTTGATAAGGATTGGTATTGATTCTTTAGATGTTGGCAGAATTCACCAGTGGAGCCATCTGTGTTGAGCTTTTCTTTTCAAATACCTTGGGATGTTTTTGATTATTGACTTAATATCCTTCCTAATTACAGGTTTATTTAGATTTTTTTATTTGTTATGATTTAGTCTTGGTAGGCTATATGTTTCTAGAAATTTGTCTGTTTTTTCTAGATGCCCTGTTTGTTGGTGCATAATTATTTGTAGTAGTCTCTTATGATTCTTTTTCTCATTTAATGTCATCTTTTTCTGGTTTGGGGGACTTTTTCTTAGTTCACATAGCTACAGTTTTGTCAGTTTTTTTGGCTTTTTCCAAACAGTTTTTAGTTTCATTAAATTTTTTTGTTCTATTCTCTATTTTACTTTTTTCTGCTCTAATCTGTACTATTTACTTAACTTTTGTAAACTTCGGGTTTTGTTCTTTTTCCTAGTTATTTGAGGTGTTGAGTTAGGTTGTTGATTTGAGATCTTTCTTTTCTAATGTAAGTAGGAATTTACTGCTATAAACTTCCCTCTTAATACTGCCTTTGCTGCATCACTTAAGTTTTGTTATGTTGTGTTTTCATGTCTTGAGTATTTTCTGAATTCCCTTGTGATTTCTTTTTTGATCCACTGATTGCTCAGAAGTGTGTTCAGTTTCCACATATTTGTGCATTTTCCAGTTTTCCTTTTGCTGTTGATTTCTAGTTTTATTCCATTGTGGTTGGAAAAGATACTTGGTATGATTTCATCTTTTCTTAAATTTTATGAAAGTTGTTTTGTGGCCTAACACATGATCTGTCCTGGAGAATGTTCTGTGTGTGTGTGTTTGAGAAAAATGTGTATTCTGCTGTTGTTGGGTGGAGTGTTCTGGATATGTATGTTAGTTTATTTGCTCTCTAGTGTTGTTCAAGTCCTCTTTTTCCTTACTGATACTCTGGTTGATCTATCCATTATAAAGCAGGGTATTGAAATCTCCTATTGATTGTCTTATTTTTTCTCCCTTTAATTCTGCCATTGTTTCACAAATTTTGGTGCACTCCTGTTAGGTGCATATAACATATATTCATAATTGTCATAATTTTCTGGTGAGCTGTCTGATTTATCATTGTGTAATGTCTTTTGATCTAGGTATGGTCACTCCTGTTCTTTTTTGGTTACTATTTGCATGGAATATGTTTTTCCATCCCTTCATTTATGGTTATATATGTTCTTCTATCTAAAGTGAGTGCCTTGTAGACAGTGTATAGCAGTCTGTTCAGTCACTCTTCGTTGTTGTTGTTTTTTTAATCTTTGGATTTTGTTTTTGTTTTTGTTTTTAGTGTTTATTTTTGAGAGAGACAGAGAGTAAGAGAAAGGAGATGGGAGGAGGGGGACAAGATCCAGAGCAGGCTCTGTGCTGGCAGCAGAGAGCCTGATACAGGGCTCGAACTCTTAAACCATGAGATCATGACCTGAGCCAAAGTTAGATGCTTAACTGCTTAACTGACTGAGCCACCCAGGTGGTCCATTTACTCTATGTTTTTTGATTGGAGAGTTTAATCCACTTACATTTAGAATAATTACTAATACTGAGGGACTTACTCTTGCCATTTTATTGTTTTCTATTTATCTTGTAGTTATTTTGTCCCTCTTTTCCTCTTTTGCTACTCTTCCTTTGTGTTTCATTAACACAAAGTGACCTGCTTTGATTCTTTTCTCATTTTCTTCTGTGGATCTTCCGTAGGTATTTTTTGTGAGTAAACCATCAGTATTACATAAAACTTTGTATAGATCCTAACAGTCTTTTTTAAACTTGTAAATTCGGTTACATAGAAAAGCTCAAGCTGTTTACATCTCTTTCCCTGCTTTAAAATTATTGGTCATAAGTTAAATTTTTTTTATGTTTTGTGTCATCAACATAGTTTTATATTTATTACCTGTTTTTATGCTTTTATCTTTTAAGTTCTATGCCAGAATTAAAAGTGACTTATGTACCACCATTACAGTATTCCAAGATTCTGTATTTGTCTATATATACCTTTACTAGAGATTTTTATGTTTTTGGATATTTTTGTGTTGCTCTCTAGTGTCTTTTTGTTTCAACTGGAAGGGACTCCTTTTAGCAATTCTTACAAGGTAGGTCTATTAGAGATGAATTCCCTCATCTATTTTTTACCTAAGTGGGTTTTTATTCTTTACTTATTTTTGAAGGGCAGTTTTTCCAGATACAGTATCTTGGTTGGCAGTTTTTTTTTCCCCAGCACTTTGAATATATCAGCCCACTCCTTTCTGGCTTGTAATAGTTCTGATGAGAAATTGCTGATGATTTTATGGGTGTTCCCTTGTACATGATGACTTGCTGTTCCCTTGCTGCTTTCAAGATTCCCTCTTTGTCTTTGAACTTTTGACAGTTTGATTACAGTGTATCTTAGTGTGGGCTTCTTTGAATTCATCTTTGTTGGCATTATTTGAGCTTTTTAAATTTGAATGTCCATATTCTTCCCCAGATTTCATTTTCAGGCATTATTTCTTCAAACAAGCTCACTGCTCCTTTCTCTTTTCTCCTTTTGGTTCATTAATGCATATATTGGTCTGTCATTAGTGTCCTATAAATCTCTTAGGCTTCATTTTTTTCCCCTTTTTTTGTTCCTCTGACTAAATTATTTCAAATGATCGATCTTTGAGTTCACTAATTCTTTCCTCTGCCTGATGAAGAATGCTTTTGAATCCATCTGGTGGATTTTTCAATTTAGTTATTGCAATCTTCAGCTCCATAATTTCTGTTTGGTTCTTTTTTGTATTTCCTATCTCTTTGTTGCTATTCTCATTTTGTCCATGCATCAGTTTCCCTGATTTCATTTAGTTGTCTTTTTATGGTTTTTTGTAGCACATTGAGCTTCATTTAGATGATTATTTTATTTTATTTTATTATTTTTTAAAGATTATTTTAAATTTGTTGTCAAATAATTCACACATCTCCATTTCTTTAGGGTCATTTTTGAATGTTTTTTATTTATTTGAGAGAGAGGGAGAGAGAGAGAGAACGAGCACGAGCAGGGGAGGGGCAGAGAGAGAGAAAAAGAGGGAGAAACAGGATATAAAGCAGGCTCCAGGCTCTGAGCTGTCAGCACAAAGCCTGAAGCAGGGCTCAAACTCGTGAAGCGTGAGATCATGACCTGAGCCAAAGTTGGACACTTAATCAACTGAGCCACCTGAGCGCCCCTAGTTTTCAATTTTTTTTTAATTTATTTTTTGTAATCTCCACATCCAAAGTGGAGCTTGAACCCACAACCCTGAGAGCAGGAGGAGTCACATCCTACCAAGCCAGCCAGCTGCCCCTAATTTGTCCATTTTAAAAAATAGCCACCTCTCCCAGTGCCTAAAAATTGGCTTCATACCAGGGAAGACCTTTTTCCGTTCCAGACAGGGAATCTGGAAGCCCTTCCAGACCTTTTCTGGAGATACATCTTCTCTGGGCATGTGCACATAATTTCCTAGTTAGAGAGTGTTACTGGTTTTCTGGAGCTTGTAATCTTTAATTCCCCTTGGTCTCGCTGCAGTACCATACCTTCTTTGGTGCTGCAACAAGGCTCTGAGCTTGAGCTCTCTTTTGTTCTCCACCATTACCAGGCATCCAAAAGAATGTTGGTTCATTCAGTCCTCTGATTTAGGGGAGACAGAAATTATAGTCCCTTAGGCAGTTTCCCCAAAAGCTGGAATGTTGGATGTGCATTCTACTCTTCCCTTTCCCTCCCAAGAGAGTAGCTGTGAGCAGAGTGTTTTCTCCCGTTTGCACCAAGCACTGTCAGTTTGTGTCTGTGGTGGTGCAGAGTTTTGTATGCCATCTTGCTCCCTGGTGGGCTTTTTTCAATATGCAGATTCATATCTTACTTCCAGACATTTGGTAGGGGGGTGTTTTAAATATTAGTTCTGAAGGATGCCTGGGTGGCTCAGTTGGTTAAGCGTCTGACTTTGGCTCAGGTCATGATCTTGCTCGGTTTGTGAGTTAGAGCCTCGCATTGGGCTCTGTGCTGATGGCTCGGAGCCTGGGGCCCCCTTCAGATTCTGTGTCTCCTCCTCTCTCTGCCCCTCCCATGCTCATGCCCTGTCTCTCTCTGTCTCTCAATAATAAATAATAATTTAAAAAATTAGTTCTGTTGCATTGTTTTTCTTCATCAGAGACTCCACTTATATGACTGTCTTTCCTTCTTTGTCTCTTTTTACATCTTACCATCTTTCTTATTCATTTTACTACTTTCTTTACCTGATTTTCATTCTCTTGGTCCTTTGACAACCTTTATGCAACACGTTTTTGTTTGAGTATATTTTGTACCTGGCTACTAGTAATTTCAGTCTTTGTCTCTGAGATGATTGTCTTTTCTTTTTTTCCTGAGTTACTCAACTCTTCCCATTTTTTCCTGAGTCTTTTACCCTCCTCTCATCTTAGTTTTTGAGTTTCTGATTCAAAGATATTTTTCATATCCCTAAATGTTTCTTTGGGGCATATTTAAGTTTGGTGTCTTTTTCTTGAAGTTTTTTTCTGTTCTTCCCTCATGCAGAGTGGAAAGAATTTATCATTAGAACCATAGTTGCATTTTTTTAAATTTTATTTTTAATAATAACATAGACTTCTAGGTTTTCTCTTCATTTTTGTAGTTAAGTGTGTAGTTCACAGTTTTACTGGTTCTGTGGTGCCCTCTTCTGTTTGTGTAGAATGATCTCCTTTTTGAGGAATAGGCAAAGAAGGACTTGTCTTATTCTAGCTGTTTCTAGCTAGTGTTTCAAAATCCCCATTATCTTGTTTTCTGCAGGACAGATGGGCTCAGTTTTTGTTTTTTTCCTTCTCTGCAGGGATTCAAAACTTGATCTTTTGATTTTGATCTCCTAGGATTTTGCTACACTTTGTTTTGTGCTGATGGCTTATTTTTCATTCTCTTTGTTATTGTGGCTTTATAAGCATCTTAGTCCTTTCCTGTTAAGTTTACTATTGTAGGGTGGTGAAGTAGATAAATGTAGTGATTCAGTTTGCTGTCTTTTGCTGGGGGTTTTTGCATGTGAATTTTTAAAATACCAATGAATAATCTTTGATTTTGTATGCCGCCTATCTCAATTAATACATTCTAAGACCCAACAAGTTGGGGCTTGAGCTTGGTAAGATGGAATAGAGATACACATACAAAAACTCACATTTCAGCACTGCTGATTTCTGCCGATGTAGTCATAGAACTTTAATTTACTCCTCTCCAAAAGAAAAAACAAAATTCTCTCCTGCACTTTGCAAGATTGTGCTTGGTAGTATTTATATATGACTAAAAGTCATGAGTTATTTAGTTTATTTTCATTTTCTTTTAATGATTTATCATATAATTTCACACATTACTAGGAAAAACAGAAGGTACAAAGAATGTAAATATCTAGAAAAACAAAAAAATGTTTATTTAGGTATAACATAGTAAGTTTTGAAAGGTTATTTTAGAATGTCAAAGTAATCATAAGAAGTGACTTTGTGTATTGGTGGTGAGTCCCTTCAATTTCAGATGCAAAGCTTTTATATCACTATTTAAACTTAAAAACTAATACAGATTTATTTCAGAAAATAGAGAGCAGACACACACAGAAGAATATAAGACCCACCTAAAAAGTATTTTGTGGTATATAAAAGACTGTATTCTTTTAGTCTGTTTTCTCTACACACATATTCATTTATATTTATACATGTTATTTTATGATATATAAAATTATAGTATATATATAATTATATATAATAAAATTGTTATATAAATATAAAATAAAAATTATAAATTTTTATAATTCCCTACTCATTCCCATTTAGACTTCATGGGTTTTTTTTTTTTGGTGTTTAAATAATGCCATTTTATTATTATTGTTATTATTATTATTATTATTTACTTATTTTAAGAGAGAGAGCATTTGGGGGACAGGGCCAGGTAAGAGAGAAAGAGAATCCCAGGGACGTTCCATGCTTAGTGCAGAGCCCAGCATGGGGCTCAGTCTCACAACCATGAGATCATGATGTGAGCCTAAATCCAGAGTCAGACGCTTAATCAACTGAGCCACTGATGAACATTTTATTTAGTCATTGTTGCCCATTTGTATTTCAAAAGTGGAGTTGGTGGGTCAAAAGAATGCCTTCTTAATGGAAAAGAAATCAAGTCATGCTTGGTTTTTAATATGCTTTTAAAAACCCAGGTAACCTCACCAACATATAATGCAGGATGTAACAGGGAATCAACATTATTCCTGCCAACTGCTTGCCCTAATAAAGATAAATGAAAACTCTTCTACCTGCTTCCAGGATTTTGTATGTTTGTCACTGACTGTGGTTATTATATGAAACACAGGCCTCTAGAAGCCATATTATTGTTGTGTTTTTCTGAGTTTTTAGTTTGAGAAGCTGTCTGATAATATGGGGAAGGAAATGATAGCTGAGAATTTATTTTTAGAGCTAAATTTGGTCTGTAAATTAAAATGGGGGAGTGTGTCATGGTCGGCTCCTTAATTTCTGGCTGCAGCTCTGTCATCTGCCAGCTGTGTTAAGAAGAGAGTCATCTACGGTCTATTTTTAAATTTCCTCACATGTAAAATTAAAATAATGTTAAATCTTCGTCTATTAAAGATGTATTTCAGTAATTGGATAATACCTAAAAATGTTTTGTACTTAGAGGAGAAGGAATCTCTTCAAATCAAAAATGTGTCACCAGTTAGCTCAGTTCCTCTTGTCAACCATATTTCTAGATTACTAGAATTAAAAGATTTTTTAAAAATTTTTAATAGCCCATTCTAGTAAAGATGGAATAATCAAAGAATACTTAAGTCAGAGTCCTGAAATTTGACTCCCTCATGTAATTTATACCACAACTAAGAGCAAATCATTTGTTTCTTGAGTCTCATTAATGTATCTATCCCTGTCTCAAAATTTTGAGGAGCTAATAAGCATAAGCATAATAATAAGCATGTGATTGTGGATATACTTTGAGAAGTATAAAACATTATATAAATACAAGGTGGCATCACATATTGAATCACTTTATTTGACCAGGAGAGGTGAAATGTCAGCAAGGTAATAGAAAAGTATAGGCTTAAATAATGCAGAAATTGCTCTTTCAAAACCTGGCTTTCCTAATTTCTTGATACTGTTTGTGGGTGTATTTGATCCTCTCACAATTTTTTAGTTAACTCAAAAATTGTTACTAATCAACTCTAAATTGATAGTAATATTTGTATAGGGAAGTGTGTTTAATGTTCCAACTTGGGATCCCACCCTATGAAGAAAATGTATTTCTTCCTGGTATGGAAAATGGAGAAACTCTTCAAATGTAAGCTAGCATCCACTTGCCTGTCCCTTACCTCAACTGCTTGCCTTTTATTGAATGTCTCTGAGCTTTTGTCCATTTTGGACGCTGTGTTTTCTCTGCCTGGATTTTTTTTTTTCTCTCTCTCTTTTGCCTTGCTAAATCCCTATTGATCCTGAAAGTCTTAGTTTAGATTTTACTTTCTTTGGATATATTTCTCTATCCTCCTTAGACAGTCTTTCACTAATTGAGGAGACATGCTTGTCAAGCCCAAACATGATTGCATACTGAGATATCTCTCTTCTACCAGCTAAGTTGCTTCATAGCAGAGTCTGTCTCATCCACTTTTAACAATTCTGAGTAATAGGAGTAGTATCTGGTGTCTCCTAGATGCTCTGAAAAGTGTTGAAAGAATGACACCGATAAAAAAAAATTCTTAGCCAGTACTCTTTTATCTTTTAGATAAAGAAATCACAGAAGCCATCTCTGATAAGTTGAGACTTAAAGGAATTTCAGAAGCAATCCATTTGGCAATTTAGGAACCTTAAGGAAAGGTAGTGTGGCTAGGATAAAGGATGGGTAGGGAGAAGTCAGAGAGAAATAAGGCCTTATACGTCAGTGATAATTTTAACCTGAGTATGAAGGGAATTTATTGGGGAGTGATATGACCTAATTTGCCGTCTAAAAAGTAATACTGCTTTGTTGGGAACGGCATTGGTCCCTTTTGTGGTTGGGAGAAAGTAGGCATTAAGTGGTAGAGGCGCAATAAAAGTTACTGCAATCAAGATGTATTTCATAGGAACTTTTGTTTAACCTTAGTTTAGAAATATTTCCTGCTGTGATAGTAATGTAGTCTGTTGAATATGGTTTTTTCTTTCCTTTTTTTTTTTTTTTCAATTAGTTTGTACTGTTAAAGTTCAGGTGTGTAAATGCAGAAGATAATTAAAACCTGTGGCACAATTCTTTTCCTGTCATTTGCATGTGTTCCCGTATTTCTGGTATTGGTGCCAAACACCTCTGTTAATTTAGCAAACGGGATCGATTTTCTTGTAATTGAGATGTTAAATTCTAGTTTGTGAATATGTGTATATTTAACCTTTGAAGAAAATTCTACTTACTAAAGTTATAAATATCTAAGGTGATATCAGGATGAGTACAGCATTAAGGGACATCAATGGCAATGTTTTCTATAGTTCTGTGGTGAAGGAACTATTTATAAATAATTCTTAAAGCACCTTGCAGTTATTAAAGTAAATTTTAAATAGAATTATGCATTGAATTAACATTATTAAAACGACTTATGTTGCCTACTTTACATTTTCCAGGAACATCATTTACAGCGAGCTATTTCAGCACAGCAAGTATTTAGAGAAAAAAAAGAGAGCATGGTCATTCCAGTTCCTGAGGCAGAGAGCAACGTCAACTATTACAATCGCTTGTACAAAGGAGAGTTTAAACAGCCAAAACAGTTCATTCATATTCAGCGTAAGTTTGTTGATTCATTGTTTTCTGTTTGTAATTTAAGTTTTTCTACCAGTGAATATCCTTTCTTTTCTATGCCCAAAGAGATTTTAATTTTTCAGTTCATACACACTGATTAATAGAAATGTAAAACATTAAGGAATAAAATCTCTGTATGCTTAACATCTGAATTTGCAGGTGGGAGATCATTTTGAGCATTAGTTGCATTTGGAACATTTGATGTTTATGTAGATTAGGATTTGGTGTGGTACTTAAACTTTATTATACAACTAAAAGTTGGTGGATTGCTGTACTCAAATTTAAGATTTATTTTTAAAGGCCTGGTGGCTATAATGCTGATTAGGGGTGAATCTTCAGAAGTTTTTTAGAATTAGATTCTACCCCTCTACCTACGTCTAATTTTTATAAAATTCTGTTTCTGCCTCCTTGATACTATCTTATTTTTCTCCCCATTGTTACTATTTAAATGATCACCATCTCTTGCCTTAGAACTGTTTCACTAACCTCCTGTTAAATTTACTATCCCTCCCTTGCCTTTCCTTACCCTCTTCTAATATGCCTTCTCGACAAAGTCCACCAGCACCAGAGTGGTCTTCCTAAAGTGTCAGTCTGATCAAATTATTCTCTGGCTTAAAATCCTGCTGTTCTTTATTGTCTCCAGTAGTTTTCAGCTGATGGTGTAGACAGATGCTGATGTCTTGGTATCTTGTCTGATTGTGTAAGAAAAAGCCTTGGGTAGCTTGTTAAAATAGAGATTCCAGGGCTCTGCTTCAGGCCTACCTGTATGAGAATCATCGGTATGCATCCTAGTAATAAGTATTTTTAAAAGTTCCCAGGTAATTATGAAACCCCTCCAGATTTAAGACTGACTAGAAGATTGACTATTTTCCGTCTGTTCTAAGATGCACATTTTTTATTGGTCATCTTTGAAATAAGATTGCATATTAAATTGTTATTGTCCTGGATACAAGTCTAGTTTATCTAAAGAAAATTTGCTTTTGTTTCTGCCAAGCATTTAGGGAAACTACCAACATCAGACCACTTTAAAGTTTTCCGTGTTTGTTTTGTTTTTAGACCATACTGATAGCTTTAGTTCAGGCTACAGACCTGCTTAGAGTTCATTTCTCAGGGGGAGATTTTTCTCTCCTCCTTTCATGTAAGGGCAAGTTGAGAAATGAAGTTCCTTGCTGTTTCTTTCTGCATAGTTGGTTTATTTCTTTATCTTACACTGAGATTGTTACCATTTGGTAGTGTATGTTTATGCAGGAGTATTCTGTTAACCTTGTTAATAGACTCCAGCAGAAAGCTTTTTTTTTTCTTTTTAATAGTACATAAAGTCATAGTGCACCTTGTAACTGGTGGCAGTTTAGATTTCACAGTTCAGTAATAGGCAAATTCTCTACTTTGAATACAAGACCCTTTGTGATTGTTTCCCCTGTCTACTCCATTAACCTCATTTCCTGACTGCTCTTCCTCACACTCTCTTAGCCATAGGAACTAACTTGAAATTACTCATTTGCCTGGTTATTTCACATTTCACATCTCACACTCCCTTGCATGTGCTAGTCAAGTCAGCTTTCACCTCCTGCAACTCACTGAACACCTAACTTTGTTCTGAAGCTTATCCTGACTTTTGTCATCCTACTTCTGTTTTTTACTTAATCTCAGTATCTTGTACATACCTCTATTAGAGGACTTGCCATATTTTATTACAATTATTTGTAACCATTCTTTCTCTTCTTTTAGACTAGGAGCTTCTTGAGGGCAAGGACTATGTTTTATTTTCTCTTCATATCTTTAGAGTGAAGTGCATGGCTTATAGATGCACAATAAATAGCATGTTTGTTGACTGAATTGTTTTTAAATGGCTTTTAAAAGGCTGTTAGGTATCACAACCATTTCCAGAATTTTTTTTTTCTCTTAAGCATTCAAGAGAAATATGATACAGCCATTATTTATGTGACTCTGTATTCTTTGAATCCCTTTAGTTTGTTGCATTTGTCTTACCTGTGTATCAGGAAAGAGCAGGTTCATAATAGGAATTTTAAGTATTTTTCAAGCCAAAGTATCCATTTGTTATTGTTTTGTATTTTAACAACACTGTAGCTGGACATCAGGACCATATGTAAAAACCATTCTAGAAAACCAAGAATGAAGAAGTTGCATGTAACCCATCTGGGTCAGGCACATTAGATACAGTAAACATTAAAATTGTGTAGGTTTTTAAATTTCATTTTATTCTATTACCACAGAAAATAGAATAAAAATAATAGAAAATTATTTTCACTTTCATTTTTTCTTTTAGTCTGTCAGTATGTGTTCTACATACTATGCTATATATAAGATCCTATTGCACATATAAATTTTCATACTCCTTTTTCTATTTATATTTTAAGTTTCCCACGTTTGAATATTGTCTGTGATTGTCATTTTCAGTGTCTACTAATTTTCTATCAAATTGATATTTATCAGTTTGCTTACTTCTATGCCTATTACTGGCCTTAAACTTGTCTATACTAAAATTTAAACTCATGTTATCATTGAGATTTTTTTTTTTTCAGGGAAGAGATTTTTTTTTTTTTTTAAGTTTATTTATGTTTTTAGTAATCTCTACACCCAATGTGGGGCCTGAACTCACAACCTCAGGATCAAAAGTCAGATGGCTGTTCCAGTTGAGCCAGCCAGGTGCCCACCCCTCAAGGAAGGGCTTTTATTTATTAAAAAAAATTTTTTTTAATGTTTATTTTTGAGAGAGAGAGAGAGACACACACACACGGAGTGCGAGCAGGGGAGGGGCAGAGAGAGAAGGAGATGCAGAATCTGAAACAGGCTCCAGGCTCTGAGCTGTCAGCACAGAGCCTGACGCGGGCTGGAACTCACGAACTGCGAGATCATGACCTGTGAGTTGTGAGTCAACCTGTGAGTTGACGCTTAACTGACTGAGCCACCCGGGCACTCAAGGAAGGGCTTTTAAGCATTTTTTTTTGAGTTCTGAAATAAAAGGAATTACAGAAGATATTGCTCTAGTTTTTCCTTTTCTTCTTTACATGATAGAGTTGAAAGAATCTCCATTTGCCTGCCTAAGAAAAGACATTGCATAATTGCCACAGTAGGATAGCTTAGTTCAGGTTCATCACATTGTTTCCCTGAGCTTTGGCAGAAAACTTACTTTATTACTCCACAGTGCTACTAATGTGACTATTACCCATTTAGAGTTTTTCAAAGATTCTTTTGTCTATCGGATATACTTTTAACTTTGTATGATTTTTTTTTTTAAGTTTATTTATTTATTTTGAGAGAGAGCATGAGTGGAGGAGGGGCAGAGATAAAGAGTTAGTCAGTCAGTCAGTCAGTCCCAGTCAGGCTCCACGCTCTTCCCAGAGCCCAACTGGGGCTCCATCTCAAGTGAGCCCAAATGAAGAGTCAGATGCTTAACTGACTGAGCCACCCAGGTGCCCCTAACTTTTCCCTGTGTGTTCTACCACTAGGATACCAGCCTTACTTACCAAAATGAGCTGTTAGAAGTGAAGGTCTGTTTTTTCTTCAGGAGCAGAATTTCATCTCACTCACCATACAGCCCCAGAATATGGTTTTAATACAATTTTCTTTCCATTTCCCCTGACTCTTCATACTTTTCAGCTACAAAATAATGAGCTCCTTGCACCTCTCTGACTTATGCCATATATTGTTATACCTCCATGTTATACCCCTTTACTTCTCTCTTCCATTTGTTAGAATATAACTTATTCTCTACATCTCATCTCCAGGATTACATTTAACAGCCTTTCCCTGAGCCCCTCCAAGCAGAATTCTTGGCACTGTTTACCTCAAGCCCTCTTGTGTCATACACACCCTCATTGTAGCATGAGCCACCTTTGGTTGTGATTGATTGCCTTCTGCTGTCTCTCTAGGCTATACCAGTCATTGAGAGCAGGGACTTTTTTTCTTTCAATTTCACTGCCTAGTATAGTACTTAGCATGTGGTTAGGTAAGCAGTGTAATGTTCGCTGAATAAGTAAACGAGTGAATAAATGGATGATTGAAGGTAAAAGTATATACACGTTGGTATTTTTGAGACATTGATCTTGTAGGACTCAAAATTGTACACAGGATCAAACATAAGAACAAAATTATTGGGCTGCCAGGGTGTTCAGTTGGTTGAGTGTCCAACTCTTGATTTCAGCTCAGGTCATGATCTCATGGTTCATGAGTTCAAGCCCCCGTTGGGCTCTGTGCTGACAGTGTGGAGCCTGCTTGGGATTCTCTGTCTGCCTCTCTCTCTCTCTGCCCCTCCCCCACGTTCTCTCTGAAAAATAAACATTGAAAAAAATAAAATTATTTGTGTGTGTAGTGAAATTGAGGACCCGTGTGGATCCAAGTTAGAAATGAAAAGTGAGCTCTGTTATTTACAACAGTGTCATTTTAGGCCAAGAAGGAGTTGGGAATGGAATGATACCAGTCTTGATATGGATGCAAGAACTTTGTTCCTTCCTTTTCTCTTGTGGTACCAGTTCTCCATAGTGACCCATATTGGTAATCTGAGGAAGTTATCAGAGCACATTGGAGTAGTCTTTCCAGCATAACAGATGGAGGCATCTTGGAGGCATGTGGTCTTGATACCTAAGATACTGAAACTGTTCCTCACTGGTCAGTTGTGTGACACATGCATAAGATGCTACCTCCATTTTACTTACTATTACAATAGATTTACTTTGGGTACCTCAACCCAGATGTTATAATTCCTTCATTCCTTTTGGAATTTAAGAACTTCATCAAATTCAGAACCCAAACTTTTCTCCTTAAGGAAATGACTTTGTTTACATTGCAGTTAGTTATTTTGATGTTCCATTATTCCTTTTATTTAATATGGTAATATTTTATAGTTGACATTAAGTATCTCAGAATTTTAGAACATGAAGGAACTTGAGATATTGTTTCAATATTGTTTCATAAGTGTTTTGAAGTTAATTTGTCTCTAGTTTTGAACTCACCTAAATGGTCCTTGAAAATAAGACTCCTTATCTTGTTTTGAAAGGAAAGGTCTCTTCCTCTTCTCCCTGCACTGCACCTACACACACAGATCAGTAGACCATCTCAGCTGCTTCTTGGCTGAAAGAGGAGAGTTCAGGAGGAAGGATAGGTGGGAGGTAGCACCTCCTCATTCTCTGTTGAGCAGACGGAGGAACTCACCAAAAGGAGATTGAAGTCTGCTATTTGTATCTGCGGCCAGGATAGTAAAGCCCTAAGAAAGTGCCTGTCATTGTGTGTATACTCCTATATACCTTAGTACACGTGAAGGTGGCTTCTTCTCAGTCTGATAAAGGTGACCATTGTCAAGTCTACATTAGGAAAAGAAGAAAAATTCCACTTATTCAATATAAAGTAGACCTGTATGTTCCACTAGGTTTTCAGCAAGAGTGAGGTGGATGCTGGCCTAACATTCGACTTCAGTCTCATTATCCTTGCAATGCTCTTTGCTATTCTTTTAACAAAAATGATGACCTTTTACCCTGGTGGGACACACATGTTTTGATTGGAAAATCCAAATGAAGAGCAGTACTTTGTTTATACAGTAAAACTTCTTGGTGAAAAGGATGATTCTAGGAACATCACTTTTTGTAAAACTGTTGCCAGGTATGTATAAAGCAGTTAAATTGAGCACACATCTCATGAAATGAATCACGCATTCAGATAAATAAATATTAGAAAAAAGTGCCACAAGTATAGAAGTGGATTGTGGAGAACACATTCCAGGTGAAGCTAGATCCCAGGTTCAGGTGATTGGAGGCATGGTAACAGGGACAATGAGCCAGGCCAGGCCTCGAGGACAACCCACATTCAGATCAACTGGCTGTAAGGATCTTTCTCCTCAGGATTGTGCTGAGTCTCCTTAGGTAAAGCTGTGGGCATGAAGGCTGAAATGTAGAGCAGTACCTGGAGAGCTACTAATCTAGGAAGGAGGAAGAAACCCAAAACTCAAAGTATTAAAGTAACGCCAGGTGTTTTGGGAAAAAGCAAAATAATCATTGGTGGTCTGGGTAGAGAGATAAAAATGAGTACAAAGAGAGTGCCCCTTGAGTCTTTATGCATTTATTTATGCCCACTATTAAAAAATTTGAAACATTGAGGTGACTTTGAGTAAAATACAGCATCACAGATTAGAGACCTTGGTTAAAGATTCAGGAGAAAACAAAGAGGTAAATTTGATACATAGTAGTGCATATTTTAGGCATGATGTAATTAATAGACGAAGCAAAAAAGTGAGATTGGTTTTAAGGTGCATACTTCAGTGCATGTTTCCTGGCACTGAAGCATTTAGAACCTCCTGTGGGGCCACACAAAGAAGATACTGTGATATAACCCAGCACACCAGATTTTGTTAATAGGTGTTACCAGAAATAAGCTTTCAGCATATTCACCTAGCAGGTAGCATCTCCACAGAAGATTCTTCAGTGACACCACACTGCCCTGAGTGTTGGCGCTTTGTAGGATTTTGTCTCTGTCCCTATCTACCACCAAAAACTAAATTTCCTTCCATTTTACCCCACTGGTATAATTTAATGGGCTCCCTACCCATAAAAGTACTTTTTTATATGCTTATTTTCTGAAAATTTTAATAGAAAACTAAACTTTTCTTTCCACAGTTATGGGTAAAATGCTTAGTAACATAGCTGACCTGTACCGATTGCCGTGCCCGGTCCTGTTAGTGTTTTACATATATTACGTCACTTATGCCTCAAAGGTACTTTATGAGGTACTTTCTTTTTAAAGAAAGATTACAAAAAGAGCCCAAAGTAATGGAGCTAGCAAGTGGAAGAGTCAGAATTGGAACCAGGCCCTGTGGCTCTAGGGTGCGCCTGTTTAACTCTGGTATACTGGTTTTCAGTCATGGCTCATGGTTCTAAGATGCAGATACTGATACATGTTAAAACAAATCCATTTCCATTCAAATGTGGTTGATGATAGAATCAACAATGGGAGTAAAGGATTTGTTTTTTCCATTAGTTTTGTGTGTATGTGATGGATAAATTGCAGGATAGAGGATAGGTTGTCAGCTGATAGAAAAGGAAATCCTGGGCTTGGGGTACCTGGGTGGCTTAGTTTATTAAGTGTCTGACTTCAGCTCAGGTTATGGTCTCCCAGCTTGTGAGTTTGAGCCCTGGGTAGGGCTTTGGATTCTGTGTCTCCCTCTCTCTCTGCCCCTCCCCTACTCATGCTCTTTTTCTCAAAAATAAAGAAAGATGAAAAAGAATTAAATAAATAAAGTGTTAATAATGCAGAAAAGAATAGTAATCCCAGGATGCCTGATTGGCTCAGTCAGTAGAGCCTGTGAATCTTGATCTCAAGAGTCTTGAGTTTGAGACCCATGTTGGGCATAGAGATTACTTGAAAAAAAAAAAAATCATAATAATCCCATCTTGCAAAGGTAAGCAACAGAGATAAAAGTTGTCTTCCCTTTTTTCCAAATTTGTGTAATGTGTATGTATGTATATATGTATAGGTCTGTGGTTTTTGCTTTTTTTTTACTTACTGTCAGTAAGCATTTTTCCAAGTCATTAACTAGCTTTAATAATTTTCAAAGCTATATAATATTACAAGGAATTTGTTTTACATCCTTCAGTAGTCAGTAGGAATCTAAGAAAGCAAGCCAATACTGAAGGTTTTTATTTGTTTACACTTTAATTAACAAGGAGTTCTAGACCCAGGATTATTTGTGGTTTTGTTATTAGTAAAATACAACTTTGTGTATTAGTAAATATTGGCAAGTTAGTAATTTCATTAGTAAAATATAATTTGCATTTTAAGGAGAAACAGGATTTTAGGCTTTGAAAAAATTATTATTTTTTTTTTTTAAAAGCTAGTGCACAGTGAACTCTTTTTAGATAAAGCCTAATTTACTTCAGATGATGCTTTACGTTCAGTTGTCATGTCTCTTCAGGCTATTCTTTAGTGTTTTTGTGCTTCATACAGCGACATTTTTTAGTACGGGCCAGGTATTTGGTAGAATGTTCCTCAGTTTGGGTCAGCCTGTTTCCTCATGACTTGTTTCAGGTTAAAATGGGGTGGTGGTGGTGGTGGTGGTGGTGGTGGTGGTGGTGGTGGTGGTGGTGGTGGTGGTGGTGGTGGTGGTTTTATTGTGGTAAAAAATATAACATGTTCTCTCTTAATTTGTAAGTCTGTATCACAGTATCGTTAACTATATGCACATTGTTGTTCAACAGATCTTTAGAAGTTTTTCATTTTGCCTTACTGAAATTCTGTACCCATTGAACAACTCCCCTGTTACACCCTCCCCTCAACCCCCAACAACCACCATTCTACCTTTTGTTTCTATGAATTTGACTACTTTAGTTACCTCATGTAAGTGGAATCGTGTATTTGTCTTTTTGTGACTGGCTTATTTCAGTTAGCATAATGTCCTCAAGGTTCATCCACATTGTATCATATGACAAGATTTCATTCTTTTTTAAAGCTGAATAATACCTCATTGTATGTGTATATCACATTTTGTTTGTCCATTCATCTGTTGATTCTACCTCCTGGCTGTTGTAAATAATATTGCAGTGAACATGGGTCTTCGCATATATATCCCTTTGAGATCCAATTTCAGTTCTTTTGGATATATACCTGGAAGAGTAATTGCTGGATCACATAGTGGTTGTATTTTTGAGGAACCTCCCTAGTGTTACACACAGTAGCTACAGTATTTTACCATCCTACCAACAATGTGCAACGTTCCAATGTCTGCACATTCACACCGAGTGTGATTTTTGTTTGTTTTTTGTTTGTTTTTTAGAGTGGCCATCCTAATGATGGTATCTCATTGTGATTTTGATTTGTAATTCCCTAGTGGCTAGTGATGTTGAGCTGCTTTTCATATGCTTGTTGGCTATGTGTATATCTTTGGAGAAATGTCTCTTCAGTTCCTTTTTTTAAATTGGGATGGTTTGTTGTTGTTTAGGAGTTCTTGTATTCTGGATATTAACCTCTTATCAGATATATGGTTTGAAAGTATTTTCTCCCATTCCATAGGTTGCCTTTTCACTCTCCTGATTGTTAACTGTGCTTTGCAGAAGTTTTTAAGTTTGATGCAATCCCATTTGTTGTTGTTGCTTGTGCTTTTGGTATCATCTGGAAGAAATCATAACTAAACCTAGTATTATGAAGCTTTTCCTGTGTATTTTCTTCTAAGAGTTTTATAGTTACAGGTCTTGTGTTAAAGTCTTTAATTCATTTTGAGTTAATATTTGTACATAATGTAAGAAGAAGGTTTGTCTTAATATTTTTTGCATGTGGATTTCAGTTTTCCCAGCACCATATAAGACTATCCTTTCTCCATTGTGTAGTCTTGACACCCTTTTTGATCATCTTGTGAGGGTTTATTTTATGATTCTCTGATCCCGTTGGTCTGCAAGTCTCTTTTAATGCCTATACACTAATTTGATTATTGTAGTTTTGTAATATGTTTTGAAATCTGAAATGTATGGGTTGTTGTTTTTTTTTTTTAAGTTTATTTATTTATTTTGGGAGAGACAGAAACAGCCCTAGCAGGGGAGGGGCAGAGAGAGAGAGAGAGAGAGAGAGAGAGAGAGAGAATCCCAATCAGGCTCTGCACCATCAGTGCCTGATGAGGGGCTTGAACTCACAAACTGTGAGACCATGACCTGAGCTAAAACCAAGAGTCGGAAGCTTATTTAGCTTGGTGAAATCTTATTTAGCAAAGAGTCTCTCTAGTAAAGGAAATTAGTTCTTCATTGCCCTCCAGTTTATGTTTTACACGTTTGGAATTTTTCAAATCTTTTAGGATTTCTATTTCAAAACTTTATGATATCTGTACTAAGTTTATTTCCTGGTCCACTCAATGCTTTGCTAAAATTAAATCTATAAGAATATTGGTATTTAATTTCTCATGTTTCCAACAGTTTAGTGCGCCATGGAGATACATTCTTTTTCTTTGACTTATTTATTATTTATACTATTAGCTATTAATAGCATGTATATTTTTGCACATATAATTGTAGAATTAATTTGTACTGGTTAAGCTAAGATACTGTCTGCATCCAGATGTCTAAGTGAGGCTTTTGCCCTCATTTTGTATTTGTTGAATGATTCATTGAGAGTGAATGAGAAAGAGATGAGGTCTGAACAGAAAGTAGGGGAGAATCTCAGGTAGAACGCAGAGATCACTGACTCAGAATATTTTTTTAAAACACAAAATTGTTTTCACAAAGTAATACGGTTTTATTTTTAATAGGTAGTGCATTTAGATGATTTCAAAATAGAAAGTATATGAAAAACAGCCTCCAGTCACCCTCCCCTTATAAGAAACTACTTTTTTAAGGCTATGTTTTCTTTTAGGGTTTTGTTATGCAAATTTAAGCACTTAAGAATATATATTTTTATACCCCTTTTACACAAAAGTTAACATACTATATGTACATTTTGGCACTTGATTTTTTTTTTTCTTTTTCGTAAGAGTATAGTCTGGAAACTAGCCCATATCAACATGTAGAATGTGTCCTCATTTCTGTTTTACTGCTGCATAATAGTTCTTTGTGTTTGGTTGTGCAAGATTATTATCCCATTTCCTATAGAAGGGAACTTGGATTGTTTCCAGTCTTTTGTTACTGCAGATAGTGCTTCTGTGAAGAACTGTGAACATACAGAATTTCATAAAGGTGTAATTATATGTATTCCAGAAATTGCCAAGTTGCTTTCTATAGGAGTTCTACAGTTTTACACTTCCACTAGCAATGCATTATAGTGCTATTTCACTGGTCAAAAGACTGCCTTAGAATTTTTTAATTTTTTCCAAGTCTGATAGGTGAGAGATGATATACCTCAGTGCATTATTCTTTTAAATAAACCTTTTTGTTTGGAAAAATTTCAGATTTATAGAAAAGTTGCAAAGGTAGTATTCTTTTATACCTCTCACCCAGTTTCAGTTTCCTCTAATATTACTATCATGCATTACTGTGGCACCTGGTGTCAAACCTAAGAAACCGATATTGGAACATCATTGTTGATCAAAATCCAGACTTTAGTTTCTCTTAGTATAGTTTTAATTTGGATTTCTTACTATGAATGAAGTTGAGTGTTTTTTTCTTTTAAAGGAGCCATTAACATTTTTATCTTCTGAATTGTCACTGTCCTTTACCCAAGTTGCCTACTGAGTTGTTAGAAAACAAGAGAGGAATGGTCTGAAGGAGAAGAGAGAAGACTAGGAGACTTTCTTTTTAAACCATCATTACATCATTTAGGTCCTATCTAATATCATTAGGCTGTAGTCCCTCTCTGATGATGGAAATCTCTCCATGAAACTCTCAAAGAATCCACTTTCCCATTCTCATAGTTTGTGGTTCCCATAGTTGTTATCTTTGCTACTAATTTTGACTAGTAATACTTGTTATTTATTTAAATATGAGTTTTTCAGAGTGGGAGAGGGATATAGTTGGCTAGTCAGCGGAAGGACTAAAAATAATCCTGATTATAGTATAAACCTGGTTTGGTTTTTTTGTTTGTTTGTTTGTTTGTTTGTTTGTTTGTTTTGGAGGGGGCAGTAGAGAGACTTGGATCTTATAGAAATGGTCTTGGTCTCTTCTGCACTTTGCTTTATTTGTACATTGGGTAAGGAATGTAAGTAAGGTCTGTAGCTGAGTCTTACAATTGTAGTAAATCTTGGAGACTTAAAGTCAAGAGTTCTGGCTATATCTGCATTCATGATCTCTTGGTACTCTATTGAGAACTGCTGAGCTTGGAGGCTATTAGAACCTTGGAGAGCTCCAAGCAGAGGCGATGTTGCTTCCGAACTTTGAGATACACTAAGCTCTCATCAGCTGTCTTTGAAAGTTACTTGCAGTCTGAGACCTTAAAAATTTACAAATTTTAAAAATTCAGCGTATTTAAAATTAGGCATAAGTAAAGTTTATGATCTTTAAGAGCAAAGACTTGGGTTTAGATCAGAGGTTCTCATAAAGTTGCTCATCATCACTTGGGAACTTGTTAAAAATGGAAATTAGCAAGCCCTCCTCTAGATCTGCTGAGTCAGAAACTGGTGGTCAAGTTCAACAATCTGTTTTAACAAGCCATCCAGATAATTCTGGTGAATGTTAAAGTTTGAGAAACACTGGTTTAAAGGCTTGGATGATACTCATGTAAAGGAGAAACTTGTGAGCGTTTGTCAGATCCCTGGACTTCCTTAGGGTTAAGAAGTATGTATGGAATCCCAGGAAGGTGTTTTATTTGAACTGCTTCCTAGTTCATAGGTCTACCTAGTCAGAGCCCACTTTAATGTATACTAGGTTCTATTTAACTGAGAGGTTTAGGTAGGTATACGATAGCATTGCTGATGTAAGACTTGTAAAACTGTTCAATTCTGCTTTTTTAAAAAAATAATACACGTTATATATGTGCATGCAGCTTCATGGCTGTATAGTTCTGAATCCTTATTCTGCTATATAAAGGTTGATTTGGATCATAGAGCCCTCTATCCAGACTCATTATTGATCATTTCTATTTCTTGTAGTTAACCATATTCCCTGTCTATATTTCTGCTCTTCTCTCTGGGATGTCCTTGTATCTACCTTTTTTTATGCCTTATGGCACTGATATCTATTCCAGTTTAGAAGGGAGCCTGTCATACATGTTGTACTTGAGGTACAGACAGTATTGGTTGTTACCGGGTTCATTGGATCAATAAACATAATTTTGGAAAGTTGTATGGAAAGGAAATGCAGAGTTGGAAGAAGAGATACACCAATGAGTTTATAAGTAAATGGCACTCTTAGAAAGTGGTGTTGTTAGGGGCGCCTGGGTGGCACAGTCGGTTAAGCGTCCGACTTCAGCCAGGTCACGATCTCGCGGTCTGTGAGTTCGAGCCCCGCGTCAGGCTCTGGGCTGATGGCTCGGAGCCTGGAGCCTGTTTCCGATTCTGTGTCTCCCTCTCTCTCTGCCCCTCCCCCGTTCATGCTCTGTCTCTCTCTGTCCCAAAAATAAATAAAAAAAAAAAAAAAAAAAAAACGTTGAAAAAAAAAAGAAAGTGGTGTTGTTAATACTTTCAAAGAAGGGCCTTGGCAAACAAGGTGCACTTGTACCTAGGTCTTGTTTTGTTGCCTGAACTAAAGGGATCAGATATTGGCAAATAGTTTCCAGAAGTTAACACTTAGGAAGTTTAAAGATGCATGAAAGTAGGGGCTTAGTTTATACAAATGAGGGTTGCTTCCTTTTACAATAAAAAAGTACCATTGATAATTCATAGGTAAATGTTGGAAGTGTTCTTGACCTGAAATAACTTTTAAGTAAAAAACTCTATTAGAGTTTTTTCTCTTTTTAATTTTTAATGTTTGTTTTTTAACAAATCCTTGAGTACCTAATACATTTGGTTCACAACAGCTGGTTTGATATGCATGATATTTGCTTATTAAATGTAATTTATAAGCTTAAACATTTAAGTCCAAAGTGGAACAAAAACAATCTTTTGATTTATCTATATTTTTGCTCCCTTTGAAATTCAAAGAATTTTTCATTACTGCTGTTATGATTAGAAGGGTTTAATTTCATGTCTGTGGTGTAATGGGGTAAGTTCTGAGCCCTATGAATCAAAACCCTAAAACCTGTGCTCAACTCACCAAGGTTCTTAACCTCTCACAGTTTTCTGATCTGTAAGATAAGGTATTTCCAGCTCTAAATTATGTTACTTTTTAAATTGTCTTAACATGTAAATTAGCTGATACATCTGATCTTTACCTTACTTTTTTTGTTTTGCATTGTTTTCTAATATGACTCCAGCACTGGTTTGTTAGAAAGAGAAAAAGGTGGTAGGGAAGAGGAAAGAGGAAGATTTGAAAGAGGGAAAAAATTAAGAATAGATTTCAGGAATAAGAAAAAACTTCCTAAAAATGAAAACTATCTAGATTTTACTTTATGATGCTGAGATTTTTACTTTATTAAAATATTGCTTGAGTAACCTTATTTAGTTATATAATTTTCTCCCACACCTGGTGTTTTTCCACCAACATGAGGAAAAGGAATCATGTGATTAATTGAACTGGGTTCTGGTCTGTGACTACCCTTAGGAACTGTGAATTTTTAAGACTTTTACCTCTGTTTACTAGAAAAGAGTAACTGCTATATAATTTGAGTAAAGCTAATTAGAGTCTAGATATCCCAGCATATCTCTGTTTGTTCTAGTTTTTTTCTTCTTGACAAATTGCACATAGGTTTAAAAAAAAAAAAATTCTCAGGAAGCATTTAATCTGGGCATCCATAGTCCTCCTTTCTATTGTTAGTACCTAGCAAATTATAGACCCTCAACAGTACATGTTCAGTTCTGAGAAAAATCAGCTTGTAAGGAAAGGACTCTGAAAGAGTAGTAATAAATACTGTCTCCATATTCACTACCTTTAGTGTTTACAGTCTCTTTATTTTATATTTAATATTACAGTCTCTTTATTTTCTTTGATTCCTGTCCAGAACACAAGGAACTTTAGGTTAAAAATGTTTCCTAATAAAAATGGAGTAATTTTGATGCTAAAAAATTTTAAATCAGGAATTGCTATTCTCATTTATATCACTTATCCATTTGTAAAACTGTTTTAAATCTGAATTTTGCTTACAGTGTGCTGCTATATCAAATTAGAATATGTGTGTGCATGAGTGAATTTTTAGGTGAAAACTTTTTTTTTTTAATTTCAAAGTAAATGTGACTATTAGAAGTGTGAGGGAAGAAAGTATATAAGACAGATATTGACTTAAGGTTGGAAACAACTGTCAAGCAATACATCTGTCTGCCCCTTCACTGGAAATATTCAAGCTGGATTTGACAGCCTACCCCCAACCCCACTCCCACCTTGTTTTATAACTGTAATTATTTTAAACAGTTTTCAACCACATTAACTATTGGGTTTTTGTTAGATTATTTTTTCCTTAATAGACTACTTTAGTACAACTAAGATGAGAGGGAGGAGGTCTCCCTCTTCTGGGCTTTGATCTTCCATAGATCAAACTCCCAACTTCTTGCTCTCCAGAACATAGCTATCAGCTTAGCCAGTTGGCCACGTTGGCCAGACCCTCAAACATGATGGCCTCAAGAGGCTTTTTCTGCCCTGGAGGAGGAACTTCTTCAGAAATTTTTGTTCTTAAAATTTGTTTAATGTTTATTTTTGAAAGGGGTGGGGGTGCGGGGGAGAGAATCCCAAGCAGGCTCCGTGCTGTCAGCATAGAGCCCAGTGAGGGGCTCAGACTCAGCAGTCACAAGATCATGACCTGAGCCGAAATCAAGAATCAGACACTAAACCAACTGAACCACCCAGGCATCCCAGAAGTTTTTATTCTTAATTATATTTTTTGTTGTTGTTTTTGTTTGTTTGTTTGTTTATACTGTTTAAAATGTCTTCAGGAGTCAGCATTGCCCCTAATGGTTCAGGGACAGTGCAAGTGAGGATTGTATCATTGCTAGGTATTGTATGCTGTTGATGAGCACAGTGCAGTTTCTCTTGGGTCTTGGTGCAGAGCAGTTTATTACTAAATGCATTGTAGACCACACAGATGACCCTAGTTTGCCCATTGTTTGGACGAATGCTCATTACTGTACTCTGGGTGGAAAGAAGAAATGCAGAGGCAGTGCTATTATACACTCCTGTCCATCCCTCTGCAAGTTTTTGAAGGTGAGGATATGTACATAGGTGACCAATATATAGAGCTTCTTTGGCGAATCTTTGTATTAATGGTGTTTTCTGAACAAACATACCCATATGTGGTAGGGTACATTCCTGTTTCTTCAAACCAGACAGCTTTGTTGAACGTGTTAGCAGTGCACACGTCTAGTATTTCCATCTCCTTCACAGTGAGTTTTTTAGATCACTTAATATGTGGGGTTCGTGTTCTATGGTCATGTTTGTGAATATTGATAGTGTATCCTCTGGTCAGCTCTCTCTTTTTTTTTTTTTTTTAATTTTTTTAATGTTTATTTATTTTTGAGACAGAGACAGAGCATGAACAGGGGAGGGGTAGAGAGAGAGAGGGAGACACAGAGTCCGAAGCAGGCTCCAGGCTCTGAGCTGTCAGCACAGAACCCGACGTGGGGCTTGAACTCCGTAGCCATGAGATCATGGCCTGAGCCGAAGTCGAACACTCCACCAACTGAGCCACCCCAGGCACCCTGTGGTCAACTGTCTTTTTGATAGCAGAACGGCTTTCTTTTTTTTTCTCTTTGCTGGAGCCACGCCGCATGGGACCTGGTAGAGGAGGAAGAACAAGAGGGATTATTGACAAAATTCTTTTAAGGGTTTGCTCCTTTGAAAGGGATATTAAATTGTTTTCATCAATTGCACACAGTATCCAGCAGTGGTATAAGCCCCTTCTAAAGAACTAAAGTTCAGAAATGTGTACCTAAATTTACCTCTTTATTGCAAGTAACCGAAAGAAGGGTGACATTTGGCTAAACTACTCATCTGAATCAGAGGATAGAAAAAAGTTCAACTAGATATGATCAAGTAATTCAAAGGATATAGGGTAACACTTTGTTGGACTATGAACAAACAGTGTTCTAAGCCCAGTGACCATAAGGTTCACTGTGTGAGGAAAACCATGATGGACAAAAAGTTCTTTTCCCTCTCCAGGAGTGTTTGCAAGCAATAGTCAATACTATCATACTTAAAATGAAGGACGTGGAAGCCTCTAGGACAGGGATACATATCTTCATCTACTGTACGTATCTCTCTACCTGATCCATTTAGTAAGCACTTAATAAATAGAATTAGTGCTAGGCCATGAATTTTGTATGTTTTACAAACATCGTTTGATTCACTCTGTAAACGGTTCCTGTGATACACGTAAGAGATACGTATTATTTCTAGGTAGCACTAATTATCTCCTTATTTTTGGCAACATAACAAGGAATGTTAATAGGAAATTATGGAATAAACCCTTTGGGTTCTTCTGGTGATGGGTGGTGGTGATGATTGCACAGCAGTGTGAATATACTTAATACCACTAGACTGTTAAACTTAAAAATGGTTCACATGAGGGGCGCCTGGGTGGCTCAGTTGGTTAAGTGTTCGACTTTGGTTCAGGTCATAATCTCATGGTTCGTGAGTTCGAGCCCCACATCAGGCTTTGTGCAGACAGTTCAGAGCTTGGAGCCTGCTTCAGATTCTGTGTCTCCCTCTCCCCCTCCCTGGCTCTAGTGAGAGCTCTGTCTCTCTCAAAAATAAACAAAACATTTAAAAAAATGGTTAGGATGATAAATTTATGTTATGTATATTTTGCCACATTAAAAAATAAAATCAAACTTTTTTTTTATAACCCCCCCACACACCACCCCTTAAAAATACTTTGGGTACAATTTGGACATGAATAATAGCATAGATGTCTAAATAATTATGTAGATGGGTGCTTGTGAAATACTTTCATGCACATTTCTCTATTCACTTATCTCACTTATTTACAAAAAGAGCTGTGGCATAGACAATTTGTATTATTTAGAATCTTGTAAGGAAAAATGATATCAGGACAGGTGATTCAGATAAACTTATTTCTTTTGTCCTCAGGAATACAGTTTTGTTGTCCAGTCTCTTATGCTGCACATGTTCCTCTAATACCAGTTAGCTCAACAATAGTGATTGCTCACTGTGGGGTGGTGGTGGGGGGAATGATGCCAGTATTACGTGGAAGTTGTCCTGATTCTTTTATGATTTTTCCTTGCCAAAGGGGACTGGAGTAGTGAGAAAATAATTAAAAATCTTCAGGGGCGGCTGGGGGGCTCAGTCAGTTAAGCAGCGGACTTCAGGTCATGACCTTGTGGTTCGAGGGTTCCAGCGCCGCATCAAGCTGTCTGCTGTTAGCGCAGAGCCCCCCTTCGGATCCTCTGTCTCCCTCTCACTCTGCCCCTCCTCTGTTTTTTCTCTCCCAAAATAAATAAGCTTAAAAAAAAAAAAGAATTAAAAATCTTCAACAGGGAGGCACAAAGGCTTTAGTGCTTGGCTGCTATACATGCAAGAGCCCTTTCAGCTCCATAAGACAATTTAAAATAGAGTGTCTGCAACCTATGCTTCCCTTCTAAGAGAGGTGTACCCAGCCTTGGACAGCTCTTAGCTAGTGGCAGGTTACATTTCCTTCTGGAGCCCCAACGCAGAGACCCACTCCAGATTGTATTGTCTCAGCACCCACAAGCCAGCAATCTATTCTGTTATTTTTGTGCATTTTTACTGTTATTTGTGTGCATTTTTAGTATCCCTTGAGGTAGTAGCCAGCCACTCTGAGTGGCTTATATGCTAATATAACAGTTACAGTTTGTTTTGTCTCTGATAAAGTTATATAGTGTTTCTGTAAGCCTGTTATTTTTGGTGTATAATTTTACATAGAGGATTTTTTTTTTTAGGAACTCATGTTATAGCAGAATTGTCTATACTTTTTCATAATATTAATCAAATTATAGTGGTCCATTCTGCATATTAGTGACTAGTTCTTTCTGATTTTTGTCAGTTCATAAAAAGAAGTAGGTGACTGCAAGGGCCTAGAAGTAAGGGCCAAATTCAGACCTCAGCTTTTCAGAGCTAGACAGTCCTTAGGATGATTTCATTTTTTAAACAACAACAGATTTCTTGCTGTTAGTTCACATTCCTAAGAGTATTTCAGGGAGTATCTCCTAGTAACTTGCCATATTGATTGTTTTCTTTGTTCATGGGTGATGAGCCTGAGAGATAGCCAAGAGAGAAGAAACCATACTCCAAAGAGTGAAACTGTGAAAACTACTTCCCTAGTAAATCTTCGCTTATCTTTCATACCCCAGTGTTTCAGAAGCAATTCGTTCTTCTTTACTAATCTAGACCATGGTTAGCAAGTTTTTTTTTGTGAAGGGCTAGATCGTAAACGTTTTGGGCTTTGGGTACCACATATGTCTCTACCACATATTTTACTTCTTTTTTTCTTCTCTTTAAAACAGTTTGTTTTAATTACTCTATAGAAATGTGAAAATCTTTTTACATATTCACAGCCTTACCAAAAACAAACTGCTGGCCAGATTTCATTGTAGGCCATAGTTCACCATTCCTTGATTTAACTATTTTTAACTAAAATACTAATTAAAATCCACTGGTAACTCACCTAAAATCATTTTTTTTCTCCTTTGATAGGTGAAACATATAGGAGAAGAAGTCATTTGTGACATTACTGTCAGTCATTTAACAAGCTCCCACCCCTGGATGTTTGTTATTTCTTTTTTGCTTTAAGTTAAAATTTCCCATGTCCAGACTTAAAGAATAATAGAAAAAAATTACTTCCAAGTATAACCATGACTAGATACAAGGTTAAACTGTGGGTTAATTTGAAAAGTTTTTCAGATTCTATCAAGGTATTTCTGACTTTAATACATTGGGTACAAATCAGTCTTAAGGAAATAAGCCAGAGAAATAGATGTAGCAGCTCTTCTTATATGGGAAGTCTTAGTCTTCAGAGAAATAGAAAAAAGTACCTTTTTTGCAATAATCTACTGTTTTCAGTTATTCATAGTTAGGCCTGCTTTAAAGAATTTAAACTAAAAGCCCTATAGTTTCTATATACCTGATTATTAAGGGCATTAATACTAAAAAGACCTACCTATAAAGTTGTACTTTAGTATCACTTCTGCTAAATCACAGGATAGTCTTGATCTATCTATAAATGGAGTTGAGTAATAGTAACAGCCTGCCTTTATTGAGCACTGTTCCTCTGTACTGGGCCCTATGATATGCACAAATTATTTTATTTAATCCTGACAAGAATCTTATGAGATAGATGCATTTATTGACCTTGTTTTACTGATACTAATGTGTTTTCCATGTCTGTAGTTTTATCATTTCAAGAATGTTATATAAATGGAATCTATGGGGCACCTGGGTGGCTCAGTCGGTTAAGCGACCGATTTCAGCTCAGGTCACGGTCTCGCGGTCCGTGAGTTCGAGCCCTGCGTCAGCCTCTGTGCTGACAGCTCAGAGCCTGGAGCCTGTTTCCGATTCTGTGTCTCCCTCTCTCTCTGACCCTCCCCTGTTCATGCTCTGTTTCTCTCTGTCTCAAAAATAAATAAACATTAACGAATAAATAAATAAATAAATAAATAAATAAATAAATAAATAAATGGAATCTATAGTACTTACCCTTTGGAATTGGCTTTTTTTTTTTTCCATTCAACATAATTCCCTTGAGATTAATCCAAGTGTTGCATGTATCCTTAGTTTGATCCTATGTATTGCTGAATATAATTCCATCATGTGGATGTTCCACAGTCTGTTTAACCCTTCTGTTGAAGGACATTTGGATTGTTGTTTCCAATTTTTGGCTATTATGAATAAAGATGCTTATGAACATTCATATGCATGTTTTGTGTCAACATAAGTTTTCATTTTATAAATATAATTTTGTGTAAATATATCTCTCTGTTCTATTGAACATTTAGGGTTGTTTTTTTTTTCTAATGTTTTGCTCTTGTGAGTAATGTAGCAGTGAACAGCCTTGTACTTGTTTTGTCCACATTTGTGAGTATATCTGTGGGATATAGACCTGTAAAGTGGAATTGCTGGGTCTTTTAGAATGTGCATGTTTAACTTTACTAGATATTGCAAAATCGCTCTCCAAACTGGTTATACTAGTCTGTATTTTTACGAGAAGTGTAAAAAGTTCTTGTTTTTCATAATTTTACCAGCACTTGTTATTGTTAAGCTTTATAATTTTTCCCAGTCTGATGGATATGAAATGGTATTTGCTGATTTAAATTTGCCTTTTCCCAATTATAGTGACATTAAGCATTTTGCTTAAATTCTTAAATTTAAGAATTTAAGAATGTAAATTACCTCTTCATATCTTTGGAACCATTTACTGATTCTTTTTTAGAGATTCTTTATATATTTTAGGTATTTATCTTTTATTTATTTATTTTTTTAATGTTTGTGTATTTTTGAGAGAAAGAGAGAGAAACCAGGAGAGAAATGGTATGTGAGTGGGGAAGAGGCTGAGAGAGAGGGAGAGAATCTGAAGCAGGTTCTGGGCTCTGAGCTGTCAGCACAGAGCCTGACGCAAGGCTCAAAGTCATGAACCGTGAGATCATGACCTGAGCCGAAGTTGGACATTTAACCTGAGATGCTCCTAGATATTTATATTTTAAGAAGCTTTTATTACAGAAAAGTTACATCTTCAAAAGTAGAAAGAGTAGGGGCATCTGGGTGGCTCATTCAGTGACTCTTGGATCTGCTCAGGTCATGATCTCACAGTTCGTGAGTTAAGTCCCACATCAGGCTCTGCACTATCAGTGCAGAGCCTGTTTGGGATTCTCTCTCTCTCTGCCCCTCCTCCACTCACAGGCAGTGTTCTCTCTCTCTCTCTCTCTCTCTCTCTCAAAATAAATAAACTTTAAAAAGATGAATAAGTAGAAAAAGTCGTACGTTGAACTGCCTTGAACTCATCACTCAACATTGTAATATTGTTCTTCTACGACCATTTTTCCCCCACCCCATGATTTTATATAGCCAATCCAATGTCATTTCATCTGGGAATTTAAAAATATAAACATAATACCATTCTCACACCACTCTTTACAAGAAAAACAGCATTTTCTTAATATAATTGGAAATTGAGCATTTATCTTGCCTTTTTCTAATGAACTGTATCTCAGGCTCCCTAAGTGGTTGAAGCGGGGATGTTTCTCTGTATAGAAGTATTCCAGCTAAAGCAAAACAAGAAGGAAGGATAGAGTGTCACTGTTTTGCAACCCCTGAGGAGTTAATGGATCAAGGCAGTGATCATTAATGGTTGCCACTGTCACAGAAGGAGAGACGTTACAATTAGACTGATGTAGTATAATGGTGATATAATACACTAAATGCTTTATTAATACATTATTCACTTAAAGACATGTGAATTATATGGTATATAGATGATACCCTGACAAAGGTGTTGAAAGAAAAAGAAGTAAACACAGGACTCACTGGCCCAGATCTCTAATCACTATTCCCTTTTCAAGTGGGCACAAGTCTTTTGTGAATTGATCTGAGTTCACAAATAAATTGACAGATTATATAAATGGAGGGAAACAGAATGTCTAGATTTATTTTCAAAAGGCAGAACACACTCACTTGTGAGAACTTTTCTGATGATGCTATTTCAGTGTGATTGGCCAAACTGAAAACTGTGTCTCTTCATCCTCTCCCTGTGAATCTAGATCAGAGTTTCTTACCTTCTTGCTAACCTGACTCATTGCATCCTGATTTCCTGGGTCCACCCCCCCCCCCCCCCCCGCACCTCCTTTTGTAATTTCCAACACCCTGAAAAGAAAGCTCATGCCCATTGAGAGTCACTTCCTTTTCCCACCCCCAGCCTTACGCAAACACTAATCTTTTTCTCTATATGTCTTTTTTGAACATTTCACATAAATAAAATTATACAATATGGAAAAAAAAAAAAGAAAAGCAAAAATAGACTATAGTTGGGTTGCAGAGGCACCAAAATGAGCATCTCCCTCTACAGTCAGAGTCATTTAGGAAAAACGGTCTTTGGCACAGGCCCCATGCTCATAAATATTTTGGGATAAAGCAGTTCCCAGGCCCTGGCATGGGCTTCCACAGCAGAACAGCTTGTCCATAGTACTTGCAGGTACAAGGAGAGGCCCGAGTCAGACCCGTGGCCAGTCTTTGCTTGCCACCAGAAGCTCAAACAATGAAGAAAATCACATTCCAGGTCTCCTCCCCACTGTGTTGCCTCTGGAATGCCACCTCCTTCCCCCCATCCTGGAAGGAGTCACTTTACACTGAAGTCCAGGGACGAATGGGGCACCATTCACCACCCTTAACCCCTCATGATGCCTCCAGCCTATATGGACTCCACTGCATGTACAACCCTATCCATGTGCTGGTAGCTGAGGATGGGGTTTAGGGGTGGGGTTTCATTCTCTAGATCCTAAAAACAAAAGGAGAGAACCAAAAATTCTGAACTTCCTGATGGAGGTTTGTTTCTTAGTACCTTCTAAAAGTGACTGTGAGGATGTTTATTGTTACTAGAGTCATTATGGATCATGAACTTACATATATTTTTATTAGGATTTAATTCATTGCATTATTATCCTTATTGATATTCATATTCATCCCTTTCTGGCCTGTAGGAAAAAACATTCAGGTTAGCTTTTAAGTCCTTTTGACATGGCTGTACCGTACCCAAAAGCAAGAAAACTAAGATGTTATAGGCTCACCTTTTGTATTTCCTGGCTCAGATCTGAAAGCATCCATTTCTCCAGGGAGTTTATGTTCCTTTTAGTGGCATATTCTGGTTGGAGACTACAATCTGGACACTAGGGATGTTCACTGCTACTGGGTTGGCCAGCTTCTCTAAGACTTTTTAGTGGACCTCACAGGGAAATACGTACTTTTACAATTTGAAAGGTAAAATACATATCAGTTTTTTCCTAATATTTCTTACTTAAATCAAGACTACAGGGTCTTAATTTTACAAACTTAAAACCTTCACATCTATCAGTTCTCAAGGGTGGCCACATAATTACCTTGTTTTATCCTACCTTGCACCACAATAGTCTCAGAATAATAATGCCAACACGTGTACCAATAATATAATTATCAAAAACAGTTTGAAGTTTTTTTGGTTTGTAGGTTGGTTCATTTTTGCTTTTGGTCTTAAGAGTATTTCCCACTAGAAATTTCATTTTACTATATTTTAAAGATACTTGTAATAGAACCCAAATGACAGTTGGCTTTGTTTGTTGCATTTAATTTTGTTCTTAAGGATTTTGTTCCAAGATTTTATTTTGTTTCATATTATGTAAAATTGGTTCTAAAAGTCATATCTAGTAGCAGTCTCTTACTCGACACATCCCCAAAGGCAAGGGAATTAAAAGCAAAAATGAATTACTGGGACCTTGTGAAGATAAAAAGCTTCTGCACAGCAAAGGAAACAACCAACAAAACTAAAAGGCAACCAACGGAATGGGAAAAGATATTTGCAAATGACATATCGGACAAAGGGCTAGTATCCAAAATCTATAAAGAGCTCACCAAACTCCACACCCGAAAAACAACCCAGTGAAGAAATGGGCAGAAAACATGAATAGACACTTCTCTAAAGAAGACATCCAGATGGCCAACAGGCACATGAAAAGATGCTCAACGTCCCTCCTCATCAGGGAAATACAAATCAAAACCACACTCAGATATCACCTCACGCCAGTCAGAGTGGCCAAAATGAAGAAATCAGGAGACTATAGATGCTGGAGAGTATGTGGAGAAATGGGAACCCTCTTGCACTGTTGGTGGGAATGCAAATTGGTGCAGCCGCTCTGGAAAACAGTGTGGAGGTTCCTCAGAAAATTAAAAATAGACCTACCCTATGACCCAGCAATAGCACTGCTAGGAATTTACCCAAAGGGTACAGGGGTACTGATGCATAGGGGCACTTGTACCCCAATGTTTATAACAGCACTCTCAACAATAGCCAAATTATGGAAAGAGCCTAAATGTCCATCAACTGATGAATGGATAAAGAAATTGTGGTTTATACACACAATGGAGTACAATGTGTGTATAATGGAGTACACACAGGGCAATGAGAAAGAACGAAATATGGCCCTTTGTAGCCACGTGGATGGAACTGGAGAGTGTGATGCTAAGTGAAATAAGCCATACAGAGAAAGACAGATGCCATATGTTTTCACTCTTATGTGGATCCCGAGAAACTTAACAGAAACCCATGGGGGAGGGGAAGGAAAAAAAAAAAAAAGACGTTAGAGTGGGAGAGAGCCAAAGCATAAGAGACTCTTCAAAACTGAGAACAAACTGAGGGTTGATGGGTGGGAGGGAGAGGAGGGTAGGTGATGGGCATTGAAGAGGGCATCTTTTGGAATGAGCACTGGGTGTTGTATGGAAACCATTTTGACAATAAATTTCATATATTGAAAAAAAATTAAAAAATAAAGATAAAAGTCATATCTATAAATGAAGCTATATTCAAAGAAGTCTAGTTGCTATCCATTTTCTGCCTCCCCTGCCCCAATTTCATTTTTTCCTTTCATAGTCAATGCTTTCTTAAAATCCTATGGTTTGAGATATTAATCTTTTATTCAGTGACTGGTAAGCAGACCCATGGAAGGAAAAAAGGCTAAGAAACAAACATATCCACCTACAGATATGTGGAAATTTGATGTGTGATCAGAGAGACATTCCAAGTCAGTGGGGAAAGGATGAAAAATTTTTATTATTTTTAAGGGAGAGAGTGTGAGCAGGGGAGGGGCAGAAGAGAAGGGGGACAGTGATCCAAAGTGGGCTCTGCACTGACAGCAGCGAGCCCAGTGTGGGACTTGAACTCAAGAAGCAAACCATGAGATCATGACCTGAACTGAAGTTTGACATTCAACTGACTGAGCCACCCAGGCACCCCAAGAATGAAAATATTTGATAAGTAGTGCTGGGACAATGGTTATCCATATGGAAGAACAACCAAATAAAGACTAAATATGAAACACAAAATATTAACATTTAAAAAAAAAAAGGATAACCTTATGACTTAAAGAATTCTTAAGGCAAAGAGAGAAACCATAAGGGAAAGGTTAATAAATTGTACTCTATTAAAACTTAAAATTTCTGTACAAGCAAAGAATCGTAAGAACAACCCACAGACTAGGGGCACATATAAATGCACTCCTTTCAGGCAAGTTGTGATAAAGGGAAAGTAGCATGTACTTCTGAACCCAACATACTTGGGTTCAAATTCTGTGTGACAAGGTGCAAACTAACTGAAACACCTCTAAAATCTCAATTTTATTTTGCAGTGAAGATACAATACCATCCTCTCCCGGGTTTTGTGAACATTAGAGAAAACGTATGTGAAGCATTCATTTGAGGATAATAGGAATTGCATCAGGGGTAACCATTGTTACAAGTAATTGTAATTCACAGTACTTACAAGCAACAACTGAATTAGGGTTTTATTAAGCTACTGAATACTAACTGGAAATGTTTAGGACTACAAACAAATCAAAGGAAAAATAAAGTTCTGCTTGAAACCTAAAATCTCAAAATAAGTTGTACTAATCCTCGGGGAAACATTTTTTACCAAGGATTAAGTGTATTAAACAGATACTTTTTATTATAAGGTTAGCAATTACGATTCAGATTAACTAAAGCAAAAAGGGAATTAGTGTAAGGATTCTTACAGAAATTTTTAATGTTTATTTATTTTGAGAGAGAGAATGAGATTGCGAGTTGAGGAGGAACAGAGAGGGAGGAAGAGAGAGAATCCCAAGCAGGCTCTGCACTGTCAGAGCTGAACCCTATGCAGGGCTCAAACTCAAAAACCGTGAGATCATGACCTGAGCTGAAATCAAGAGTCGGACACTTAACCTACTGAGCCACCCAAGTGCCTTTTGTAAGGATTCTTAATGCTTATAAACTAGAACTGGAATTCTTTTGCTTTTTTCCTTCTCATTTCTTTTTTTTTTTTTTTTTTCCTTCTCATTTCTGTTAACTCACAGCTTTGGTCTTCCATGGCCCATATTATAAATGGTACCTTTTCACTTGTTCCCATCATTAACACACATATTGCCTCTGTTGGGGGGGGGGTTGGTTTGGGTTTTTAGGTCTTTTAAATCACATGTTTTTATCAGGTTAATACGCTTATCAATAGGCTTAGTTGAGATTTTCTTCCCCTAATAAGGGCAGTCTTTATCCCATTCTGAGAGATAACTGCTTTTTTTTTAAATGTATGTCCGCCTCTTTTTTTATTATTTTTATTATTTTTATTATTTGTAACATTTTATTTTTTTGAGAGACAGAGAGACCGAGCATGAGGAGGGGAGGGGCAGAGAGAGAGGGAGACACAGAATCCAAAGCAGGCTCCAGGCTCTGAGCTGTTAGCACAGAGCCCAATGCAGGGCTCGAACCCATGCATGCAAGATCATGACTTGAGCTGAAGTTAGATGTTCAACTGACTGAGCCACCCAGGCACCCTGAGATAGCTACTTTTTAGAAAAATATATTCTCTCCTCTATTTAAAATGTTCTTCTTTTTACTTATCTACTCGACACACTTTCCCTGCCCCCCCCTTTTTTTTTTGGCTATAATTACATTATTAAATCAGTATTCAGTGTATACAGTATTATTCTGCAAATATTAGCAACTGAAACAAGTACTTAATGATTACATTTCCTTTCTTGCTTAGGTTTTTATTTTCAAAGGAGACAACTTCCTTATCTGTTTCTGTTTCTTTTTCTATGTGCCTTTCATTAATTCAATGCAAGTTCTCCCACAGAAGTATAACTCTTTTAATATGTTCAAACAGTCAAATAATCTGTTAATTTTATTTCTTTCATGGACATTTTTTCCTGGAACCATTAATTTTGCTGCTTTATTCTAGACTGGTTGCTCTTAGGCTTACTACATGATTGTCATCTGTCAACATCATCTTGGGAATTTCTTCGCTTCTCTCATGTGTTTGCTTCGCTCTTTCCTGGATTCCAGACTTCTCTTATGTTTAGATATACTCCATTCTAATGGAGCACACTTTCCAGTGGCTTTCTGAGAAAGGGTGTTTGGAAGGTGCATTTTTTTGGGTTCTTGCATGTCTGATAATATTTTTATTGTAGCCTCATACTTGATTGATAGTTTGGCTGGATAGAGGGTTTTAGGTTGTTTTGACTCTTGAACACTTAGGAATTTTGAACACTGTTGTCTTTAACATCTAGCGTTGTTGAGAATGCTGATGTTATTTATTTTTGCTATTATACTTTAAAATTTTAATTTTCTGTTCTCTAACTGTTCCTTTTATATAGTATCCTGTTTCTCTTCTACTTTCATGGATGCAGTAATATCTCTGTAAGGGTTATTTTTTTCTTTCTCTTCATTCTCATTGTTTTCTCTGAGTTTCTTTTTTTCATTATATTTGTTTTGCTGTCTTTTCTCAAATATCTGCATTACTTGACTGTCCCAGTTGTATTGGAATAAGATCATTTATGTGGTGGCTAACTTTTTTTTTTTTTGGCTTTTTGTTTTTCTTTTATTTTTTTTAATTTTTTAAATATTTATTTACTTTTGAGAGAGAGACAGAATGCAAGTGGGTTAGGGGCAGAGAGAGAGAGGGAGACACAGATCTGAAGCAGGATCCAGGCTCCGAGCTGTCAGCACAGAGCATGACACGGGGCTAGAACTCACAAGCCATGAGATCATGACCTGAGCTGAAGTCGGCCAACGAAGCCACCCAGGCACTCCTGTTTTGTTTTTCTTTTAAAGCGAGAGAGTGTGTGACCAGGGAAGAGGGACGGGGTGGAGGGAGAGAATCCGAAGCAGGCTCCATGCTCAGCAGAGTCCAACATGAGCCTCGATCCCACGACCCTGGGATCATGACCTGAGCCAAAATCAAGAGTGGGACACTCAATCAACTAAGCCACCCAGGCGCCCCTGTTTTTGTTTTTATAGCTGAGTTGGGAGGTGGGGATGGCAAGGTGAGATGGCAGTGGATGGCAGTGCTGGCAGATTTCATGATTCAACACATAGCCTGTTGCTTACCCTTTCTCATTTGGTATGGAGGCTTTTACTTTCCCTCGGTATATGCCTGGTGCTCCAGAGCCCACAGGCTCTCTGGATCGGCCTTTGCAGATTAATCTGCCAGGCTTCTACCATTTGGGAGAAAAACTATTTGGTTACCTACACTGGACAAGAGAAGGATCTAATTCTCCATATAAAGATTTTTAACTAATTTTCCTATTTTCAGAAGTGTTTTACCCCTTCTTTCAGAGAGTAACCATTGATCTCAACTCTTAATAAGTCTTTAGATGGATAGGGGGAGTTTTCCTGCTTCAAGTTGTTTTCTCTCTACCTGCCTCCCCCACTGCCCTGCCCTGACTGTTTTATATCTCAGTGTTCTCTTGTCTGCTAAGCTGTAGCTTTTGTAAGTCTGAAAATTTGATTGATAATTCTTACCTCCTTGTTCTCATCACCTCTGAAGATAAATGCCATTGGAAGAAAAAAAACAAACAAACATTGCTCTGCTTTTATTTTGGAATTTTTGGACACATATTTGTGTTCGTTCTGCCTTATTTAACCAGAAGCAGTCTTTGTGTTCACATTTCTGTTACAAAAGCTTTAAACCCTGTTCTATTTCATAGGTCACTGGTTACCAATGGGTTAGGTGTTTAGGGTCAGTTACTCTAACCCTGTGGAATGGAATGTCACACGGTATCAAACATGGCATAGGAGGGTTCACAGACAGATACCGTGATTAATATCTATAAATAACAAGGATAGGTTTATGTGAAGAGTTCTAAATTCACAGAATTAAGATAGGGAAATTATCCATGTTTGTTTTACTATGTTTTTACAAGGCTGGGAATTTAAAGTGCTCTCATTTAACTTATATTCAGTGTGTTAGAGAGTACTTACACCACATGTGCTATTGCATCGTAGTTATGCAAATAACCAGAGAGAATAGGGTGAGTGGAATAAACTGAACAGAGAATATGTATGATCTTAGAGGCTGTATGATGGAGACTGCAGTATAGAAGACAGAATGTTCTGAAGTCAAAACAAACATTGCCGGGACACCTGGGTGGCTCAGTCGGTTAAGCGTCCAACTTCAGCTCAGGTCATGATCTCATGGTTCGTGAGTTCAAGCCTCGCGTTGGGCTCTGTGCTGACAGCTTGGAGCCTGGAGCCTGCTTTGGATTCTGTGTCTCCCTCTCTCTCTGCCCCTCCCCTGCTCATGCTCTGTCTCTCTCTGTCTCAAAAATAAATAAAACATTAAAAAAAAAATTAAAAAAAAACAAAAACATTGCCACTTATAAATTGTTAAGCATAGCCTGCAAATTTTGCTTAGGAGGACAAAAAACAACATTCTTTTTTCTTTTATACTTTGGAACCAATTGAGAAACAGACACGGATACTAATAAAAATGGTGTTGGAAGACAAGACATAGATACGTGACCTCAGTGGACTTTCTCATATTTAACCCCTGAATTAGACAAGCTTACCCACCATTGTTTGGGCACTGGTTGGAGACAAAGCAGGCCTCCGCATACAAGGACAGAATTGCTTACCATGTAGTAGAGGGCTGACTAGAATGCCCCTCTTCAAGAGAAGGAAGAAGCACAAGAGATTATGCTCTCAAAGATATTGAACTGATTAGGTCCTCCTTGCAAATTCATCTAAGTCACGCCTTCCTTGGCTGAGGAGAAAGTACAGGGGTAGGGAGAAGCTGAAAGTATTTTTCCTGTACTTTTCCCTCCTGAAGATTTGAGTGGAAATGTGGGGAGCACATATTTCCCCTTAACACAAAATATATAATAGACATAATATTATGTAGTAGTAATATTCATATTCATAATAGTATCATGAAGTAATGGGCAGTAGCTAGCCCATCATTATGTGCCGCATTGAATTGCATGCCACTCGTTTTGTATCATGGTCGGTAAAGTCTTTTAATCTGAAAACTTCTTGCCATTTATTTATTAGCTCTGAGAAATTTTCTTGTATTACTACTTCTGGATTCTTCATATTTTCATTGCACTATATAACTATGCCTGTCAGATACTTGCATGTGAATATATCCAGGTAAAAGGGAATCTAAGGGACTTTGAAAGGTACCTTTAACCAGAAGTAATTTTTGAGAGAGAGAGAGAGAGAATGAGAATGAATCCCAAGCAAGCTCTGTGCTGACAGTGCAGCAGAGCCCAATGTGGGGCTCAATCCCATGCACTGTGAGCTCATGACCTGAGCTGAAATCAAGATGCTTAATGGACTAAGCCACCCAGGCGCACCTCTCCTTACCCTTTTAAAAACGTATCTTTGGGGCACCTGGGTGGCTCATCAGTTGGGCATCTGACTTTGGTTCAGGTCATGATCTCATGGTTGGCGAGTTCAAGCCCCATGTTGGGCTCTGTGCTGAAAGCTCTGCTTCGGATTCTCTCTCTCTCTCTCTCTCTCAAAAATAAATATGTAACAATTTAAAAAATAAATAAAAACGTATCTTTGTGCACTATATAAAAATAATCTGTGCACTTGAAAGAGTATATATGTATACATATATATTCTATTTATGTTTTTTAAAAATAAGTGCACATGTACACTGTTTTGTACCTTAGCTTTTCTCACTTTTTGTTAAGATAGGTGTCTTTCCCTATCAGTATACATACATCATTATCATTCATTTTTAGGGCTTCAGTCTATTCCATGTATGTACAAACCATTATATACAGTATTTCTGTATTCCCACATACATTGCTTGTTTTTATATTTTTTACTTCTTACAGTGTCACATCTAATATTCTTGTATGTGTATATTTGTCTGTTTGTATATTTATACGATAAATTCCTAGAAATAGAATTGCCAAGTCCAGGAGTAGGTGTCTTTAATTGAACTAAATACCAGTTTTAATTTCCTCCTCATGGTGTTTGAGATTTCCTTCCCCCATTCATTCCAAAATAGCATACCATCAAGTTTTAGATCTTTGTCTGTCAGATAAGTGAAATATATCTTGTTGCTGTGTTTGCATTTATTTAATTCGCTTTATGGCTTCTGAGCTTATACCTACCCAAACATTTTTCCCCTTGCATTTTCTTCTAGCATTTTTCGCATTTTATTTTTTACTATAAAATTTTGTTAAATACATCATTTATTGGTATTAGGAATGAGGTAGAATTCTAACTTAAGTTTTAAAAGGTAACTAGTATGTATAATCCCTTTTTATTAATAATCTCCTTTATCCTCAGTGATTTGAAATACCATTCTTATGATACATACACTTTGCACTTGAGTTTATTTCTAGATTCTTAATTTTCTTAGATAGCTTCTCATTATATTACCAAACTACCATGTTGATAAATACATAACATCTTTTTTTAATAATTGCTACTATTTTGGCATATATTTCATGATGTTCTATTTTTGATTTTTTAAATCTTAATTCCAGTATAGTTAACATATAGTGCTTTATTAGTTTAAGGTGTACAATATAGTGACTCACCAATTCCATATATTACTCAGTGCTCATCCAAATAAGCGTACTATTAATCCCCTTCACCTCTTACACCCATCTCCCACCACCTCCCCTCTGGTAACCATCTGTTTTTCTCTATAGTTAAGGGTCTGTTTTTGGTTTGTCTTTCTCTTTTCCCTTTTCCTTTGTTCATTTGTTTTTTTTCCTAAATTCTACATATGAGTGAAATCATATGGTATTTGTCTCTCTGACTGTCTTGTTGCAGTTAGCATTATACTGTCTAGCTCCATCCATGTTGTTGCAAATGACAAGATTTCAGTTCTTTTTATGGCTGAATAATATAATTATATAATTATATATATATATATATATATAATTTATATATATAGCACATCTTGTTTATCTCTTCATCTATCAATGGACACTTGGGCTGCTTCCATACTTGGCTGTTGTAAATAATGCTGCAATAAATGTAGGGGTATTTGAATTAGTGTTTTTGTACTGGGGTAGATACCCAGTAGTGCAATTACTGGATCATAGGGTAGTTCTGTTTTTAACTTTTCGAGGAATCTCCATACTGTTTGCCACAGTGGCTCCACCAGTTTGCATTCCCACCAACAGTGCAAGAGAGTTCCTTTTTCTTCACATTCTTGCCAACACTTGTTGTTTCTTGGGTTTTTTATTTTAGCTACTCTGACAGATGTGTGGTGATCTCTCATGTGGTTTTGATTTGTATTTCCCTGATGATGACTGATGTTAAGCATCTTTTCATCTGTCTGTTGGACATTTGTATGTCTTCTTTGGAGAAACATCAGTTCATGTCTTCTGCCCATTTTTTAATTGGATTATTTGGTTTTTTGGTGTTAAGTTGTGTAAGTTCTTTATATATTTTGGATACTAAGTCTTTATTGAATATGTCACTTGCAGATATCTTCAGTAGGTTGTTGTGATCCTCTGTTTTTAAAATAGATTAATTTTAGTTACTGCTTTTACTGTTCTGTTAAACTTTAATTCACATCTATGAATTCAGATTTTATTTTTTCTTACACTGTGCTTCCAGTCTCCGAAACCAATTTTTTGTTTTTGTTTTTGTTTTTTTATTTGAGTATAGTTGACATACAATGTATGTTACATTAGTTTTGGGTGTACCCTGAAACCAATTTTTAGATGTCTGCTCATGAGCTTCTCTTTGGTCAATGCGTTGTGATTTAGTAGTATTCTGTGGTCAAATATAAACACACTGTAACTCCATAATTTCTCCTCAGTTTGAAGAATTTTTCTTTTCTTTTCTAGCCTTTAATCTAGACAACGAGCAACCAGATTATGATATGGATTCAGAAGATGAGACCTTATTAAATAGACTTAACAGAAAGATGGAAATTAAGCCTTTGCAATTTGAAATTATGATTGACAGACTTGAAAAAGCCAGTTCTAATCAGGTACTGTACCCTTGTAAAAATGTCTCCTGTCTTAAAGTTAATCCAGTTAGTAGCTTTATTTTACATTTTCTTTAGACCTGAGTATATTGCCTTTTAAATTTCCCTGACATCTTAGAATTTCTGTTTACAGTATTCCTTGAACTGAATAATTCAGCATAATTTCTTTGAATAGGAGTATGAATAGTACTATTCTGACTTCTTGTTTGGATATAAAAATAATACTAGCTGCAATAGTATTTAATACCTTCTCGATCCTTTTCATAGGACTATATTTGCTTGGTTGGGTCTTTAAGGCAGATATCTTATACCAAATCTGGCTTAGTTAAGCTCATTTATTAAGGTACTCATTATCATTTTAGTTTTACGTATATATTACTTAAAATTTTAAGTGAAGAAAAAATTATTCGCAAAGAAATAATTTTTTTAGTGGGTCATTCTAAATATGGTATAGAGAATTTAAAAGGGTATGGTCTTTTTGGAAAGCAATTAGGCAGCATATGTCAGGAACCTTAAAATGCGTGTACCTTTTGATTTAGTAATCCTACCTCTAGGAGTCATTCTCAAAAAAAATAACTGGTAAAAATGTCAGGTTTTTGAACAAGGATGTTCAGAATGACTTATGAGTTGTCTGTAGGGTAAAATATCACATAGCCATTAAAAATAATTATTTTGAATATTAACAGAAATTGCTCATTATATAATGTTAGATTTCAAAAAAGGATACAGAATTGTTTAAGTGCAAAACTCTGAGATTCATTTAAAGTGTTTACATTTATATGTGCACATTGAATAAAAGATCAAGAAAATCCAGCAAAATACCACTATTGGTTCTATTTAAGTGATAGGATTATTGGTGATTACTATGTTCTTTATTCTGTTTCTGTTTTCCAAATTTACTATAATGAGCATGTATAGATTGTTGTAATTAGATTTTAAAAATAAATTGTTTTAAAAAATAATTGCTTGGTGTATCTGTGTGGTGTATTAATATATTAATTGTTATTAATGTAGTAAGAAGTTAGAGATAAAAGTAAACATTTTATAGTAGACTGTTAACACTTTTCAGTAGTTTACCCATTACAAATTCATTGTTTTCCTTTACCTCCCAACTAAAGTCCTTTAAATCCTTAAGGCATTACCAGCTATTCAGAACATTTTTCAAAACTTTTCCATTGTGAAATGCCTACTGCATATTTAGCCTTTCTTCCAGTCTTTTCCCCCCATTTGGATGGAAAGTAATATTTGATGTGCAATCAAAAAAAGTACATTGGAAACCGAATGTTGTAAAATTCAACTTAGTTGGTTTTTTGAAAGACCATCTTTTTTTATTGGAAATTTGTTTTAATTATCAAATTGAATATTGAAAATATTCTTATTAGTGCTCACAGTTTTTCTAAGATTTTGAAATCTTAGATTTCATACCTACTGGCATCAGGTATAGGTTCATTTTTCTTCTTTATATGCAAACTTCTAGCAATCTTAGGTTCAGTCTTTATTTTGGTATATCTGCTATTTTTCATGATTACTCAAAAATTACTCTTGGTGGCTGAAGTTATATCCTCAGAAGCCTTCAATGCTCTGTTCTGTAATTTGCTTTCTTTCATTTCAGTCAGTAATTACTTAGTGCTTAGGTGAACAAGGGAGGTGACAGAAGTTCTGCCCTTGGGGAGCTTCTCATCTAAGTGGGGCAGGATAAACAAAACACACGTGAACAGTAATACACTTAACTGTCCACATACAATCAACACTATCCTTTTTTAGTTCTTTTTGTTCAGTGACAAGCTTCAAAGCCCTAAAATTGGGTAGGCTCAGAGCATAGTAGCACCTGCTTTTGGCAGTGTAGACAAAGGTAGAAGTTTGCCTTAGGGACAAGATAATGGTCCTGTTATTAGAACTAAGGATTAAAGATACCAAAGGCTCTTCTCATTCCAGGTACCTGAACTATGGATTCACGGATTTCTTTATTTTTCCTTTTTGGCAGCTAACATAGTAGCAGATCTCAAGGCAAGGAATCAAGTTTGTGGTTAAAGCAATATTTATTAGGTCGACAGAGAAAAGACATAAAAGATAGACTGAGACAAAGCTTCTGCTCCCATCATTCTGTGGAGACTACTGCAATGAAGTCATTATTGAAAATTCCTGTTGCCAAATGCTGTGATTAATTTCAGTCCTCATTCATTTATTTTAATTGAGCTCTTTATTTCTTGAAACACCTCACCTTTGCTCTTTTGAATATACTTCATTCTCTTCTGATTTTTTAAATTATTTTCTTTGACCATTCCTTCTAATTGTCTTCTACTGAGTCCTTTTCATTAATTTCTGCAAACATCAGGGTTTCTTGAAATTCTGTTCTTGATATTCTTACCTTATGTATTTTGGGATAATATCACCTTAGCAAGCATTTTTCTGAGGGTAATAATACATATATCTTTACCCTTGACTTCCTTCTCAAGCTCCAGGACTTTCTTTTTTCTCTTTTCATGTTGCCTGTTGGCTTCTCCACCTAGATAGTCCCCAGACCTCTCAAGTTTAGCTTTTCTGACTTACTCTCTTAACTCCACATGATCCTGTACTGTATTCCTCATCTCTCCAGTGACTCCCAAAACTCACAATGATGTGGGGTTTTTTTAATCCCTTCAGTCCCTAAATTTCTAATTCTCACTCTTCTTTTTCCACCTGTATATTGCTTGAATATTTCATCTTTAATTATCTCTTCTCTCACTTCTTCAGTCTTTCTGCCTTTGCCCAAAAATATGTCATGGGTCCCTATTTCCAAGAGAAGCCTTTCATTCGACCTCATATTTCTCTATAAAATACTACCCAGTGTCTTTCCTCTTTTTTTTTTTTTTTTTTTTTTTTTGGTCACCAGTTAAATTTTTAAAAGATTAGCTGTATTGTTTAACTCTTACCCATACTACAATCCATTTCAGTTTACTGAAATTGCACCCAGGGCACCATTGACCTTCTCATTGTCATCCATCCATTTCAGCCTGTATCCTACTAAATGTCCCTAGAGTAGTGGGTGCTGTTGACCTCCACATTTCTTGAGTCTTGTCTTCTTTCTTCATCTTCTCTTTCGTGTTTCCTCTACATCGTGTTTGTTGCTGTTTCCCTCAATATCTGTCCTCAGAATTTATGCTTGTATCTTAAGCTATCAACACAGGCACTCCCAGATGGAGTATTTTATGATTCTCTCATATATTTTAATGCACTAATATTCAGTTCTAAAGTTCTTACGTTCACTTATTGTTTAAATTGTATTTGCCTTGCGTCCATTGCCATATTGTAAGTTTCTGTAGGTAGTGGTTTTATCAGTTTTTTTCCTGTCTTCCCCACAAGCTATATAACACAACAGTGGACTGATACGAGTTGATTATTAACTACTTATTGCTTAATTGGCTATATTGAAAAACATTAATTTTATGCATAATTTATTCATTTGTGTATTATAAATGTGTTTATTGAAATTGCTAAGCCATAAATCTGTATGTAAGCAAACTAAATGATCTTTGTCTTCATGGAGCTAGTAGTAGTCTAGAAGAAAAGCCCACTAGTAGAATAATTTTTAATCTCCTCACCTCCGGGCCCCCAAAGTAAGGAAACCAAACAACTCAGAGCTGTCTTAAAAATAATAAATTTTACCACAGACCTTTTTATCAAGTAAATAGTGGTCTCCACTGCTTTCTGGTAGAAAGTGTTAAATGGCAGAAGTTTTTTCTTAAGATACAAAAGTAGTAAGATTCTGATTTTGTGGATATTTAATCATGTGTCATAATTTGAGACTGTGCAAATAGTTTTTGCCCACTCAAATTGATGCTGTCACTGTGATCATAATGATGCCAGTGACACTAATTGCCTCAGAATAGCTAAAGATACTTTTAACAGAATGGTTAAAATAAAAATTTACTGTATAGCAACATAAAAACATCAGTCAACTGAGAAAATACAGTTAACACTGGAAAGAAAGGTCAGGATCTTTAACTGTAAACAATGTATTGAATTCTTGGTACCTGAGATATAAAGAGGGTATGTATCAACCAGGCAGAAGGACATTTCTAGAAGGAACAAGAAGTACCAGAGAAAGAGACCTGAGACAGTGTTTTAATCCCATGACACTTCCTGCAGGAGGATAGGAAGCAGTGTTATTCTGGTAGTAATGTTGGATAAGAAACTCATCACCGCTCTGCAGCTTGATGGAAAGAAACCTATCCTCCTCCACACTCTAGAGTTAGAGTATAATTAGTGAAGGTTACAAAATTTTATCAGAAGCAGACTGAAGGTGTGTAGCATATCACACCATTGGTCCCCAGAGCACATGAGAGCTGCTCGTAATGTTATGATGCTGTAAGCATGAGGTCGAGTTTTTGTTTTTTGGTTTTTGTGTTTTATTAAGGTGTGTTTTTTTAAATTACTCTTTTTTTTTTTTTTAAGTTTATTTATTTAGAGAGTGAGCAGGGGAGGGGCAGAGAGAGAGGGAGAGAATCCCAAGCAGGCTCCACGCTGTCAGTGCGGAGTCCGACGCAGGGCTTGATCTCATGAACTGTGAGACCATGACCTGAGCAGAGATTGAGAGTCAGACGCTTAACCGACAGAGCCACTCAGATGTCCTGAGGTAGAATTTTACTGGATCCAGAAAGTTTGATTCTTAATCTACCACTGGCCTTGTAGACTTTGGGCCATTCCAGAGAACTTGAGCTAACGGAGTTGCCCATTTAAAGTGATGTTTGGAAATATTGCTGCTTTTGGTTTGGTCTCTTATTCCAGGCTGTGGCCCTCCACTTTAAAGACCAAATTACTCAGACTCTCAGATGAGTTGAAGCTGACTCCACTGAGACATTGAATAAGCCAAAGTATGGCCACATATAATTTCATTACACTAAAAGTAATCATTACATGGACTAGAATACTTGAGTTGACATTGTCAGTGTATTCTCTTCCTGTGGCCAATCTTGGCAGCCAAATTATAATAAGAAACCAACTAATTAACCCTGGTAATCGCCATCACAGGACTGGAAATCCAAATGATTATTGCATTTATTCTATGAAGTTATACCAGTATGAGAAATCAGAGATCAAATTTATTTGGTGGGTCATGCCGTCTTCCATTGACTTCATATAACCCTCATATGTTGATCTTACAGTTTCATTGAGAAAATTTTTCCCTTAATTTCTGAGTTTAAGGGAAACATTTGTTAGGAGATATCTCAACTTGTTTTGAAAATGAATCTTCATTTCCAAAGTGATAAAGTAGAAAGATTGTGATAACAGCACTTTGTTGAAGTTTTCCAGCCTTAACTCCATGATCTTTTTCTAGAGTTCCCTGTAAATGGGTATGGATAACCCATAATCCATCCTGCTCAAGCTGATCAGTCTTCACAAGGAACAAGGAAACATGTGACCAAGCAAATTTTTACAAACCTTAGTTTGAGATATGTCAACATTATGTTGACTGTATTGATAACAGAGAAGGACATCCTTGAGATACCTGTGTCAAAACTCCAAGGGGAATCATCTGAGGGCTGCTGTCACAGACGTAACAATGTTATTAGCAGAATGAGTGTTGAGAACAAGGATTCTCTAGTACTAAAGTAGCTTCGCTAGAAGAATTGCCTTTATATGTAATTCATACAAGAAATTCAAGATTGCTTAATGTTGAAACCTCTGGAAACATGCTAAGTTTATTCTTTCACAGTTTCAAAAGAAAGTTGTTATATTAGTTACAGTATATTGGAAAATATTAATCTTTCATTGTAGATAGATATAGAAAGAAACCTTCTGTATCTTCTGGTTTCTGTTGGAAAACAAAAGCACAGAAAGAACCTAGTAGACTGTTGAAAACTAGATCTTCAAATGTATAGAATCACAGATTATCAGATTTTTTTGATGGACCCGAGGTGTCTTCTAGTCCAAGACTTACCTGAGGCGTAGATCTGTTGCAGTCTTCCCAACTACTGTTCATTCAGTCTTTTTAAGTATTTTAAGTTGTGGTTCTTACTACCTCTCAGGGCAAAATGTAAATTTTTGAATGAATCTCCTTATTAACAAATCCTTTGTTAGATTGAATTGAATTCTGTTTTCTGCGATCGTGATGTCTGATCATCGTTAGACTGATCATAGTTTAACTTTGATTTCTCATTTTCAAACATAGTTGATGACAATTTGTGTTTTTCATTTAGCTTGTAACACTTCAGGAAGCAAAACTGCTGCTAAACGAAGATGATTACCTTATTAAAGCTGTGTATGACTACTGGGTAAGAAAACGTAAAAACTGTAGAGGGCCGTCCCTCATTCCTCAGATAAAACAAGAGAAAAGAGATGGCTCCACCAACAATGACCCTTATGTTGCCTTTCGGAGGAGAACAGAGAAAATGCAAACTCGAAAGGTAATGGGCAAATTAGATTTAATTAGTATGCCTTAATAGTATTTAAGATCAATTTTTTTCTGCTAATAATTTCAATAATTTTGAATACCTTGAACATAAAGAGGAGCTAATAACATTGTTGAATTGAACCAAATGTTAGAAATCCTGCTCTTCGGTAGCTTCTGTTGGTACAATAACCAATATCCATGCCCTTTATAGTCTCCTGATTTTACCATTTCAGACTTACAGTTGAAGTAGTAAAAGGAATTCTCTATCTTTATATATCTCAGAAATTTGAGCTCTTCAGTAAACTATACATTTTATACATATCCTCTTGTTTGGGAAGCTTAAGAGCTTATAGCTCTTTTGAAACCATATTCTAATTCTTGGGTATAAAAAAGAACTTGACTCCCTTTAGCTACTGTGGGGTCATGGGAAGGAAGGAAAGGTTCTTTTCAAGCCTGTTCTTCCCATAGTCAGAAGTAACAGTGGAATCTTTTTCTTCTTTTCTGAGTTGTCAGTTGTGTCAGATTTCTAATTGATGAACTTGTCCCCATCTGCCTTTCACAAGCAGTGTGAGCCAGAATTTTACATAAGAGAAACAGGGTCTCATGCTGTGGAATGATATGTTACAGAAGAAAGTGTTATTGTATAGGTGGTATTCACTGTCTTCTATTTCTCATAATTAACAGTAAACACCATACACAATAACACATTCTCTAGCATTGCAAAAAATTAGAACATATAAATGTAAAAGCCATGAGGAATTATGATGGGAGGCAAAGCCTTTTCTATGGATTCCTGTTTCTCCTAACATGAAAAGCTTGTCCTTGTCAGTTGTGAATGTAACAGCTGTGAAACGTAACAGCTGCCAGGAATAGTATATTTTAGGAAAAATTCTACTACTGGTTAATAACCAGTTTCTGTAAGTCTGTCTTAGATGTCCCAAGTTTAGATGACATTGCCTAAACCAGGCTAAGTTTTCAATTTGGCGTTTTAGTTCTTAGATAAGATATTCTGAGATATTTTATGAAAGTGTAACATCTTGCTTAGAAAAGACTGGGATGAGGTAAATTTGTAAATATAGGCGATTAGACATGAGGAAGAGGAAGTTTACCTGAATCGTTGAAAAATATGAACTAGTAATTGCTTTTTAAAAGAAACGTAATTAATTCAGATACATTCCTAAGCAGACTTTTAGCAGTGTTCTTTTGAAGGAAGTATACCATTAGGCTTCTTTCAGTGAGTGGGTGTGAAGAACTGAAAACTAGGGAGTATTTATTGACATGTAAACAACATTTTAAATGTTTAAATCAGCTTTATTCTTAAATAGGTTAAATCACTGTTTTCTAACCAGTGCATATTGGGAATTGCTAGTAGTGCATTCCAATGTATAGGCGCTTTCATTGTGCAATAACTAGTATTGCTTTTTCCTGACACTCTGATTTCTACCCTTTCTCTTGCCTGTTATTTTCACCTTCCTCTGCAGAGTGGTACATTTTCTTTTCCAGTAGTCTTTTTTTTCCTCTCTGTTTTCAATTTTGGGACCAAAGACTTTTCCCCTTCATGCACACTGATGCTGCTTCAAAATGTTTATGGTTCAAAATGAGAAAGTTGGGAACGCAGTCAACAATGAATACCCCTAGATGTTCCAGAGGTGGGCAAGCACTGGGAGCTGCAAAAATGAATATTGCTAGCAAAGGTTCTCTACTTTTTTGTTTCCACAGATTGAAAACACGTGCATAGCTACATACAGAGGTGCTAAAATAAAGGACTTCTGAAATATTTGCTTGGCAGGCTAGAATTTAATTTTAATTTGGTAAACTAATACTTAATTTGGGAGTGCTTAAGTACTTTTAGGACATTCTTAAATGAGACAGTCTTAAGGCACCAACATGTCTGAAAGTGCTGATTGGGAAGTCTTAAATCAGCATGTGTGTTTAATATGTTTAACCCCATATATACAACTGTTAACATCTGTGCTTTCTCTCCTCCCTCTCTGTGGCCCAGAATAAACGAGAAAGACAAGAGAGGAAACTCAAAGTAGTTGTTCTCAGTCTGGCCACATGTAACAATCTCCTGTGAATTATCCTTGGTTATAAAAAGGTCTACAGTTAAATCTAAAGTGCAGCAGTTTGAGAACTACTTCCCTGAAGATTGGGCAGTAGGTCAGAACTATAATATGTAACTGGGAATAGGGAAAAAAGAGTTGGTCCAGAGCAGAGACCATTGTGAGGAACAGTAAAGGAAGTGAATAGATTTGAAAACAGGGATAGGGCCATCTTAAAAGCACAGAAAAGATATCAGTATGAATTCATTGTTTTTAATATTGGTATAGTCAGATATAGATCTGTGAATGTGTGTGTACATACATATATTACAGGTGTATTTCCTAGCTCTGTTCGCTGAGTCTAGAAGCAATGATACTCAGTAGCAGTGAGCATGCCTAGCATGTACATCTTGATTTTTATTTTTTTTTTAAAAATTTTTTTTTCAACGTTTTTTAATTTATTTTTTGGGACAGAGAGAGACAGAGCATGAACGGGGGAGGGGCAGAGAGAGAGGGAGACACAGAATCGGAAACAGGCTCCAGGCTCCGAGCCATCAGCCCAGAGCCTGACGCGGGGCTCGAACTCACGGACCGCGAGATCGTGACCTGGCTGAAGTCGGACGCTTAACCGACTGCGCCACCCAGGCGCCCCAACATCTTGATTTTTAAATGCCATTTTCCATCAAAAAGAACCAGAAATCCTTAGAAAAATAGTGTTTCCAGGTCTAGGGCTGGGAAATATAAAGATACGCTTGGAACATTCTGTTATGCCAGAAAGTAAGACTGTTGATTAAAGATAAAAGCACGTTGGACCCATGTCAGAAGGCCTCAAGAGCCAGCTTGAAGGGGGACTCTACTAACCAGATGTGGGAAAGTTTTAAATGTCAAAATAAATAATGAATAACCCATAGTAACCCATGAGTCCATACTAATATAAATGGATGGATGGATGGATGGATGGAGGGTGGGAGGGAGGGACGGATGGATGAATGGATGGTTGGTTGGTAGATTGACTGATAGAAGGGAACTTTTCCTTACAGTAGAACTTTAAAATTTCCAAGTTTCAGTACAATGATGAAGTTTGAAAATCACCATTGGGCCGCCACGATAGTAATAATTGTTTCAGGCAAAAGTTAGAATCAGTGGATACTACATTAGTGGTAGGAAATTTGGTGAGAAACAAGGTACATAATCGTAGAGTGTCCTTTTTAATTAAAAATAGTAATTTGACTAAAGGAACCTGATAGCATCTTAATCAAGGGATAAAAATTACCATCAACAGTAATGGGACAAATAGGTATCATTTAACTCCTGATATAAGAGAGGGATACAGTGATCACTTTTGTGATAATCCTATGAAGAATATATAACCTGAATTTAATTGTGGGAAAACATTGAAGAAACCCATAGTGAGGAACATCCTACAAAATAAGTGGCCTCTATTTAAAAATGTCAAGACTAGGATCACTATAGAAAGTCAAAGGAACTATTCCAAATTATAGGACGTTAAAGAGACATGGCAGCTAAGTGCAATTGTGATCCTGAATCAGACCCTAGACCAGGAAAAAATTTACTGTTATGAGTGAATTTAATAATAAAAATAATTGTCCTGCTAATGTCCTTTATAGCATCAATTACATAAACATATAAAAATACATATTTAACAATTATATTTATTGCTATAAAGGACATTAGTAGGACAATCAGTGAAATATGAATAAAGTGTTTAAATTAGATAATACGATAACATCAATGTTAATTTCCTGATTTCAATAATGGTTACTGGTTATATAAGAGAGTATCATTGTTTCTAGAAAGTACATATTAAAGTGCTTAGAGATGAAGGGACAGTACACATCCCAACCATTCTCAAAAAATGTTTTTTAAATAGGGGTAACGTGGGTGGCTCAGTCAGTTAAGCATCCGACTCTTGATTTTGGCTCAGGTCATGAGCTCACAGTTGGTGAGTTTGAGCCCCACATTCTCTCTCTCTCTCTCTCTCTCTCTCTCTCTCCCTCTCCCTTTCCCTTTCCCTTTCTCTCTCCCCCTCCCTCTCTCTGTCTGTCTCTGTCTCTCTCTCTCTCTCTCTCTCTCTCTCTCTCAAAATAAACTCTAAAAAAAATGCTAATTTTGCATATTTGTGTATGTGTTTATTATACATTCATGTGTATGTGCCTTAGTCCGTTTAGGCTGCTGTAACAAAAAACACCATAGACTGAGTGCTTTAAACAACAAATATTTATTTGTCACAGTTCTAAAGGCTTGAAGGTCCTAGATACAGGTACTAGCAGATTCAGTGTCTGGTGAGGGCCTACTTGCTGATTCAGAAGTGATCATCTTACTGTGTCCTCACATGGTGGAAGGAGCAAGAGAAAGAGCTCTTTGGGGTCTCTTTTATAAGAGCACAAATTCATTTGTGAGGACTCCTCCCTCATGACCTAATCACCTCCCAAAGGCCCTACCTCTAAATACCATCACATTGGGGCCTTGGAGTTTCAAAATGAATTTTCAGAGGACACAAACATTTTAGTTCCTCACAACATAGACTAAATAAATACATAGAGAGACAGAGATAAAACAAATGTAAAATAATAAATAACATTTGAGCAATCTGGATGAAAATACAGAAGAATTCTTCATACTGTTTTTTTAACTTTATGTAAATATGAAATTATTTCAAAATAAAAAGTAAAAAAACAGTAGAGAGGACTAGAGAAAGGAAAAATTAGTAAGGGTAGTTAATTTGGGCCTAAAGAGAGCAGAAAATGAATGGTTAAGACAGGGCAGAAGCATATAGTCCACAAAAAACAGTGAAGAGGGGGGTGATCTTAAAAGGTTCTGGTGCACTTTTGAATATTGTTCAGCTGGCATGTAGCCTTATATTATTACTCGTCTTTTGAATCTGTATGTCTCATTCTTACTAGACTGTAAGCCTTTTGAGGATAGGGGACATGTGCAGTACTCTGTACAGGGGGACACTTTAATATTTGCTCTTGGTAATGTTAATTTTTTTTCAGTTGGGAGGTATTTCTGCCTGCTTGCCAAGTTTTCTTGCTTAAAACCATGCTGTAGATTTTGCCTTTTGTCACATAGTACTGAAGGGGTAAAAAAATTAATTTCCTTTTGATGAAATAAAAGAATGACTAATATAACATTTAAAATACTTGGTACGCAGTACCTTAATTTTAGGTACTTAAGTTTAGGTTATGTTTTATAAGTGATGATTAAGTTTCAAATACAAGAAACTATACATTAAAGAAAAAAGTAAAACTTTGAATCTTTAAGTTTTATTTTCTCTTTTATAATCCTCCAATATGAAACCTGGCTTCAGGTTCTTTCTAATGTCATTGTATTATTAACTCAAGGATGGGAAGATTGCTTAAGTGCAGTGTCTGGATACATGGAATGAGAGGTGGTAATGGTCTGTTTTTAAACAAATAGTTCCATGCCTACTAAAATATTCTGTGGTTATTTGATTAGACACAATATTTTATATTAACAGTAACTTTTATGCAAATAGTTGCTAATTACAACTGAGCCTTCTTTCATTATTAAGCAGGACTTTGATTTGGAGTGGTTCAAATTAAATCTCAGGCTTCACAGTGGGGCCTTCTTAACAACACTCTGAAATTTAGAGTTTTCACTTGTTTTCTGCCCTGCAGTGAGGTGTTATTACTTTGAAACATGACAGTCCAGTTCTTTGAGATACTTTATATCCTACTTTCAGTTTTATATCTGAGTTTCTGATAGGAAGTTTTGCTTGTCATTGTCATCGTGAGTGTTTACATTGTGGTATATTGAACCTTCCAACCTGCAGTTACAGAGGTGAATGATAGAGACCCATTTTGGCTTTTTTTTTTTTTTTTTTTTTTTTTGGTAGGTAACCTTGATTTAACAGAACTGTTTCTGTCACTGGAAAATGCCTTGCATCAATTTCAATGGGCTGCATTTTCTGATTGATACACTAGGTTTTATTTCAGGCAGACTTTTAAAAATGTGTGTACGTTGGAATTATCCCTTCTATCATTCCATCTTTTCAACAGTGGGCAGCATTTTTTTTTAATATTTGAGAGATACTTGCTTGTACTTCTGTTTTCAGAGTTAAATAGGTTCTCTTATGTAGTTGCTGTTTAAGATGATTTTTAACATTTTTATATTTAATACTTTTTTTAACATTTTGCTTTATGAAACAGTTTTGGATCTCATAAGATTTTGTTGAATGAAAATGGAAATGTTGATGATTGGATTGTTTATTCTTCTAAAATTGTTGTTTTCAACAGAATCGTAAGAATGATGAAGCCTCTTATGAAAAGATGTTGAAATTGAGACGAGAGTTTAGTAGAGCCATAACAATTTTGGAAATGATTAAGAGAAGAGAGAAAACAAAACGAGAATTATTGCACTTAACCTTAGAAGTTGTGGAAAAAAGGTAACCTTGCTGCTGTTATATACTAACGGTAGCTTTAGCTAAATGATGGTCAGAATATAACCAAATGATTTGTTTTATTTTTTGCCATGCTTTAAAACAGTTAAAATGGATTCTTAAATGAAATCTACATTTTTTGAAGAATCCGGGTATTGCCAGTTTTTTTTAAGTTAGATTATCAGTTTGGATTGCGAATTTGGGGTATATTTTTGTGTGTATTATGTATAGATCCTCTAATATACTTAATTTTTTTTTCAGAATCCTTTAGTTTTATTTAGAAAAGAATCTAGAGATCATTTTGTCCATCCTTTTTATTAAAGTTTCTATTAAAATTTGAGGGAAATGAATGTTTAAATGATTTTATTTTCTAACTAGGTAGAAAACATTTTTTGTTTCAACGCATTTTAAAAATGTGTCTCTAATGCAGTAGTCCTTTTCCTGCATAACTAAATAGACTAAACTACACCTGACAGAATTTTATGTGATTCCTGAGGTAAGCATTCTAAACATCATTTCCCACTGTTTGAAAATATTAAATATATGAGAAATTTGTCTTCTGTATACCTTAGAGGGTTTTTTGGTTTTTGTCTTACTATATCCCAAATATGAACTTCTTTATTCCTGTAAATTTTCTTTCAAGAATAATCTTTTTTAAAAGAATAATCTGATTAATTAATTAGTTGTATTCTAGTTAATTGCGATATCATTGGGTTTTTTTTTTCTAATTTATTTTTCAACTACAAAACATTTTCTTATATTTTGTGACCTTTTCAAGATATCATTTGGGAGACTATGGCGGTGAAATCCTTAATGAAGTGAAAATCAATAGATCAGAAAAAGAGTTATATGCCACTCCAGCAACTCTTCATAATGGAAATCATCACAAAGTCCAAGAATGTAAAACTAAGGTGAATATCCTCTGGGGAGAAGCACATATGATAATATTGTTTAGACAATTAGGGGTTTCATCAGCTGTCTTAGTATAGTTTGGTTAAAGAAGAAAGTGATTAACATACGTTAGTTTTTACTATTGCTAGGAATTTTTACATACATATTAACTCATTAATCGTTATAGCAGCCCATTGACACAGATTTTATCTCTGAGTGACTTCTAGATTATATAGCTAATAAGTGGCTGATTCAAGATTTAGGTCTAACACCAAAAACCATGTGCTTTTCACTGTGCTATCTGCTTCTCTAGAGAATATGGGTAATTAAAGTTGAGTTGTTATCACTAGCCTTAGCGAATCCTGCGTTGTAGTGGCAGGCATCAAAATCTAAGATTAAAGCTTTCTTCATTGAGACTATTTATTATTGAAAGTTATTCTTAGTTTCATTATCACTTCCAGAATCAACTGCTATCTACTTTGAGTGATTTGAAGAAGTCCTGTAACTTCCAGATGCTATTTTCTTCGCTAATAAAGAGCCAGATTCAGTGATTATTTAAGTCTTTTAGACTTCAAGAAATTGTATTTATTCAGTATTCACTTGGTACATTAATTAAAGTATTCATTAATAAAACCTTTAAGGAGCTTAGACTTAACTAAGAAATAGGTATTGACTGAGCATTTAGACAGTGGAACTTTGTATATAGCAAGATTTAAAAAGCAACATAGGGTGTTTGTGGAAAATTCATCTTTTAAAAATGTACACAATTCTTACTTTTCCTGGGTTCGTTGTTAAAGGTCAAAGAAGAATGTGGAGCAGGAAGACTCCTCCTCTAATCAGCTGATGTCAATTCAAACACAAAAGTTCTTTCTTATTAATCACAGGCATCTAGCCCACCTACTTGATTCTTTTTAAAACACACTTGCCTCTATAGCCAAAAATGTTATCAGTGCAATAAATGTTATTTTCTAAGTTATTTTTTAAAATCCATTTTATATAAACCAATGCTTTTTCCAAGTATATGATTGGTAGAGAAGATAAATCTCAACCTGAAATTACTGACAGAATCAGCCTTTCCTATATTTTAGGTTTTTATTTTAGATCATCTGTAGGAAAAACACTCAGAACGTTTACTAGTGTTAGAGATACGGTTGCTCATTCATTGTTGATCCACCCCATTACACATAGCTAACTTTATTTATCTTGTCACACATCCCACCTTAAAATATAGGTAGTTTCGAAGAGGGTGAGGTTCTGTTTTTGATGCCATAGATTTAACCATTGTAGGAAACCTAGCTATATCACTAAATAATTTGCCATTTAAGCAACATTTTCATTTTATGTACCATTTTTGACCCTGCAGTAGTTTTAACAAAAATGTGGACTACACGGGAAAATGTAGAACCTCTTAAATATTTTTTCACTTCAATATTGCTTGTACTTTGGTGCTCTATTAGAACAATCATTCCCAAACTTTTTAAGTAGTAGAACCCTATTTATTAAGAGGAATACCACTATGTATGTCAAAACAGATAGTAACAGAGCTTCTCTGCTGAGGGGTGGAAAGCAGGGGGCGCTGGAAACCCACCCCATCTGTCAGTCTGGTTGCCAGATGACCTCTAAAGTGCTATCACAGAACTCTAGGGTACTTGAGAACAGTTTGATTACTGTTCAGTTGAGGTAGTAATTCTAAAAAAGCGAAGTTTTTTCTAGTTAATAAACTCATTTTCCTCAAAAAGATTACCAGCCATAGACATTTTTAAAAATTGAAAGCAAGTGTAGAAATAAATTAATGAATTTATAATCTAATTCAAGTTATTTTTCAAATAAATTTATTAATCATTAATACAGTGGATTTAAATAAAATTAAAATTAAATGTAAGTACTTTTAAATGCTGGACTGCATAATAATAATTTATTTAAATCACTAACATCATAGTTTAAGTATAAATAACAATATAAAAAGCAAATTTAGGTACCATTATTATTTTTAATCACAACTTGAAAAAAGTAAAACATTTTTCAATTTATGACCACAATTTTTGCATATTAAAAACAGTAAATAAAATCACCTCCTGGGTAAAAATGTATGTTTTTCAAAGAGCAGTATAGTTTTTCATGATTTCTAAAATGATTTTCATTTCTTCCTTTTGGGGGAAAAATCGTCATGTAAACAGCACCCTCATCATTTGTCTTTGAAAGAAGAGGCTTCTGATGTGGTTCGTCAAAAGAAGAAGTACCCAAAGAAGCCTAAAGCAGAGGCTTTGATAACATCTCAGCAACCCACTCCTGAGACATTGCCTGTGATCAATAAGAGTGACATTAAGCAATATGACTTTCACAGCTCAGATGAAGATGAATTTCCACAGGTGCTTGTTTTAAAACTATTTTAAAGACATTTCCTTCTAGTCTTTTATATTGCTATATTTTAAAACATAATTAACCTCTTAGTTTTGATTCTTACTTTCTTCACCTAATGTTGTATAGCATAAACATTTTCCACATTATTTATGTAGCCACTCATGTGGTATTTACTTTCCATTATGTTCTCTCAGTTGGATAGAATTTATTCTCTGGAATATTTAGGTGGTTTTCAGTGTTCCTTTTTATAAAAATGAATGTTTCTATTTTTTCCGTCTGTATTTAAAGTAGATTATTAGAAATGAAATTGCTGGGACACCTGGTGGCTCAGTTGGTTGAGCGGCCAACTTCAGGTCATGATCTCAACGGTTCATGAGTTCGAGCCCCACATCAGGCTTTCTGCTATCTGAGCAGAGCCCGCTTTGGAATTTCTGTTCTTCTCTCTCCTCTTCTCTTCTCTTCTCTTCTCTTCTCTTCTCTTCTCTTCTCTTCTCTTCTCTTCTCTTCTCCTCTCCTCTCCTCTCCTCTCCTCTCCTCTCCTCTCCTCTCCTCTCCTCTCTTCTCTTCTCTCTCTCTCTCTCTCTCTCTCTCTCCCCCCCTCCCCCATTCACATGCATGCTCTCTCTCTCTCACTCTCCCTGCCTCTGGCTGTCAAAAATAAGTACACATTAAAAAAAAAAAAATGGAATTACTGAGGGGCATCTAGGTGCTTTAGTTAAGAGTCCAACTCTTGGTTTCAGTTCAGGTCATGATCTAATAGCTGATGAGTTTGACCCCTGCTTCAGGCTCTGCACTGACAATGTAGAGCCTACTTGAGATTCTCTCTCCCTCTCTCTCTGTGCTTACTCTCTCACAAAATAAATAAATAAACTTAAAAAAAGTAGAATTACTGAACCAAAGATTATCAATATTTTAAGATATTTAATACATAATTGTAAATATTCACCAACAATAACCAACAATAATTTTTTTAACAATTTTTTAGCATTTTGTTTTGCAATTTTTAATGTAAACTTTGCTAATTTGGGCAATAACTATTTATATTTTTTTAATGTTTATTTATTTATCTAAAGAGAGAGGGAGAGAGAGTCTGAAGCAGGCTCCACACTCAGCATGCAGCCTGACGAAGGGCTCAAGATCACGACCTGAGCCAATATCAGGAGTTGGACATCTAACTGACTGAGCCACCCTGGCGCCCCTGGCAATAATCATTTAATTATAAAGATTCCAAAGAACTAATGCAAATTGTAAATCATGAAGATAATTCTTTGATTTATATTGCAACAGTTTATAGCAAGATGTTTGCAATTTTAAAAATCTTTTTTTTTTTAAGTTTTTATATTTATTTTGAGAGAGAGCATAGGAGGGGCAAAGAGAATCATAAGCAGGCTCTGCACCATCAGCACAGAGCCCACCCAGTATGGGGCTCAAACTCATGAAACCACAAGACCATGACCTGACCTGAAGTTGCTTAACCAATTCAGCCACCCAGGTGCCCCTGAAATTTTAAATTCTTAATTTCACTTTCACAAGTGCTGTTTTTAAAACAAGACCTTTATGTATCAAAGGATGAATTTTAAAAGATAAATACATATTTATAGTTTAGCACCTGGTCTAGCAACACCCTCTTTTTTCTTGTCTATATGGTATAATCAATGTAAAGAGAATGCTATAACAAATACATTTTATTATATTTTAACATTTTTATTTCATTGCTTTAAGAGAAAAAAAATTCTAACCAACATTACAGACGTTTGGAAACAAACTTTTATAAAACACTTTATGGTTGTAACTATTTAAAATGTAGAATCGTAAAATGTATTCCCTTTGACTAGACTATGTGTTTTTTTTACTCTTTTATCACTAATTTAGTTTTTCTATCCCAGATATTTTAGCATTCATATGTATTGTAAAATGCACAAATACAGGTTTTAATTTAGTACGCGCTTGAAAAGCACTTAATGAAATAATTGATTACTTTTGTCAAAGGATCATCCAGTTAGACTCAGTGCATTAAAGAGCCACGGGATATTAATTAGGTGGCCATTTTGGAGGAATGAGGAAAATAATGTCCGAACACATAGTAGTTTTCCGATAGAAAGTGTAGGGAGGGCTTCTAGGCAGAGGAAACAGCATGTAAGTGAGAATTGCTTGCAGTTTGGCATTACTGGAGCATAAAATGCAAAGGGGAAGAGAGGTTGAACAGAATGATGCTTGCAGTAGTAGCCAGGTGGCAGATGGCTTCTATCTACCATTATACACACTAGAACATTATTAAAGAATCTTAAGTAAGAATATGACATGGTTTCAGTATATATTAATAATAGCCTTATATCGGTGTAACTGAAGAGAGCCTTTAAAGTTTTGCTGTACACTCCCAGCTCTTAAGAATGACACCAGGGGATATTATGACCTATGGAAACTTTTCCTTTAGTGCTGGAATCAGTCCATCCTCCTGAGAGTGGGACACACTTACATATTAGTCATATATTCCTCTCGCATTAGGGGACTTTTGTTCCTATTCTAAATTCTTGTGTTTATTCATATAGTCCCCAGCCTTCAAACCCACATCAAAATTTCAAATTATATTTTGAAACTTTTAAGTTCCTCTTGAGTCCTTTTACTGGGTCTTTGACAACTCTTATCAATTTTTATAATGGTATCCCCTGTCACTGAAGAATAAGTATTTACCTATACAGTTGGATATCATTCAGTGAGGCAGCTATTTAGGCTGGAACTCTTACAAAATCAGGATTTTATTGCTAAAAAGATCTGTAAAATAATGATGTGCTGCTTCTTTGTCCAGTAAATAAGGAAAAAGAGAATAGGGAGACTTAATAGACATTTTAACCAGATTCTCCAACTGATTTGCAACAGAGCAGAATTAAAGCCCTGTCTTTTCTTAGTCACACTTCTGATTCTCCTAATGTCCGCTCTCTCTTCCTATGTCTCAGACTAAATCCTCGAATCTACTCCTGAAGAATGGTGGTCGGGAGGAAGGGGTGGTATATTTTATGCAAAGAATTTCTGAGATTTTGTGACACTTCCCCTGTGTGTATTTTAGAAGAGGTAGAGGATTTGCAAAGGAACCAAAGTATAAAATTCACATTGGGGATTTCCTTTCAAATTTCAGGTTTGGGGCTTGGTTCCACGGGAAGAAGAATCAGCCCCAGCTTACTGTTTCTGTGTCTCCCCCATAGGGTTGGTGGAGGTATATTGGAACCTCACCAAATGCCTTTCTCCCCTGGATGACCCTGCTCAGTGGTAATTACCACAGTTTGGAAATAATGTGGAGAACACATTTTTCCTCTCAAAATAGGAAGAGAGGGATTTGTGAGGTTCAAAATTTGCAAGTAAATTTGGTTGAGCCAGCGTTGTCAAAAAAAGAGATGTACTCCAAAGTGAAATTGCGAGACTACTGAAACTTAAGTACCAAAACTTTTTTTTTTTTAATTTTAACCATTATGGGTAGAAATTTATCTAAACCATATTATTTCTCTGCTGTATTAGAGTATATTTGTATATAATTTACTCCGTTTTTGATGACACTTACAAAGTTTGCTCTAAAGTATCAGTGTTGCCCGGGGGTCCACTCAAGTTTTATAGGGATAGTTCACCTAAGATCACGTGGTTCCCAGGCAGAGTGCATTTTAATTATGTGACAACTTTTTGAAAGTCTTTATTTTTTCTTTTGCTGTCAGGCTGTGGACTTATCATTTCTCTTTGCAACCAGTCTGCTTACCTTTAGCAAGCCTTCTGTCCTTTTCTAATTTTTCTGCTTATCATCTGCCAAGTTTAAAACCTGATTTCACTAAACTGTACACCTGAAATATTACATTATATGTTAACTGGAATTTAAATAAATAAAAACTAAGTGTTTTTTAAAAAGTGAGTAGGGAAATAAGGGACTCCCTTTGAGAAAAACGTATGACCTTGTATGGCCTTAGAGGGGGCACTATTCATAAACCTTTTTTACTTCCTAGTTTTTGACTCTTATTACAGAGAAAGAAAGTTATTGGAGAAAAATACATCTGCCTATATAGGTGAACCATAACTGTTAAAATAAAAATATTTATGGCCGCATACATTATTTAGAAAATATAAGTGGGATATATAAAAACTGTACTAATTCTTTTTAAGTACTCAACGTGTTCAGAAGCAATTACACAATACTATGTTAACGTACCTGCAAGAACTAATCCTTTCAAAATAATCATTTTTAACCATAGAAAATCATTGCTAGCCTTTAGCTGTTTGGGGGGAATTTACTGCCTACTATATGTAACGTAGGCATACTGTTTGTGATCAGATTCTGATTTTAGATTCTTACAAAGATTGATCTGTTGACTTCTGATAACTCCTAAATGGAATGTCTCATGCCTCTTTTTTTTTTAGGTACCATCCCCAGTATCAGAACCTGAAGAAGAAAATGATCCTGATGGTCCCTGTGCTTTCAGGAGGCGAGCAGGATGCCAGTATTACGCTGTAAGAATTTTATTTTTTTGTAGTGTTTTTGTGAACCAGATGTTCATAGGTAACTCTTGTCAGGGTAACTTAGTCTTGATCTAAAAATGGGAAGTCCATCAGCATTTTTTATTTAATATTGCCTATACACATACCAGTAAAAGATGCTAAAAGGTACTTAGTCCTTTCAGAGGATATCCAAAAATCTCATAATCCTTTACTTGGAAATTGATAATTTAGAATTCTAAATTTTAAAAATTTAGTTTTACTTTGGGCTTTAACTGTAGTTTAGCACTTATGAAAATTTACTGTCACTGCTAGAGTTAGGTAAGCCCAGAATCTCTAATTGAAGTTTTGATAGTTGCTGTTCATTAAAATTTATTTTAAGCAAGCCCATCCTGTATATACATACCAAGTAAGTATCAAACATAAAAGAATCATCTTTAAACTCTCCTCATGGCAATATTTTATCTAATAATTATATTCATAACTTTTTGACACACTTAGAAATTGCTTTGTGTTATTAAGTTTTGGTGCAACATTCTGTCAGGAGAGGGACCCTGACTCCCAGATGCTCAGATTTTCAGATAAAGTGTAACTATAGAGTTAATGAGGTGTGGCTTGTGGAGACCATTTGCCTTGTTGCATTATGGTAAACATCTACACTCCAACTTATTTAGGATGTGTGTGTGTGTGAGAGAGAGTAGTGTAGAAGAGGTAGAAAGTTTTTTACAAGTTACGCTAATGAGAGAAAGAAAAAAATATTATGAAGGGATAGAGAAGTGTTAAGACCCAGAAAAATAGAATAATAAAGGGAATAGGAAGGCAGAGAAATGAACCGTATGTTCTTAAAAGTAAGAAGTGTCAGCCTGACCCATACATGCTTGAAGTACAATTTTTGGTCCAAAAAAAAATTTCTTTCTGGTATATCTCAATAGGAAGCTTATAAATTACTAACTTTCCTATCTCTACTTTTTCTGCCATTGATATTAAAAGCCATATTATTCTTTAAAGATATATTTCTTTTAAAATATACCCTAAAATATTAAATACACTTTGAGTTATTTTGGTGAGTGAACTTTTGATTCAGTTTTGTAAAATTTTATCTGGTTTTTTACAGATAAAACAATTTTACAGTTTTATATCTAAATTTTAATTGTTAATGCTGAATTTTATTTTTATCATGATTTAACCTTTTTTCTTTTCAGATTTATTCCATGGGTTTTGATTTTCTTTTTTTTCTTTCTTTGCAGCCTCGTTTGGACCAAGCTAACCACTCCTTTGAAAATTCAGAATTGGCAGATTTGGATAAGTTGAGATACAGGCATTGCCTTACAACACTCACAGTCCCAAGAAGATGTATAGGATTTGCAAGGAGGCGAATTGGCAGAGGTGGAAGGTAAACTATTTGTCTTGACCTGATTTTTGTTTTACAAGGTAGAAGGGAACTAATTCTTCCAGATAATATTTGGTTTTATATTGCTTTTCAGGGTCATAATGGACCGAATATCCACAGAACATGACCCAGTCCTGAAACAGATAGACCCTGAAATGCTGAATGGTTTTTCAAGCTCTTCCCAAACTATAGACTTCTCTTCTAATTTCACTCGGACCAATGCTTCCAGTAAACATTGTGAAAACAGACTGTCCCTTTCTGAAATATTAAGCAATATCAGATCATGTCGACTACAGTGTTTCCAGCCAAGGCTACTAAATTTACAGGACAGTGATAGTGAAGAATGTACCTCAAGAAAATCAGGGCAGACTGTGAACAATAAAAGAGTTTCTGCAGCATCTGTAGCTTTATTGAACACCAGCAAGAATGGCATATCAGGTAAGCTGTCACTTTGTTAAAAATATATCCTGCTCTTTTTTCCGACTTAATTTTCATTATACACTAAATAAGGGCTCAGGACACTGGGTGTTGTATGGAAACCAATTTGACAATAAACTTCATATATTGAAATAAATAAAGGCTCAGGGTAAATTTTGAAGGTTTATTTTCATAATCCCATCATGGAAAAGAATTTTATCTTAACCTATTATATTTTTGTTTTCCAGCCTAAGAAACTAAACCCTAGTATTGTGGTTCACATTTTAACCAATGTCATGATACCTATTAAACCAGACTTATATTTTGAGTGTGTGTGCCTGGTATGGTGAATGTGTAGGCAGAATGCATAGGGAGTTCCCTATGGGTAAAGTGGTTATAAGCTGCTACCAGAGTATCATAACCATAGTGTGCATTTGTTAAAGAAAAGTTTCATTTTTGTGTGTATTAACTTTGCTCAAATGTAGGCATTGCTCCTCCAGAGTACCATTGAAAGCTTTCTTTCTGAAAAATGATTTTTTAAGAGTCTCCCTATGAATAGTTGTAATTTTGTCTGATAGCTAACCTCTGATTGAGACTAGAAATAGAAAGCATTTTTCATTTTAAGAAACACTGTGCTCAATTTAATATTTTTATGACATGTACATTGTAAATAATGTATAGTATCTAGAAAATCTAAAATGTAATTTTGATTTGTTTTTATCTGTGGATAGTCTTCTCTTTATCACATGTATAAGTGGGTATAATTTTGAATATCCTTATGATATATACAAACACTGCATGGTATCCAGAGTCAAAGCTAAATGTGACTTGACTCACACTGTTGATATCCTTTCTTCTTGTAAAACGTGAATGTTTCTAAATTCTTTCCTGGATGTACATTTTACTATGTGAAATTATGTTGAACCTCCTTAAAGTGATTTTAAAGCATTTTATTTGGTCTCAGTAGTGTTCAGTCATTTTTAGTTACTGGACTGCTTATTTTCAGACTTGACCTAGACATATATCTGTTCAAAGATTATAATGGAAAATTGGATTTGTTTGAATGATTGGAAGTTGACATGTCATTTCTCCAAATTAGTTGGTTAATTTTCTCTTAAACAAACTTAGGTAAGGAAAACGGCATCCTGTTATATAAGGTTCATGAGTTTGCTAAGTTTAATAAGCTTTCAAAGCCGAAATAAATACCTAATATGATTTGTGGTGCAGACTTCTTAGAAATCTAAAGGTAGTAGGAAGTTCATGAGTATTAGGTCAGATTTTATTTCTGCCGACTCCAAGACCATGTTCAAATTATTTAACTGAACTAGAACTCCTGTATCAAAAATTACTCAAAATAATTTTTGCCAAAAGAGGAGTTTAAAAACGTCTTGGAGCTCCTTTGTGGTTCATTCACTTAAGTATCCAACTCTTGATTTCAGCTCAGGTCATGAATTCGTGGTTCATGAGATCGAGCCCTGCGTTGGGCTGTATGCTGACAACATAGAGCCTGCTTGGGATTCTCTCTTTCCCTCACTCTCTGCCCCTCCCCCATTCATGTGCTCACTCTCAAAATAAACATTTAAAAAAAAAACATCTAAAAATAGGCATTTAGGGGCGCCTGGGTGGCGCAGTCGGTTAAGCGTCCGACTTCAGCCAGGTCACGATCTCGCGGTCCGTGAGTTCGAGCCCCGCGTCAGGCTCTGGGCTGATGGCTCGGAGCCTGGAGCCTGTTTCCGATTCTGTGCCTCCCTCTCTCTCTGCCCCTCCCCCGTTCATGCTCTGTCTCTCTCTCTGTCCCAAAAATAAATAAAAAAACGTTGAAAAAAAAAAAAATAAATAAAAATAAAAATAGGCATTTATAATTAGATTTGACAGTGGACTGAGTTTCTTCTCTAATAATGTGTACCATAGCAAAATAATGATTTTGTTTCATCTCAACTTGAACATAGCCAGATATTTGCAACTTTCTGCTGTACATTGCCAACATACTCCAGAAGGATTTGACTTGACTCTTGTCCAGAAAATATGTATGGTTGTGTATGTTACAGTATCATCAATACTCTGTATGTATTGATCCAGAATACAACTTAATATAACTTAAATAATTCCATAATAGCTACCTGTAGAATTTTGTGACACTACCATACATCACATAAAATAAGCATTTAAAGTATCTGAGGCATGCAATGCCTGGGTGACTCATTTGTGTGTAAGCCTCCAACTCTTGATTTCAGCTCAGGTCATGATCTCACAGTTTGTGGGATTGAGCCCCGAGTCAGGCTCAGTGCTGACAGCACGGAGCCTGCTTGGGATTCTCCCTCCCTCTCTCTCTCAAAATAAATAAGCTTTAAAGTATCTTAGGCATACGTGCACTTTTTAGGTAACTTAAGTGACAAATACGTGATGTTAACATCATAGACAGTAAGGTTTTTTATTTTTTGCCTTTCCCCTACCATTAAAAAAAAAATGTTCTTTTTCGTCTGTATTAATTTTTCCTGCCTTACATTTTTTAGTATTCTCAACAGAGTACCATTTCCTTCTTTCTTTGACAAATCTCAAGGCTTAAGCAACAGCTAAGCTACATAGAGTCAGTGTTTTTAAGTAGAATTTGTCAAATATATGTTTAAATCTGTTACTAGAGTAAAGGATTTTGTTTGAAATTTTCCTTCTGTGCTGTGACCCTCTAGTCATGGAGGCCACAAGGTTTTTGTTTTGTTTTCAATAAATACGTTAGGTTTCAAAATATTAGGCACAGGTATATAAATGCATAATGGAACAAGTCTTTTAACAGCATTTTTGTAAAAAGTTGAAAAGCTCTGACAATTTTAGGTACCCATTTACACCAGTGGATTCCATTACAATTCCGTAAATTTTGATAAGAATTCTTTCATTTATCTAAAGAGAAGGATGTAGGAGTTTTTAAAAAGTTACATTTTTATATTTGATGGACAGAGACAAAAGAATTGAATCTTCGTATATTTGATTTCTTTTAATCTTTGTCTTTATTAATACTGTTGCCTTCTGCTTCTTCTTAATGGACTTGGTCATGAGAGCATGTGTGTCTTTAAGAGTTTAACAAAACTGACACAGGACCATATTTTTACGTTGCAGAGTATGTCACTGATCTTGGCAATTATAAGTACTGAATTTTCTGTTTCACAGCTGGGAAATCTCAACAAATAAAGGGTTTAATCAGAAGTAGAAACTGCGGCTGCCTGGGTTGCTCAGTTGGTTAAGAGTCCTACTCTTGATTTTGGCTCAGGGTCATGATCTCAAGGTTGTGAGATCGAGCCCTGCATTGGGCTCTGGGCTGGGTGTGAAGCCTGCTTAAGATTCTCTCTTCCTCTCTTGGGGTGCCTGGGGGCTCAGTTTGTTAAGCGTCTGACTTCGGCTCAAGTCATGATCTCATGGCTTGTGAGTTCGAGCCCCACGTCAGTCTCTGTGCTGACAGCTCAGAGCCTGGAGCCCACTTCAGATTCTGTGTCTCCTTCTGTCTGCCTCTCCCATGCTCATGCTCTTTCTCTGTCTCTCAATAATAAATAAAAGTTAAAAAAAAAAAAAAAAAGATTCTCTCTTCCTCTCTCAAAAAAAAAAAAAAAAGAAATAGAAACTCTATACCTTTGACCATAATATTTATTTATATCCCAAGTTTCTTAGTTCTTAGAAAAAAAAAACTTGAACTTGAGGGCTAGTGGCGAAGAATATTCCTACTTTTATGCTGTTAATAACCCAGTTAATATTTTTAAAGTCCTGGGGCACCTGGGTGGCTCAATCATTGAGCATCTGACTGTGGCTCAGGTCATGATCTCACGGTTTGTGAATTCGAGCCCACATCTGGCTCTCTGCTGTCAGCACAGAGCCTACTTTGGATCCTCTCTCCCCCTCTCTGCCCCTCCTCCACTCACTTGCACACACTCTCTCTCAAAAATAAATACACATTTAAAAAAATTTTTTTTCAAGTCATAATTCCTGTGTCCTAAAGAATATCTAGTTGTTATTTTTGATATCATACTTAAAGGACTTAAAACAAATTAAAATGTATGTCCTAGGTATTAGAACTAGAACTAAAGACTTCATTTTAAAGCAAAGACACATATCTTATTAACTATTAAGTAAAATAAAGATCTGTTTTCTTAATTGAAAAACTCTTTTCAAAGAATAGAAGTAGGACAGAGAAAGGAAAGATGGATTGTGCTGAACATGGCAAGTGAATAACCAAGGATAGATAATGATTTAGAATTATTATATGGAAAGCACTCTGTTAAGTGTTTAAAAGTTGCGAGATTTTGTAAGACAATAATCCCTACCTTCAGGGAGCTTACAGCACATGGCAAGTATTACATTCTTTATATAAATAGATCAAAGTTTTTAGTCATTTGAAACTACACTATTATTTAGCTCTTTTTTTTGAGATATTGTTCTCAAATCCCAAACTCCGAAATGAAATTGTATTTCACATCTAACAGTAGCTTTGCTTGGGGCACCTGGCTGGCTCAGTCGGTATAGCATGTGACTTGATCTTGAGGTCATGAGTGCAAGCCCCATGTTGGGCATAGAGATTACTTTAAAAATGAATGAATGAATGAATGAATGAAGCAAGCTTTGTTCAGATTTGAAGAGATGGATTAGTTTACATTCAGTCTTGGTTTTGACTAATGCATGGTTGCAAATGAACACTTTTTTTCCTCATCTCAGTGTACTGAGTAGGTACCAGCACCCTTTTTGATCAGCTTCAAATATCTTACCATTACCAATTTGTAAGAACATCAATTTGAACAGTGTTCCAACAGAAATTCCTGATTTTTGTTTCTTTTTCCATTCTTTTCTTTCTTTCTTTTTTTTTTTTTAATGTTTATTTGTTTTTGAGAGAGCACAGCTCCATGCAAGTGAGCAGGGAAAGGGCAGAGAGAGAGGGAGACAGAGAATCCCAAGCAGGCTCTGCACTGTCAGTGTGAAGCCCCACGCAGGGCTCAAACTCAGGAATCCTGAGATCACAACCTGAGCTGAGATCAAGAGTTGGACACTTAACTGACTGAGTCACCCACATGCCCCCCACCATTCTTTCTTAAACTGTCATAAACTGTTTGCAAGTATAAAAAGTTCTTCAATAGATAAAACTACATTTTAACAATGAGCTAAGGTATTCACAAGGATTTATTTTTTGAGTTAGGATTGCTTCCAAAGGTGAGAAATAGATTCAGATTTCAGAAATTAAAAAGATTTTAGTTTGATTGCTAAATGAAATAATATTCAAATTTCAGTTGTAACTATTTAGGTTGGGTGTCAGAAGTTTAAATGCGTCTTTAAAGATTTTATCTTTGGGGGCGCCTGGGTGGCTCAGTCATTTAAGCATCCGACTTCGGCTCAGGTCATGATCTCATGGTTTGTGAGTTTGAGCCCCACATCAGGCTCTGTGCTGATAGCTTAGAGCCTGCTTCAGATTCTGTGTCTCCCTCTTTCACTGCCCCTCCCCCTGCTCATGCTCTGTCTCTCCCTGTCTCTCAAAAATAAATAAATGTTAAAAAAAAATTTAAAAAAAAGATTTTATTTTTTTTAAATCTCTATACCAGCCTGGGGCTCAAACCTACAACCGCAAGATCTAGAGTTACACATTCCATCAACTTAGCCAGCCAGGTGCCCCTTAAATGGGTCTTTATTTTTTTTATTTTCACATTTCATTTGTTCCTTATTCCTTATCCCCCTCACCCTTCACTCCTGACCTCCCCTCCCATCTTCACCCTTTCTACCCACAGTTTTGCAGTTTATTCATGAGTTTGCCTTTAACTGTGACAGTTACATTACAGGATGTGTATAGTCCTAGACACATAATGTCAGCTTTCAAGGATTGAAGCATTTGTCCTCAGAGTAGCTCAGAGTGGCTTATGTGAACTTTCACCTGACTCCTCGCTAAGACATACAAGGTTTAAAATAGGTTGTCCAGGGACGCCTGAGCAGCTCAGTCAGTTGAGCATCTGACTTTGGCTCAGGTCATGATCTCACAGTTCATGGGTTCGAGCCCCGTATTAGCCTCTGTGCTGACAGCTCAGAGACTGGACCCTGCTTCAGATTCTGTGTCTCCCTCTCTATCTCCCTCCCCTGCTCATGCTCTCTCTCTATCTCAAAAATAAATATAAACATTAAAAAAAATTTTTTTAAATAAAATAGGTTGTCCATCTTCCCCCACCCCATCAGCCCCAAATCTGTCTTTTAAAACAGACAAACAAAAATGCATATAGTCAGCTTTGCTTAATAAAGCGTATATTAAGACTTTTGTAACAAAGACCTACCTTGTAGATGGAGAATACTGGATAATATATTCATCTTGACTTTTAGATCTTTATTACCATATTAGATGCTCTTCATTAAGCTATGAAAACTTGGTCTAGACTAGTGTTTTAAAAAGTTCATAGCTTCCCAAGAATACACTGTATTAGCCCACTTGGAGAAATACTGTGTTAAAAGATAATTTTGAAAAGGCACACACACAGGGGCACCTGGATGGCTCAGTCGGTTGAGCATCCAACTTTGGCTCAGGTTGTGATCTCATGGTTCTTGAGTTCGACCTCTACATCTGTCATGCTCTGCTGACAGTTCGTGATTTTGGCTTGGGTGGTGGTCTCGTTGGTGAGATCCAGCCCCAAGTCGGGCTCTGCGGTGGCAGTACAGAGCCTGCTTGGGTTTCTCACTCTCTCTCTCTCTCTCTCTCTCTCTCTCTCTCTCTCTCCCCCTCCCTCCCTCCCTCTGCCTTTTTCCCCGCTCCCGCACACACAGGTGCCCTCTCTCTCAAATAAAAATTAAAAAAATAAAAAGGCACACACAAGCACAAAAACCATATGTTCATACCCTGTTATGAGATGGTCATCCAAAAGTTCCAGAATGTATTTCTATTAGATTTTTCTTTTTAGTTAATCAACAAAACTATACAAAGTTAGCGAATACTTGTAAAGATTTCACATATACTGAAGAATGTCTCTGTGGGCCCAAGGTTAAGATACCAGCGTAAAGTCTAGGGGAGATACCTTGAGTATATTTTTAGTGGATCTGTCAAAATACGGGACAGAAAGCTGATAAGGGGTCAACCTAGCAGACCACCATATAGGAATCACATCCTTGAAAGGTGAAAGATGAAATGAAGAATACCTAGGACTTTTGAAAGCAAAATCAACATTCCAAGGATGGTAACAAGTATTCTCACAAAAACTACATGGATTCATCTGGTAAATAAAGCAACTGATAAATCTAAGATAGGTAATAAGCCAGGTATAAAGAAGATAGCCAGGAAGGTTAGGGGCTTTACTGAAAAACAGAGTTTTGGTTATATACACAAAATATTTAGAAATGCAGGTATGCCACTAATGTATAGAATGACATATTTGCATATATAATGAGGAAAAATCAGTAATACATATACCTATCAGCATGTGTTAACTACAGAAATTTGGAAAAGTTACTCAGGTAAAAAGACACTTCCATCCATCTGGATTTTAAGGAAATATTGCTACCTTCACAAAACAATCAGTTTTGTGGTTACTTTTAAACTGGCAGGAATTGGAGGGCATGGGGTAGGGTAGATTATGACCAGCATAAATTTTACTTTTAAGCTAGCAACGTGTAAGCAACTAGTAGAAAGAACTTGGCTTGGCCCTAAGCAAGAGAAGCAGGTAAGGCTTCTTTCTTGCATATTCCCAGTTGCCCTTTTGCCACTACACGCACCACCACCCCCCCACCTCAAAGCTGGGCCCCTAAATTCTAAACAGTCTTCTTCACACTATAACTATGACTTTTTCTGATCTGTTTTAACTTTTGCCTCTTGATGATTGTAAGTCAACGTAAGAAATAAATTTCTTGTGGAAATATTTAAGTAATTTATGAAAGGAAACATAATTAGTAGGAAAGGTACTTTCCATCAAACACCTGTCTCCACCTACCATTAGGTCAACTCTAAGAATGATAATTCAGTACTGTGTCTGTGCTATTAAAATCATACATTTCTTACTGCTTTCCATCCACCTAACAAAAGGAAAGAGGTCAGTTAGAAAGGGTGTTTTGTATGTGTTCCAATTCTGTGTCATGATTACTAATTGCTCTTTTTGTCTAAAGAGTTGAAAATGATATGAAATAATGCTCTAGAAAATTCCAAATGAGGAACTTTATAGTAAAGAAAGAACTAGAGGTCAAGAATGGATATAACATGCTGAGCTTGAAGTAACGGGGAGGAGAAAAAAATAAATGTCATTTTTTAAGGCATATCCATATTATAGAGTTAAATTGAGTTTATATTAGTAACTTTTTTTTAATGCTTTTTTCTTTTAATGTTTATTTATTTTTGAGACAGAGACAGAGCATGAATGGGGGAGGAGCAGAGAGAGAGAGAGACACAGAATCCAAAGCAGGCTCCAGGCTCTGAGCTGTCAGCACAGAGCCCGATGCGGGGCTCGAACTCAGACCATGAGATCGTGACCTGAGCCAAAGTCGGCCGCTTAACCGACTGAGCCACCCAGGCGCCCCTATATTAGTAATTCTTAACCAGCAATGGGATCAGGGGTGACATTTTTATTATTAAAATCAGCCAGGGTTTAAAAAGGTTAGGAAACAGTGACCATTAATTTGAATAATTTGGATTGAGCCTTGATTGGTTAGGATTTTAATGCGTTTCTTTTTTTTTTTTTTTTTTTTTAATGTTTATTAGAGCATGAGCGGGGGAGGGGCAGAGAGAGAGGGAGACACAGAATCTGAAGCAGGCCCCAGGCTCCGAGCTGTCAGCACAGAGCCTGACGCGGGGCTCAGACTCACAGACCTTGAGATCGTGACCTAAGCTGAAGTCAGATGCTCAACCAACTGAGCCACCCAGGCGCCCCTTAATGCATTTCTTATAGGGAAAAAAGATGGGGTTCCTGAGGAAATTAATGGTCTCAACAAGACAGGGCAATAAACAGATATAACCCCACCCCAAAACAGGCAATTTTATCAGCATTCCTTTTTAATATATACGTAAATGATCATCCATTCATAAAAAACAAGCAGAACCATCTATAGTTGGCAACACTTTGTTACTCATGGACTACCAACCAAAAGTAATTTTTTTTAATTTTGGGAAAAAAATGTTTAATGTTTGTTTATTTTTGAGGGAGACAGAGTGCAAGTGGGGATGGGCAGAGAGAGAAAGGGAGACACAGAAGCCAAAGCAGGCTTCAGGCTCTGAACTGTCAGCACAGAGCAGGACAGATGCAGGCAGGGCTTGAACTCACGAACCATGAGATCATGACCTGAGCCAAAGTTGGGTGCTCAACCGACTGAGCCACCCAGACGCCCCCAAAAGCAATTTTTTAATTTAAAAAAATGCTATTTGTTCTTTCTACTAATTTAAGTACATACTTATTCTGAATTAGTGAGATTTTATGATTTTCTGACTTAAAGATTTTAGAGAAGAAGATTCTCATTGTTTTCATTTCTCTCTCAATTTTGAAGTAGCTGTTAAAACTGTATTCACTTAATTTTCTTCCTCATTTAAAATTAATCACTGTGACTCCCACCTTTTCACCACAACAAAAAACTTAGCTCCAGATAAACTTAACACTGGATTTGAGGGACTAGACCATGCTAACACCAGATTCCAACCAAGTTCATTTAATTTGAATTGGCACAATCCTTTATACACATAAGACTTATTAAACATATTTATTTGGGTTTAACTTAAGAGTTTTCCTTCCTGCCTTTTATCTAATAAACTATTTTTCATCTCTTTCCCAAGGTTTTCAAACAACTGGAAATTTATGAATACTTCACATTTTCATTTGATTTTGAAGATTGTAAATTTAGAATTAAAAATGTTTTTTACATTTAAAAATAGAACACTTGCAGTGAATTTAACATGGGCAAACAAAGAAAAACATTTGATTTTGTTGGTAATTCAGTAAGATAACTAATGTGTACTTCAAAAATGCAGGTAATATTAAAATTTTACAGTGTGCACTATCATAGCCCCAGGTCTTTGAATCTTCTAAAAATAAAATTGCTATCTAAGAACTTTTTTTCCTTCATAGCCCAATACAAATTTTAAATGATAACGTTGTCGAACAGAAATGAAGGCATATTTAATGTTTTGTCCATCTCTGGGGCCTAACTCCCTTTTAATAGAAAATAGACTGTATTTATTCATAGCTTGTTATATGTCTAATTTACCATCACGTTTTTTAAAATTTCTCCTTTGTAGTAAATGGAAAACTTGGGGGAGTAGTCAAGAGTAACCTAGGTTCAGGCTGTGTCCTCTTCTAGCTAAACTCCTTTAGGTCCTGTTAATGAGACTTTAGGTCCTATTGATGAGATTGCTCACTTGCATTTAAAGGTTGGCTCATATTAGTTGCTATTCCTTTATATGTATCTTTTCTTTCCAACTACACTTTTGGACTTTATAGCTGGGACCCTCCTTTTGCCTTTTATTTTGCCATGTATTCACTTAACTCTTAATGTAGCACTCTGCATCATCGTAAATAGTAAATACTGATTGACTGAAAGAGATAGGAGAGAGGAAAGAAAGCAATGAAGAAAAATAGAGCAAATTTACTCTGGTAGTACATGTATTCTGATCTGATTTAATACTTCATGATTTTGATAATGTACTGACTTCTATGGAAATAGCTTTATGTCCTCTAAATCAGTTTATCAGTGATTTACTTGAAAATTAATGAAAATTTTTTACGTTTCTTTGAGAAAAATGCTTTCCTCTTACAAATTTTTCTTGGCTAATCTTATAAACAAACGTTTTAGATGTCTCATTTTTACTTGAAATCTACTGTTAACACAGTTGGTCACCCCTTGATTGCATCTGAGGATATATTCTGTCTTTAGTTTTCTGAAGAGTTCTCTGATTTCTAACCCATATTTCTATAGATAAGACTTATTTTAGCATCAAATCTGTTGGCTTGAACTACAGTTACTGATTGTGCAAGGTGAACACCTTTGTCCTCTACTCTGATTTGTAACCAGGGAAAATGTCCTAGATGAGAACCAGCAATAAGAATCCTTTATAGTTCTGCAGATGGTCCTGCTTTCTTAATAAGGCTATCACTTAGTCATCATCATTATTATTTGTATTAATAAATCAGTTTTCTCATTATATACTTCCACAATTTAGAAAGCTAAGAATGATCCCAAAGACACGAAGTCTGAATAAGTAATAGAATCCTCATATTAGGACTATTTTGTACAGTATAAACACTGCATGTAGGAACTTCTTTTGGCATGTGATTTTAGAAGATCATGGATATTAACATAAACCACTTTTGCTTTTTATTGAGTTTTTTGCTGATGTATGATTTGCACTTGCTTTTCATCTTAATTGTGCAATAATTTTAATTGTATTCTATTTGTGTTGTGCAAAGTACTTTAAAATATACTTCTGAACTGAATGTCCTTTGCCAGTAACAGGGGGTATCACAGAAGAGCAGTTTCAGACACATCAACAGCAGTTAGTTCAAATGCAAAGGCAGCAGCTTGCTCAGCTTCAGCAGAAACAGCAATCTCAGCATTCCTCGCAACAGACGCACCCAAAAGCACAGGTGAACCTGTCTTTTAATCGTGGTTGTTTCTTTTTTCTTCTTTAATTACATAGTTTTGTACAATTTTGTCAAGTCAAAGATAACCTTGATAAACTAATGTATATTTAATGAGGAGAATTCTAGAGTCAAATATGGTATTTGTAATTTAGGAAAGAAACCACATTGTTTTAGAGGGGTATTGAGAATTTGTGGAAGGAATTAGATACTCTTAGAATTATCATCCCCACCCCTACTCTGCCTCCAAAACTTTTTTCCCCCAATCTTAACCCCTTCCTAAACTGTGTTTTTAAGTGCCATTTGGGTGTGCCCCATGACTTAGGAGGTAATTTTCTTGAATTGTCCACTAAATCCAAACAACATAATCCCTTGCCTCTTTGAATCACATTTCCCTGAAGAAAAAAGTTGCCACTAGGTGACGTTTTCCATTGGCACCATTAGACGAATATGCTAGGGGTTAAGAACAAAAATACTTTATAAAATTGCAATTGCCGGAAGAAAGAAACCCTGCAAACACCTTGATATGAGCCCTATAACACTTACTTTGAAGTTGTGGCATCCAAAACTGTATGAGAATAAATTTCTGTTGTTAAGCCACTAAAAATAAAAGTGTAATTGAAAAGTTTGTTTGAAATTTGAGCCATCTGAAAGAAATAAATCTAATACTTTAGGTCTTAAGTTTTGTTACTTCATAATTCCAAAAGTAACTCTGAAGTAATAACTGAGGTTAACTCAATCTTTGTTGTATTCTGTGAGCTCTCAGGCCAGCGTCTGCTGATGGTAGGTCAGTTCATTCTCAGAGGGTCACTAAATACACTGACCTTGGAAATCCTGAATCCAGCAACATGAAAATCTCAGTGACACCAGGAGCCCTCAGCACTCCTCTAGCATCCGGGTGGATCTGGAGCTATTGGGTGACCTGTTTCATGCAGAATCAAGAGGAATGGCCATTAAACTTGCCTTTGTTTGCTTTTTCTGAATCTCTCGGGTAACTAGCCTACTTGCGAGGTTAGTTAGGCAAGACATGTTTTTACATTGTGACAAAAAGGATGGTTAAATTTCATTTTGTCCCTAGTATCTAGATTGTCAAGTATTTTTAAAGGCGTTCTTTAACACTTATTGGAAAAATTAATAGAGCATAAAAGGTTTGAGGTTTTTTAATCCCCTAGTTCTTTCTCAGAAATAGTTGCTTCCCAATTTTTAGTCACTCCCTGCTTAAAAATACCAAAAATAGTCTGTGGAGTCTTGGATCTCTTAATCTTAGCACTTACACCTGTTCAAGATGAAAAAGGAAACCACCTTTTGGGTTTGCCCATTTCTTAATATTCACATTCATGAAATCACATTTGAAAAGTTGAGAGTTTAATTTTGTTCATTTTATAGGGCTCAAGCACCTCTGACTGTATGTCTAAAACACTTGACTCAGCCAGCGCCCACTTTGCTGCATCTGCAGTAGTCAGTGCACCTGTTCCAAGTCGCAGTGAGGTAGCCAAGGAACAGAACACTGGCCACAACAACATAAACGGTGTTGTCCAGCCTTCAGGTAAGCCTGTGGCTTCATGCGATGCTTACTAGCTCGAAGTTGTAACTTACTGATTGGAGATACGGTGTTTGTTTTAAATACAAGGGGAAAAAATCGTACAAGAAGTCAGGACTCCAGAATTTCTGAGGATAGGTGTGGCGGAATAGCTGCATATTTTCTGGAAATCACGTAGAGCCTGCTCCCTGTTTCCTCCTGCTCCCACTAGATACCTTCCTGTGTAACTCTCCACCCTGCCTGGTTTTATCCACATACTGTCAGTTGCCTCACATCTTAGGAAACATACTGAGCTAATCGCTAACCATCACACTGGAATTATCCGTGCATTGATAGGCAAAATATAATCCAGGTTGGTCTGTCAGTAAGTTTGAAATTGGGTTTACCTTCCCATTGGCACATACTCATGGGACTGCTTTCTCTGACTCCTCCTCTTGAAATATAGTATTACTCTAAAACCTTGTCTGCTTCTTACCACCCTGAGTCCTCAAAGACTTGCTGTTCCTATCAGCCTTCAGCTACTACTCAGACCCTAGGGTTTTTCCACTTGCTTTTAGATACACCCATGATCCTGATTACCCCGCCTTACTGATTCCTTGCATGCGTGAATTATGATGGAATCCGACTGTCATTTCCACATGGTCTCAACCTCCAGAGAGGACCTCTCTGCCCTGTTGTTTCCTACTTTCCAAATGTAGACTTTTATGCAGGCTAGTAGAAAAATGTGTCTTTGGCTTGTAACAGGTAAGTATGTTGTGATCAGGAACTCTCTTCGGAGAGGCCATTATGTGGAAAGTTAATTTGGTATGTAATTAGAATACAAATGTTTGCACGGATTTTTATTAAACTCTGATTTTCTGAGAGTTTAATTAATGTCTCATGATACGAATTAAATGATGTTATTTTTCTCCTTCAGGAACCTCTAAAACGTTATACTCCACCAATATGGCTTTATCATCCAGCCCAGGGATTTCAGCTGTACAACTTGTAAGGACAGTTGGCCACACCACTACAAACCACTTAATCCCAGCATTGTGCACAAGCAGTCCTCAAACACTTCCCATGAACAATTCCTGCCTGACAAATGCAGTGCACCTCAATAACGTCAGTGTTGTTTCTCCAGTCAATGTGCATATCAATACACGGACTTCAGCACCATCGCCAACAGCCTTAAAACTTGCCACGGTTGCTGCCAGTATGGACAGAGTGCCAAAGGTTACTCCCAGCAGTGCCATCAGCAGCATAGCAAGGTGTGTGTGTGTGTGTGTGTGTGTGTGTGTGTGTGTGTGTGTATTTCTGGTACCATCCTGTCCCTTTCTGCTGGCTGTCCTATGGGAGGAAAAAGACATTTTTTACTGCAATAGATGTCTATTGATTGACTTGCTTTTAACACATACTGAGTTCTACTCAGGGTAAAGCTCTGTGACTTAGATTATTTGTTTGAGGTCAATAGTGGGATGTTTACCTGCCAACCAGAAGCATAAAAAACAAGGGGGGAAAGCACATCAAATTGGGAACCATCAAGCCCAAAAAATAAATCAAAGGATATTTTAGAAGCTTGAGTCTTCTGTTTTTTTGTAGCTTAGACAGTTGGGGAGGTTAGAGTTGTTACTGATTCCCATGTCAGAGCTTTAATTTTCAAATCAAAATTTGTGTTTTCTTCAACATTATAAAAAGAAAGTAAATTATTCTATGTATATATTAAAATTGAGACTCTTCTGGGATTAGCTAAATCTGTGATCATGTATTTCAGGGTATGTTTTTATATTTCTTTGATACTAGTACATGAGAGCAACAAATCAGAAAAAAACTTGACGTGCATGAGTTAATAACTTACTACATGACCTTAAACCTATAAAATTAAACTGTAGTGGAAAGTAATCTAAGTACTGTTGTGCTTCTGATGATTATTCTTTTTTTTAAATTTTTTTTTTAATGTTTATTTATTTTTGAGACAGAGAGAGACAGAACGTGAACGGGGGAGGGTCAGAGAGAGGGAGACACAGAATCTGAAGCAGGCTCCAGGCTCTGAGCTGTCAGCACAGAGCCCAACGTGGGGCTTGAACTCACGGACCGTGAGATCATGACCTGAGCCGAAGTCGGACGCTCAGCCGACTGAGCCACCCAGGCACCCCTGATGATTATTCTTTTTGAGCATCATATGCTTCATCTATTGTAAAAAACTTGGATTGTCCTGTGTTACATATTTTCATAAGTAGTTTATCATTGACTTCCCCCGAAGTATTATGTTAAATTACTGTGTTTCCTAAGTAAACAATTATAATCAAGTAATTAGGAAATAATAGAATTTCTTAGATACACAAAACTTTTCCTCATTCCTGTATAGCAATTGTAAAAGTAGGAAATGTTCTTGTGAAGTACATGTTTAGTTGTAGTTACGTAAAACCGTATCTGTAAATACTGAGTGATAATATCATATTCTGGAGAGTATTAATGTTTATTTTACTCTTTGCCTTATTATAGAGAGAACCATGAACCAGAAAGATTGGGTTTAAATGGAATAGCAGAGACAACAGTAGCTATGGAAGTGACATAACCTAGAACGTGTGGCTTTGACCTGTGCTGATGGTGTGCAGTCATTCATATTCCAGCTGAATGCAAAAGGCGACACTCTGTGGATCACAGAGCGTAACAATGGACCTAAATGGACTACAATATATCGGATATGAAATCGATATATGATGTATATTTTGTAAAATTGGGAAAATCACTACCTTGTAAAATAGTTTATTTGTATCATCAATATTATTTCTGTTACTTGAATAGTAGATATTCATCATCATGCTTTTGCACTTGAATTTGCAACTGAATGGATTTTAAAAAATAATTCTTTAATGGGATCATGAGCATGAAATGGGATCCTGCATCACTTGTTTTAACTATTTATTTTGCCATGTTTACATTTTGTATCTTGTAAAAATAAATCCAACTTTGTGTCTAAAAAGTTAAAGATTCATAGCTAGGAAATGAAATTCTTGTAATTTTTTTCTAAAGAAACTGTAAAGTTTTCACTTGGTTCATTTTGTTTCACAATTTGACTAGATGGACTTTTTGGTAAATACTAGTGGCATTTCACTGTCAAATATGAAGTTCAAGGCAAAATAGTATTTTCTATTACTGTGCAGGGGAAAGGGATGGATCGATACATGCAAATTTAATGTAGTAACTCACTTTTCCATATATTTTGAATGTATATTTCTATTTATAATACCAGTTTATAAAAAATAATTACACAGGAAAAACGGACTAGGAAAAATTATGCATCTAGCACATTTAAACTGTGCAGATAAGAAAATTTTTCAAGGATTACATTTTATCTGAAGACTGCATATTTTAACTGGCTTTAAAACTGTAACACACCACATAAAGGATATTTTACCAGGTATGTATTGCATCATATCATTGCAATAATTATTGGAAGTCTAGATATCGAGCCATCCCAGGTGTTGGGAGGGGGGGGAGGGTTGTGGCAAGACTGTCTTTTCAATTTTGGAGAGTTTTCCTGTGGCTACAAGGCAAGTAACGGGTTGGAAAAAGTCTGACTGTAAGCGTTGGACACCTTCATAGTGTAGTGTTTTAGTGACTTTTTTTATACGGTTCTTGTAAATTAGATACGTGTAGTGGTGTTTCAGAATGTTTGTTTATGCACTAGTTCAGACAACTTTCCCTGTTACTTGTTCTTGATAAGTGAAAACTGCAGGGAAATAAAAATACATATCAAAACATGGACATGCTGCATATGTGTTTATTTCACAATGTGCACACAGCGTAAGTGAGAATTTAAGGGAGACGATAGCACTTAACAGCACTTTTCATTTTCACAGTGCTTTCCAAGCATTAATGAAAAGATTTGTAAGAAGCTCATCTGTGGGCACTATTGGGTTTCAGATAATCCAATATAAACTACCTTTGATATGAAAAGTTCTTAAAATAGTTTACGGAATGTAAGTAATTTGCAGTATAACATTCACTGAAATCTCATAAATGAGCCTCATTTTATAAATAAAAGTTTAGAGTAGAATTATATTGCAAGGGGGTTTTGTCAAGTAAGTACCGGGAAATGTAAATATTTTTAATGAATATGATTAAAACCATTTCAAACTTACATAATTTTATACTTTACATTTTTTATATCTGCAGTCCTGAAAGTTGTAAAATTGATATGTCAGTTGAATTAATGGGCCAAGATTTCTGCTGAGAGTGGTTTTTATTCAGGTCCTAAATGTGTAAAGCAATTTATGGTCAAAACCACAGAGAAAAATAAATTTAATTTCTTCATCGGTTGTGACCTGATAGGATCCATGCTCGTTTCTGCCATACTACCTCTGGAGTTAACTCATTGCTGATGATATAAAGGAAATAATTTTGATTTGATATGTATTATGACTGTGTTCATTCTGCTTATAGTGATGTATCTCCTTGCTATTAAGAACTTAACTTTAGTGCCAATTTTGGAGAAAGCTTTTTTTTCCATTTTACTAAGTAAAGCATGAAGTGAACTTGCCTTATGTGATATACATGTTATAAATAATTTAAGTAAAACAAAAGAACTATCCATTTGTACAGTTTCTGGAGATGTGGCAAACCCAGACCTTATCAAAAACTGGTGACCAATTTATTTGTTCCTTTCGAAGTAAAATAGAAAACTAAGTCCTTCCTTATTTTGGTGGTTGTAACTGTCTCACAGATGGCATTTCAGTTACTTGCACACACATTTTTCCAGTGCTTTTCAAAACCTTTCAAGTGATGAGAGACTTACCTTTCACCTTTAAGAACAGTTTGTTTTTGCGCTGGCCCCCCACTGGGCAGTACCACCCTATTTTGGTTTTCTGAGGAAACTAATGTTGATGTTGTAGTTCACTAAGCTTCCAGAGTTCTTGGAGAATGTGGGTTTTTTTGATGGGATGAGTAGGTTGGTTGTTTGGTTGGGTTGGGGGGGGGGGAGGTTGTTTTGTTTTGTTTTAAGCAAAAGGGCTACTCATGTCCTGTGGTATCTTGTAATTTGATATAGTTAGAAATATTTATAAACCATTTTTCTGCCTGCCTTTCCTAGTAATTCAAGATCATGTTCATGACCAGTTACTGTGATGTAGCTCTAAAGGTATTTGAGGATGTGTTGCATATCTTTTTTTTTTGCAAAAGACCAAAGGAAAAATAAATCTGTCTGGAGGGCAGATGTAAAAAATATATATATGTCACACACACTCATACCCCCACTCACATTCTGTCTTTTTAAAAAATAGGGAATACAGTATTTGCACCTGTGCTTAGTGTTTATAACCAAGGTGGTTTTTTGTGGGGGGAAGAGCAAGAAGGAGGACTAATATTTCAGAAACTTATCCCTAGTATATACTGCTATATTTGAATTTAATGCTATACTTCGGACACTTTTTTTTTTTCATTAATAGTACACTTTTAACAAAAATGTTTCATTCTTTAATTAATTTGGCAAACTTAAATTTCAAAAGGTTAAGTGTATTTCAAATAATTCACTATTCTATCATGTAGGACGAGGGTTTTTTGGTTTTTTGTTTTTTTGGTTTTTTTCGTTATTAATTGCAGTGTATTCATGGCTAACCTCATGGAGCATGTAGTTTTCTTAGTGACTTTTTCATTTAGTCCTAACAATCGTGTAATGTACCAGTATTCTTCCCATTTTACGGATCAGGAAAATGAAACTTAGAGAAATTAGATAACTTGCCCTATGCCACCTAGTTGCAAAGTTACTGAGCCAGGAATTAGACTTAGGTAGTCCCCACACTTCTAACCACTGCCTCCCATCCTTAAAGTGGAAGAAGTGCCCTTCAAAGGAGAACTTACTGTACTTCTCAGTCCACTTACTGGCAGCATCTGTAGCAAGCCGAGTCTAAAACTTAATTAGGAAACAACCTCCCCCACTCTTACACCGCCAGGCAATTAATATTTTGTTTTCTGCTTCCCAGATTGAGTGCATTAGATCCAACTTTGGCTTCTAGCCATCCGACAAGGAAGCCCAAGCCAATCAGATTTTCCTCCTCTGTCTGCCAGACTCGCTAATAAGTGCTTAAAGCTCTCAATCAGCACATGTGAGCGGAAGCTGGATCTGGGCCCAACATGGGGTGGAGTTTAGCCCTTGCTGGACCTTGGTTTCCCCATCTGTAAAATGAGCAAGTTCCTAAAACTCCAGAAGGGAGGCCGGTGACAGGCATGGTGAAGGATTAAGTGTGGCCCGTGTGTCAGTGGTTTGTCACCAAGGAAGTAAATTATGTGGGAGCTAAGGCTGAGCATACAGTTAGTCCAGAGCTGCTTTTTGTTAAATCATTAACATCCGGCATACGGACAGTCGTATTCTATCGTGTAATGCAGCTGAACTTGCATGGAAACAATTCTAAACAACTACAGTGACAAAGTCCCAAGAATTCTGTATTTTTCAGAGGTGTCAATGGAGGAAACAAGACAGACGATAAGTACAGTAGAATGTCAGAATTTCTTGAGTGTGGTTTTAATCCCTTCTCTACCATTTAATTGGCAGATGATTTCATCATCTTCATATCTCTGAACTTGGATCATAGGACAAATGGTAAAATCAGCCTGTAAACATCTCCCCCAGCTCTGATACTGCAGGAATCAAATCTCCCACTTCCTTAGATGATTCACTTACTTTCCAGAAGAGTCACTTTCCCTGCTATTGTCACTATCCCTTAACTTACCAGCACCATTCATAAGGATCAGTAACATCAGACCCTATATGCCTTCCTACCATGCCTTTTCCTTTTCCTATTATCAGAAGGGGAACTGTTTCTTATTTCAAACATGGACTGTAAGCGTTTTTAGCTGTGGCTTACTTCAAAGCTTGAAATTTTAACACAGGGAAGAAGAAGGCAACACTAAACCACATATTTCTCCAGCAATGACTTACTTGGTACCACATTTTAGGCTTGGACAACTTCTGAATGAGGTCTTCTGTGTCCTATTAAGAGTTCTGTGTGTACTTGAGATATTGTGTTACTCTCATAAAATCTCCCTCATAAGATCATTGCATCTTATGATGCATCTTTCACTGACCAACTGGTTAGAATCATATTGCAAGTCAAGATGATAAAATGTCTCTGAATATTGACCCTCCCTCGGAGTGAACATTATCCTCAGGAAAGCCCCGGGTTCTGCAATTACCTTTATTGTTACAGCAAAAGAGATTGACTCCAACCACAAAAAGAAACTTACTCCATCTTCAGTATACAAACTATTGATTTGATCGATAGCATATTCTACAACAATGACATTTTCCTTTTGCCAAATTTGAAAACCTAACCATTAGCGTGTAGAAGAACACTGTGTTCTTCCTCTGCTCGATGCCAGGGCCACTGGAGGTCATGAGCACGCATGGCTCCTGTCTTACTGATGCCTGTCTCATGCGCTCTTCTCACTGCCATAAGTATAAGTAGCTTTAGGTCAGTGACCACGTGAGCCCAAATTAGGGGTAGCCAAGATGTAGGATTTCAGCTTTCAACATGACATCTGTGCAATCTGCTGAGGAATAAACTATTACAAACAACCCATATGTGTGGGTTAGGAGTCTAGCATTAAACTGAAATCAAGGTGACCATGGTTCTGTGTTCTCATCTGGAAGCTCAAGTAGGGAAGCATCCACTTCTAAGTTCCCTCAGACTATAGACAGAATTCACTTCCTTGTGGCTGTAGAATTCATAGCAATTTGCTGCTTCATGGGCAATGGAAGAGTGTTTCTGCCATGTGAAGTCTCTTGTCTCAGAGAAGCCTAGGTCTTCTTGGAGGGCTCATCTGATTAGCTCAGGCCCAAGCAGCCTGATCTGCTTTAACTTAGTCAACTGATTAAGGACCTTAATCACATCTGTAAAATCCTTTCACTTGCTCTACTCCAGTTAGAAGCAAGTTACAGGTCTTGCCCACATTCCAGCGAATTACACGAAGACCTAGATCCTAGGAGATGGGAATTATAGGGCCGTCTTAGGTGTGTCTGCCACACCTCTGTAATCGGATTAGCTCTGTCCCACTTACCACTCACCTCAGTCTTCCCCCATCTCAGTACCTTGGAATAACTTCAATAGAACGACGTATTTTTTATAGATAAAATGTAAGGTGGTCTTGTTGCACACATTTTGTTATTTTATAAATCATAAATTTCACAACCCTGGGTGATAGGCAGGAGGTCAGGTCCAGCCTGGCCATATGGCTGGCCATCAGCAGCAGCACGAAAGCCTTGTGGCACTGCAGTGGATGAGATTAGGTAGAGAAAGAGAAGGAAAAGCAGTCACGTGAACAGCCGAACCTTAGTGTCCCATGTGGCCGGGAGAGGGGAGGAGGGCAGAAGGGACTTGGGTGGCAATCATGGAGGAGCAGCTGGTGATCGAAGGGCTTCTAATTTCCTTCGGAAGAACATACAGAGATAGAATGAAAGTGGGTAGACATGAGTGATTTGGTTGGTAAGAAAATAAGAGGTGATGAGAGTTTAGCAGTGAGGTAAAAAGTCAGCCTGAGTTCAAGTCCTATCTAGCACTTCTGGCCATCACAAGCACTTTGGAGAGTTTTGAAAAGTATAGATGTGTGGGATCTCATCCCAGGCTGGTTGAATCAAGATCTCCAAAAGTGGGTAGAGATACCAGTATTTTTTAAGTTCTTTTGTCTCTTTGTTCATGTGATTGGTTAGTTCATTCGTTTTTTTGTAAGTTCAACAGATGGTGTTTGTTGGTTAGAGGTAAGGTTGGGAATATCTAGGCTAATCTTTTGTTTACTACTTGTAACCATGGACAAGTAACTGCCGAAAAGCTCAGGACAGATTTCCTTAGCTGTCAAATAAGAAGAGTTAAAGAATCCCTAGTTTCATTAGCTCCGAAGAATGCTTCTCACTGAACAAGCTCCATGGCCACTAGAAATACTGCTGGGTCACCTGGGTGGTTGAGTGTCTGACTTCGACTCAGGTCATGATCTTGCAGTTTGTGAGTTGAGGCCCCACATCGGGCTCACTGCTGTCCACCTGTCAGCACAGAGCCTGCTTCACATCTCTGTTTCCCTCTTTCTGCCCCTTCCCTGCCTGTGCTCTACCAAAAATAAACAAATATTTAAAAAAAAAAATACTGCTGAATATGAAGAATTCCTTATAACAAAGGCATTTCCCTACTTTAAGATTTTGAGATTGTATGTTCTAAAAAAATAATTCTTACAGTTCATGAATTAAAATTGTGGTTATTTAAAATCTCTACAGCGATTTGTAAATATACCTCACACTTCCCCATTTCAGGCAATCAAAGTGCTAATCGCCCCCAGAACATCATTGTGCTCAGAGACAATTGTTCCCCCGTGATGGTCTAATAACAACTTTTCAAAGGTTTATTTATTCCAGTTTTAAAGGTCTTCAGGCTCTCTAGACCTCAGCTGTCAGTATCCCCTTTCCAACTGTATCTTGCTACTGTGGTATTTGACTACGAGGACAAAGTTACTGTCTTCAAGAAGCTGTTTCGGAGAATTTTGCTTGCATGACATTTCCACCGCATGGGAGCTTCTCTTTCCCAGGACCTCTTTGCTTCTTGGTACTCCCTTCTGCCATGGATTTGAATATTTTTATACTGGTGGCTTCAAAATTTTAATTTTTAGCACAGAACTCTGCACCGAATTCCATTCTTCATCCGATGCTTTGTTGACACCAGCACTTGCGAGTCTCACAGACATGCCCACACGTATATAATGTGTGCAAACGGTCTTGCCCGCATCGGTTCCACCGGATCGGTTTCCACCACCTCTCCACCCCCACCTCCACACACCCCATCTCCACCATCTCAGCTCTGGCTCCTTCATGCACCTAGTCATTTTGATTCCTCCCTCTCCTCCCCCCACCCTTGTTAGGATCCATCCACAAGTCTTTTGACATGAGCTCCAACAATATGTAAGCAGCCCATGCTTTCCCCGCCCCCCACCCCCTGCCTTGGTCAGAGCACTGCCATCTCGTGCATTGCCACAGCCTTATGGCTCTTCTCCCCACTCCCATCCTTGCTCATTCCCCATCAGTTCACATGGTAGCAAATATGATCCTTTAAACATCAGATTATCTCAGCTGTCTTCGAAAATCCTTCCCCATTTCTTCCCATTACACTTAAAATCCAAATACCTCCCAGGACTGTAAGATAATCCGTGTCTTGCTCGTTTTTTTAAACTGTGAAGGGGATAAATTTTTTAATGTTTATTTTGAGAAAGAGAGAAAGAGTGCATGCACCCATAAATGGGGGAGGGGCAGAGAGAGAGAGAGAGGAATTGGAATTCTCTAATCCCAAACAGGCTCCGTGCTGTCAGCACAGAGCCCGACTCAGGGCTCCATCCCGTGAACTGTGAGATCATGACCTGAACCAAAAATCAAGCATTGGAAGCTTGACGGACTCAGCCACCCAGGTGCCCTCCCATGTCTGGTTCTGCCTTCTCCAAGTCCTGTATTACTTCCTCACGGCACCACACTTGAGCTCCACTGGTGGATCCAATCCTGACTTTAATAAATGATTTCCTGCCTCAGTGTCTTTGTACACGGACACTCCTGTCTAAAATACTCCTCTCTGCCTATTCTCATCTTTTAGGCTTCGAGGGTCCCCTCCTCAGAGAGATGCTCTCTGGCCATCCTCTGTTGATCTCTGTCCCAGTTCCTTCTCTACGAATGATATGAAAGAAATATTTTTAATTATATTATTTGTCTGCTGACCAGTCCCTTCATCTGCCTCATGAGCCTCATGGTGGCAGGGACTTGCTCTCAGTTTTGTCTCCTGCACTTGGCACAGAGCCTGCCTGGTACGTGGTAGTTGTTGAAATATTTGTTGAACAAATAAGTGAATGAATAACAATTAGTGCTATCAGACAGAATCAAGAGATTTCCTTTTTATTTTTTATACTTTTCTGGTTATTTTAAACCAAGCAGTGGTGATCACTATACATAGTTTCATTTCTCTTGGACTTATTAACCAAACAGACTTGAATAGTTTAATTATGCTTAAAATGATGGACCTATAGCTTCTGAAACTGGTTTTCTTTGTTCAGCTTCCTTAGAGGGTTGCTGTCATATTCTTTAATCCATAGTCCAGCAGATGGTTGTAGGTGGATAGTGGCAGAAAATAGGCTTTGATTTAAGATTCCCAAAAGCTATTTTTCTACTTATATTTATATAAAATTAGCAGTCATGCTCAAGTATAAGAAAATCCGGGAGCAGACTGCATAGTGGCTGCTTTTGTCATTGTGTTTGTGAGCTGGAAATATTTCATTACTGATTACTGTCAGACTCATATCTGGGTTTTGTGACTAATCAATGTTTCCTTATGCATTATGCTTTCTGGGTATGTTTTTATCAAAAAATCAAATTTCAACACACTTACCAGGAATGTAATGAATTATTAAAGCTTTCCACTTAAGCTATTTTGGAGGGAGGATGCTTGCTCACCCCAAAGCCACATCAGATGTTTGCAAGTAACACTTGTACCCAAATGTTAACCTATGACACCAGTTCTCCTCCAGATGTGGTTTGCCTTGGGGTTACTTTTTCATCTGTAAACCCTTCTGTCCCGGCTGCTTTAGAAAGTGTTGTTCTCCCCCAACTTCCAATACTGCAGGTGAAATTTGCTTCTGTGTTTATGAATGATGACCAATCCTTGTCTCAAGGGCTTTACTTTTTCCAGTTTGTCTTGGGGAATATATTGCATGGATTAATTCTATAACTAAAAAGTCCTACAGATTATCTTGTCCAGCCCTCTCATTTTCCATATGAAGAAACTAGGGCCCAGACAGGTGAAGAAGCCTGTCCACAGCTAGATGGTACCCAATCTGGAACTGACCCTACAAGCTTGCCAACTCCGGTGTACTTTGGAACATCCATGACCATGACCGAATGCTTGTTTCAGTGCTTTTCACCTCTTTTATATAAGTTCTAAGTTTGAAAGTGTTAGATAGCCATGTTACTAACAAACATTTCAATGGTTCATCATAACACATTGTACAGGTTAGGGACCCTTAAAAATGGCATGCTTCAGAATTAGTATTTTAAATCTCCTTTTGCATTTAAGGTAATACTTAAGATTATTACAGATAAGTAGAAGTTCATTAAATTACACAAGTTTTTTTAAAAATTGCAAGACAATGGGGATGCCTGGGTGGCTCAGTCAGTTAAGCATCTGACTTCAGCTCAGGTCATGATCTCACTTCGAGCCCCATGTCAGGCTCTGTGCTGATAGCTCAGAACCTGGAGTCTGCTTCAGATTTCGTGTCCCTCTCTCTCTGCCCCTCCTCTGCTCACAT